>NC_137079.1:97831297-98481576 GCF_951640355.1 Cnephaeus nilssonii
GGTCATAAGGTTGCTGTAAAGATTGGAAGACAAATTCAACAATATGTGTAAGAAACAAGAGTAAATGAAGAAGAACCAAGAAGAAATGAAAAAATGACATCACTGCAATAAAGAACTTAATAAAAAGCATCAACAGAAGACTAGAAGAAGTAGAGGACTGCATCAGTGAGCTAGAAGACAAGGTAGAAAAAAATACCCAAGCAGAGCAGCATGTAGAAAAAAACTTAAAAAATAGAAGGAGAGCCTAAGGGAACTTTGACACAGCACGAAATGAAACAACATCCACATACTAGGGGTGCAAGAAGGGGAGGAAACTGAGCAAGGAATAGAAAACTTGTTTGAAGAAATAATGATAGAAAACTTCCCTGATATAGAGAAGAAAAAACTCACACAAATCCAAGAAGCTCACAGAGTACCAAACAAAATGAACCCCAAAAGACCTGTGTCAAGGCACATTATAATTAAATTGGCAAACACCACCGACAAAGTAAGAATCTTAAAAGTGGCCAGAGAGAGACAGAAAGTTACCTACAAAGGATCCCCCATCAGACTAGTGACTGATTTCTCAACAGAAACACATCAAACCAGAAGGGAAGGGAATGAAATATAAAAAGTCATGCAAAGGAAGTGCCTGAATACAAGAATACTGTACCCAGAACGGCTATCAATCAAAATTGAGGGGGAAATCAGGAGCTTCACAGACAAAAAAGGACTAAGGGAATTTATTATCACCAAACAAGCAATGCAAGAAATGCTAAAGGGTCTGCTGTAAAAAGAAGAAAAAAGAAGCAAAGAAGGAACACAGGCATACAGAATAAAAATGGTGGCAAACAAGTACTTATCAATAATAACTCTAAATGAAAATGGAAAAATGCCCCAATCAAAAGACATACGGTAGGTGAGTGGATAAAAGAACATGACCCATATATCTGCTGTCTACAGGAAACCCACCTCAGAAAAAAGGACACACACAGATTGATGGTGAGGGGATGGAAAAAAATTTTAGGCAAATGGAAATGAAAAAATAAAACTGGGGTAGGTAGCAATATTTATATCTGACAAATTAGATCTCAAAGTGAAGAACATAACAAGAGATAGGGAAGGCCACTTCATAATATTGAAGGGAGCAATTCAACAAGAAGATATAACACTAGTAAACATATATGCACCCAATACAGGAACACCCAAATACATAAAAAAAAAAACTTCTGGAGGACATCAAGAAAGAGATTGACAGCAACACAGTCATAGTAGGGGACTGGAATACCCCACTAACACCACTGGACAAAACCTCTAAACAAAAAATCAGCAAAGAAACATCAATCCTAAATGACTCACTAGATCAGATGGAATTAATTGACATCTTCAGAACATCTCACCTCAAAGCCACAGAATATACATTCTTCTCAAGTGCACATGGGTCATTTTTAAAGATAGGCCATATATTGGGAGAAAGGAAAAGTCTCTTCAAATTCAAGAAGATAGAAATCATATCCAACATCTTCTCAGATCACAATGGCATGAAACTAGAAATCAACTACAATAAAAACAATGAAAAAAATCAAATACTTAGAGATTAAATAGCATGCTATTAAACAATGACTGGGTTAACAAAGAGATCAAAGAAGAAGTAAAAAGCATCATGGCAACAAACGACAATGAAAACACAGCAATCCAAAATCGATTGGACACAGTGAAAGCAGTCCTGATTGGAACTTCATAGCTCTATAGGCCTACCTCAAAAAATAAGAAACAATGGTAATAAATTATCTAACCATACAACTCAAAGAATTAAAAAGAGAGCAACAAGAAAAGTCTAGCATAAACAGAAGGAAGGAAATAATAAAGGTCAGAGCAGCAATAAATGACATAGAGGCCAAAAAATACAACAAAAGATCAATAAAACCAAGAGCTGGTTCTTTGAAAGGATAAACAAGATTGATGAACCACTAGCCAGGCTCTCCAATAAGCAAAGAGAGAGGACCCAAATAAACAAAATCAGAAATGAAAGAGGTAAAGTAACAACTGATCCCACAGAAATACAAAGGATTGTTAAAAAATACAATGAATAACTCTATTCCAACAAAATGGACAACCTACATGAAATGGACATATTCTTAGAAAAATACAAGCTTCCAAAAGTCCAAATACAAGTATTCCAAAAATACAAGATTCCAAAAAGAATCAAGAAACCTGAATAGACTGATACCTACTGAAAAACTGAAACAGCGATAAAAAATCTTCCAGCAAACAAAAGCCCTGGTCCAGACTACTTTACAGGGGAGTTCTACCAAGCATTCAAAAAAGAAATGAAACCGATCTTTCTCAGATTATTCTAAATAAGTTAAGAGGAAGGCACACTTTTAAGCTTTTTCTATGAAGCCAGTATTACCCTAATCCCAAAACCAGATAAAGACACCACAAAAAAGAGAACTACAGGCAAATATCCTTGATGAACATAGATGCTAATATCCTCAACAAAATTCTAGTAAATCGGATTCAACAATACATTAGAAATATCATACACCATGACCAAGTGGGATTTATTCCTGGATGCAAGGATGGTACAGTATCTGCAAATCAATAAATGTGATATATCACATAAACAAACTGAGAGACAAAAATCGCATAATCATATCAATTGATGCAGAAAAATCATTTGACAAAATCCAACACCCTTTCTTGATTAAAATGCTCAGCAAAGTGTGAATAGAGGGAGCATAACTCAACATAATAAAACCCCTATATGACAAACCTACAGGAACGTCATACTCAATGGGCAAAAATTAAACTAATTTCCCCTAAGAACGGGAACAAGACAAGAATGCCCACTTTCACCACTCCTGTTCGACATAGTACTAGAAGTACTAGCCATAGTGCTGAGACAAAAAGAAGAAATAAATGGCATCCAAATTGGAAAAGAAGAAGTAAAACTGTCCTTATTCGCAGATGACATGATACTATACATAGAAAACCCCAAATACTCCATCAAAAAACTATTAGACCTAATAAACGAATTTGTCAATGAAGCAGGACACAAAATTAACACCCAGAAATCTATGGCCTTTTTATACTCCAATAATGAACTCACAGAAAGAGAAATGAAAAATCTATCCCATTTACCATTGCACCAAAAAAATTAAGATACGAATAAACTTAACTAAGGATGTAAAAGACCTGTTCTCAGAACACTATGGGACATTGAAAAAAGAGATAGAGGAAGATATAAACAAATGGAAGAACATAGCATATTCATGGATGGGTAGAATCATAATCATTAAAATGTCCATACTACCTAACGCAATCTATAGATTCAATGCAATACCTATTAAAATACCAATGGCATATTTCAAAGATCTGGAACAAACTCTCCAAGAATTCATCTGTAATAAAAAAAGATCCCAAATAGCCACAGCTATCCTGAGAAAGAAGAACAAAGTTGGAGGGATCACAATAACAGACATAAAGGTACATTACCAAGCCACGGTTCTCAAAACTGCCTGGTACTACCACAAGAACAGACATATAGACCAATGGAATAGAATAGAGAACCCAGAAATTGACCCAAGCCATTATACTCAATTATTATTTGACAAAGGAGGCAAGAGCATAATATGGAGTCAAAACAGTCTCCTTAATATATGGTGCTGGGGAATTTGGTCAGATACATCCAAAAAAAAAAAAAAATGAAACTAGATCACCAACTTACACCATACACAAAAACAAACTCAAAATGCCTAAAGGACTTGAATGTAAGACGGGAAACCATAAAAATACTACAAGACTCCAGAGGCAGCAAAATTGCAGACATATGTCATAGCAATATCTTTACAGACACAGCCCCTAGGGCAATGGAGACTAAGGAGAAAATAAACAAATGGGACTACATAAAAATAAAAAGCTTCTTCACAGCAAAAGAAACTATCTAAAAAACAACAAGCAAGCCCACTGCATGTGAGAACATATTTGTCAATGTTATCTCCAATAAGGGTTTAATCTCCAAAATTTACAGGGAACTCATACAACTTAACAGAAGAAAGATAAACAATTCAATCAAAATATGGGCAAAGGACCTAAATGGACACTTTTCGAAAGAGAACATTCAGAAAGCCAAGAGACACATGAAAACATGCTCAAAGTCACTAATCATCTGAGAGATGCAAATCAAAACAACAATGAGGTACCACCTCACACCTGTCAGAATGGCTATCATCAACAAATCAACAAATGACAAGTGCTGGCGAGGATGTGCAGAAAAAGGAACCCTCCTTCACTGTTGGTGGGAATGCAAACTGGTGCAGCCATTGTGGAATACAGTATGGCATTTCCTCAGAAATTTAAAAATGGAACTGCCATTTGACCCAGTAATACCATTTCTAGGAATATATCCTAAGAAAACAGAAACACCAATCAGAAAGGATATATGCACCCCTATGTTCATAGCAGCACAATTCACCATAGCTAAGATTTGGAAACAGCCTAAATGCCCATCAGCAGATGAGTGGATTAGAAAACTGTGGTACATCTATACTATGGAATACTACACTGCTATAAAAAAGAAGGAATTCTTACCATTTGTAGAAGCAAGGATGGAACTGGAGAGCATTATGCTAAGTGAAATAAGCCAGTCAGTGAAAAAAAAAAACCACTTGATCTCACTCATTTATGGATAATAAAGAACATTATAACCTGATGAACAAAATGATAGATACAGAGGCAGAGAAGCATCAAAAAGACTGTCAAATTACAGCAGGAAGGCTGGGGAGTGATGTGGGGGGCATGGAGGAGGTAAGACATCAACCGAAGGACTTGTATGCATGCATATAAGCATAACCAATTCACGCAGGACACTGGAGGAGTGGGGTAAGGGTATGTGCCGGGGGGTAGGGGACCCCTGGGGGAAGTCACTGGGGGAAAAAGGGGACATATGTACTATTTGTAATACTTAAAACAATAAAAATAATAATAATTTAAAAATAGGACAGTTTAAGGGAGCTTTGGGACATGAAATATAACAACATCCATAATCACAGGAGTACTAGAAGAAGAAGAAAGTAGGCAAGAGATAGAGAACCTGTTGAAGAAATAATGATAAAAAAAATCCCTAACCTGATGAAGAAAAAAGTCACACAATTTCAGGAAGCACAGAGAATCCCAATAAAGATGAACCAAGAGACCCACACCAAGACAAATCATGATTAAAATGCCAAAAAACAAAACAAAACAAACAAACAAACAAAAAACGCAAAGAGAGAATCTTAAAGGCAGCAAGAAAAAAACAATTAGTTATCCATAAGGCTGTCATTTCTCAACAGAAACACTAGAAGTAATGAACAGCGAGGATCTGAACCCAATATTAATCTATTTATCATGGCTATAATTTAAAATTGCAGGTGAAGTAAACAGTTTCCAGACATAAAAAGAGACTACAGGAGTTTATTACCACTTAACCAGCATTGCAAGAAATGTTAAAGCAACTGCTTTAAGAAGAAGAAGTAACCTACCCAGTTTGGTTCAGTGGATAGAGTGTCACAGGCTTAATTCCTAGTCAAGAGCACATACCTTAGTTGCAGGCTTGATCCCTAACCTCAGTCGGGGCGGGTATGGGAGGCAACCAATCAATGTGTTGGTCTCACATGGATGTTTCTCTCTCTGTGTCACTTCCTCTCCCTTCCACTTTCTCTTAAAATCAATGGAAAAATATCTTCTGTTTAGATTATTTTTTTAAAAAAGGAGAAGAAGCAGAACAAGAAATAGAGAGTGAAAGGAAGGTAGGCACAAAGAAGAAAAAAATGACAATAAACACTTATAAATAAATGGATTAAATATTCAAATTAAAAGACATAGAGTAGCTGAATGGATAAGAAAACATAACCCATATATATGCTGCCAGAGCCTGCCAGCATCAGTCGAACAGTACCTGCAAGCGGGGGAGAGGATGAGAAAAGACAGACAGAAAACAGAATGGGATGGGGAGGACAGTAGCAATTCCCGCTTACAGTCCCGAGTTTATTTTTCTCCACACTTTTATACAGGGTCAGTTACATTCCATACAATACATCATTCCTATAATGTGGTAAGCATAATTATACCCCTTTGTTTAAGGTTTCCTACTGACCTTTACACAAAGCTCCTTATCTTGGCTAAGATCCCAACGGCTATACCTCTACATAAACCTCTGATGCCACCTAAGTTCCTTTCCATCAGATAGTCTAGCCATGCTTCTTGCTGAATGATAATTATGCTTATACACTAACTGTGCTTAAAGGTTAACTAAGCTCTAGGGGGCAGAATGTGTGATTTCTAAACTATTGTGCTTAAGGGTCTCTAAGCCTAAGGGGGGCAGGATGCATGACTAACCTTGGGAACAGGCAGGCCACTTTGTGAAACCTGCCCTCTCAGGACTTTGTCAACTGAGGTCGCTCCCGACAATATGCTGTGTACAAAAAACCCACATCTGAACAAAAGACTCACACAGATTAAAAGTGAAGGGATTGAAAAATATATTGCACACAAATGTAAACAAAACAACATCAAAAAAAGCTGTTGTAGCAATGTTTATATAATCAAACCTCAGTTCTTGAACATCTCCTATTTTGAACAATTCAGTTCTTGACCAAGTTGTTCACAGAAAAAAAAAAATGTGTGTTAACTTCAGTTCTCAACCTGACAACCTTTTCATGCTAATACATTAGCATGACAAATACCATCATTCAGGTCACAAACAAAAGAGAGAATGTACCAGTATGAGTCACCTTACAGCTAAACCTTACCTTGCTAATATCTCAGGAAATTGTTGCTGTGAATATTTTGTGGGTTTTGTTTTTGTTTTCTTTTGTTACTGTCAAAATGGACAATTAACACAAATTTATAACACAAAGAGGCCATCAAGTGTGCTAATGCTGCTAAGGGTGTGAAAGAAACAATGATCATAGGCAACTGAAGAGGGAGAAAAACTTGTTGATTTGAATAAATCAAAAGCAGTTAGCCAGCAACAGCATTTCAGAGGCAATGATTTGTGGAAAAGCCAAAATGCTGCATGCTGAACTCCTGAAAGACATCCTTGGAATGAGTGCTGAAATTGATTTGCTTAAGGCTATTAGGGGCTAGTTTGATAAATTTAAGAAAATAAGTGTTTACTTACAAATTAAACAGTACATTAGACCTTTAATGTATATAAGAAAGGTTGAAGCATGGAATAATGTGCAGATCTCAACTAATTAATTAAATTTACATTATTTCTAATGGGGGAAAAATGATTTGATTTTCAAACAAATCGATTCTCGAACAGCCTCTGGAAGGAATTAAGTTCGAGAACTGAGGTTCCACTGTATCTGAAAAAATAGACTTCAAACAAAGGCCATTAAATGAGACAAAGAAGGTCACTACATAATACTAAAGTGATCAATTCAACAAGAAAATATAAGCCTTGTAAACATATATGTACCCAACATAAAAGCACCTAAATATATATTTTTTAAAAACTGCTGGAAGACTTTAGGGAGAGATCAACAGCAAAACAGTTATAGTAGAGGACTTTGACACCCAAATGACATCACTAGATGTGTCTTCCAGATAAAACATTAAGGAAACAGTGATCCTAAATTACACACTAGATCAGATGGATTTAAGTGATATTTACAGAGCATTTAATCCTAAAGCAGCAGACTATATAATCCTCTCAACCACATGAAAGATAGACCATATCTTAGGATAAAAACTAAGTTTTAACAAATTCAAAAATATTGAAATCCTATCAAGCATCTACTAGGATCACAATGGTATGAAACTAGATATCAATTAAAATTTTGAAAAGCTCAAAAACATTCAATCACAAGGAAACAAATGTCCAGGAACAGATTACTTTACAGGTGAATTTTACCAAACTTCCACAGAAGAGCTAACACCTATACTCCTCAAACTATTCCAAAAAATTCAAGAAGGGAGACTTCCAAGCATTTTTTATGAGGCACTTTTTAATCTTAATTCCAAAACCAGATAAAGACACAACACAAAAAAAAGAAAATTACAGGCCAATATCACAGATGAACATAGATGCTAAATCCTCAAAATATATTAGCAAATCAGATCCAGCAAAACATTAAAACGATCATACACCAGGACCAAGTGGGATTTATTCCATTGATATATTGGTTCAATATTCACAAATCAATAAATGTTATTCATCACAAAAACAAAATGAAAGACAAAAATCACATGATCTTATCAATAAAT
This sequence comes from Cnephaeus nilssonii, assembly GCF_951640355.1. Lineage (NCBI taxonomy): Eukaryota > Metazoa > Chordata > Mammalia > Chiroptera > Vespertilionidae > Cnephaeus > Cnephaeus nilssonii. The sequence goes on from NC_137079.1 coordinate 97,839,533, forward strand.
GCATAAAAAGCACTCAACAAAATCCAGCACCCATTTACAATAAAAATTATCACCTATGTTTGAATAGAATTATTGTACCTCAACATAATAAAAGCCATATATGAAAAACCTACAGGCAACAATGTACCCAATGGGCAAAAACTAAAAGTATTTTCCTTACTATCAAGAACAAGACAAGGATATCTGCTCTTATTCAACACTAGAGGCCTGGTGCATGAAAATTCATTCACTGGAGTGGGGGCAGGGCTCCCTCAGCCCAACCTGTCCCCTCTCACAGTCCAGGATCCCTCAGGGGCAGGAGTGACCTGGCAATCAGGGAAAGGCGATGCCCCCATCACACCTCTGCTGCTGCCACTGCCAGCAGCACAAGCCTCGGCCGGCACTGGTTACCTGAGCCTCGGGCGGCCCTGGGTGACTCAGTGAGGGGACTGGGTGACTCCAGAGGCAGGTGCCCCAGCAAGGCTGAGGGGACTGGGCGCCACCATCTTGTGGCTGTGGGAGCCGCCATCTTTGAGGGCGGGGTAGTCAATTAGCATATTTCCTCCTTATTGGCTATGTGTGCTGCCATCTTTGTGACGGTGTGAGGGTCAATTAGCATATTCCCTCTTTATTAGATAGGATAGTTCTGGAAGTCCTAGCCAGAGTGATCAACCAAGAAGAAAAAATAAAAGGCATCCAAATTGGAAAGGAGAAAGTAAAACTGTCATTGTTTGCAGATGACATGATATTGTATATAGAAAACCCTAAAGGCTCCACCATAAAATAACTAGATTTAACCTTTTGCACTCGGATGTCGAGTGTAACTCGACACAGTTAGCATCAGTAGCAGCTCTTTTTATACTCTTTGAATGTAACAATAATTTAAAATATAAAAAAATCCAAATAAGTAAGTTTGTATGAAAAGAAACTCCAGTTTTTTATTCTACTGCCGCGCTTTGTAAAATCTGGGGTATTTAAAAAATTAAATCCCGAGTAGAATAAAGGAATCGAGAAAAAAGCAAACGAGTGCAAAGGGTTAATAAATAAATTTGACAAAGTAGCAAGATACAAAATTAAAAATGGAAATGAGAGCTATTTTTATACACCAACTAGAGGCCCGGTGCGTGAAATTTGTGCACGGGGGGGGGGGTGTACCTCAGCCCAGCCTGCACCCTCTCCAATCTGGGACCCCTCGAGGGATGTCCAACTGCCTGTTTAGGCCCATGGGCAGTCGGACATCCCTTTCACAGTCCAGGACTGCTGGCTCCCAACCATTCGCCTGCCTGCCTGCCTGATTGCCCCTAACGGCTCCTGCCTGCCAGCCTGGTCACCCCCTAAACACTCCCCTGCCAGCCTGATCGACACATAACTGGTCCCCTGCCAGCCTGATTGCCCCTATCTGCCCTCCTCTGCCAGCCTGGTCACCCCTAACTGCCCTCCCTTGCTGGCCCGGTCACCCCTAACTGTCCACTCTTGCCAGCCTGGTCGACCCTAAATGTCCTCTCCTGCTGGTCTGGTTGCCCCCAATTATCCTCCTCTGCCAGCCTGGTCGCCCCCAACTGCCCTCCCCTGCAGGCCTTGTCACCCCCAACTGCCCTTCCCTGCCATTCTAGTCGCCCCCAATTGCCTTCCCTGCCAGCCTGGTCACCACCAACTGCCCTCCCCTGCAGGCCTGGTCGCTCCCTTGCTGGCCCAGTCACCCCTAACAGCCCTCCCCTGCAGGCCTGATTGCCCACAACGGCCCTCCCCTGCTGGCCATCTTGTGGCGGCCATCTTGTGTCCACATGGGGGCGGCCATATTTGACCACATGGAGGCGGCCATCTTGGGTGTTGAAGTGATGGTCAATTTGCATATTACATTTTTATTTGATAGGATAATGAATTCACAGAACGAGAAACCATGAAAGCAATCCTATTTAATAAAATAAGGTGTATAGAATAAACTTAACAAAGGGGGTAAAATACCTATATTCTGAAAACTATAGGTCACTGAAAATGAAATAGAGGATGATACAAACAAGTGGAAGCATATACCTTGTTCATGTATTTAAAGACTAAACATGGCACACAGCCATCCATCTCTCCTCCACCCTCCCTCCCCTGTTCTTTTTTCTCTGTGGGACCCCCTCTCTGCGGCCAGCAGAAGAGCACTGACGACCACGACGAGTTTCTTCAGCTAAGAGCCTTACTACAAGACCTCCTACAAGCAGCACTAGGTGGAAAAGCCGCCCGGGTGCACATCTCCAGCGAGCACAGCAGCTACAGCACTGCGTTCCTTGTGCTCCAGCTACTCAACGCCTGTCTCCTTGCTGTCGCAGCTACTCGTCCAGCTCTGGCTTCTTGCTGCCCAGTCTCGAGAACCTCGACCTGAGCCAGGTAGCCGCCATCAGCAACAACCTCAAGTCGATCCACACGCAGGAGAAGGCGCTGCAGCAGGACCTCAACGACTGCTTCTCTGGCTTCATGAAGCGCGTGCAGGAGCTGGAGCAGCAGAACAAGGTCCTGGAAGCCAGGCTGTGCTGGTGCTGCATCAGAAGCACTCGGAGCCGTCGTGCTTCCTGGCACTGTATGAGCATGAGATCCGCGACCTGCGCCTAGCGTAGGAGGACACCACCAAGGAGAAGCAGGTGCTGCAGGGCGAGCAAGAGGGGCTGAAGGAGACTCTGCCAACCTGCAGGCACACTATGAGGAAGAGGTGCTGAACCTCTAGGATGCAGAGGGCCGGCTGATGGAGGCTTGCAATGGTGCAGACGAGGCGGCTCTCCCCCGAGCTGAGCTCGAAAAGCGCATGAACAGCCTGATGGACGAAATCGCCTTTCTGAAGATGCAGGAAGAGGAGATCGCCAAGCTGCAGGCGCAGATCCAATAAGCTCAGATCTCCTTGGAGATGGACGTGTCCTCCAAGCCCAACCTCTCAGCAGCGCTTAAGAACATCCGCGCCCCATACGAGAAGCTGGCTGCCAAGAACATGCAGAATGCAGAAGAATGGTTCAAGAGCTGCTTCACCATGCTGACTGAGAGTGCTGCCAAGAACACCAACTTGGTGCGCACTGCCAAGGAGGAGGTGTCCAAGAGCCATCGCCTGCTCAAGGCCAGGACCCTGAAGATCAAAGCATGCCAGGGCATGAACGATGTGCTGAAAAAGAAGCTGCAAGAGCTGGAGGATAAGCAGAACATTAGTGCTATACAGGACACAATCAACAAATTAGAAAATGAATTGAGAACTAAACTACAAAGAGTGAAATGGCACGATATTTAAAAGAATACCGGGACCTTCCCCAATGTGAAGATGGCTTTGGACATTGAGATTGCAGCTTACAGGAATCTCTTGGAAGGTGAAAAGACCCGGCTCAGTTTCACCAGCGTGGGAAGCATAGCCAGCAGCTACTCCCAGAGTTCCCAGGTCTTTGGCCGATCTGCCTACAGTGGTTTACAGACCAGCTCCTACTTGATGTCTCCTCGTTCCTTCCCTTCTTACTACACCAGCCAGGTCCTGGAGGAGCAGATAGAGGTGGAGGAGACCGTTGAGGCTGCAAAAGCCGAGGAAGCTAAGGATGAACACCCCTCTGAAGGAGAAGCTGAAGAGGAGGAAAAGGAGAAGGAAGAGGCTGAGGAAGAGGAAGGAGAGGAAGAGGAAGAAGGTGCCAAGAAAGAATTTGAGGACTCAAAGGAGGAAGAAGGAGGTGAAGGTGAAGGAGAAGATGCCCAAGAAGCTGAGGACTAGAAGAAAGATGAAGGTGCTGGGGAGGAGCAAGCAACCAAGAAGAAAGATTGAGCCCCCCTTTCCTTAATTATTTCAGGAATAATCCTCCTGAAACCAGGTCAACTCCATCACCAACCAAGCAGTTGAGTTCCCAATACTATATGAATTAAGAAGTCAATATATGTAACATTCTGAGGTGACTCAGGTTGGACATTAAATGTTGTGCTATGACTTTTCTCCTTATGCAAAGTATCTGCTTGCAGAGTGGCTTCCTGGCTTGCTGCCAGCCTGTGCATGGTCCATGCTTATAAATTCAGGAACTATGGTAATGTGAATAATTCAGACGTTTACAATAAAAACACATAAATACATGAATTCACTAATGTTAATGTTAAACTTCATGTAAAAAATAGTCCTTTGAATCTTTGGTGGTTAGATATTAAAGACCTCAAATCATGTGCAATAAACAGTAAATAAAGCTACACTAAATGAAAAAAAAAAGAATAAACATCATTAAAATGTCCACACTATCCAGAGCAATCTATAAATTCAACACAATCCCTATTAAAATACCAATGGCATATTTCACAGATCTAGAACAAATACTTCAAAAATTTATATGGAATCAAAAAAGTCCCCAAATATCCATAGCAATCTTGAGAAAGAAGAGCAAAGTTGCAAGGATCACAATACCTGATATCAAAGTCAAAACAGCCTGGTACTGGCACAAAAATAGGCATATACATCAATGGAATGGAACAGAGAGAGCCCATAAGTCAACCCACATCTTTATGGTAAATTAATATTTGAGGAAGGAGGCAAAAGCATGCAATGGAATAAAGACAGTTTCTTCACTAAATGGTGTTGGGAAAATTGGACAGGTGCATGCAAAAAAAATGCAACTAGGCCACCAACTTATACCATAAAAGATAAAAGACTTAAATATAAGTTGTGAAACCATAAAAATGCTGGAAGAAAATACAGGTAGTAAAATCTCAGACATTTCTCAGAGCAATATTTTTTTCCAGTGTCTCTAAGGCAATGAGAAACACAGGAAAAAATAAACAAATGGGACTACATCAGACTAAAAAGTTTCTGCACAACAAAAGAAACCATCAACAAAATGAAAAAGGAGTCTGCTGTATGGGAGGACATATTCGTCAATGATTTATTAGATAAGGGGTTAATCTCCAAAATATATAAAGAACTTATACAACTCAACACCAGGAAGACAAACAATACTATAAAAAAAATCTGAATAGACACTTCTCCAAAGAGGCCATACAGATGGCAAATAGACTTATGAAAAAATGCTCAAAGTCACTAATCATCCAAGAGATGCAAATTAAAATGACAGTGAGATATCACTTCATAGCTGTCAGAATGGCTATCATCAGCAAATCAACAAACAAAAAGGTCTGGCAAGGAATTGGAGAAATGAGAACTCTAGTGCACTGCTGGTGGGAATGCAAACTGGTGCAGCCACTATGGAAAACAGTATGGAGTTTCCTCATAAAATTAAAAATGGAACTCCCATTTGATCCAGTGATCCCACTTCTGGGTATATATTCTAAGAATCCCAGATTACCAATCAGAAAGAATATATGCACCACTATGTTCATAGCAGTGTTATTTACAATAGTCCAAATGCCCATCAGTAGATGAGTGGATAAAAAAAGCTGTGGTACATTTACATAATGGAATACTTTGCTGCTATAAAAAAGAGGGAACCCTTGCCCTTTGCAACGGCATGGATGGACCTGGAAATTATTATGCTTAGTGAAATAAGCCAGTCAGGGAAAGACAAATATCACATGATCTCACCCTATGGTATCTGAAGAGCAAAATAGATTGAAATAGGATCAGAGGCATGGATAAACAGAACAGACGGACAGATCTCAGAGGAGAGGATGATGGGGAGGACCAGAAGAGAGCAACTAAAGTATATATATGCATATATGCATAGGCCCTGGACACAGACAACAATGTGGTGAAAGCCTAGGTGGGACAGGGGGAGGGAAGAGGGAGGCAAAGGGGGAAGAGGGATGGTGGACATCTGTAATAAAGTCAATAATGATAAATAAATAAATAAATAGTTTTGGGGCACCAAAAGAAATGGATCCATAAAAATATAGTATTTTATTGTTAACTAAATAATGTAATCCATTTAAAACACACAGAAATATAAAACACTTTTTACCAGATGTTCAGTAGATTCATAAACTCTTTAGTACTTATTCTTTAATCTGCCTAACCTTTTGGTCTTAGTATTTGATCAATAGAATAAAATTAGTCTACTTGTTGTATTAGTTTTCTTTTCTTTTTTAATTTTATTTTATTGGGGTGACATTAGTCAACATGAACATATAGGTTTCATGTGTGGACTACTAATTTACAAAATCTATATATAGGATCATGTGCCCACCATCCAAAGTCAAATCTTCTCCTGTTTTCTAGGGCTACCATAACATAGTACCACAAACTGGGTAGCTTAAAACAGCAAAAATGTGTCACAAAACAGAGGTTTAGAAGTCCTAAATCAAATTGTCAACAGGGCCATGTCCCCTCTGAAACTTCTAGAGGAGAATTCTTCCTTGCCTTGTCTATCTTCTGGTGTTTGCTGGCATTCCTTGGTGTTCAGTCCTTTATTCTCTACCTCTGTCTTCACATGGCTGTCTCCTCCCTGTGTGTCTCTCTCCTTCTATGAGGACACCAGCCATATTTGGTTAAGGGTCCACCTCAGTGGGACCTCATCTCAATTTAACTAATTACAACTATAATGACCCTATTTCTAAATGCAGTTATATTCTGAGGTACTGGGAGTTTGGACTTCAGCATAATGTTTTTGAGAAGCACAGTTAAACACATAACAATTGGTTTTCAGCATTGTTTTGCTATTTTTAAATAACCTTTTTTTTTCTGATTAACTTTTACCCAGAAGTGTAAATTAGGAAAGTAGTTTAAAAGAGAGTTGCTCTGGTTGAAGGAATAGGAAGCAGCACAGAAAACTCACATCTCCAATAGTGTCCCAGAAGCCTTGAATCATAATCTTTGAAACCATTGGTCTACATAAATTCTGGCTTTGAGTGATTTTTTTTTACAAGTAGAAAATATCCTAAAAGATTATATTTTCTTTTAATTATTATGTTGAGTAAATCTTTTATATTGGAAAATCAAATGTTATGCCTTCTAAATAGTTACTATTCTGGGGTGGGCAAAGTAGGTTTATAGTTGTTCATATGGAAAAAGGCATGCAGGTTATGATTACTACAATAGCATTATTAAGTCTGTATTTCATGTACTCACAACTGTACACCTACTTTTGCCCACCCATGTATAAGTGATTAAATTTTCTCTGACAAACTACATTATCTTGAGTGGCCAATTTTATTTTATCTATTTTCTACATATACCTGTTAGGTTTATTTTAACTGTGTTATAAAGGCTTAATATTCAAACTCTGCACTTTCCAAACAAAGAATGACTCTGAATCAGCTCTTGGGCGATCTCCTCTCATCCCTTAAAAAATCCTGCCTGATAAGAGTATCTTTATCTACCTGGGGCCTTTGGCCATGCCAGATAGTTTAAACTAACAATGTGATTTACTTGGGGGCCCCTGGGCCATGCTCATGCTATAATAGTTTGACCTTTGGAGGCACTGAAATTTGAGCAACTAAGGTCGGTCATATGGGTACTCTATGCCTATGTATCCAATCCCTGATAAAAACCCTGAACACAAAGGCTTAAGTGAACTTTCCTGTTGCTGACACTCTGTATGTGTTGTTATTCATCATTTCTGAGATATTTAGGTTCTGCCATATATGACTCAACTGAGAAAAGACAACTGAAGTTTAAGCCTTGTCTCTCCTGGACTCCACTCTCTGAGCCTTTTGTCTTTACTGTTTTTAATCTGTATCCTTTGGTTGTAGAAACAGTTGTTACAGAGATTCAGAACAGTCAAACAATGCAGGAGAGGTTGGAGAGATTCACTTTAATCACCGCGGTGGGCTTAGAGAAAATGAATTCAAATTCTAAGCCCCGTTACAAGTAGAACTTCCCTTTTTATTCAGGAGCCAGCCCTATAGTGGTTATCTCGCAGCTGGCCTTGAAAACAACACAGTTCTATCCAATTAAAAAAATGCACCTGGCATGGCATAGAGATTATGGGCATATCTAGTGTTTGACCTACAAGGTCAGGCAGCTAAGTTTATCTTCAAAGAATTCCAAACAGTAGTTTTACAAAATAGGAGTTTTCCTTCTCATCCCCGCCCCTCTCCCTTGCCCCACAAGCTTTTCAGCCTTGTGGTACAATAACCACGGGATGTTATGGTGAACAGGGGTGTCAAAACTCTTTTAGTTATTAAGGCCCCTAGTACCACAGTCCCCATCAGTACTGTCCACACTGAAGTCCAGTTCCTCTCCTGCAGGCGTGGAGTCTCCTCCTGGCCTGCGTGGAGCCCAGGCTAGGGATCTCACGGGTGAGGCCGCTGGTTGCCAGGATCCAGGCCGTTTCCTGGTGCAGGAGCTGGGAGTGGTGTAGCCAGGTCTGGATGCCATCTACTTCAACAGCCGTGGGCGTGCTCAGGATAACAGTGTAGCGTCCCTTTCAGGTTAGGGTGAGTCCTTGGGCAGTGAACTTTACCCACACCGAGTCCCTGGGCTGGAAGGGATGTACAGGGTCCGTGGTGGGCACTGGCAGAGCATCTCGAACAAGCTTATGGGTGGCTCTCTGGGTATACTGCAGAACCTGTAAGGACTTGAGTAAGGGAATGGTTATGAATTCCAGCTTTTAGTTTCTCCCTGGCCCTGGGAAAAGTGGGGGAGGTCTACCATACATGATCTCTAAAAGGGGGAAACCCCTCCTGGTAGGGGGTAGACCTGGCCCATAAGAGGGTGAAGGGCAGGAGGTTGGTCCAGTTTTCACCGGTTTCTAGGACAAATTTAGTTAAATTCCTTTTTAGAGTCCTGCTCATGCCTGTCCTAAGGCTTGAGCTATACTTTGAGATACCTTGGCTACAAAGGAGGGGCTGTTATCTGATCCTATGGCTACTGGCAGCCGGAATCTAGGTATAATCTCCTGGAGTAATCTCTTGACAACTATAGAGGTAGTTTCTGTCCTAGTGGGGTATGCTTTAACCCAACCCGAGAAGGTGTCTATGAGAACTAGCAGATACTTGTACTCTGATGCTGGCGGCTTAATCTCTGTGAAATCCACCTCCCAATGCTCTCCTGGGGAATTTCCCTGGGGCCCAAATTCCCAGGGGGACCCTCTTACCTTGCTTAGTATTTACCTGTGTACAGACACTACTTCTAGTGACTATGCTTCTAATTACCTTATCTACGCCTATGTGGGTAGCCTGGTATAATTGGGCAACTAACGTCCAACCTAGAGCCTCTGGGACCAACAGTCTGTCATCTGGTAGGGTCCACCAACCATCTGGTCCTTTGATGGCTTGCTTCTGTTCTGCCAATTCCTCCTCTTGTTTGGTGTAAGAGGGGGTCTGCGTAGGTCCAGGTACGGCAGGGTTACTAAAACTTGTAAAGGCCCCACTGGTTTTTGGACGGCTTCTTTGGCAGTTTTTGTTCTGTGCTTCTATTTCCTCTGGCTTCAGTTGTCTCCCCTTTTCTGATGTCCTTTGCAGTGCACTATTGCAACTGCCCTTGGGAGCCAGAGGACCTCTAATAAGGCTAATATCTTTTAATGTCTTTTCCGGCTGAAGTTGGTAACCCTCTTTCCTGGGGGATGGTACTGTGTTCCCATCAAAGGGCCTGGATTAAGGTCAAAAGTTCAGCTTTTTATACTGATTTCCCCCTGTTCAGCGACTGTGCCCAAATGGTGCGGTCCAGGGTGACTACCGCTGCCCCTGCATATCGGATGCCATCCTAAACATAATTGTTCCCATCTATGAACAGTACCTCATCTGGTGATGATAGCGGGGCATCTGTCAGGTCTGGGCGAGCCGTTTGTACTGCGTCTGTTACCTCTGTGCAGTCATGAATGGGTTCCTCTGGATCATCATCTGGAAGCAGGCTGGCAGGGTTGATGGCCAGTGTCTTATGGAACTGGACACGGGGCTGGTCCAGGAGAAGAGCTTGGCACTGGGTGATCCGGGTGTTTGACATCTATCTCTCCGGAGCACCTTGAAGGAGGGCCTCCACACCATGGGGTGTTGTCAGGGCTAGTTCCTGGCCCAGAGTCTGCTTATCTGCCTCCTTCACCAGCAATGCTGTGGTGTCTACTGCCCAGAGGCACGCTGGCCACCCTGCTGCCACGGGGTCTAGCCTCTTAGACAGATAGGCTACAGGTCTCTTCTAGGGACCTAGAGTCTGAGTGAGAACCCCTTTGGCAATGCCTCTTACCCCACTCACGTGGAGGTGGAAGGGCTTCGTGACGTCTGGTAAGGCTAGGGCAGGTGCTGAGATGAGAGCGTTCTTTAGCTCTTCAAAGGCCCGTTGTTCCACTTCGGTCCAGTTCAGTGGCTGCATTCCCTCAGTACTTCAGTATAGAGGTTTAGCAATCTCCACGAACCCCAGTCTACAGTCCTCTTTGATGTCTAAGGAAAACAGGCAATTTGTCTGGTGGCTCCCTGGACTGATGTCTTTTTAGAGGTTATGGGTCCTATCGGCTCTGTCAAGACTGAATAGGCTGCCGCAGTGTCCACCAGGAAACTAATAGGTTTGCCCCCCACTTGTAAGGTTACCCTGGGGGCTTAATGGAAAGGAACCCCAGTCCTGTTAGTCTTTTTCCTCTAAGTTAAAGACCCTTGGAGTCTGAGTCTCCCCTTTCTGCTTCTTTAGCTAACCTGCCAGGACATTCTCTCTTCCAGTGCCCCTGCTTCCTACAGTAAGCATACTAATTCCTTCCTATTTGCTGATGGCCTTTTCTTTCGTTCTCTGTTCCTCTTTCTCATCACATGTACAACCTTTATAAAAATCTTTATAACTTCAAATTAACTTTTAAACCTTTTATTATTTTAAAATATTTAGAAAAAGACAGAGGGTGAAGGAAGCAGACCCTGTACCCTGTTCCCAGGCCTCCAGCTGCTTGAAATTCAAAATGCTACATTCTTCCTATAGAGATAAGGATCTCAGATTCTGATAAGCCTAAAAAGGGGAATTTCTAGCTGTGCCTTCTTTAAGCCCTCTTAACAGAACACGGTGAAAAGTGTCCAAGGAGTCGCCGGGGGTTCTTGGGTCTCATTGGGGCACAGGGGGTCACAAGGGAATTTCTCTCCTCGCCATGCCTCCAGCCATTCAAAACAACCCCTGAAGGGGATGGATACCGGGTGGGAGGAGGCAGGGAGTGCCTCGTGGGTCCCAGGTGGCGAAGGAGGGCTCCCACCGAGGCGTTTTCATCTGGCAGTCCTCTCTCTGTTCCCACTGGGAAAAGCGCCTGCCTCCTGCCAATGAAGGTGGCATGGGGGAACCAGTGACCCCTACACTGCAATCAGACTCCCTGACCTTTCTGAAAAGCCACTCTGCTTGAGTGTGTTTCTATTAAAAATTACTGATCTTAAAACTATAACTTAAGAGATGACATACACATACAAGGACCAAATGGCCCACAAAATATTTTTCTTTTCTTCTAAAGATTTTGCAATGTACTGTAATTATTAATCACATCAAACTTAAATGGCCAATTGAGACAAATACTTCTGAGACCGTTTCTCCACTACTGATTAAGACTGGGTGGCGGCAGGTGTCAGAAATAAAATTCATTTAGTTTTCTGAGCTTGCTGGGCAGACTTGGTGACTTTGCCAGCTCCACTTCCTTCTTGTAAATAGTTAACTTTAAAATTTGCTCCCTGCTTTAAACCTCTTTGGACTACAATTGTTACAACTTCATACCTTCAAATTAATAAACATAGACAGAAATGTTGTTAGGCAGGCCGATTCCCCCTCTGACAGAGAGCAAACACCCCTGGGGAAAAAAGAATCCCAGTGGCCACTTGGGCGGGGGGGGGGGGGGTTGGCTATCCATCAGTGTACTCAGCCTTAAACAACTTAAATGTTTCTTCTTACAGACTTCTATATATTAACAAATAATTATAACCAGGCAAACAAACAAAAAGACAAAACAAACAGTCCTGACACCAACACGAAAAAACACAAAACAAGCACCTGTCTGGAGGGAGAGCCTCCAGCCCCCCTTCTGGGGGGTCCCTCTCTCCTCTCGCAGGAGAAGATTTCTTTCGAGCTGAAAGCCTGGATGGCCTCCTGAAAGAAAAGATCTTTAATCCAGTTACAGATGCTATCAGAATCAGGATGAGAGAAGAAGGGAAAGACCAGGTTATGTCCTCTATGAGGATCCTAATAACTGAAAACAGTAAGTTAAACAAACGGTTAACGGGGTCTATAAAGAGTTAATAATAACTTCAGCCTTAGTTCCACATTGGACTATGATGTCACAGGCAGGGACAGGGCCTGTAAATCTCTCCGCCCTGTGGAGCTGTTTCTCCCTGTCCATGGCAGTCTCCGACCACCAAAAGAGATAAGAAAGCCATAAATAGAAGTTCTTTGAAATATTACAAATGTATACCTTTAAATTAACCTTAGGACTTTAAAAATTCAATTTAATACAGTAAATTCACAAATCAGAGCAAACTGAAACCCTTACTTATACAAACATACAAACAGAGAGAGGAATTTTTATTAGCTAAATGGGATGATTCCCACTGTGGTAGAGAGCAAACGCCTCTGAAAAAATAAATCAGCAGCTCTGCTTTAGACGTTTGCAGACCATCACAGTAGGTCCCATCTTTAAACAAATTAAACAATAGAAAGAGATAACAAATACTCCCATGTGCATAGCCATATAGCACAAAGTAGCTTTTACTTCACACAGACCAGTTAATGAACAGATAATTATGCCAAGACAGAAAAACATCCATACTCACACTTTCTCAGTAGACTAGCCCAGATTGGAGCTGAAACAATGCCTAACTCCCCAGACGGGCTTGGGGGCTCTCCAGGCACCCATGCCCCAGAACAGAATTCTCGATCAATGTCTTGGTGAGAAACTACCGGAGGAGTTAAGACTATATCCAGTCCCCCCTTCTCGGTAACAAATTGGCTAGTCCCACACACAAACAAACAGCAGAGTGAACTCAATTCCTTCAATCTAAAGAGCCTTCCAAGGGCCAGCCAACCCCGAAGGCTGGCCATTCCACTTCACAGAATTTCCTCAATGTTTTAGACTTCATTTTAATTCCATAATCTCTATCAAATCCCTTTTTAAAAATTTTCAACATGCAGTTGAGAACAGTGGGTTTACTCTGTCCCGACCCCATGATGATCAGTGGTGTGAGACAGACAAGGGAAGGGGTGACCTGTTTTCACAGATCCTCACTCAGATGCCCGCCTGGCCGCGTCCCTTGGGAGCTTAGATTCGTCTTAGCTAAGGTGCACCCGTATAAACCCCAGGCCTGGTCACCTCCACGTGGGGGTGAGTCACTGTTATGCCATATGACGAATCGCGGAACCACAGATTGGGGCCCACTCGGACTCCGTAACCGAAGTCGTGGAGCCACACAAAGGAGAGGAGAGGGCAGGCCCTCTCCCTCCACACTCACACACTTTCACCAGACATTCACTCAGAGTTTAAACAACAATCCACCCAATTCTTGATTAATTTGCCTGAGGAAGCTCTATGGCCTCCGGGGAGGTGATCAAGCTCCCCCTTCCACTCACTTGGAGTGGGCTGAACTGACGGGGCCCCTACCTTACAGATTCTGTCGACAGGTCCAGAAATGTCTGTCCGCTCTCTCCAGATGCTGGCTGGGTCCTGGGCTGAGGTCCGGGAGCGCCCAGAGTCCCCCAGTTTAACTCTGCTAATTCATCAGAACGGCGCCTCCCTGAGGCCTGTCCAACACCCCCGGGCCCCTAACCCTGCCCACTCACCAGAGGCTAAAGAGCCAAGCATGGGTTGGTTTTCCCGGCCAATGCACCAAATTATGTTACAGAGATTCGGAACAGTCAAACAATGCAGGAGAGGTTGGAGAGATTCACTTTAATCACCGCGGTGGGCTTAGAGAAAATGAATTCAAATTCTAAGCCCCGTTACAAGTAGAACTTCCCTTTTTATTCAGGAGCCAGCCCTATAGTGGTTATCTCGCAGCTGGCCTTGAAAACAACACAGTTCTATCCAATTAAAAAAATGCACCTGGCATGGCATAGAGATTATGGGCATATCTAGTGTCTGACCTACAAGGTCAGGCAGCTAAGTTTATCTTCAAAGAATTCCAAACAGTAGTTTTACAAAATAGGAGTTTTCCTTCTCACAGTAACAATAAGTATAACAGCTTTTCTGAGCTCTGTGAGGTCTTCTAGAAAATCACTGAACCTGAGAGTGGTCTTGGGGATCCCCAAACACATAACTATTTGTGCAAATATACATGAACGAAAAATTTAAGATTATGATTAATAACTTTTCCATCAAGTACATGTGTAATTATTGTACTCTGTGTTGTTGTACATTACATTCATTTAGAGTACTATGTGTGTGAAAGTTTCCCTCGCTAATGTGTGAGTTGGTGAGCCATTGAAACTGGTAAAAGCCTGAGTCAGTCCCTTCCTTTTTAATAAAAAATATCATTACCATTGTCTCATCCAATTTTTACAGGACATGGATCTGTCCTTAACCAGTCACACATAAAACTTGCCATCTAGTATCTTGCCAAGACCAGGGTTCACAATTCCAGTTGAACCATTTGCTAGCTATCAGGCCTTGAGCAAATTTCATAAACTCTCTGAACCTTAGTTTCCTGATGGTAAACAGTAACTCTCACACAGAATTATTGCTAAGTTTAATAAAGCTAATGTATGTGTTGAATCATTTTAGAGACAAGAGAGGCAGTTTTAGGGAAGGGGGATCCATGGGAGAGGAATGTATACATAACTGGCAGAGACAGCTCCAAGCCACTAGAATGTTTATCTTTCAAAAGAGGATAGGGGAGCGCTGAGTGGGCTCTGAAGCTTTAAAACTTTGAAACTGATACAATAAGGAATAAAGTGACCAATTAGGAAAGCATGGGTAACATAAAATAAGGAAGGGTCCAATTAGAAAGCAGGATGAGCAAACAAAGAGCTTCCAGCATTTATAAACCCATAGACAAAGAGACTCAGAGGACCAGTTTTTTCTCAGATAGAGCAGGTTTATCCCCTTTGGGGACTCCTCCCAGGGGGTCCCCTTTGGAACTTTGTATATGCTTGCAATAAATGTCTACACTGCTGCTTAAAAAATCTTTTAGTCCGCAACTTTTATTCTTCAAACTTCATAGGACAGGAACCCACAATGAGAGTCCGAGCTTGCCCAATTCCACATATCAGTGTGATTGAATACAAATTAGAGGATGACTCAGCCACTAATCTTGCTAAAGAGAATCTTGTCTTTCTATTTCATCTTCCTCCCCTTCCCCACCTTTCAAAGAAGATTCTGCCTTTGGCAGGTTTACTATTTGGAATTTGATGGTGCAGAAGAGAAAAAAGAATATAAAGAGATGAGGTTCATAGATTAATGCCAGGGAACACGTTTTTCAGGAAAACTTTGAGATAGAGCTGGCAGCTCCTGCAGTAGGAAAGAAAGTAGATTAACATAAAGAAGTGTTGTATCCTCTTCACAATATTTGGGAATCACAAATATTTACCTGAATAATCTCAAACAGTTTGCTGTCCAATATATGGCAAAACCCTAGTTGAGAAAAATAATACAGAAAACTGCTTGAAGGACAGTCTTTCTATTTCTCTGTAAATTAGGTCATTTAAGATCATAGAAAATGTCATGTGCTTGTATTTGTCTTGCTCCACAGAAATTCTTTCTGTGAGTTCCATGTGAGCTCTATCTCCTAAGCTTGTACCGAGGGAATAATAGACCCAAAAATATATGGCACTTGGAGACATTTTTTCAGTGTGATGTCACACTGAACAAATTTCACTCAGAACCCAATGCCAGAAAAATTTGTTTCCCTAAAGATCTAATATGATTCTCTTTTTATACACTGATAAGCACATATTTTAAGCTAACATTAAGACCTAGTCCAGGGGTGGGGAACATCTGGCCCATGGGCCCTATAATGCTCATGAAATCATTTGGTCTGGCCCTGGCAAGGCATTAAGGGTGAGATAATTAAATGTTTGACCAAATATAGCAGGCTAATTTTTAAGTTGATAATTTTGTATGGCCAGCAAATGATGTTATAAATATTCAAATGGTCCATGGATAGAAAAAAGGTTCCCCACCTATGATCTAGTCAAATTCCTAGTCTAACTTTTGTAATGATCTAAACCATAAATTCTATCTGTTTGCATTTGAATTGCCTTCTTAATATTTTCATGATGTCCAGATTCAGGCCATTGGGAATGAAGGAGGATAAGAACATCAGAACAGACAGTTTTGAAGTTGGTAAAAGAGGACAAGTAAGTCAACAGACTTCCTTTATGTGTGAGTTTTTTATTTTATTTTATTTTATTTTATTTTTTAAAGGATTACACATAATAGTACATATCTCTCCTTTTTTTCCCCATTGACCTTACCCCAGCCTCCCCTACCCCTTGTCGCATACCCTCAACCAACCCCCCGCCCCCAGTGTCTTGTGTCCATTGGTTGTGATTATATGCATGCATACAAATTCTTCATTTGATCTCTTTCCCCCGCTCCCCAACACTCCCCAACCTTCCCACTGTAATTTGACAGTCTGTTAGATGCTTTACTGCCTCTGTATCTATCTTTTTGTTTATCAGGTTATAATGTTCTTTATTTTCCATAAATGAGTGAGATCATGTGGTATTTTTCTTTCATTGCCTGGCTTATTTCACTTAGCATAATGCTCTCCAGTTCCATCCATGGTACTGCAAATGGTAGAAATTCCTTCTTTTTTTATAGCAGTGTAGTATTCTGTTGTGTAGATGTACCACAGTTTTCTGATCCAGTCATCTGCTGATGGGCACTTAGGCTGTTTCCAAATCTTAGCTATGGTGAATTGTGCTGCTATGAACATAGGGGTGCATATATCCTTTCTGATTGGTGTTTCTAGTTTTTTGGGATATTTTCCTAGAAGTGGGATTACTGGATCAAATGGGAGTTCCATTTTTAGTTTTTTGAGTAAACTCCATACTGTTTGCCACAGTGGCTGCACCAGTCTGCATTCCCACCAGCAGTGCACGAAGGTTCCTTTTTCTCCGCATTCTCACCAGCACTTGTCGTTTGTTGATTTGTTGATGATTGCCATTCTGACAGGTGTGAGATGGTACTGCATTGTCGTTTTGATTTGCATCTCTCGGATAATTAGTGACATTGAGCATGTTTTCATATATGTCTTAGCCTTCCTTCTGTCTTCTTTCAAAAAGTATCTATTTAGGTAAGTTACCCTTTTTTTTATTGGATAGTTTATCTTCTTTTTATTAAGTTGTATGAGTTCCCAATAAATGTTGGAGATTAAACCTTTATCAGAAATAACATTTGCAAATATGTTCTCCCATACAGTGGGTTTTCTTGTTGTTTTGATGATGGTTTCTTTTGCTGTGAAAAAGGTTTTTATTTTGATGTAGTCCCATCTGTTTACTTTCTCTTTAGTTTCCATTGTCCCAGAGTGGTATCAGTGAAGAAATTGCTTTGGCATATGTCTGAGATTTCACTGCCTGTGGATTCCTCTAGTATTTTTATGGTTTCCTGTCTTATGTTTAAGTCCTTTATCCATTTTGAGTTTATTTTTGTGTGTGGTGTAAGTTGGTAATCTAGTTTCATTTTTTTGCATGTATCTGTCCAATTTTCCCAACACCATTTATTGAAGAGACTGTCTTGACTCCACTGTATATTCATGCCTCCTTGGTCAAATATTAATTGAGCATAGTGGTTTGGGTCAATATCTGGGTTCTCTATTCTATTCCATTGGTCTATATGTCTGTTCTTGTGCCAGTACCAGGCTGTTTTGAGAACTGTGGCTTTGTAATACATCCTGAGGTCTGGTATTGAGATCCCATCTACTTTGTTCTTCTTTCTCAGGATTGCTGTGGCTATTCGGGGTCTTTCTTATTCCAGATGCATTTTTGGAGAGTTCTTTCTAGGTATGTGAAATATGCCATTGGTATTTTAATGGGGAGTGCATTGAATCTATAGATTGCTTTGGGTAGTATGGACATTTTAATGATGTTGATTCTACCAATCCATGAACATGGTATGTTCTTCCATCTGTTTACGTCTTCCTCTATCTCTATTTTCAGTGTCTTGTAGTTTTCCGCGTATAGGTCTTTTACCTCCTTAGTTAAGTTTATTCCTAGGTATCTTAATATTTTTGATGTGATGGTAAATGGGATTGCTTTTTTAGTCTCTCTTTCTGTAAGTTCACTATTGGTGTATAGAAATGCCATAGATTCATTGGTGTTAATTTTGTATCCTGCTACACTATCGAATTCACTTGTTAAGTCTAATAGGTTTTTGATGGAGTCTTTAGGATTTTTTATGTACAATATCATGTCATCTGTGAATATGGACAGTTTTACTTCTTCTTTTCCAATTTGGATGCCTTTTATTTCTTCTTCTTGTCTAATCACAATGGCTAATACATCCAGTACTATGTTGAACAGAAGTGGTGAGAGTGGGCATCCCTGTCTTGTTCCTGTTCTTAGGAAAAATGGTCTTAGTTTTTGCCCGTTGAGTATGATGTTGGCTGTGGGTTTGTCATATATGGATTTTATTATGTTGAGGTATGATCCTTCTATTCCCACTTTGCTGAGAGTTTTTATCAAAAATGGGTGTTGGATTTTGTCAAATGCTTTTTCTGCATCAATTGATATGACTATGTGGTTTTTATCTCTCAATTTATTTATGTGATGTATCACATTTATTGATTTGTAGATATTGTACCATCCTTGAATCCCTGGGATAAATCCTACTTGGTCATGGTGTATAATCTTTTTGATGTATTGCTGGAACAGATTTGCTAGAATTTTGTTGAGGATTTTGGCATCTATGTTCATGAGGGATATTGGCCTGTAATTCTCTTTCATTGTGTTGACTTTATCTGATTTTGGTATTAGGGTGATGCTGGCTACAGAGAATGAGCTTGGAAGTGTTCCTTCCTCTTGAATTTTTTGGAATAGTCTGAGGAGGATAAGTTTTAGTTCTTCCTTGAATGTTTGGTAAAACTCCCCTGTGAAGCCATCTGGCCCCAAGCTTTTGTTTGCTGGAAGCTTTTTAATGACTGCTTCAATTTCTTCATTACTTATTGGCCTATTGAGACTTTTAGATTCTTTCTGATTGAGTTTTGGAAGGTTATATTTTTCTAGGAATATGTCCATTTCCTCCAGGTTGTCCAGTTTGTTGGAATAGAGTTGTTCATAGTATTTTTAACAATCCTTTGTATTTCTGTGGGGTCTCTTGTTATTTCTCTTCTTTCACTTCTGATTTTGTTTATTTGGGTCCTCTCTGCGTCTTGGTGAGCCTGGGTAGAGGTTCATTAATCTTGTTTATCCTTTCAAAGAACCAGCTCTTGGTTTTGTTGATCTTTAGTATTGTTTCTTTGGTCTCTATGTCGTTTATCTCCGCTGTGATCATCATTATTTCCTTCCTTCTGGATTCACTGGGATTTTCTTGATGCTCTCTCTAACTCTTTGAGTTGTAGGGTTAGGTAATTTATTACCATTGTTTCTTGTTTTTTTGCTGTAGGCTTGTAGAGATATGAATTTCCCTCTCAAGACTGCTTTTGCTGTTTCCCATAGATTTTGTTTGTTTTTTGTTTTTAATATATTTTATTGATTTTTTACAGAGAGGAAGAGAGAGGGATAGAGAGTTAGAAACATCGATGAGAGAGAAACATCGATCAGCTGCCTCCTGCACACCCCCTACTGGATGTGCCCGCAACCAAGGTACATGCCTTTGACCGGAATCGAACCTGGGACCCTTGAGTCCGCAGGCTGACGCTCTATCCACTGAGCCAAACTGGTTTCGGCTCCCGTAGATTTTGGATTGTTGTGTTTTCATTGTCGTTTGTTGCCATGATGTTTTTTATTTCTTCTTTGATCTCTCTGGTAACCCAGTCATTGTTTAATAGCATGCTATTTAGTCTCCAGGTGTTTGATTTTTTTGGATTGTTTTTGTTGTAGTTGATTTCCAGTATTATGCCATTGTGATCTGAGAAGATGCCTGATATGATTACTATCTTCTTGAATTTGAAGAGACTTTGCCTATGACCCAACATATGGTCTATATTTGAAAATGACCCATGTGCACTTGAGAAGAATGTATATTCTGTGTCTTTGGGGTGAAATGTTCTGAAGATGTCAATTAATTCCATCTGATCTAGTGAGTCATTTAGGATTGATGTTTCTTTGCTGATTTTTTGGTTAGAGGTTTTTTCCTGTGGTGATAGTGGGGTATTAAAGTCCCCTGCTACGATTGTATTGCTGTCAATCTCTCCCTTGATAGTCTCCAGAAGTTTTTTTTATGTATTTGGGTGTTCCTGTATTGGGTGCGTATATGTTTACCAGAGTTATTTCTTCTTGTTGGATTGCTCCTTTTAGAATTATGAAGTGGCCTTCCCTATCTCTTGTTATGTCCTTCACTTTGAGATCTAAGTTGTCAGATATAAGCATTGTTATCCCAGCTTTTTTTTTTTTCATTTCCATTCGCCTAAAAAACCTTTTCCATCCCTTCACCATCAGTCTGTGTGCATCTTTTATTCTGATGTGGGTTTCCTGTAGACAGGGTCATGTTTTCTTATCCACTCAGTTACCCTATGTCTTTTGATTGGGGCATTTAATCCATTTACACTTAAAGTTATTATTGATAGGTACTTGTTTGTTGCCATTTTTATTCTTTACCTCTGTGTTCCTTCTTCGCTTCCTATTTCTTCCTTATACAGCAGACCCTTTAGCATTTCTTGCATTGCTGGTTTGGTGGTAATAAATTCCCTTAGTCCTTTTTGTCTGTGAAGTTCCTGATTCCACCCTCAATTTTGATTGATAGCCTTGCTGGGTACAGTATTCTTGGATTCAGGCATTTCCTTTGCATGACACTGTATATTTCATTCCATTCCCTTCTGGTTTGATGTGTTTCTGTTGAGAAATCAGTCACTAGTCTGATGGGGGATCCTTTGTAGGTAACTTTCTGTCTCCCTCTGGCCACTTTTAAGATTTTTACTTTGTCGGTGTTTGCCAATTTAATTACAATGTGCCTTGGCATCAGTCTTTTGGGGTTCATTTTGTTTGGGACTCTGTGAGCTTCTTGGATTTGTGTGAGTTTTTTCTTTCCTATATCAGCGAAGTCTTCTGTCATTATTTCTTCAAACAGGTTTTCTATTCCTTGTTCAGTTTCCTCTCCTTCTGGCACCTCTATTATGTGGATGTTGTTTCATTTCATGTTGTCCCAAAATTCTCTTAGGCTCTCCTTCTGCTTTTTCATTTTTTTTTCTAGAAGCTGTTCTGTTTTGGTTTTTTTTTTTACCTTGTCTTCTTGCTCACTGATGCAGTCCTCTGCTTCTTCTAGTCTACTGTTGATGCTTTCCATTGAGTTCTTTACATCAGCGATGTCATTTTTCATTTCTTCTTGGTTCTTCTTCATTTCCTCTTGGTTCTTACACATATTGTTGAATTTGTCTTCCATTCTTTTCAGCCACCTTATGACCATTTCTCTGAATTCTTTCTCTGATAGGTTGCTTGCCTCTATTTAGTTTACTTCCTTTTCTGGTGATGCCTGCTTTTCTTTCATATGCGGGCTGTTTCTTTGTCTCCCCATGATCTCTCTTCTCCAGGTGTCTGGTTATGTAGTTCTCTCCCTCCTTATCCCTGGCGAAATCTGACCTTTTTGTGAGAGGGTGCAGAGCTCCTCCGAATCTACATGCTCGCGCCATTTGAGGACCCATGTTCCCAGGTTCGCAGCTGTTCGCTGGGTTCCATTGTTGTAAATTCCCGGGATTTTCAGGCTTTCGACAACATCCACTCTCCCCTTCAAGATGGCGAGGTCACCGCCGTCAGCCTTTATGTGTGAGTTTTAGAGGATATCAGTGAGTGTAGCCATAAGACACAGAAAACAAATCAACACAAATATGGAAGCAACAGTAAGCCAGCACGAATAGAGTAGTTTGATGAAGCTTCAAGAATCAAGAATAAATGAAAGAAACTTCTTATGAACCTTGACTCATTTTAAAATATCTGAGTGATGAAAACAAGTATAGTGTTTTGGTTTTAGGGTCTATACAAAGAACTCAATTCATGGCTGCAAAGTGTACAGTTTTGATTTTTTTAAATTTATCTTTTTTGTTGAAAGTATTACAGATATCCCCTTTGGGGGATTTTCCCATTGACTCCCCTCACCCTGCACCTGCCCTTCCCAGGTCTTCACCACACTATTGTCTATGTCCATGGACTAGCATATATGCATAAAAATTCCCTGGTTAATCTTTCCCCACCCCCATCTTCCCTCTGAAAAGACATTGAACCTGGGTTCCCCACATGCTTAAGGATTTAGAAAGATTTAAGCAGGTGGATGTGAAGAAGTTTACAAATCTAACAATCTAGACAGTTATCCTACCTAATAATAGACAAATATGCAAATTGACCGCACCTTTGCTACACCCAAGCCACGCCCACAAGCCAAGCCACGCCCACCAACCAATCAGGACGAGTAAGCAAATTACCCCAACAAAGATGGTGGCTAATTTGCATATCAAGACAGCATAGAAAGAAGCCAAGAGCTGCAGAAGGGAGCAAAGCTGCGGAGAAGCAAGCAAGCTGCGGGGAGGAGACGGGAGGAGCGGAGGTGGGGCCGGGGGAGAAGGAAGAAGAGCAGGCGGGGCCGGGGAAGAAGGGAGGAGCGGAGGTGGGGCCGGGGGAGAAGGGAGGAGAGCAGGCGGGCTGGCGGAGAAGGCGGGGCAGGGGAGAAGGGAGGAGTGGAGGCGGGGCCGGCGGAGACGGGAGGAGAGCGGGTGGGCTGGCGGAGAAGGCGGGGCAGGGGAGAAGGGAGGAGCGGAGGCGGGGCCAGGGGAGAAGGAAGGAGAGCAGGCGGGCTGGTGGAGAAGGAAGAATAGCAGGGGGGCTGGCGGACAAGGCGGGGCAGGGGACAAGGGAGGAGAGCAGGCGGGGCGGGGTAGAGTGCAGCAGGAAACCCTATTGCAGGATTTTTCCTGCAATGGGAATGCTAGTGTTAAATATTGTGCCATGCAGAGTACCCACAATTTATCTCTGTTATTATAATAACAATGCTATACCTTCAGTTAAAACACTTGAACCATTGATTCAGAAGGCAATATGAGCCTTCTTTTATTTATTTATTTATTTATTTATTTATTTATTTATTTATTTTAAATATATTTTATTGATTTTTTACAGAGAGGAAGAGAGAAGGATAGAGAGTTAGAAACATCAATGAGAGAGAAACATCGATCAGCTGCCTCTTGCACACCCCCTACTGGGGATGTGCCCGCAACCAAGGTACATGCCCTTGACCGGAATCGAACCTGGGACCCTTGAGTCCGCAGGCTGACGCTCTATCAACTGAGCCAAACTGGTTTCGGCATGAGCCTTCTTTTTAAGGGCCTTTTTATTGGTTTCATGAACTAAGTCCACATGTACACATGTACACATCAGTTCTCCTTAACAAACCATAAATAAACATGGACAAGTAAACTAAAGATAAGACACACAGAATCACCCCCACGAAGAACCTTAGAAATGATATATCCCTACTCCTTCATTTTATAGATTAAAAACTAAAATTCAATAAGGACAATATCATATGTCTCAGCTAGTGCAGAGAGTGAGGACTTGGATTCTAGCACAAGCCCCTTGTTCCATGAGAAAAACATCAGGTTAATTTGCCCAAAACACTACCAATGCAAGCTATCCATGACAGTGAATTTGAAGTTATTTCTGGTGCAAAAACAAAGACTCACAGCTCTATTGTTCATTGCTGGGGTCTTATCCACATCTAGAAGGGTTCAGGAATCTGAAGAAGGGGCTGTGAATAAATTAATAAACTAGACATGAAATATGAAGTCATGAAATAGAAGGCATTTTTCGGTGGAGCCAGGGAAGGCTTAGCTTTAGTAGCTGAGCTCCCTGAGTCTCTGAACCCAGGGCTTTTTATTCACACATCTTTCCCTATAGCAAAGCAGATATACATATCAAAGGTAAGGTTTGGTCAGGTTGGAGGAACTGCCCTCAGCTGTCTGGCAGCAGGCCATAATATGCAGATTTTCAGGTTTGGGGAAATGCTTTCAACTATTCCAGCAGCAGGTAATATGATTCAGCCCTGCTGAAACCTTAACCTTTTGCACTCGGATGTCGAGTGTGATTCGACACGGTTAGCATTAGAATAAAGGAATCGAGAAAAAAGCAAGCGAGTGCAAAGGGTTAAGGTTCATCAACCTTTTGATGAATGTCTTGCACTTATGACCTGCTGGAATTATACTCCACATATCCCCCTTATTTGATTTACTAAATTTAACAGGAATGTATGTCATTTGCAGAGCTCGGGTCCTTTTAAGATTTTTAAATTCAATGGAAAAGATAGAGTTCTTACACGTCCCTTTAAATTGCTGCCAGGCATCAAAGGAATCAGTCTATGGTAAGCTCCTTTCTGGGCCAACAGTTCTGTGAGTGCCCTTTCCAATGTCCAACAGTTTTTCATGGGTACCCCTCCCAATTACTGTCCTCTATGATATGACAGCAATGATATTCCAGTTCTGGATGGTGGACAAATGGCAATGCAGGTCCAACCTTCTTTGGCTTGGTCCTGGACAACCTGCAGCAACACACAGCTGCTCACTGATAGCAAGACAAGGTGTCTTCACCATCCTCCTTCTCTGGACTGTTTTTCCTCTGTCTCCTCAGCTGTTACTTGGGGCCACTGCCATCTGTGGCCGGAGTAGTCTGGTTAATTCCTCTTTCGGATCCATTGTTGCAGGAATCCATACGGGCTTGGAGGAGTTTTCTGGAAATATATAAGCATATTCTCAACCAAAGGTTAATAAAGGAATCCTTCTATAAACTAGATTCAGTATCTTTTCATTTTGCCCAAACCATTTTCCTTTGGCTTATTCTGACGTCAGTGTGTCTTGCTATTAGCATTACAAGTGAAAAATAATTTTAAAGTAAAAAATTTAAGTAATTAAGGCTTGAGGTAATTTACTTACAGGATATTTCTCTACTATCCTCCCTTTTTCTGTTTTAAATAAATATTAGGAGGCTTTTGGAAATATAGCAATGCAGTCTTGATAGCTTTTAATTTCTTTTTCTTTTTTTTTTTTTTTTTTTGCACAGAAATATGACTGCTCTGGATTCATTGCATGTTAAGCAGCTTTACTATGAGATGAATCATCAGTAAAAAATCAGTTAATGCTCCAGAAATAGTTTCCTGCTTAGTACAACTAAGTTCTCCTGAATATTCACTTATTTCAATTTGCCAATTTAAATTAGTCTGAAATAAGGTTTATTTTTTAACTTTATTTGTCCTTGGCTTTGGACAGTAAATGACACTAATTAAATTTCTGCTATTAGTCTTTGAGTAATTTTACATAAGCTTTGTTTAAGGAGGCAAAATGCAAATTACTTACTTTTCTTTTTGAGGCCTAACACATTGATTTCTAATTACAGTTTTCCAGACATTTGAAGGAAACCTCTCTTTATTTCCTTCCAGAGTAATTTCTAGGCCACTTTTAAAGTTTCTTTTAAAAACCTTTTTATTTCTTTCACACCAAGCAACCTACATGGTTGCTTTTCAGATGCTGACTGATACTGCTGCCTATGTATAAAGTGACTCTGTTCATGATGACTTTATTTATGGTCAGATTTAATGCTTGAATAATAACCTTCAGATTACCCTGTAAATATTAGCAGAAGAGATATTAAAATTTTAAAGTTTATCCTTTTTATTAAGCTTAAAATTTACTTTTAAACAGCATTCTTTTGGCTCATTTGCATATACAGAGGGATGATGGGAGGTCTCAGTAACTTTCAGAGGACTGGCTTGTAGGGTGTAAGCAAATTTTTAATTTGGCTTTTGTTAAACCTAATTGCTTATAAAGATATTGGCTTCTCATTTAACTGAAATCATATGAGACCTTGATTATATTTTAAAAAGCTAATTTATTAAGTAATTAAAATAGGCATCTTTATTGAAAAAGCAAAGTAAGTAAACTTATATATTTGATCTAGTAAGTATAAATGACGTCCCATCCCCCAAGCCTATCTGAAGTGAAGGCTGCCTGAAGCCTTAGTTTTTTAAAATCCCGTTGCTTTTGTGTGTTTTTTTAATTTCACTGCTGAATGTTAAGAAATATTTAGCTATTTTGTATTGCCCTCCCTTAGAGTCCAAAACCTTCATAATATTTAAAAGATATGTATATAAATAAAATATAGTTATTAATTTTATTTGATAAAGCTTTCCACGTGTATATTGAATTGCCCTATTTCAAAAATATTTCTTTTAAGAAGAAAATAAATTCTTTGAATCACTCCAGGGCCTATGGAATGCCTCAAAAGCCATCCCTTGGTTAAAGTCTTGAAATTTAACTTGGAAAGACTATCATATATATATCCCAAAGATTATATACTTTTTATAATTATTCTAAAAGATATCAATTAAATTTAAACTGGTTTTTATATTAAAAATTTTGTTGAGATCATAGAATTAATCCTCTTTATTAATTCGACAATATAAAATATTATATCTTAGGTTGAAATTTTACCACACTTGGTACATTAATATAATTTAAACTACTAATTTCTCTAGAGAAAATACAAAAATTATTTTCTCAAAAATAAATTTTTATACTTTATGCATTTTGTTACTACAACTATATAATTTCTCCCAACTTAATTTGAACTTTAAACTCTTAGAAGCTTTAAATTTTAGCTGGCAAGTTAAATACTTATCATTTCTCAGATTAGTAATAACTTCATATTTTTAAGAATATATTTCAAAAATACAAGACACATTTAATTAATAAATTCAATTATATCCTTCAGATTTTTCACTTGAGGCAAACTCAGATTAACATTTCAATATTTTGTCATTTTAAAATAACTAGATATTCACAAGTTTTTTATTATTTAATTCAACAACTCCAAAGTTTTAAGTTGCCAGAGGTTCCAGAAAACCACGTTTCTGACTGGCGAAACAGGTTTGGCCAGCCACTTGATGTAAAACTACTACATTTTTTCTGCTGGGGGAAGGGTGACCAGCCCAGCACCCTCCTTCAACAAGGAGTGAAGCCAGTTTCCCTCGGGCGACTGGACCTTCATGTTTAATATATTATTTATCTATGTTTCAACAATTTTGAGATTTTTAAAGCCAATTATTATTATCCAAGGCATTTACTTTGGAATAGAGATAATTTACTGACTTTCTGGCAGCCTTAATGTTAACTTTGGAATGCAGTCCATTATTATTCAAAAACTGCCCTCTATTATGGAAATACCAATCTTGTTGCAAACAGGCAGTATTTTTTCTTTTCTCCTTGGGTCATTTCTGCCATCTTTCTTTTGAGAAAAAAAAAACAGCTTTGGGGTTTTCTATATCATCCATTAAGAGAGTTAAACTATCTAAAATCTGAAATCGGACAGTGCGTGCATTTGTCTTAAGCCAGCTTTCTCTCTTTATAAGTACAGAAATCCCAGACGCATTCCTGAATTCTGTAAAACTTTTAAAAGACGAACCGGGAAAGAAAAATCATGGCGAAGATGAGACTTTTCTTAGCTCTATCAAGAGTGGGCATCCATTTTACAGGATCACCACATGTTCCTAACCCCCACTTTCTGCTTGCTTTGGGGGAATTTCAGTAAATGATCTGGCTGTGTTTCTTTTCTTATTAAATTAAAGGCATGCTTAATAGATAACAATAAACACATTAAACCAAATAAAATGACAGATCCTGAATCTTTTCCTATTCTGCTCTCCATGGCATTGACTACCTTTTAAAGTTATTTTTGCTAAAATCTGCCTGTCCCAAGGTATCCTGTGATAATTTTTAAACAAAGCATTAGAGAGTTCCTCAGTGAGAGAACTGACAGCTCCACCCTCTCTAGCTGCTCTCAACACCAGAAGCGGAGGATCTGGCGAGGCCTTAGGTATTACAGATTTTTGATCCCCAATATGAAATTAGGCATTTTGCAATTTTAACAAGAACCCACATAGTTAAAGATGACAATGGCACTCTTTTTCCTTGAGCCTGATTTAAGAAAGTACATTTGACATTCTAATTTCTTTATCCTTGAGCATGGAAGCTAAAAGTTTACAATGATATTTTTGTCTTTAAACCTAATTCTTCCCCATTATAGTCTGAATTGAAACAAAAGACTTTCCGACCCACTCTGGTTTGTGAAATCTAAAGCTTGGTATGAGCTTTATGCACAGTGACCCCACCTTTATCAGTGATTAACTTTTTTTCTTCTCTCAGGCAAAATCTTCTTCTCCAGACGTCCTTGTCTCAGGTGCCATTAATGCCGGGGTATTATCCACATCTAGAAGCATTCAGGAATCTGGAGAAGGGGCGGTGAGTAAATTAATAAACTAGACATGAAATATGAAGTCATGAAATGGAAGGCATTTTTCAGGGGAGCCAGGAAGGCTTAGCTTTAGTAGCTGAGCTCCCTGAGTCTCTGAACCCAGGGCTTTTTATTCACACATTTTTCCCTATAGCAAAGCAGATATACATATCAAAGGTAAGGTTTGGTCAGGTTGGGGGAACTGCCCTCAGCTGTCTGGCAGCAAGCCATAATATGCAGATTTTCAGGTTTGGGGAATGCTTTCAACTATTCCAGCAGCAGGTAATATGATTCAGCCCTGCTGAAGCCTTAAGGTTCATCAACCTTTTGATGAATGTCTTGCACTTATGACCTGCTGGAATTAGCCTCCAGCAGTTCATCACATCAGGCAACAGTTCACATTGGCTTTTCTTTTACATTATTTCAACTTTAACATTTTTAGTTTTCAAATTCCAGTATAATTTGCATTTTCCACACAATTCTCATATGATCTTACTGACAGTGTAGACGAATTTCATCTTATAACTTGATACTACATATATTTCTGTATGAATCTTCTCTGTTTTTTATGACTCAAGATTTCCTTTAAATATCTTTGGACCAATATTGCTATATTTTCACTAATGTTTTGATAGCTCCTTTAAATTAAAAAATGTAATCTGCAACTATAAAACTTTTTTTCAGCAGGATTGTTGCTCTTTGGCAACTTACTTTTCACCTTATAGCTACTTCCACCTCAAGATATTTGCAGAAAGTCTTATTTTCTTCCCTAAGTATTTCTTCTACGTATGGAGCATCCTCATTTCAAATTGAAGGAAAGATACAAAACAGAATCAAAGTTGTATTAAAGTATAGCAGGTACATTTTCATGACAATTATGAATCTTGTGGGGTTTGGTATTTTTTAGAAATTTTGTGCACTGATTTATTTTTTAGTAACAATATCTATCATCATTTTAAGGACATATATTCTATTTTTTCTGTGTAACATAGCCTATAATTTCTTCTTTTTAAAAAAATGACACTCTTACTGTGTCTTCTGTAACTGACACAAATTCAGAAAGAATAATAAATATTTTATTGCAATGAAAATAGCTGATTTTCTCAGTCAAACTCTAAAACAATGGGAGACCTTTTGCAAGAATTAAATTCACGAAGTCATATATGAACTCAAATCTGTAAACATTTAGCAGATACAGTCAGAGCAGTGAGTAAGAATTCTTCAGAATGGCTCTGATCAACTTCATTTATTAGGTCCACCATGAAATTTAGTATAACATATAAAACTATTCAATTCCATTTTGTTTTACAATACCCTCTCCAAATTTGTCACCACTTACAATTCATCAAAAGCTAAAATTTGGATTATTGCTTTACCACCAGAAAGTTTCTAAATCTTCTACCATCTATAAAATCTCTTCACAAGCATGTGTCCTAAGAAAAGATAAAATTCATCATTAGGGTGAGTTTCAAGGGTCTGACTTTAAACCATCATAAGAGTTCTTCCTGGAGCATCTCAGGGACACTTGCCTCAGGAAGACATTTTCTGAAGTCCAGCCAGCATGGTCATAGCCCAAACAGTTCTGAGGCTATTTTAGAGCGCTGTGATATTTTCATCAGTACTATTGTCTTCCTTTCCTATAGTATGACTTTCAGAATAATATCTGATACATAAAGAATGGGATTTAAAAAAGTGTCAAGGAAAAATAAATCCTTCTAGAGTAGAACTAAGACTGTTGTTAAAGCATTGATGTTTACTTATTTTCTAATCAGAAAATCTCTTTTTCTGTTTATGTGTGTTTATATAAGCACACGTATGAATTAAAAAATTAAATTACATTGCCATATGCTTCTGATAATCATTGACCTGCATAAACATGCTTTTAAAACAATAAACTATATATCTTGCCAACTTAATTGTATCCCAAAACTTAATTTACATATTAATAATTAGCAAAGTGTGTACTTTAAATGATTATTTTGACACATTTTTTTCTTGTGTCAAAACCAGATAGTCTTCACCTTTTTTAATTTTTGGTGTGGTTGCAAACCATTCATTAACGCAACCCACTGAAAACAAAGTTTTATTTCACTGTACACCATGATTTTTTTTTATTGTTTAAAGTATTACAAAGAGTAGTACATATGTCTCCTATTTCCCCCATTGACCTTCCCCTGGCCTCCCCTACCCCCCGGCACATGCCCTCACCACCCCCCAGTGTATTGTGCATTGGTTATGCTTATATGCATGCATACAAGTCCTTCAGTTCATCTCTTACAACCCTGCCCCCCGCCCCACAACACTCTCCAGCCTTTCTGCTGTAATTTGACAGTCTGTCCAAAGCTTAATCCCTCTGTATCTATCTTTTTTTTCATCAGGTTATAATGTTCTTTATTATCCATAAATGAGTGAGATCAAGTAGCATTTTTCTTTCACTGACTGGCTTTTTTCACTTAGTATAATGCTCTCCAGTTCCATTCATGCTACTGCAAATGGAAACAATTCCTTCTTTTTAATAGCAGTGTAGTATTCCATTGTGTAGATGTACCACAGTTTTCTAATCCACTCATCTGCTGATGGGCATTTAGGCTGTTTCCAAATCTTAGCTATTGTAAATTGTGCTGCTATGACCACAGGGGTGCATATATCCTTTCTGATTGGTGTTTCTGTTTTCTTGGGATATATTCCTAGAAGTGGTATTACTGGGTCAAATGGCAGTTCCATTTTTAAATGTTTGAGGAAAGGCCATACTGTTTTCCACAGTGGCTGCACCAGTCTGCAATCCCACCAACAGTGAAAAAGGGTTCCTTTTTCTCTGCATCCTCTCCAGCACTTGTCATTTGTTCATTTGTTGATGAAAACCATTCTGACAGGTGTAAGGTGGTGCCTTATTGTTGTTTTGATTAGTGACTTTGAGCATGTTTTCATGTGTCTCTTGGCTTTCTGAATGTCCTCTTTCAAAAAGTGTCTATTTAGGTCCTTTGCTTATTTTTTGATTGGGTTGTTTATCTTTCTTTTGTTAAGTTGTATGAGTTCCCTGCTTTCTGAATGTCCTCTTTCAAAAAGTGTCTATTTAGGTCCTTTGCTTATTTTTTGATTGGGTTGTTTATCTTTCTTTTGTTAAGTTGTATGAGTTCCCTGTAAATGTTGGATATTAAACCCTTATTGGAGATAACATTGGAAAATATGTTCACCCATGCAGTGGGCTTTCTTTTTGTTGTGTTGATGGTTTCTTTTGCTGTGAAGAAGATTTTTATTTTTATGTAGTCCCATTTGTTTATTTTCTCCTTAGTCTCCATTGCCCTAGGGGCTGTGTCTGTAAAGATATTGCTATGACATATGTCTGCAATTTTGCTGCCTACAGAGTCTTGTAGGATTTTTATGATTTCCCATCTTACATTCAAGTCCTTTAGCGATTTTGTTTTTGTGTATGGTGTAAGTTAGCGATCTAGTTTCATTTTTTTTGCATGTATCTGACCAAATTTCCCAGCACCATTTATTAAAGAGACTGTTTTGACTCCATTGTATGCTCTTGCCTCCTTTGTCAAATATTAATTGAGTATAATGGCTTGGGTCCATTTCTGGGTCCTCTATTCTGTTCCATTGGTCTATATGTCTGTTCTTGTGCCAGTACCAGGCAGTTTTGAGAACTGTGGCTTGGCAATATAGTTTGATGTCTGGTATTGTGATCCCTCCAACTTTGTTCTTCTTTCTCAGGTTACCTGTGGCTATTCGGGGTCTTTGTTCCAGATGAATTTTTGGAGAGTTTGTTCTAGATTGTTGAAATATGCCATTGGTATTTTAATAAGTATTGCATTGAATCTATAGAATGCTTTAGGTAGTATGGACATTTTAATGATGTTGATTCTACCAATCCATGAATATGCTGTGTTCTTCCATTTGTTTATGTCTTCCTTTATCTCTTTTTTCAATGTCCTATTGTTTTCTGAGTACAGGTATTTTACCTCCTTGGTTAAGTTTATTCATAAGTATCTTAATTTTTTTTTTGTGCAATAGTAAATGCGATTGGATTTTTTTTTCATTTATCTTTCTGTGTGTTTGTTATTGGTGTATAAAAAGGCCATAGATTTCTGGGCATTAATTCTGTATCCTGCTATATGTTCAAATTCATTTATTAGGTCTAATAGTTTTTTGATGGAGTCTTTGGGATTTTCTATGTATAGTGTCATGTCATCTACTAATAAAGACAGTTTTACTTCTTCTTTTCCAATTTGGATGCCTTTTATTTCTTCTTCTTGTCTGATCGCTATGGCTAGTACTTCTAATACTGTGTCAAACAGGAGTGGTGAAAGTGGGCATCCTTGTCCTGTTACCGTTCGTTGGGGAAATTAGTTTAGTTTTTGCCCATTGAGTTTGATGTTGGCTGTAGGATTGTCATATAGGGCTTTTATTATATTGAGGTATGATCCCTCTATTCCCACTTTGCTGAGAGTTTTTATCAAGAAAGGGTGTTGGATTTTGTCAAATGCTTTTTCTGCATCAATTTATATGATTATGTATTTTTTGTCTCTCAGTTTGTTTGTGTGATGTATCACATTTATTGATTTGCGGATATTATACCATCCTTACATCCCCGGTATAAATCCCACTTGATCATGGTGTACGATCTTTCTAATGTATTGATGAATCCAATTCACTAGAATTTTGTTGAGAATTTTAGCATCGATGTTCATCAAGGATACTGGCCTCTAGTTCTCTTTTTTGTGGTGTCTTTATCTGGTTTTGGGATTAGGGTAATGCTGCCTTCATAGAAAGAGCTTGGAAGTGTGCTTTCCTCTTGAATTTTTTGAAATAGTCTGAGGAGTATAGATTTTAGTTGTTCTTTGTCCTTGGTAGAACTCCCCTGTAAAGCTGTCCAGACCAGGGCTTTTGTTTGCTGGAAGATATTTTATCGCTGTTTCATTTTCTTCGGTAGTTATCAGCCTATTCAGGTTTTTTTATTCTTCTTGGTTGAGTTTGGGGAGTTTGTATTTTTCTAGGAATGTGTCCATTTCATCTAGGTTGTCCATTTTGTTGGAATAGAGTTATTCATAGTATTATTTCATAATCGTTTGTATTTCTGTGGGATCGGTTGTTACTTTACCTCTTTCATTTCTGATTTTGTTTATTTGGGTCCTCTCTCTTTGCTTCTTGGTGAGCCTGGCTAGAGGTTCATCAATCTTGTTTATCCTTTCAAAGAACCAGCTTTTGGTTTTGTTGATCTTTAGTATTGTTTTTTTTTTTTTTTTTTGGTCTCTGTGTCATTTATCTCCATAATTATTTCCTTCCTTCTCGTTGCACTGGGCTTTTCTTGATGCTGTCTTTCTAACTCTTTGAGTTGTAGGGTTAGGTAATTTATTACCATTGTTTCTTGTTTTTTTTGCTGTAGGCTTGTAGAGCTATGAACTTCCGTCTCAAGACTGCTTTCATTGTGTCCCATAGATTTTGGATTGCTGTTATTTCATTGTCGTTTGTTGCTATGATGTTTTTTATTTCTTCTTTGATCTCTCTGATAACCCAGTCATTGTTTAATAGCATGCTATTTAGCCTCCAGGTGTTTATTTATTTTTTATTGTTTTTATTGTAGTTGATTTCTAGTTTTATGCCATTGTGATCTGAGAAGATGCTTGATATGATTTCTAACTTCTTGAACTTGAAGTGACTTTTCCTGCGACCCAATATATAGTCTATCTTTGAAAATGACCCACGAGCACCTGAGAAGAATGTATATTCTGTGTCTTTGGGGTGAAATCTTCTGAAGATGTACATTAATTCCATCTGATCTAGTGAGTCATTTAGGATTGATGTTTCTTTGCTGATTTTTTGTTTAGAGGATTTTTCCTGTGGTGATAGTGGGGTATTAAAGTCCCCTGCTATGATTGTATTGCTGTCAATCTCTCCCTTGATAGCGTCCAGAAGTTTTTTTTTTATGTACTTGGGTGCTCCTGTATTGGGTGCGTATATGTTTACCAGTGTTATTTCTTCTTGTTGGATTTCTCCCTTTAGTATTATGAAGTGGCCTTTCTTATCTCTTGTTATGTCCTTCACTTTGAGATTTAATTTTTCAGATATAAGTATTGCTACCCCAGCTTTTTTTTTTTTCATTTCCATTAGCCTGAAAAACCTTTTTCCATCCCTTCACCATCAGTCTGTGTGAGTCCTTTTTTCTGAGTTGGATTTCCTGTAGACAACAAATATATGATTCATGTAATCTTATCCACTCAGCTACCCTATGTCTTTTGATTGGAGCATTTAATCCATTTACATTTAAAGTTATTGATAGGAACTTTTTTGTCACCATTTTTATTCTTTACGCCCGTGTTCCTTATTCACTTTCTATTTCTTCTTTTTACAGCAGACCCTTCAGCATTTCTTGCATTGCTGGTTTGGTGGTAATAAACTCCCTTAGTCCTTTTTTGTCTGTGAGGCTCCTGATTTCCCCCTCAATTTTGATTGATAGCTTTGCTGGGTACAGTATTCTTGGATTCAGATCCTTCCTTTGCATGACTTTGTATATTTCATTCCATTCCCTTCTGGCCTGATGTGTTTCTGTTGAGAAATCAGTCACTAGTCTGATGGGGTATCATTTGTAGGTAACTTTCTGTCTCTCTCTGGCCGCTTTTAAGATTTTTACTTTGTCGTTGGTGTTTGCCAATTTAATTATAATGTGCCTTGGCATCGGTCTTTTGGGGTTCATTTAGTTTGGGACTCTGTGAGCTTCTTGGATTTGTGTGAGTTTTTTCTTCCCTGTATCAGGGAAATTTTCTGTTATTATTTCTTCAAATAGGTTTTCTATTCCTTGCTCAGTTTCCTCTCCTTCTGGCACCGCTATTATATGAATTTTTTTTTTTGTGTGTGTGTGTGTAGTCCCAAAGTTTCGTTAGGCTCTCCTTCTGTTTTTTAAGCTCTTTTACTAGATGCTGCTCTGCTTGGGTATTTTTTTCTACCTTGTCTTCTAGTTCACTGATGTGGTCCTCTGCTTCTTCTAGACTACTGTTGATGCTCTCTATTGAATTCTTTATAGCAGCGATGTCATTTTTCATTTCTTCTTGGTTTTTCATTTCCTCTTGGTTCTTACACATATTGTTGAATTTGTCTTCCATTCTTTCCAGTGACCTTATGACCATTTCTCTGAATTCTTTCTCTGACATATTGCTTGCCTCCATTTTGTTTACTTCCTTTTCTGGTGAGGCCACTTTTTCTTTCATATGCGGGGTGTTTCTTTGTCTCCCCATGATCTCTCTTCTCTTGTTATCTGGTTATGTAGTTCTCTCTCTCCTGTGTTCATTTAAAGGCACAAAATACAACACAACAAGGCACAATGCACAAGGCACTGAACACCAATGTATTCACAATACTAATAACCCCAAATAAATGTGGCCACCAGAGAAAAGAGAATTAGGGGATAAGAAAAAAAAAAAAGGGAGTGCACAAATAATATTAAGTAAAGGTAAAAAGTAAAAGAGAAAAGAAAGAGAATAAAAAGGAGGGGGGAAACTATTTATATGGGGAGAAAACTCCAATAGAACAACCACTAACCCCAAAAAATGCAAACAACAAACACCCAGAGATAGATGCAAACTACAAACAATAACAAATAATAAGTGAGGAGAGGAAAAACAGAAGCAAAAAACATACAAAAACAAAAAAGACTAACAATCACACCAATAAGCACAACAATAACCAATCTAATAAACAATCAAGCAAACAGCAATTGGACAGAGAGAAAGCAAGACAACACAAAACAAAAAAACTGAGAACAAAAAAAAACAGAACAAAAAAACAACAACAAAAATAGACAAACAAAAAAAAGTGCAGAGAGAAAAAAAATTGGATAGTGAAGAAAGAGAAGAGAAAGGTGTGTATGACCTTAGAGAAGGGGATCTGGAATTAGATATATAAATAGGGTGAATTTTTAACAGAGCATAAAAAGAAGGAATAGGGAACATCTAAAGCAGGAATAGGGTAAGAGAAACAGGACAACAAAAGGGGGAAAGTGAGGAAGAGAGTATAGACATAAAGGTATAGTTGAGATAGAGTAAAATGATGCTAAAGGAAAAATTAAAATAAAATATGGAACACTAATCCCAAAATAAAATAAAATAAAAGAGAAAAATAAAATAACACTTTTTTAAAAAGAGGGAAAATAGTAGTAGTAATAATACTGATTAAAAATAAAAATAATTTAAAAGGTAAAATCAAGTGAGGACAAAAGATAAAAAATTTAGTTTCTTAAGTAAAAGATGAAAAAATAAAAATGTGCAGTAGTGAAGGTCATTCACTTCCTCTACTGTTCTGTTTTGTACGCCTGTTTCCTGTCCGGTAGTGAGGACAGTATTGAAGTTCCCTGCGTTCCACTGCTCCTCTGTGTTATAAGCCACAATCCTGATTTTCCAGCAGGCAGTATTTCTTTGTTTCTTAGACTCTTTTATTTGCGTTTTCACAAGAGTCAATTTGTGATTCAACCCCTGGGTGGCAGTGTTTCTGGATTGACCTCTGAGGCTATAAGTCCTCTCTAGCCAGTATTTAGATATTGTTTTCCCTGTTGCACTTAATACTGGTTTGGGAGTATGGACTGGCCCAGAGCTGGTTCTCTGATCATTACTCCCTGCTTTGATCCCCAAGTTCCACAAAAACAACTTTCCCCTGCAGTCTCTGAGAGTGTCCCCAATTGGGTGATCCTATTTACTGGGCTTAGTAATCAAAAGCAAGGATTTAAAGAGAAAAAAAGAGCCAGAGTAAGTGCGCGAATTTGCAACTTTTACACTCTGGCACTGCGGGCAATTCTTTGAAAGTCTCTGTGCAAGTATCTTTTCCCCCCCCTGGCACTAAGCAGCTGGCACACTGTTAAAATTTTAGGCTGCCTTTTTGTGCCCAGTCCAGCTATGGGTTGCTTCTGTTAACAGCCCTGCAGATCCCCTTCCACATTTGCGGATCACGCTAGCCCCAACAGCCACGGATTTTGTGGGGCGCAGACTTCCTCGGAACCTCTAGCTCCCGTTGTGCACATTTCTCTCTCCTGCCTGTATCGCACACCTCACCTTTTCCTAGGCAAAATCTGACCTTTCTGTGAGAAGTTGCAGAGCTCATCCAAGTCGGCATATTCGCGCAGCTTGAGGTCCGGTGTTCTTGGGTTCACAGCTTTTCCCTGGGTGTTGTTGTTGTAGATTCTCAGGATGTATAGGCTTCCAATAATAGCCACACTCACCTTCAAGATGGTGTGGTCTCCACATCAGAGCCAGTTGCTCTGGGAGAGATTTCAGCAGCAGTGGAGACTGCCCAGTCAGGGGAACCCGGTCCAGCAATCCCCAAAAGTCCCTTGGAGTATAGCTGTCTCTCACCCACAAATATACACTCCCCGTGCAACCACACACTCTCTTTTCATTCTCTCACTCACACACTATCTTGCAGTCTGCCTTCTTGTTGGCAGCCATCTTCCAACCCTTTTTTTTTTTTTTTTGTACACCGTGATTTTTAAATTGCATGAAAGAATGCTTCAGGAATATTTTTTTTAATCTTTTGCTCTAAACTTTTCCTCTCATTCAATTTTTGCTTTCTGTAGCTTCCCACACACAAAAGGCTCCATGCCATTACTCTTTGGGTAATTAGCATTCTAAAATTTCTTTCACTCTTGACCATTTCTCACAAGGACTCTGAGTATTCATAAACTTGCATATAAAATTTGCATAAAAAGCTGGGGAGAGGTCATTGGGGAAGAAAAAAATAAGAAATATGTACTACCATTTGTAATACCTTAAACAATAAAAAAAATTAATTAATTAATTAATTTGGCAGAAAAATACTTTTAAGTAACAAACTTGCATCAGTTATATGAACCACATTAAGTTCCTGTTAGTCTTCTTTTAATATTTATTTTACTGTATTTCAGTAAACATAGCCAAATAAATTTTTATCGTCTTTGATGATAGTTTCAAGAGTCTAGCTACGGACTTGAAGATGGCGGCTGGCAGGACGGAGATGAGGGAGAGGAAGTGAGTGAATGAGGGGATGAAAGGAGAGTGTGTGGATGTGTGTGGTGTGTGTGTGAGTCAGTGAGGGACAGTTAAATCCCCGGAGGAGCAGCAGGGGCTGGCAGACCAGGCTCTCTTGGACAGGGAGAGACTACCACCACTGCGGGCACTTTCCAGACTGCAGGACTTGGACACAGAACCCACGCCATCTTGAGGGGGAGAATGGCCTTTTCTAGGAACTCATCAGCACCACCAACCAGACAGGCTGTGGAACTGCCCACGACCCAGCAGCCACTCCAGCCAAAATCCTGCTGTCCCACCCGCAGACCCACGGACCCTGGAACTTCCACCTCCAGAGGCGCACCACTCCAGCAGCAGTAAGTGCAACTTCACCCTCCCCAGTGGTAGAAGTCCAGACATCACATTTGTGCATTTCCAGCGTGCAGGCATCCAGGGCACACCACTCCATAAGCAGTGCCTGGGAGCCACTGGGAGCCCCCACTGTGTGTGATTTTGTACAGACAAGGGTGCGCTGCCCCGCAGTAGAAATTCTGAACTCTCTCTTTCTGAATAACTGCCCACGGACACCCCAGCTGTGCAACTTCAGTGCCAGGGCCCCTCAGAGTGTGTCAGAGCTCTGCGCAGGCAAACGTACCTCCACAGTCACACATTTCCAACGAGCAGGACCCCTGAGCCCATCTGTCCACAGGGCGCTCTGGGGAGCAGCTGTGAGACTCTGCTGGGTGTGATTCTGCACAGAAAAGGGTGCTCTGCCCCGCAGTAGAAATTCTGAATTCCTTCTTCCCGAATAACTGCCCACAGTCACCACAGCTGCTCAACCTCAGTGACAGGGCCCCTCAGAGTGCGTCAGAGCTCTGCACTGGCAAACGCACCTCCACAGTTGCGCATTTCCAACAGCCAGGCACCTGAGCCCATCTATCCACAGAGCACTTGTGGGAGCCACTGTGAGCTCTCGCTGGGTGCAATCTTGGACAAACAGGGACACACTCCCCCTACCCTGCCCCCGGCAGTAGAAATTCTGAATTCACTCATCCTGGATATCTGCCCACAGATGCCTCAATTACACGGCTTCAGTGCCAGGACCCTTCAGAGTTCTTCAGTGCCCCTCCCTGGCAAACGTACTGCAGGTACCCTGTGAGCTGCCACTGGGAGCAGGTGCCTTTCCACCACAGGTGAAGCAGCAAAAGTTGAATCTGCCCACCCCACAACTACAGAACTCTGGACACCACAGCCACACCTTTCCAGAGTGCAAGTCCCCTGAGCCACATTACCCCAATAGAAGGTCCCTGGGGGGCACTGTGAGTCCCCACTGGGCATGCATGATTTCAATCAAGGGCACAAGACAGCAAAAATTGAGACACCTCCCTCCATGGCTGCTGACTTCTAGACACCGCAGTTGCACCTTTCCAGCTCACAGGCCTACATCAAGAGAGCCCAAATAGCTTAAGTAGGGAGCTACACTAGATTACCAAGCCCAGGAGTCCTGAGAGATGACATCAGTAGCACCATCCCCAAAAGAACCTGTGTAGCAAAGCAATTGGATCTACAATTAAAACATTACAGCAAAACATGGGAAGACAAGAAAGCAATCCCCAAAAGGAAAAAAAAAAAAAAGAGGAATCACCAGAGAGGGAGTTATAATGAAATTGAGGCTAGCAACATATCAGAGAAAGAATTCAGAGTAATGGTTATAAGGATGCTTAAATGGCTGGATGACAAATACACACAATGCAATGATAAATACACACAACTCAATGAGAATTATCAGGAGCTGAATGAGAATGTCACCAACATGAAAAGGAACCAAGAGGAGATGAAGAATGACATAGCTGCAATAAAGAACACAATGGAAGGCTTAAACAGTAGACTAGAAGAGGCTCAGGACCACATCAGCGAATTAGAAGACAAGGTAGGAAAAAACACACAAACACAGCAGCAACTGGAAAGACTTAAAAAGCAAGAAGAGAGCCTAAGGGAGCTTTGGGACAACACAAAACAAAACAACATTCGCATAATAGGGGTACCAGAAGGAGAGGAAGAAAAGCAAAGAATAGAAAACCTGTTTGAAGAAATAATGACAGAAAACTTCCCTGATATTGGCAAGAAAAAAACTATGCAAGTCTAAGAAGCACATAGAGTCCCAAACAAGATGAACCCCAAAAGACCGACACCAGGACACATCATAATTAAATTGGCAAACCCCAACAACAAAGTAAGAATCTTAAAGGCTGCCAGAGAGAGACAGAAAGTTGCCTACAAGGGATCTCCGATTAGAATATCAACTGATTTCTCAACAGAAACACTACAGGCCAGAAGGGAATGGAATGAAATTTACAAAGTGATGCAAAGCAAGGGACTGAACCCAAGAATACTATACCCAGCAAGGCTATCATTCAAAATTGAAGGTGGAATCAGGAGCTTCACAGACAAAAAAGGGCTAAGAGACTTTGTCACTACCAAGCCAGCAATGCAAGAAATGCTAAAGAGATTGCTGTAAAAACAAGAAAGAGAAAGGCAAGAAGAAACACAAACATGAAGGAAAAATATGACAACAAACAAGTACTTATCAATAATAACATTAAATGTAAATAGATTAAATACACCAATCAAAAGACATATGGTAGCTGAATGGATAAGAAAACATGACCCATATATTTGCTGTCTGCAAAAGCCCCACCTCAGAACAAAGAATTCACACAGACTGAGAGTGAAGGGATGAAAAAACATTTTTCAGGCAAATGGAAATGAGAAAAAAGCTGGGGTTGTGATACTTATATCTGATAAAATAGACCTCAAAGTAAAGACCATAACAAGAGATAAGGAAGGCCACTACATAATACTAAAAGGAGCAATTCAACAAGAAGATATAACTCTGGTAAACATATATGCACCCAATACAGGAGCACCCAAATACATAAAACAACTTCTGGAAGATATCAAGGGAGAGATTGATAGCAATACAGTCATAGTAGGGGACTTTAATACCCCACTGACACCACTGGATAAATCATCTAAACAAAAAATCAGCAAAGAAAAGCAATCCTAAATGACTCACTAGATCAGATGGAATTAATTAACATCTTTAAAAGATTTCACCCTAAAGCTACAAAATATACATTCTCCAGTGCACAAGGAACATTTTCAAAGATAGACCACATATTAGGACACACGCAAAGTCTCTTCAATAGAAATCATAACAATTATCTTCTCAGACCATAGAGGCATAAAACTAGAAATCAACTACAATAAAAACAATGAAAAAAATCAAACACTTGGAGACGAAATAGCATGCTATTAAACAATTATTAGGTTACCAAAGATATCAAAGAAGAAATTAAAAGCATCCTGGAAACAAATGACAATGAAAACACAACAATCTAAAATCTATGGGACACAATGAAAGCAGTCCTGAGAGGGAAGTTCATAGCTCTACATGCCTACCTCAAAAAACAAGAAAAACTGGTAATAAATTATCTAACCTTACAACTTAAAGAAATAGAAAGAGAAGAATAAGAAAAGCCCACAGTAACCAGAGGAAAGGAGATAATAAAAATCAGAGCAGAAATGACATAGAGACCAAAAAAAAAAAAAAAAACAATACATAAGACCAATAAAACCAAGAGCTGGTTCTTTGAAAGGATAAACAAGATTGATGAACCTCTAGCCAGACTCACCAAGAAACAGAGAGGGCCCAAATAAACAAAATCAGAAATGAAAGAGGTGAAGTAACAACTGAACCCACAGATATACAAAGGATTATAAAAAAAATACTATGAACAACTCTACTCCAACAAACTGGACAACCTCAACGAAATGGACACATTCCTAGAGAAATACAAGCTCCCAAAATTCAACCAGGAAGATTCAAAAAACCTGAATAGGCTGATAACTACTGATGAAATTGAAACAGTAATCAAAAAGCTTCCAGCAAACAAAAGCCCTGGACCAGATGGCTTCACAGTGGAGTTTTACCGAACATTCAAAGAACTAAAACCAATCCTTCTCAGACTATGCAAAAAAATTCAAGAAGGCACACTTCCAAACTCTTTCTATGAATCCAACATTACCCTAATCCCAAAACCAGATAAAGATACAACAAAGAAAGATAATTACAGGCCAATATCCCTGATGAACATAGATGCTAAAATCCTGAACAAAATTCCAGCAAACCAGATCCAGCAGTACATTAGAAAGATCATACACCAGTGATGGTGAACGTATGACACACGTGTCAGCACTGATGACACATGGCCGCATGCCGAGGATGAAACATTTGCTGCTCCTGAGGATGAAACATTTGCGACTAGAGTCTTGGAGTTAGTTTTTTTCCTCAAAGTGACACACTACCCGAGTTAGGCTCAGTTTTTTGGCAAAGTTTGACACACCAAGCTCAGAAGGTTGCCCATCACTGTCATACACCATGACCAATTGGGATTTATTCCAGGAATGCAAGGCTGGTACAATATCCGCAAATCATTAAATGTGATACATCACATAAACAAACTGAGAGACAAAAAATCACATAATCATATCAATTGATGCAGAAAAGGCATTTGACAAAATCCAACACCCTTTTCTGATAAAAACACTCAGCAAAGTTAGAATAGAGGGATCATACCTCAATATAATAAAAGCCTTATATGACAAACCTACAGCCAACATCATACTCAATGGGCAAAAACTAAAACCATTTTCACTAAGAACAGGAACAAGACAGGGATACCCGCTTTAACCACTCCTGTTCGACATAGTACTGGAAGTGCTAGCCACGGCAATCAGACAAGAAGAAGAAATAAAGGGCATCCAAATTGGAAAAGAAGAAGTAAAATTGTCATTATTTGCCAATGACATGATACTGTACATAGAAACCCCAAAGGCTCCA
This sequence comes from Cnephaeus nilssonii, assembly GCF_951640355.1. Taxonomy (NCBI): domain Eukaryota; kingdom Metazoa; phylum Chordata; class Mammalia; order Chiroptera; family Vespertilionidae; genus Cnephaeus; species Cnephaeus nilssonii. Next base: position 97,882,566 of record NC_137079.1, read on the forward strand.
TCAATAAACTACTAGACCTAATAAATGAACTTGGCAATGTAGCAGGATACAAAAGTAATGCCAAGAAATCTATGGCATTTCTATAAACCAACAGTGAACTTACAGAGAGAGAGAGACTAAGAAAACAATCCCATTTACCATCACACACAAAAAATTAAGATATCTAGGAATAAATTTAACTAAGGAGGTAAAAGACCTCTACTCAGAAAACTATAGGACATTGAAAACAGTGTTAGCGGAACACATAAATAGATGGAAGAGCATACCATGTTCATGGATTGGTAGAATCAACATCATTAAAATGTTCATACTACCCAAAGCAATCTATAGATTCAACGCACTCCCCATTAAAATACCAATGGCATATTTCACAGACTTAGAACGAACTCTCCAAAAAATCATCTGGAATAAAAAACAACCTCGAATAGCTGCAGCAATCCTGAGAAAGAAGTGTAAGGTAGGAGGGATCTCAATACCAGATATCAAGCTATATTACAAAGCCACTGTTCTCAAAACAGCCTGGTAGTGGCACAAGAACAGACATATAGATTAATGGAATAGAATAGAGAACCGAGAAATCTACCCAAACCATTATGCTCAATTAATATTTGACAAAGGAGGCAAGAGCATACAATGGAGTCAAGACAGTATCTTCAATAAATAGTGTTGGGAAAATTGGACAGATATATGCAAAAAATGAAACTAGACCACCAACTTACACCATACACAAAAATAAACTCAAAATGGATAAAGGACTTAAACATAAGATGGGAAACCATAAAAATACTAGAGGAATACACAGGCAGCAAAATCTCAGACATTTGCCAAAGCAATATCTTCACCAATACAGCTCCTAGGGCAATAGAAACTAAAGAGAAAATAATCAAATGGGACTTCATCAAAACAAAAAGCTTCTGCACAGCAAAAGAAACCGTCAACAAAACAACAAGAAAGCCGACTGCATGGGAGAACATTTTTGCCAATGTTATCTCTGACAATGCTTTAATCTCCAACATTTACAGGGAACTCATACAACTTAACAAAAGGAAGATAAACAACCCAATCAAAAAAATGGGCAAGGGACCTAAGTAGATACTTTTAGAAAGAGGACATAAGGAAGGCCAAGACGCATATGAAAATATGCTCAAAGTCACTAATCATCTGAGAGATGCAAATCAAAACTACAATGCGGTACCATCTCACACCTGTCAGAATGGCAATCATCAACAAATCAACAAACGACAAGTGCTGGAGAGGATGTGGAGCAAAAGGAACCCTCGTGCAATGTTGGTGGGAATGCAGACTGGTGCAACCACTGTGGAGAACAGTATGGACTAAAAATGGAACTAGAAACACCAATCAGAAAGGATATATGTTCACAGCAGCACAATTCACCATAGCTAATATTTGGAAACAGCCTAAGTGCCCATCAGCAGGTGACTGGATTAGAAAACTATGTACACAATGGAATACTACGCTGCTTTAAAAAAGAAGGAATTCTTACCATTTGCAGCAGCATGGATGGAACTGGAGAGCATTATGCTACGTGAAATAAGCCAGTCAGTGAAAAAAAATACCACTTGATCTCACTCATTTATGGATAATAAAGAACATTATAACCTGATGAACAAAAAGATAGATACAGAGGCAGAGAAGCATCGAACAGACTGTCAAATTACAACGGGAAGGCTGGGGAGCGGGGGTGGGGGGGGAAGTAAGAGATCAACCGAAGGACTTGTATGCATGCATATAAGCATAACCAATGGACGCAAGACACTGGGGGGTGAGGGCATGTATGGGAGTGGGGTGGGGGGGGTTAATGGGGGATATGGACACATGTAATACCTTAATCAATAAAAAAATTGAAAAAAAAAGTCTATCTACTCTTTTATTTTTTTTTTTTTTTTTTTTTTTTTTTTTTTTTTTTTTTTAATTTCTTTATTGATTAAGGTGTCACATATTTGTCCTCATCCCCCCATTCCCATCCCACACCCCTCCCCTTGGATGCCCCAACCCTCTGTTGAACTTAAGCATTGGTTAGGCTCATATGCATGCACACAAGACCTTTGGTTGATCTCTCCCCCCTCCCCCCACCCTCCCCTATCCTCCCTCTGAGGCCCGATAGTCCGATCGATGCCTCCTTGTTTCTGGTTCTGTTCTTGTTCATCAGTCTATGTTGTTCATCATTTCCCCTAGATGAGCGAAATCATGTGTCACTATAGATATACTTATAAGAATTGAATGTGCGACGAGCAATAATAGTTATGCTGACAGGCAAATGAATCAGTCTGTGGTGAGTTTCTTTCTGGACCAACAGTTCTTTTGAGACCCAATATCAATGTCCACCGGTTCCCTATGAGTACATGTCGGCACTGACCCCTCAGCTCTGGATGGTGGACAAATGGTGGTAATGCAGGTCCGACTCCCTCTGGTTTGGTCTCGGCTGGACCCAGGGGCACTGCTTCACCCGGATCCAGGGGCCCACGGCCTCGCCCGGACCCGGGGCCAGGCTCACCCGGATCCAGGGGCCCGCGGCCTCGCCCGGACCCGGGGCCCAGGGCTCACCCGGCTCCAGGGGCCCGCGGCCTCGCCCGGACCCGGGGCCCAGGGCTCACCCGGCTCCAGGGGCCCGCGGCCTCGCCCGGACCCGGGGCCCAGCGCTCACCCGGCTCCAGGGGCCCGCGGCCTCGCCCGGACCCGGGGCCCAGCGCTCACCCGGCTCCAGGGGCCCGCGGCCTCGCCCGGACCCGGGGCCCAGGGCTCACCCGGCTCCAGGGGCCCGCGGCCTCGCCCGGACCCGGGGCCCAGGGCTCACCCGGCTCCAGGGGCCCGCGGCCTCGCCCGGACCCGGGGCCCAGGGCTCACCCGGCTCCAGGGGCCCGCGGCCTCGCCCGGACCCGGGGCCCAGGGCTCACCCGGCTCCAGGGGCCCGCGGCCTCGCCCGGACCCGGGGCCCAGGGCTCACCCGGCTCCAGGGGCCCGCGGCCTCGCCCGGACCCGGGGCCCAGGGCTCACCCGGCTCCAGGGGCCCGCGGCCTCGCCCGGACCCGGGGCCCAGGGCTCACCCGGCTCCAGGGGCCCGCGGCCTCGCCCGGACCCGGGGCCCAGGGCTCACCCGGCTCCAGGGGCCCGCGGCCTCGCCCGGACCCGGGGCCCAGGGCTCACCCGGCTCCAGGGGCCCGCGGCCTCGCCCGGACCCGGGGCCCAGGGCTCACCCGGCTCCAGGGGCCCGCGGCCTCGCCCGGACCCGGGGCCCAGGGCTCACCCGGCTCCAGGGGCCCGCGGCCTCGCCCGGACCCGGGGCCCAGGGCTCACCCGGCTCCAGGGGCCCGCGGCCTCGCCCGGACCCGGGGCCCAGGGCTCACCCGGCTCCAGGGGCCCGCGGCCTCGCCCGGACCCGGGGCCCAGGGCTCACCCGGCTCCAGGGGCCCGCGGCCTCGCCCCGACCCGGGGCCCAGGGCTCACCCGGCTCCAGGGGCCCGCGGCCTCGCCCCGACCCGGGGCCCAGGGCTCACCCGGCTCCAGGGGCCCGCGGCCTCGCCCCGACCCGGGGCCCAGGGCTCACCCGGCTCCAGGGGCCCGCGGCCTCGCCCCGACCCGGGGCCCAGGGCTCACCCGGCTCCAGGGGCCCGCGGCCTCGCCCGGACCCGGGGCCCAGGGCTCACCCGGCTCCAGGGGCCCGCGGCCTCGCCCGGACCCGGGGCCCAGGGCTCACCCGGCTCCAGGGGCCCGCGGCCTCGCCCGGACCCGGGGCCCAGGGCTCACCCGGCTCCAGGGGCCCGCGGCCTCGCCCGGACCCGGGGCCCAGGGCTCACCCGGCTCCAGGGGCCCGCGGCCTCGCCCCGACCCGGGGCCCAGGGCTCACCCGGCTCCAGGGGCCCGCGGCCTCGCCCCGACCCGGGGCCCAGGGCTCACCCGGCTCCAGGGGCCCGCGGCCTCGCCCCGACCCGGGGCCCAGGGCTCACCCGGCTCCAGGGGCCCGCGGCCTCGCCCCGACCCGGGGCCCAGGGCTCACCCGGCTCCAGGGGCCCGCGGCCTCGCCCGGACCCGGGGCCCAGGGCTCACCCGGCTCCAGGGGCCCGCGGCCTCGCCCGGACCCAGGATTCAGCCTCACCCGGACCCAGGGGCGCACGGCCTCGCCCGGACCCAGGATTCAGCTTCACCCGGACCCAGGGGCGCATGGCCTCGCCCGGACCCAGGGGCACGTGGCCTCACCCGGACCCGGGGCCCAGCCTCACCCTGACCCAGTTCCCAGCCTCACCCATACCCAGGGGCACGCGGCTTCACCCGGATCCGGGACCCAGCGGGGTTTCGTCTTCTTGATCCCAATTCCTGTTGGTCAATTCCCTCTCAGCAATTCCTTCGGCCATTTTCTCAGAGTTCCAGGGCAGCCACCGCAGAACTCGTTGGGCGGCGGGCTCAGCGAAGCTCCGGTGTGCCCGGTGCGCGGCAGCGGGCTGGTCCGGGGTGGCTGTGTCGGCCCTTGGGTCTGCAGCGGTGGCCGGTCGCCGAGCGTGCGCACCTGGCCGCTTCCGGGGTGTTGAGATTCTTGAAGGACTCGGAGGTCAGCAAGCGCGTAGTCTCCTGCCCCATGTCTCCCAGGGGCTCGTCTGTCCGTGCTCGGCAGCGAGTGAAGCCTTCCCCTCAGCCGGAGACCGCTGGGGGAACTGCACCGAGCACGTTTCAGGCCACCATTGTGTCGCCTGAGCCGTAGTTTTTAAAGTGTGGTCTTTGGGTCACCGGCATCAGCTTCATCCCGCGTACCCCTCTCTTTTATTCTAGTTGTATAGCATCCGCTCAGTTAGCCCTCCGGTGGTTCTGGATGGTGTCTGCTCTGCTCTCCCGTTGTAGTCTCAAAACCGTTGTGGTAGGCAGCAATCAGGCTTCTGCCCTATGCCTCCATCTTGGTCCTTGTTTGTATAGTTAAGTCTTGATTGTTGTTGGTGTCACTGGGAGGAATTGTCCTCCAGGCCTATTGGCCGTGCGGACCCTCTGTGACTATAAAGGAAGAGTTGCTGTGCGGAAGACACGCCTATGTGCCGGGTCTTGGTGCAGCAAGGCTTCGGCGCTCACTGCGTCTGCCTCTTGAATGTGTCCCTTATGGGAGTGGTCGAAGTCTGGTGTCATCTCACACCGACCACTAGATGCCCTCATTTCTGGGTCTCCAATGTAGTGTAGGTCAGCTACTGCCTGTGGCCCCTCAGCAGGAATTACAGCATCCCTTATATTCGTGACCTGTTTCGGTGCCTTCCCCTTTTGGCTGCCTCCCTATCGCTCAGCTTCCCCAATCTCCCTAGGTGGTCGCTCTTGATATCCCCCTTTGTGGGCTGAGTGCAAAGTCTTGGTGTTGTTAAGCCTTGATTGCTGTTGGTACACTGGGAGGATGTGACCTCCGGCCCAATTGGCTGTGAGGATCAGCTGTGTCTATGCCGGGAGACAGCCCCATTCAACTAGACTTGCAAAATTGTAAAAGCCTCTGTGTTCAGCTTGGATGGGGCGGAGTTACAGGGCGGAGCCTACCGCCTTGGCTTCCTGTCAGCCCCGCCCTATGAGGTTCCTGTGTCTCAGTGTCCCTCTGTACTCCCAGCAAACACCTCTGAGAGAAAAGTGCCCTGGAGTTTCGCGCGCTGTCAAACAGTCTAGTCTCTCCCCCAATGAATCTGGATTCCCAGATTCTCTCCCGGAACTGGGTTTCCGTGTAGTCAGAATTGGGGCTCACCTCAGTCTGGCGCTTTTGTCTCCTTCCCTCCAGGGCGACTCAGCGGCACAGTCAACAGCCCATCCTCCGCGCACAATCCCCTGCGCGCCTCCGGTGCTCTGTTCTTCGCCGCCTCTCTGCATCTCTGCCCCACAGCCCAGTTTTCCCCAGTATGAGCCTGGCTTCCCCGGGTCTTTCCCGGAACTGGGGTTCAGTGCAGTTGGAACTGGGGGTTCAGCACAGTCCGGAGCTTTTGTCTCCTTCCCGCTAGGGCAATCCAGCGGCACAGGCAACAGACCCTCCTCTGCGCGCATTCCCGTGCGCGGCTCCGGCGCAGCTCCTCTGTGTCTCCGTCCCACAGCTCAGACTCCCCCAGCATGAGCCCGGCTTCCCAGGGTTTCGCCGGGAAATGGGGTTCAGTGCAGTCGGAGCTGGGGTTCAGCACAATCTGGCGCTTTTATCTCCTTCCCGCCAGAGAACGCCAGCCAGGCCGTCAGCCGCCCCTTCCTCTCCGGCTCCGTCTTCCCCGCACGCTCGCGGGCTCGTGTCTCCGCCTGTGTCTCCATACCTCAAGCTTTTACGGCTTCTCTGATTTTCCTTGTGGTTTTCTTTTTCCTTCTAATTGTGGGCATTTCAGTCAGCCAGCTTTCCTGTGGTTCTGGATGATGTCCGTTTTGACTTTTAGTTGTGTTTTTGATATTGTTGTGCCCGGCTGTAGGTTAGGTGTTTAACCTATGCCGCCATCTTGGTTTCTCTATCTACTCTTTTAATATGATCTTTCAGGTCAAGAAAAAATGTTTAATTATTCTTCAAATGAAATCTCCTATATCATAGAATTTTTTGATTTCCTTGCCTATCTCTAATATTTGAGGCCAAATTTCCGTAAACTATTTACCAGGCCCATCCTTTTCCCTTGTGTTGTAAATTGTATGTTTTATTCACAATGGGACACATTGTTCTGATTAGCTCTTCTTAGTTGGTTTATTACTTCTCGTAATGCCTTCTGAAGTGTGTTTAGTTTATCTCTAGTATTAACTGGTTTAGAACTTGTCTTTCATTGTCATAACTAGTTACTTTTCTGCAATCCTTGTTTTCACTTTTATTTCTTCTCAAGAATGAGCATCAGCTCATTTACATGTGCAGGTCAGTCTTTTTATTTCAGGCATCACAAGTTTCTTCTCCAGGTTGACTCTCTTAGTTTGATGTTGCAATACCTATTCATTGGTCATGAAGTTTGAAAATGTGTCATTATTTTTTCAAAGTTAAATTATTAGATTCTTTTCTTTTCCCTTTTTATCATTCCCTTTTATGGCCAAGTAGCTAGGGCACATTTTTTTTTTTACTGTTTAAGGAAATAAGGAATAATCTGATGTTATGATGTTCTTCCTCAACTGTGTCATCTTTCCAGAATGCCATAGGCTTATACCACCAAAACTCAGTAATTTCTTTTAATAGCTACACTTGATTTTTTTCTTGTTAACCTCTTATGATGATCATTGCACAGTGTAGTAAAATATATGGACATATCACTTTAGTAGTATATTTCATTCTTCCAAAAGCCAAGTACTTAAGGTTTGGACTATATGATAATGACATATACTATAAAATAACTAATGTGCAGAGATCTCCCCAAGTAGGATTTCTGAGTAAACTAGTGGCAAAATTTTTCACCCTAGCAACTTTGCTTAGCTAGAGCCCAGTACAGTTGCTGCCCCTTGCCTTCATGCTGAGTTCTGTATTTATTGAAGTTAAGCAACATTTTTTTTACCAAGTTAGAATTCATCCTTTAGCCTATCCAATGGTGCAGCTTCAAGCCCCAGCTCTTTGGCCATGTAAGCAGTAAAAGTAAAATGTGTTTTGTCTTGTCACTGTCTGGCTTTTAGCTCCATTAAAACTACAGAAAATAGAGAACCAAAATGCAATGTAGGTAAACGCAGTACTCACCACCTCCCACAACCACATCAAAATTGCAACTAAAATACAGAGCAACCATCATTCTGAAGCTCCTGAAATCTGGCTGAATGGAAATCCTGCCACTAGAGAAAGAGAGAAAAAAAATCACATTAAGATTAGTAGGAGGGGTGGAGGTGCTGAACAGGCTGGTCTGACACCCATGTGTGGTAAGTGTTTTTAAAATAAGGAGGAATATCTCAGCTGCAGGGGGTCCAAGCTCCACACCATACCCCCATCCGAGGGTTGCAGAGCTGGTAAGAGAACTTTGGGCTATAAAAATCCACAGGGATTTTGGCTGAGTGACATGGAGGCTGCTGGAGACCCAGGCAGTTCCTATTAAAGTGCCAGCACACAGACTTACTCCAACTCACTCCCTTTGAGCTCCAGTGCTTGGTAGTGACTTGAGGGGATCCAGGGATATACAGACAGGAACAGGATTGTCTGGCATCAGGGCAAGAACTCAGAGGCAGTTTTCTCCCAGACAGGGGTGCTCACAGGGTTCAGTATTCCTATGCTGAGACCTCTCCCATCACAGAGCTGACTTGCAGCCATATCTGAGTCTCCATCCACCTGGTTCACACTATTCACACCATCCTGGTGATTCCCTGAGATCCCACCCATCCAATTTGCAGCCCCACCCAAGCTGATTGCAGTGGCTTTTCCATATGAATGGTCTATCCTGGATCAGGCTTCAGACTTTACTAAAATCTCACAAACAAGCAGCAGCTGGTGTCAGCATGTCCCATACATGTCAATAAGAGGCTTAAGACTTGGCACTAGCAGTAGACTGCCTTGCTTCACAGCTTGCCTCACCTGGGCACTTCCAAGCCCAACACAAGTAGCAACCATCTTCAGATCACTCTGTAGCTCCTGCTAGGTGGCCCCAGTTAGGGCACAGGCAGTGGCTGACCTTGCACCTCCCAGGAGGTCCCAGAGCCACTGCACTCTATGGAAAGTTTCAGACCACACTAGCTTACAACTCTACACATCCACACAATCAAGGGGCTGACTCAGTGAGCACCAAAGCCCCACTGAAGCAAATCTTGCTCCATAGGGGTGTCTCCTGCACAGCAGTTCTCCCACTATAGTCACAGCTGGTCTTCACAGGTCAAATCCTCCCAGTGATGCCAACAGCAATCAAGGCTGAACTACGATACTTTGCACACAGCCCACACAAGGGTGCAGCTAGACTACCAAGCTCAGGTGACTGGGGAGGCTGATTCATTGGGCCCTACAGGACACCTACTACACAAGGCCACTCTAACAATTCCAGGATACATAGAAGCTCTATCTAATACATAGAAACAAACACAGGGAAGCAGCCAAAATGTATAAATAAATAAAAAATGTCACAAATGAAAGAACAGAAGAAATCTCCAGAAAAATAATGAAATGAAATGGAAGAAAGCAAACTATTAGATGCAGAGTTCAAAACAATGGTTATAAGGATGCTCAATGATCTTAACGAGAGCTTCAAGGAACTTAGTGAGAATTTTAAGGATCTTAGTGAGAATATCAAAGACATGAAAAAGGACCAGTCATAAATTAAGCATACACTAACTGAAATGAAGAATAATTTACAGAGAATCAACAGTACAGTAGAGGATACCAAGAATAAAATCAGTGATTTGGAATATTAGGAAGCAAAAAACACCCAATTAGAAGAGCAAAAAGAATCCAAAAATATGAAGATAGTGTAAGGAGCCTCTGGGACAACTTCAAGAGTACCAACATTTGCATTATTGGGTATCAGTAGGAGAAGAGAGAGAGCAAGATATTAAAAACCTATTTGAAGAAATAATGACAGAACACTTTCTCTACCTGTTGAAAGAAAAAGACTTACAAGTCCAGGAAGCACAGAGAGTCCCTGACAAGAGGAACCCAAAGAGGCCCACACCAAGACACTTCATAATTAAAATGGCAATGGTTAAAGAGAAAGAGATAATCTTAAAAGCAGCAAGAGAAAAGCAGTTAGTTACCTACAAGGGAGTGCCCATATGACTGTCAGCTGATTTCTCAACAAAACTTTGCAGGCCATAAGGGAGTGGCAAGAAATATTCAAAATGATGAATAGCAAGTACAGGCAACTAAGATTAGTCTACCCAGCAAATATATAATTTAGAATTGAAGGTCAGATAAAGAGCTTCACAGACAAGAAAAAGCTAAAGGAGTTCATCACCACCAAACCAATCCTATATAATAAAGAGCCAATATGCTAATTAGACTGAACAGCAAAATGGTTGTCCGGACAACCTTCCAGACAAAGCTGAGGCTGCGAGGGCTGGCTGTGGCTGTGAGGGCCGGCTGTGGCTGTGAGGGCCAGCCAAGGCAGCCGGGGCTGTGAGGGCTGAGCCCCTTGCATGAATTTCGTGCATTGGGCCTCTAGTATTACATGAAATGTTGAAGGGTATTCTTTAAGAAGAGGAAGAGGAGGAGGAGGAGGAGAAGGTGGAAGAGGAGGAGGAAGAAGAAAAAGAAGAAGAAATATGAGTAATAAAATGGCAATAAATCCATATGTATCAAAAATTGAATCTAAAAATAAACAAATAAGGCATCTAATGAACAAAATAAACTGATGAATAAAATAGAACCAGAGGCATGGAAACATGAAACAGATGATAAATCTCAGAGGGAATGGGGGTGGGATGGGCAGGAAGAGATTAACCAAAGACCTTATATGCATATATGCATTACTTATAGACACAGACAAAGGGGGATATCTAGAATACTCTCAACAATAAAGATTTTTTTAAAAACAACAGAAAATAGTTCAAGTGACTATAAAATATAGACCCTGTTCCAGAGATTAAAATGGGCCACCCCATGTTTTGATTTGTTTTATTTTGTCTTTCACAAAAAGAGCCCCTGCCTCTTTCTCTCCTTAAGCAGAGAAAATGAACCATTGTGCCATTTACATTCTCCTCCTCAAAGCAATGCAAGCACCTTTGACCCACATCTCTATTTTTAGATTTTCTTACATTTGCATAACTTAGACATCTCTCTAAACAGTTCGCTTGAAAATTGCATGAGAATTTACATCTTCCTCCTAATATTACATTCTTGCAGTTTTTCAATAATGAAATTTGAGAGATTGCAGATATTATACTCTATCATCCCTGCCCCTAGCTTTTAAAAAATTCAAGGGGTCTGGGAAACCTGACACAACTTCGCATAGTCTATGAGACCTGGTGCTATGCAGGTATTGCACCCAAATAGTTTTCACCCCATTCAATAAATAATTGTTGAGTGTTTAATATGTACCTATCTCTGTCTGGGATACATCAGTAAACAACAAAGACAAAACCTTCTTCCTTCAAACAGTTAGTGGAAGGAACACCCACTCTAAACAAAAATGAGGAAGCTAAACATATCTATTAGATAGCTATGAGAGCAAAGGAGAAACATTAAAGAGGAAAAGGAAGATGGGGAGGTCAGTGGGGTAACTGAGAGACACCACAGAATGCCCTAAAGGAAGAAAGAAATGCAGCAAAGGAACCCTGAACTCATGCATGCCTGGAGTGTTAGAACAGCAAGGGGCCAAAGATAAGAAGCCAAAAATTATATCACTTAGAGCTCCCATGACTAATATTTTCTTCAAATCAAGAAAATTCTGATATAAGATTTAAGTATAAGGTTTATCATTTTCTTAAGCTTTCTTGATCCTTACTGTATCTGTGTTCGCTGAACTGCCTTAAGAACTCCTTAGTACACAGAGGGGTTTGGAAGTTTCCTTCAACTTTTGTTGCAGTTTAGGCCAGTTTCTTCAAAGAGCAACCATTTCATATCTGTTTTTTTCTAAATGTATAGACTATAAGAAAATACATTGGGGATCTATTTGGATTTTTTCTTCCTCCCTATCAACTGCCGTGTCTTTAATTACTTAGAGGTGATATCTCATTGGCAGCTGCAAGGCTGCAGACCTCATACCAATCTCACCAAAATGAAATTGGTCCACACCTGAGGGGATTTGCCTTCAGGACTCCAGTGCTAGCTGAGAAATGTATGCCCTACTTTGACAACCTGAGCCACAGGAGAAGGAGATAACTTACAGGAGTTCCCATTGCCCTCATTATTTACCTCCAAAGCTGCCTTAGCACCACAAAGGGGACCTACAGATCCTACCCCCATACTTCCCAGCCTGAAAATGTCATAAGATCAAACAGAGTGAAAGACCTAGGGGACATCATAGTAGGGCAAGAAAGGGGTGTCCATTTAAAATACATCATGTAAATGAGCCAAGTTGAATGAGTGGGATTCACAGCAGACTGTTGAGCTTGCATAGCTTTAGGGGAGAGCCAATTCTCAGATCCAGTCAGTTGTGGCAATGTGCCAATAAAAGGCCAGTGTTCTCAAATAGGATTTTGTTCAAATTTTTATTCATTGATGAGAGAGAGGATGGAGGGGGTGGAGAAAGACAGAGACAGGGAAACATCAATCTCTTGTTCCACTTATCTATACATTTGTTGGTTGATTCTTTTATGTACCCTGACTGAGGATCAAACCTACAATCTTTGCATATTGGGATGATGCTCTAACCAACTGAGCTACTCAGCCAGGGCCCAAATATGATTTTTAAAGAAAAGACAGAGATCAGAGCATTTGAATCAAATTTCCTGATGTTTTAATGTTGGCAACCAATAATTTCTTTTTTAAAAAATCACTATTGAATTAGGCCAAACAAAATCTGTCTTCAGTAAGCTGAGTTCTGTCTGAAAGCTCCCATTCTGTGACTTTTGGAAGAACAATATTTGATTCTGTCAGTCATTGCATATTTTATGGTATTTATGGAGACTGAAATTCAAAAACAGGAGCTGAAGCAAAAATTATAATTTCTAAATTGCATGCCAACTTGATTCATTAGTAGTGGCTGCCCTGAGCACTGTCTTGAGGATTCTAAGGCTATTTCTGGGTCAGCAGAGAAAGTACTGTGTTGAATTATCAATGTTGAATGATGGTATATAGATGTATATTTGCCATTCTGCAGCAAGACTGCTTGTGATGGTTAGTGTTGATGGTGGTAGAATAAATGTTTTAAGCTGCCCCTACTGCCTTAACTCTTCAATTAAATGTGTTTTTCTCAAGTTACCCAGAGCCTGAGAAATGGAGTGCTGACTTTCAATGTACATGGGGCCCTGCTAATGATCAGGTGCCTTTGCTTATAATTGATGATTCACAAATCAAGCTAACATGTTCAGCACTAAAGGAAGAAAGTAATCAATCTGACCTATCAGACACCTAAGATATAATTTATTCACAGTTCTTGTGATGTAAAAGTATCAGAGCAAAGTTTCACTACTATAGACCAATCAGGGGTCAGATTATTAAATGTTTTGATCTGTGTTGATCGTCTAGCTGATTTTAATTTACCAAAATAAATTGCACTTTATAATTAGAATGTTCTTGAATAAAAGTAAAGATATTTTATTTTAAAGAGAAACAATTAAAAACAAAACTGGAAAGCAACTGAAAAGATAATAATTTTTAGTGTTTTAATTTTTGATCAAGAAACCAAAACCAGGAAAGTAATTGAAAAATATTATCCTCCACAAGGATATCTTCAAGACAAGGGCATTTGAGTGTTTAGAAATATGTTTTTTCAGCATGCATCCATTTAGGTTGAACTCCAGAGGAATTTATTTACAGAAAAAGAGTAGCAAAGCTATCAGATAGGTTCTTATCTGTTAAGGCACTGTTATCCAGCTAATAAATCCTCTACCAAAATTCTAATCAAAATAAGAGGTCTACAAATTTGTTTTCAATAATGCTAACTTGGTACTATAATAATCTCCTTGAGTAAATTGAGTAAGTGGTAGATGGCCTATAGGTGGTTTTATATACCATATGATGGTGTGTAATGTGAGAAAGCATCTTCCCACAACACCAAAATCTCTATCAACATGATGCCTAAAATTCATCAATCAGAATCCTTCTGAATATATTTTAACAATTTAATATTACAATATTATTTAATTTGGAGTATCAAAATTTCAGTCTTTGAGACTGTAAGGAAAAATTTGTGCTTCCATCGAAAACTATGCATTGTCTATAGAGCTTTCTTTCATGTACTTGATTCTGATTCTATGGGAGATATTTTTTCCAGTTCTATAAGTCATAGGTAGCTGACATTTCTGCCCAATAATTCCTGTCTGTAGACATTCAAATAAACTCTGTCTGATGGAGGGACCAGCCTTTCTACCTAAGGGAAAAAAATTGTTTTAATTTCTAAATTTATTTCAGTAGTCCTGATCTAGAAATGTATCTGTTGTTGGTCTATTTGGTTTGTGTTTGTGTTTGTTTTGTGTGTTTTTTTTATACTTCTTTGAATTGCTTATAAGCTCATTGATCAATTACTAGTAGTTAAATAAGATTTTTTTAACACATGTTTGTTTTATATCTGTATGAGAGTGATGATTTTCCTATCTTTAAAAATTATTTTAACAGTACTTACCTATTGGATCAATGTAAATGTAATTCTTGATATGTAATATCAATATTTACCCACAAAAATATTAAGCCTTCAATCCTAATTAATATTTTTGTGACTTTATCCTATCAAAATTTCCATTGAGAAATTTGTTTCCGAAGAGTATATTCACAACAGAGTCCCACTCTGTTGTATAAAATCTTACGTTAATTCATGGCTTAGAAAAACTAAAAAAGAATATAAATAATTTGTGGGAGGAAAAAACATTCAACAAATAATTATTCAGCACTTACTCTGTTCTAATTTTGTTCATTGTTATAGATTGAATTGTGTCCTTCCCCCTGGCAAATTCATATTCTGAAGTCCCAAACCCCAGTACTTCATACTATAGCCATATTTAGAGTTAAGGTCTTTAACCTTTTGCACTCGGATGTCGAGTGTGACCCAACATGGTTAGCATTAGAATAAAGGAATTGAGAAAAAAGCAAGCGAGTGCAAAGGGTTAAAGAGATAACTCAGTTAAATAAGACGGGGCCCTAATCCAATGAGTGGTCTTTTGTAATAATAAGAAGAAACACCAGGTCACACTTTTAGAGAAATGACCAGGTGAAAAGGCAGTGAGATAGCAGCCATTGTAATATGAAAGGCCTGGAACAAAAAAAAAACCTTTATTTTTGTCCCTCAGAGGAAACCCACCCTGATGGCACCTTCATCTTGGATGTCTAGCCTCCAGACCTGTAACAAATAAATTTCTATTGTTTATGCATACAATCTGTTGTACTTGGTTATGGCAACCCTAACGAATTAACACATTCATGTATCAGACCAAAATCTACTTTTTGCATCGCACTTTTGAAGAGCCCTTTTAAAGGCTATCTAAGAACAAATTCACACCTTCAGCATTCACCACCCCAGCCAGAGAGTTATTCAAAGTGCATGAATTAAGTCCTCAAAGAGTTTATCCAAGATAACATAGATGTTAACAGGGTGACTGGGCCAATGCCCTCAGCTGTCATGCTTAATTCCTTCTTCAGTAAACCTGCTTTCCAACTCAACCTAAAAATTGGTCCCTTTAAGCTCAGCCCTGCTGCCAGGGTGGCCTTTCACTCAGGTCAGTCCTGCCTTCCAGTTGGAGGAGCAGTTCCAGATGATGAGGAGTCCACAGTGTGGTGAAGAAAGTGGGTTGAAGTGATATGGGGTGCAACTGGAAGTGAAGGCCTTCCATTGATCAGTCACAGAGTAAAGCAGGACCAGAAGAGGAGAGGAAGACTAGAGCCAGAGGCCAAAACATTTTCATGACTGTAGGAGAAAAACTTGAAGGTTGACGCAGGAAATGGAAGAGGGGGTTTTGCCTGAGTGGATTAGTCTGGAATCAACAATGGAAGTAGGATAAACAAGATGACAGCACTATTCTCCTGCCCTAAAGGTGTTACAGTGATAAGGGAGATACTAGCAAACAGATAATCAAAATACACTCTGGTCTCTATATGGTCAGGGCATGGTAAGGAAGCCCATACAACATATACTGATCCCAGTCTGGGTCAGTGTGAAGCTTAAAGAAGGGAAGAATTAAGAAGGATCTGGGAGGTGTTTATTCAACACAATACAGAAATACCAACCATGGCCAAGATACACTTTCTAGTCACTGGAAAAGCATTGCTATAAGTGGAGGAGAGATGGTTAATCAGATCTTTCACAGACTAATGAAATATTACTCCCTCCACCCCCCTCTCGCCAACAATGGATTATTAGTTTATCTTCCTGAGTCCCCTAATTCCAGGAAAGGAATACAGGGATAGAGAATACATGGATTCCAGAAACTAGGATTGAATATCTCACATAAATTACTTAGGCCTCTTGTGAATAGATTGCCATGAATCATATTTCCTGAGGCTTTTCAGCTCTGAAAAATTGACAGGGCTGAGAGCCGGACTGGGGGCCTTGCTAAATTTGCCAAAAGTAATATGACCTGTGAGGCTTCTTGACAGGTGGCCTTTCCCATTCTCCTGGAAGCACCCTAAACTTCTCTGTAGCTCCTTTGCAACTTTTACCTGCGGGCACGGTGAGTATGAATTGGATATCTGTAATCAGCTTGGTGGAAACGTAAGACCCATTTTATTTTTATGACAGCATACACTTTTTGACAGGCTGTTACTGCTCAATAGCAGAAAAGCTAAATTTGGTCCAATCAAAAACAGTCCAGACCAGTCAATTTTCCAGTTGCTTCTGATTTAAAAGTGAGGATCTTTCAAATAAATATTCCATCAAATGCAGGTTTTGTGTTATTAACTGTCACTGTTTGATTCAGTGCCTACTCCCTGCCTACATTAATCCACTTCTGTGAAAGATTGAATGTTTGTGTCCTCCCAAATTCATATGTTGTTATCCTAAACCCTAATGTGACTGTGTTGGGCCTTTAGGTGGTGATTAGGTCAGGAGGAAGGAGCTCTTGAACGGAATTCGTGACCTTATAAAAGTGACCCCAGAGAGCTCCCTATCCCCCTCTGCCACGTGAGGACACAGTGAGAAGATGGTCAGCTCTGAGTCAGGAAGCAGGCCTCACCAGGCACAAACCCACCAGTGCCCTTTGGACTTCCCAGCCTCCAGAATGTGAGAAATAGGATGTCTGTTGTTTATAAGCCGCCCAGTCTCTGATATTTTGTTGTAGCAGCCCAAATGGACTAAGACAGCCTCTAACTATCTAACTCTCAGGAGTCCTCTGGCCCATCACCCCTGTGACATAAGACCTAAAATTAATACCCAATATTAGGTGCTGCTTTGCCATTTGGTAGCATTGGGAGGACCTCAAATGGCTTAATCCCAAATTATTCTCCCTATTCTGCTCTGTGAAGAAAGTCCCTAGCCAACCACCCCTCCTTATCCAGGGGACCAGGCATAGTGTTGCTTATCCCAAAGCAGTGGGAAATCAGCTCCCTGCCTGCCCAGAACTATGCAAACAAGCCAGTCTCATCCTCCCACAGAGTCTCTTTTCTCTCTTTGTATTCCAAGGGCTGCCTCACAGCATCCCTGTTTGTTTACTCTCTTCCTGGGTGCAACCTAATGAGGCCTTGCATGGTGTGCTATGTCCTCCTCCCCCGGGCTGTGAGTATGTGTAACTAATAAACTGCTGTCCTCTCATGGGTCCAGTGCTGAGTGACCTGTGCTTGGCAGGAATCCCTCTCTCAACTACAGGGTAAATAAGAGGTGATTAAAACATCCAGCAGCAGCAACAGGGGAGGAATGGAGATTTTGGTCACATGGGCAGTATGCTGGGTGTGGAGAGGTTTCTTCAGCTGGATCTGGCTGCTAGAGTCCTTAGCCTGATCACTGATGCTGGTGTTTTATCACTGCTGATTTTTTGGAGTGGTTAGGCAATCCTATAGGGTAAGCCCTTAGTGAATGGTCTACCCCACTTAGGAAGACTTAATAGATGTAGGCTTGGTATATGAGGCCCTGTTCCCTTATTGCAGACCTCAGCTACCTTCCCTAGCTAACGCTAAGCTATGTGAAACCAACACATTTCTCCAAGTTGACCTTGACTCCAGAGGAAACGGAGGTGCTCTTGGCCTTCTCCTTATTTATATTGCCGTCTCATCAGGGCCTTTCATGGTCCGAAGGCCACAGAGGGTTCAACACACTCTAGAAAGGGTGGTTTAGAATATGTTCCCTGTGTATAGAGATGTGGTCAAAACAAATCTGCACACTCAAATGCCTTCTTTCTCCTTTTCATGCCCCCTCCAGTTTCCTTCCCTTTAAAGCCATGCTTCACAAGTAGTGGTTGGTTCTATGCTTACTTTCTTTACTTCCTCTCTGCATATTCACTTTTTGTTGTAATCTGATTTCAGTCTCTGAAACTCCTCTCCATGAAGTCATAATTTGTCTTCAAATTGTCAATTTCAAGGACAATTTGTCCTAGTTTTATTTGACCTCACTGTGGCATCTAATACGGCTGCTCACTCTCCCTTCTTAAAACTTGACTTCGTATTAGTGAAACCACTCTTGCCTAGCTGTCTGCCTTCTCCAATCATTTCTCAGTCATACCTCAGTGATGCTGCCACCAGTGTTCAAAGCCTGATTTTTTGTTCTGTGCTCTTCTGTCCACATATGTTCTCATTGGTGACCATGTTTAAATTAAGTGCTTTCATTCAAAAACCACTTATGACCCACTGTCTCCAACTCCTTATACCCAACTTAGACACAGCTGCTGGGCTCTGGACCCACAGGGTCTGTTCTGTATTTGACATTTCTATTTAAAAGTTGCCTAATCAAATCATGCTCAACACAATTAAAATCTCTTATTCTCTCTCTTTTTTCCCTAGCTGAAGGCACAATCACTCACCCAATGACTTAGTATTCCAGTCATTCTAAACTCTGCCCCTTTTATCCTCATCACCTAAAGGTCTGATTTTACTTCCCACATATATGTTGGCACTCTTTTTCTCTCCTATTGTACCACCATGATCTTAGGACCTCTTTGCTTTTTGCCTGGATTATTACTTTCTCAACCTCTAGACTACACAAATCCTTTCTCCTACACAATCTCCAGAGGAATTTTTCTAAAACTGAAAATCTGCTCATGATAGGTTGCTTTCCTGCTTAAAACCCTCAGACTCCCATCAATTTCAGGATAAAGGTCAAATTCTTCAGCCTCCTACACAAGGCCCAGAGTTGTTAAATATTCTGGAATCATATTCCATTTACTACAGGTGGGAATATAAGCAAGTTACTTAACCTCTTTATGCTTTGGTTTTCTCCATCTGAAAATAGAGATGTGAATAGCACCTCTGTGATAAGATTGTGTGAGCATTGAATGAGGTGAGGCACATAAAGCACTTTTGGCAGTGCCTAGCATATAATTTAAAAATTAATTTTGATAGTAGTTATCATTATTACCATCCTTCACTTCCCTTCCCTTTGGCCACAGTGGTCTACTTTTTGACATTTCTGAAAACAGCCTATAATTTCATTCATTTGGGCTTTCTTACCATGTTACTTCCTATACTTGTAATGCCTTTCCACCATTCTTTATCTAGCTGACACATACTTAGTTATCCCATCACTAAAATTAATTTCATTGTCTTAACAAGTGTTTTGTTTGAAAATACAAATATCCTTTAGAAGTATATTGAACTGTAATTATCAGTTGATTAGCTCAGTTTTATTACTGAAAATAAGCTTAATAGTGCTACTTAGAAACTGGGATTTTTAATACAAGAAGAAATAAGATAAGAATACTTTTGGCATAAGGTACTTTTCTGAAGCAAAGGTATTCTCTAAGCACCTGATAAAAATAAATGACAAGCTTTTTAATTCACCCAAAAATCATTTATTGAACTGCTAGCTCAAAGTATTAAGCCTTGCTCAGTTGTATCCTGTAATTGAGGAACACACAGGAAGGGTATTCAGTACTGGGATAAATGTGTCTATAAAGACCTATGAAAGCCAAAGAGAAGATAAATCAGATTGAAGTGAAAAGGTCAAGAAGCCTTCCTAGAAGAACTGACATGAGAAGATATTTTTTAGGTTTGTTAATCCTCATCCAAGGACATTTTTTCCATTGATTTTTAGAGAGAATGGAAGAGATGGGGGGAGGTGGAGAAAGAAAGAAATGTAGGTGAGAGAGAGACATATTGATTGGTTATTTCCCACACCCATCCCCACCTGGGTGGGGGATCAAACTTGCAACCCAGATATTTGCCCTTGACTGAGAATTGAGCCTGCCACCCTGCAGGGCACTGGCCTACACTCTAACCATTGAGCCACACCGGCCAGGGCAAGAAGACTGGAAAAGAAGGAGTAGAAGAGAAGGAGAGAGAGAGAGAGAGAGAGAGAGAGAGAGAGAGAGAGAGAGAGAGAGAAAAGCATGGATGTGAAAGACACATGAATTGGTTGCCTCCACCATGTGCCCCCTACAAGAGCCAGGCTTGCACCTGCAAACCAGGTATGTGCCCTTGACCGGGAATTGAACGTTCAGCCCTTCAGTGAGTGGGCTGATGCTCTAACCACTTAGATACACCAGCCAGGGCAATGCCTACACTTTCAAGTTTTTAAGTTAAATTCAAAGGTTCCTATTGACCATTAGTTCTACTTTTAAGATGGATATTTTTAACTATTCACTCTGATGCCACAGATATGCTGTAATTAATAATATTTTATATTTCTTTTTATTTTTCATAGTGACATAACTTATTATTGTTCACTATAAATGTCAATTGTACCAAGACATAAATTAAAACATTCTTTAGATAACAGAAAAGAAAATAGTGATTTTTAAAATTGTAATCTCTTTCTCAATACAAAGTTCAGAGATAACTGAATAAATGTTTATTGAATGTCCACTCTGTAAGCTATGGCTCTCAATCTTTTTGAGTTTAAGAGGATACTGTGTAAACCAGCTATCTTGAGCAACAAACTTGAAGATATTAAATGTACCATACGTTAGCAATAATTATGCTGCAATACCAGAATACTGTATAATGTCTTATAGTGTCTATAAAAGTACACACTCATTATCATTTCATAGATGTTAGAATGGCTTACCATCCAAAAGATAAGAGTTAATAAGTATTGAGGATATGGAGAAAATACATGGTTGGTGGGAATGTAAATTGGTGTAGCTGCTATGGAAAACAATATGAAGGTTCCTTAAAAAACTAAAAACTACCATATGTCCAAGAAATTACACTGCTAGGTTTATATATAAACAAAATTAAATCACTTTCTTTTTTTTTTACTTTTTAAAAATATATATTTTTATTGATTTCAGCGAGGAAGGGAAAGGGAGAGATAGAAACATCAATGATAAGAGAGAATCATTGATCAGCTTTTCCCCTTACACCCCACACTGGAGATCAAGCCCACAACCCAGGCATGTGCCCTGACCAGGAATGGAACTGTGACCTCCTGGTTCATAGGTTGAAGCTCAACCACTGAGCACACTGGCCAGGCTAAATCACTTTTGTGAAAATATGTCTGTACCCCCATATTTACTGCAGCATTATTTACAATAGTCACACACAGAAACTTAGTTGGATAAATAAAGAAAATGTGCTATATGTATACAATGCAATATTAATCCACCATAAAAAAAGAAGGAAATCCTGACAGTTGTGACAACATGGATAGACTTTGAGGGCATTATGCTAAGTTAAATGAGTCAGACAGAGAAAGACAAATACTCTATGTGGGATCTAAAAAAAAAACAAATGCATCAATGCAGAGAACAGATAAGTGGTTGCCAGAGGCAGGCATGGGGGTTGGAAAAAATGGGAAAAAGGTTAGTCAAAAGGTACCAATTTCTAGTTATAAGATAAATAAGTCCTGAGGACATGATGTAAAGGAAGGTTACTATACAGGTAACAATACTGTATTGTATATTTGAAAGTAGTTAAGAGAGTAGATCTTAAAAGTTCTCATCACAAGAAAAAATTTTGTAACTAAATGAGGTGATAAATATTGACTAAACTTACTGTGGTAGTCATTTTGCAATATATACATATAGAAAATCATTATGTGTACAACTAAAACTAATGCAGCGTTATATGTCAACTTCTATTATATAAAAAGCCTGTGGTTGTCACGCCATAACGACCAATCAGCAGGAGGCTGCATGCGTGGGGTGGGTGGGGACTTGACTCTGGAGGATTTGATTGGAGGCAGGGGTGGGTTTTTGGGTCCCGCCTCCTGCCATGCAGCGGGACTCTTTCTGGGTCCTGCCGAGCGGTGGGACTCTGGGTCCTGGGTCTTGCGCGATTTCGCGAGCTGGGCCCCTAGTATCACAATAAAAATGGAAAGAAGAATATGGTTGTCACAGTGTTAAAAATGATCATTTTGTTGTTTTTGTTAATCCTCACCCGAGGATATTTTTTCCATTGATTTTTTAGAGAGTGAAAGGGAGGGGAGAGGTACAGAGAAAGAGATGATGGATTGGTTGCCTCCTACATGTGGCCCCTATTGGGGCGGGGGATTGAGCCTGAAACCAAGGTACATGCCCTTGACTGGAATCAAACCCAGGACCCTTCAGTCCACAGACACTCTATCCACTGAGCCAAACTGGCTAGGGCTCAATATTATTTTATACTAGAGGCTCAGTGCATGGATTCATGAACGGGTGGGGTCCCTCAGCCTGGCCTGCACCCTCTTACAATCCGGGACCCTTCAGGGGATGTAGTAGTGTGCGAAGCAGCAGGCAGTCAGGGAGGAGCCCGAGCCCAGGATGGGTGCTGCACCACTCCCACTCATCCTGAGCCCATTGCACCTGCCACCGCTGCACTTGCCAGCCGTGAGCCCAGTATCTGGCGCCAATCAGTCAGCTGAGCGGTGCTCCCACTGTGGGAGCGCACTGACCAACAGGGGGAAGCTCCTGCATTGAGCATCTGCCCCCCGGTGGTCAGTGCGCATCATAGCAACTGGTCAAATGGTCAACCGGTCGAACGGTCGACTGGTCACTTAGGGTTTTATATAGAGAGACTAGAAGCCTGGTGCATGGATTCGTGCACCAGTAGGGTTCCTCAGCCTGGCCTGCACAGATCAGGCCAAAACTGGTTCTCCAACATCTCCCAAGGGGTCCTGGATTGCAAGAGGGTGGTTCTCAGGGGACGCACCCTGGAATTGGGCACCCTCCTCGATTCTCCCAATATTATGTCACTTTCTCTCTGTATCTGTCTCACTTCTTTCATCTCATTTTACCCTAAGTTTGGCAGTAACTGATAACTTGTGGGCATTTAGCCACAAAATGCAATTATTTCGCAAACAGGATTTACTTAGCCTGGAATCTAGTCAGCCTAGGGCAGGACCCTGCTCAATGTCAGCTCCCACCCAGGCCCTTCCACTCAGGTGGAGTCCTGTGATGGTGGGAACCTCCTTCTTCCCACCTGAGCTGCTTCTTTTTTTTTTTTTAATTTCTTTATTGATTAAGGTGTCACATATTTGTCCTCATCCCCCCATTCCCATCCCACACCCCTCCCCATGGATGCCCCAACCCTCTGTTGAACTTAAGCATTGGTTAGGCTCATATGCATGCACACAAGACCTTTGGTTGATCTCTCCCCCCTCCCCCCACCCTCCCCTATCCTCCCTCTGAGGCCCGATAGTCCGATCGATGCCTCCTTGTTTCTGGTTCTGTTCTTGTTCATCAGTCTATGTTGTTCATCATTTCCCCTAGATGAGCGAAATCATGTGTCACTAGAGATATACTTATAAGAATTGAATGTGCGACGAGCAATAATAGTTATGCTGACAGGCAAATGAATCAGTCTGTAGTGAGTTTCTTTCTGGACCAACAGTTCTTTTGAGACCCAATATCAATGTCCACCAGTTCCTTATGAGTACATGTCGGCACTGACCCCTCAGCTCTGGATGGTGGACAAATGGTGGTAATGCAGGTCCGACTCCCTCTGGTTTGGTCTCGGCCAGACCCAGGGGCACGGCTTCACCCGGATCCAGGGGCCCACGGCCTCACCCGGACCCGGGACCCAACCTCACCCGGATTCAGGGGCACACGGCCTCGCCCAGACCCAGGATTCAGCTTCACCCGGACACAGGGGCGCATGGCCTCACCCGGACCCAGGGGCGCGTGGCCTCTCCCGGGCCCGAGATCCAGCCTCACCCGGATCCAGGGGCACACGGCCTCGCCCGGACCCGGGCTCCAGCTTCCCCCGGACCCAGGGGCACGTGGCCTCACCCGGACCCAGGGGCGCGTGGCCTCTCCCAGACCCAGGGTCGCGTGGCCTCACCCGGATCCAGGGGCCCACGGCCTCACCCGGACCCGGGACCCAGGCTCACCCGGATCCAGGGGCCCACGGCCTCACCAGGACCCGGGGCCAGGCTCACCCGGATCCAGGGGCCCACGGCCTCACCCGGACCCGGGGCCAGGCTCACCCGGATCCAGGGGCCCACGGCCTCACCCGGACCCGGGGGCCAGGCTCACCCGGATCCAGGGGCCCACGGCCTCACCCGGACCCGGGGGCCAGGCTCACCCGGATCCAGGGGCCCACGGCCTCACCCGGACCCGGGGGCCAGGCTCACCCGGATCCAGGGGCCCACGGCCTCACCCGGACCCGGGGGCCAGGCTCACCCGGATCCAGGGGCCCACGGCCTCACCCGGACCCGGGACCCAGGCTCACCCGGATCCAGGGGCCCACGGCCTCACCCGGACCCGGGACCCAGGCTCACCCGGATCCAGGGGCCCACGGCCTCACCCGGACCCGGGACCCAGGCTCACCCGGGGCCCAGCCTCACCCTGACCCAGTTCCCAGCCTCACCCGGACCCAGGGGCACGCGGCTTCACCCGGATCCGGGACCCAGCGGGGTTTCATCTTCTTGATCCCAATTCCTGTTGGTCAATTCCCTCTCAGCAATTCCTTCGGCCATTTTCTCAGAGTTCCAGGGCAGCCACCGCAGAACTCGTTGGGCGGCGGGCTCGGCGAAGCTCCGGTGTGCCCGGTGCGCGGTGGCGGGCTGGTCCGGGGTGGCTGCGTCGGCCCTTGGGTCTGCAGCGGTGGCCGGTCGCCGAGCGTGCGCACCTGGCCGCTTCCAGGGCGTTGAGATTCTTGAAGGACTCGGAGGTCAGCAAGCGCGTAGTCTCCCACCCCCATGTCTCCCAGGGGCTCGTCTGTCCGTGCTCGGCAGCGAGTGAAGCCTTCCCCTCAGCCGGAGACCGCTGGGGGAACTGCGCCAAGCACGATCCAGGCCGCCATTGTGTCGCCTGAGCCGTAGTTTTTAAAGTGTGGTCTTTGGGTCACCGGCATCAGCTTCATCCCGCGTACCCCTCTCTTTTATTCTAGTTGTAGAGCATCTGCTCAGTCAGCCCTCCGGTGGTTCTGGATGGTGTCTGCTCTGCTCTCCCGTCGTAGTCTCAAAATTATTGTGGTAGGCAGCAATCAGGTTTCTGCCCTATGTCTCCATCTTGGTCCTTGTTTGTATAGTTAAGTCTTGATTGTTGTTGGTGTCACTGGGAGGAATTGTCCTCCAGGCCAATTGGCCGTGCGGACCCTCTGTGTCTATAAAGGAAGAGTTGCTGTGCGGGAGACACATTTATGTGCCGGGTCTTGGTGCAGCAAGGCTTTGGCGCTCACTGCGTCTGCCTCTTGAATGTGTCCCTTATGGGAGTGGTTGAAATCTGGTGTCATCTCACACCGACCACTAGATGCCCTCGTTTCTGGGTCTCCAATGGAGTGTAGGTCAGCTACTGCCTGTGGCCCCTCAGCAGGAATTACAGCATCCCTTATATTCGTGACCTGTTTCGGTGTCTTCCCCTTTTGGCTGCCTCCCTATCGCTCAGCTTCCCCAATCTCCCTAGGTGGTCGCTCTTGATACCCCCCTTTGTGGGCTGAGTGCAAAGTCTTGGTGTTGTTAAGCCTTGATTGCTGTTGGTACACTGGGAGGATGTGACCTCCAGTCCAATTGGCTGTGAAGATCAGCTGTGTCTATGCCAGGAGACAGCCCCATTCAACTAGACTTGCAAAATTGTAAAAGCCTCTGTGTTCAGCTTGGATGGGGCGGAGTTACAGGGCGGAGCCTACCGCCTTGGCTTCCCGTCAGCCCCGCCCTATGAGGTTCCTGTGTCCCTCTGTACTCCCAGCAAACACCTCTGAGAGAAAAGCACCCTGGAGTTTCGCACGCTGCCAAACAGTCTAGTCTCTCCCCCAATGAATCTGGATTCCCAGATTCTCGCCCGGAACTGGGTTTCCGTGTAGTCAGAATTGGGGTTCACCGCAGTCTGGCGCTTTTGTCTCCTTCCCTCCAGGGCGACTCAGCGGCACAGTCAACAGCCCATCCTCCGCGCACAATCCCGTGCGCGCCTCCGGTGCTCTGCTCTTCGCCGCCTCTCTGCACCTCTGCCCCACAGCCCAGCTTTCCCCAGTATGAGCCTGGCTTCCCCGGGTCTTTCCCGGAACTGGGGTTCAGTGCAGTTGGAACTGGGGGTTCAGCACAGTCCGGAGCTTTTGTCTCCTTCCCGCTAGGGCAATCCAGTGGCACAGGCAACAGTCCCTCCTCTGCGCACATTCCCGTGCGCGGCTCTGGCGCAACTCCTCTGTGCTTCCGCCCCACAGCCCAGACTCCCCCAGCATGAGCCCGGCTTCCCAGGGTTTCGCCCGGAACTGGGGTTCAGTGCAGTCGGAGCTGGGGTTCAGCACAATCTGGCGCTTTTATCTCCTTCCCGCCAGAGAACGCCAGCCAGGCCGTCAGCCGCCCCTTCCTCTCCGGCTCCGTCTTCCCCGCACGCGCGCGGGCTCGTGTCTCCGCCCGTGTCTCCATACCTCAAGCTTTTACGGCTTCTCTGATTTTCCTTGTGGTTTTCTCTTTGCTTCTAATTGTGGGCATTTCAGTCAGCCAGCTTTCCTGTGGTTCTGGATGATGTCCGTTTTGACTTTTAGTTGTGTTTTTGAAATTGTTGTGCCCGGCTGTAGGTTAGGTGTTTAACCTATGCCGCCATCTTGGTTTCTCCCTGAGCTTCTTCTTCACCTTCTTTCCTCCCCAGAGGTTTCCCATTGGCACTACTGTCCTCCCAGAAGGAGGGAAGCTGCAGCTGGTTTCCCAGCCAAGAGTGGTAGCAGAAAATTTGCTGCCTCCAATGGAAATTGATATTAAGCGGATGGGCCGGCACGGGTGCCAGATGTCAGGGCCACAGCCAGTAAGTCCTGCACATCTCATCATTTAGCTAATTTAGTCGAAAAGTTTCTGTAAGGGCCAGACCCACAACCTCTGCAGTGGGCTAGAGGCCTGATGGGGAGCCAGACCCGAAGTGGGGAGCCAATGGGCTAGAGGCCCGGTGCACGAATTTGTGCCGCACTCAGCATGGTCAGGCGTGAACCTGAGCGGGGATGGTGAAGGATTAAAGAAGACAGACAAGAGAATAAAGCTGGTGCTAAGTGGAACACTGCTCTCAGATGGAGAGACAGTGCCACAGCCTGCAAACTGAGTACTTTATAGCCAGATTCCATGAGGCAATGTAAGGGTGTGGTTAAGATGTTTACAATGTTTTCGCGCGTTTTGAATCTATTCACTTACATGCATGTGAACTCTATCAAGCTTTGTTTTGGCAGCACTTGCTGCACCTCCCGCAGCCTATATCACTTAGCCACCTGGGACCACAAGTTCCGACCATAAGGTCAAGGTTACAATTACAACCTTTGGCTATAATTGTGCTGGGAGGGCTTTGCCCTCCAAGCTAGGACCTGCACATGGCTTTGCCATGAGCGGACCATGCCCTCTCATTAGCTCATTAGTCCGAAGCTTGAACCTGTCCAAATGCTGTAGCTTCTCTCCACATGAATTCATGCACCGGAAGAGTCCCTTGGCATGGCCTGCGGGATTTGGGCTGTACCGGCTCTCCAACCTCCCCCAAGGGGTCCCAGATTGCGAGAGGGCAGTTCTCTGGTGATGATCCCTGGAAAAGGGCTCCCTCCTCTCTGGTTCTGGGTATATTACCCAAGAACTGCAGCTGCCAAGTCATTGCTGCTCAGCATCTCCTGCTTTGAGCGTCCGCCCCCTGGTGGACAGTGAACATCATAGCTACTGGTCAGATGATCAAATGGTTGGCCAGTCGGCCATAGGCTTTTACATATATAGACTAGAGGCCCAGTGCACAAAATTCGTGCATGGGGGGAGGGTGTCCCTCAGCCAAGCCTGCACACTCTCCAATCTGGGACCCCTATAAAAATCGAGGACTGCTGGTTACCAACTGCTCGCCTGCCTGCCTGCCTGATTGCCCCTAACCACTTCTGCCTGCCACCCTGACCACCCCTTAACCACTCCCCTACCACTCTGATCAACACCTAACTGCTCCCCTGCTGGCCCAATTGACCCTAACTGCCCTCGCCAGCCGGCCTGATCAGCCTTAACTGCCTTCCCCTGCTGGCCTGGTCACTCCTAACTGTCCTCCCCTGCAGGCCTGGTCACCCCCAACATTCCTGCCCTGCTGGCTCGGTCACCCCTAAATTCCCTCTCTTGCCAGCCTGGTAGCCCCTACATACCATGCCCTGACAGCCTGGTAACCTCTAACTGCCCTCCCCTGAAAACCTGGTTGCCCACAACTGCCCTCACCTGCAGGCCTGGTCCCTCCCAACTGCACTCCCCTACAGGCCCGGTTAAGCCTAACTGCCCTTCCCTGCAAGGCGGGTCCCCCCCAACTGCCCTCCCCTGCAGGACTGGGTTGCCAAAACTGTCCTCCTCTGCCAACCTGATCACCCCCAACTGCCCTCCCTTTCAGGCCTGGTCCCTCCCAACAGCCCTCCCCTGCAGGCCTGGTTGCCCTAACTGCCCTCCCCTGCCAGCCCAGTCACCCCTAATTTCCCTCCCTGCCAGCCTGGCTGCCCCTAATTGCTCTCCCCTGCTAGCCTGGTAACCCCCAACTGCCCACCCCTGAAGGCCTTGTCCCCCCAACAGCCATCCCATGAAGGCCTGGTCCTCCCCAACTGCCCTCCCCTGCTGGCCTGATCACCCTTAACTGTCCTCCCCTGCAGGCCTGGTTGCTCCCAACTGCCCTCCCATGCATGCCTGGTCCCCTTAACTGCCCTTCCCTACAGGCCTTGTCCATCCCAACTGCCCTCCCCTGCATGCCTGGTACCCCCCAACTGCCCTCCCCTGCCAGCCTGGTCACCCCTAACTGCCTTCCCCTGCCAGCCTGGCTGCCCTTAACTGTCCTGCCCAGGAGGCCTAGT
The DNA here is from genome assembly GCF_951640355.1 of Cnephaeus nilssonii. NCBI lineage: Eukaryota > Metazoa > Chordata > Mammalia > Chiroptera > Vespertilionidae > Cnephaeus > Cnephaeus nilssonii. The sequence goes on from NC_137079.1 coordinate 97,911,304, forward strand.
CTCCCCAAACTGCCCTCCCCTGCATGCCTGGTCCCTCATAACTGCCCTCCCCTGGTGACATGATCACCCTTAACTGCCCTCCACTGCAGGCCTGGTCCCCCCGCAAACTGCCCTCCATGCAGGCCTGGGTCCCTCCCAACTACCTACTCCTGCAGGTCTAGTCCCTCCCACCTGTCCTCCCCTACAAGCCTGGTCCCTCCCACTGCCCTCCTCTGCAGGCTTGGGTCCCTCTTAATTGCCCTGCCCTGCAGGCCTAGTCACACCTAACTGCCCTCCCCTGCAGGCCTGATCACCCCCAACTTCCCTTCCTTGCAGGCCTGGTCCCTCCCAACTTTCCTCCCCTGCTGGCCTGATCACCCACAACTCCCCTCCCCTGCTGGCCATCTTGTGGTGGCCATCTTGTGTTCACATGAGGGTGGTCATCTTTGACCACATAGGGGTGGCCATCTTGTGTGTTGGAGTGATGGTCAATTTGCATATTACCTCTTTATTATATAGGATTGGTTTTATGTATACAGCATAGTGGTTAGACAATCATGTACTTTAAAAAGTGTTCACCCCTAGTGCCCATTTGACACCATACATAGTTATTACAATACTAGAGGCCTGGTGCATGAAATTCCTGCAGAGAGCGGTGTCCCTCAGCCAGCCTGCACCCTCTCCAATCTGGAATCCCTCTCAAAATCAAGGACTACTGGCTCCCAACTGCTCACCTGCCTGCCTGCCTGATTGCCCCTAACCACTTCTGCCTGCCTACCTGATCACCCCTGTGCCGCGCCAGCACAGCCAAGGGTTCGGCGAGCCTGAGTGAGGTGGTGAAGGATGGAGAAATGATAGACAAAGAGAAAAAGCTGGGTCTAGGTTGATCTTTCTGTGCCTGGCTGAGGCCACAGAACAGATCCAGACTGCGAAGCTGAGGCTTTATTTATAATCAGGGACAAACAAGGCAATTGACAATGTTCTTGTAAGTTTCACTTGTTTTGGCAGCACTTGCTGCCCCTCCCACAGCCCACTAGCTACCCAGGAAAGATCTAAGGAGCAGTCACAAGATCAAGCTTTATGCTTAGAGGACTGTGCCCTCCAAGCTGGGACTTGTTTGCGACTTTGCCAGCAGGTCAGTCCGAAGTTTAATCCTATAACCGCTTCCTACATCTCGCCCTTTCTTTTAAATTTAAGCTACTAATAATGGAAGTAAAATTTAAACATCAAGAACAAATTTCTGACTATTAAAACATTAACAAAACAATGCCAATGCAAAACCCAATAACAAAAAAATGCCAATGCAAAATCCAGACATGGCTATTAATAAAACAATGCCAATGCAACACAACAATAATGCCAATGCAACACAACAATAATGCCAATGCAACACAATAATAAAGAAATCAAACTACAGTAACATTTTCCTACTAAATGAAAGTTTCTTTTGCTGATTTACTCAAGAGTCCTCAGACTTGGCTGCGAAAGAGTTTGCAGAAGACTGGCAACTAACCAATGCTAGCATGGCCAGAAACATGGTTGAGGGAGTATCTTCTACTTCCTGCTTTTCTGCCATCTGCTGGGCCTCAGTTTTTAACTTCTTCAGCTGACCCCATGTTGGCACCTCGGTCTATTGCATAGCCTTCGTCATCTTCCTTTTCCTCTTTGCTGTCATCGGGGCAACTTTCAGTCTTTTGAACGATGGGACAAGGAGCTTCTCTGGGTCCATGGTGGTGACGCACATAATGCTCTGGCACCCAAATTGGCTGCGCGGCTCCTTCTGGAAAGATACAAACACAACCTCTTCCCCACATTATTACTGGATCTGGTCTAAACCATTGTCCAGTTTGTGCATCCTTCCATTAGGCTAACCCCGTAGATGCTATTGTATAGGAGGCCCGATGCCTTTCGGCTGCTGTATGACCCTCTGCATCGCAATTCAAAAAATTTAAAGTATAAAGAACATGACTGAGTTTGTTTTGAGGTGACACATAACATCCATCTCCCCCTTTCTGTTTTAGTAATTGCATTTTAAGAGTACGATTTGCTCTTTCCACTATTGCTTGACCTTGAGGGTTGTAAGGGATACCAGTTTTATGACAAATTTGATATTGCTGACAAAAATGTTGAAAAGCAGAACTAGTGTATGCAGGTCCATTGTCTGTCTTTAGCTCTAAGGGAGGACCTAGTACCGCAAAGGCAGCTAGGCAATGATTAATCACATGCTTGGCACTCTTTCCCGTTTGGAGAGTCACAAAAATAAAGCGGGAGCAGGTATCTACATTAACATGTACCCATCTATGCTTTCCAAATTCTGGTATGTGGGTGACATCCATTTGCCAAATTTGATTAGGTTTAATACGCCTAGGATTAAACCCCAACGATTGTACAGGGCAATGAATTACACACTGAGAGCACTGCTTAACAATTTGACAAGCTTGCTCCCAAGAAATACGGAATTGTTTACATAAGGCAGAAGCATTTTGATGATGCAAAGCATGGGAGGACTGGGCAAGAGAAAATGGAGTAGCCTCTTGCATTACACCAAGGAGGCGATCTATAGCATCATTGCCTATAGCTAATGGACCAGGGAGACCTGAATGAGATCGGATATGACCGATAAAACAGGGAAATTGTCTTTCTCTAATGACTTTTTGAAGGTTGAAAAATAAATGAAAGAGTTCCTCTGAATTAGTGTGCCCTATAGTAGCTGTTCCAATAATTTTGGCCATACCACATAGGCACTATCACTATATAGGTTAATGGGCTCCATAGCAAAATATGTCAAAGCATAGATAAGAGCTTGTATTTCTACCCGTTGTGCTGAAATATAAGGGATTTGAAGGACCTTTGCACCTCTGCTGCAGTAGTATCCAGCTTTTCCAGAACTGGATCCATCTGTAAAAATGGTTAGTGCCTGAGGTATAGGTTGTGACTTCACTATCTTTGGGAAGGTAAAGGTAGTAACTGAGAGAAATTGTAAAACCTTATTTGCTGGATAATGGTTACCAACCATTCCGGAGAAATTAGCAAGTGCAACTTGCCAATTTATTGATCGTTGCCATAGCCAGTCTTGCTGTATAGCTTTAAATGGCACTACAATAAGGTCAGGGTCTTGGCCCATTAATTGGCCTGTTCGAAGGCGGGCTCGAGCTATTAGCTGGGAAACCGAATCATGGAAAGGAGTTAATACCTTAGTTGGAGAATGAGCCAAATATAGCCATTCAACAACTCCAGGAGCTTGCCAAATGACCCCAGTGGGTGTATGTGTCGTAGGGAAAATTAAAACCTGTAAGGGAAGGGAGTAATCAATTCTAGAAAGTTGTGCTGAACTTAAGGCATCCTCAACTTTATGTAAGGCTGTCTTGGCTTCCTCTGTCAAGCAGCGTGGGGATGACGGAGATGAATCTCCCTTTAGTATATGAAATAAAGGGCTTAAGTCAGCAGTGGTTAATTTTAAAGCAGGTCGAACCCAGTTAATATCTCCTAATAATTTTTGGAAGTCATTTAATGTAAGTAAAGTGTCAGTCTGAATTTAAATTTTCTGAGGTTTTATTGTTTTTCTCTCAATAATGCTGCCAAGGTAAGAAAAAGGAAATGTCCTTTGAACTTTTTCAGGTGCTATGCATAATCCAGCACAATGCAGAGAATCCTGCATTATAAGAGATATTTGGTTACTTCATTTTTCCCTTCTTAGAGGAAAAAACCTTCATAACATTTAAAATATATTTATTAATTTTTATTTGATAAGGCTTTCCATGCATTTTCGAGAATATTAGATCTATTAAATTTAAAAAGATTTCCTTTAAGAAAAGAGAATAAATTTCTTGTATTACTCTTGGCGTCCTTGGAGCTTTCCAAGAATCATCTCTGTAAGACCTTGAAATTTTAACATGGAAAAAAAAATCAAATATATATATATATATATATATATATATATATATATATATATATATCCATATATGATTTAAAGATTATAATATTTTTTATAATTATCTTAAGATATCAATTAGATTTTAAACTAGTTTTTGCATAGAAAAATTTTGGTTGGGATCACAGAATTAATCCTCTTTTTTAATTAGACCAATAATAAGCAACTTAGTTTGAATTCCTAATTATTAGAGAAAACACAACATTTTACTTTCTCAAAAATAAATTCTTATACTTTAGACATTTACCACAACTATATAATTTCTCCCAATTTAATTTGCACTTTGAACTTTTAAAGCTGGCAGTACAAATATATTTAGCATTTCCTAGATGAATAACACTTTATATTTTTAAGAAAAATACAAGACATAGATTCAATTCTGTCCTCTAGGTTTTTTATGAGGCAAATTTAAACTTTACTTTTTATTTGCCAGTGGCTCTGGAAAACCAGGTTTGGAGACTCAAATCCAATTCCAATTGTTTTAAGGCATTTACTTTGGATAAATTCTATAACAAAGACAAATTTACTTATTTTCTTGAAGGCCTTAAAAGTTAACTTTTTAACAAGGTTCATTAGTATTTTGAAAACTACTCTTTATTATGGAAATGTGAATACTGTTGCTGGAATTAGCTTGAATTTCTTTGGAGAAGACTTTTTCACTGTTTTTCTTAGGAAAGAAAAAAAAACAGTTCTGGGTTTTTCATTTTCTATAGCTTCTGTAGAGAGATTCCAGCTGAAGACAATCTAAATGTCCAAAATCGGACTATGTGCGCATTCTGTCTTACAGCTAGGTTCTCTCCCCAGGAGCACAGAAATTCCAGACACATTTCTAAATTTTTAAGACTATTTTATGGCGAGAAAGGAAATTTTAAATTAGCCTACTGAGAGAGTGGGCTTCCATATTGGATCGCCCCGTGTTTCCCTTCCCCCACATCCTGCTTACTTTGGGGGAAGTTTCAGCAAGAAATATTAATTTTTTCTTTCTTTTTTGCTTTCCAAAGTAATAACTAATCACCCAATTTGGCCAAGATTTGCATTTCCCTGCCACATTCCTCCACTTTCCTTCTGGAGTGGGCTCTAGGCAATCCCAAATCAAGGATCACAGACTGAAAGCAGAGGCAGGCATTTTCTCTGGACCTTCAGCTATATAACGATCGCCAAGTTGTTTTCCTAGCTTCTCCCATGCCTCTATATTTAAAACCATGGGCAGGTTTTCCAAAAAAATCAAAAAGCTGTTCATACCTCACAGAACAGCCCCTTGCTTGGAGTGTAGCCTTAAGCATGGATACGCATACATTCTTGCGATCCTGAATTTCCCACGTTTTACACCTAGCTAGTACTAAATTGCGCTCCTTACCTTCCTTTTTGCACGTGCTTCACTGGAGCGTCCTTTCACCTGACAATTTGCAGTTTCCTCACACTCAAGTTCGCATTGAGTGCCAGTTGGGCCGAACTCAGCACCACGTTGGGCGCCACTTGTGCCGCGCCAGCACAGCCAAGGGTTCGGCGAGCCTGAGTGAGGTGGTGAAGGATGGAGAAATGATAGACAAAGAGAAAAAGCTGGGTCTAGGTTGATCTTTCAGTGCCTGGCTGAGGCCACAGAACAGATCCAGACTGCAAAGCTGAGGCTTTATTTATAATCAGGGACAAACAAGGTAATCTACAATGTTGTTGTAAGTTTCACTTGTTTTGGCAGCACTTGCTGCCCCTCCCACAGCCCACTAGCTACCCAGGAAAGATCTAAGGAGCAGTCACAAGATCAAGCTTTATGCTTAGAGGACTGTGCCCTCCAAGCTGGGACTTGTTTGCGACTTTGCCAGCAGGTCAGTCCGAGGCTTAACCCTATAACCGCTTCCTACACACCCCCTAACTGCTCCCCTGCCAGCCTGATTGATGCCTAACTGCTACCCTGCTGGCCCAATTGCCCCTAACTGTCCTTCCCTGCAGGCCTGATTGCCCCCCACTGCCCTCCCTGCTGGCTCGGTAACCCCAAACTTCCCTCCCTTGCCAGCCTGGTCACCCCAACTGCCCTCCCCTGATGGCCCAATTGCCCCTAACTGCCCTCCCCTGCTGGCCTGGTCACCCCCAACTACCCTCCTCTGCTGGCCTGGTCATCCCCAACTCCTCTCCCTGCAGGCCTGGTCATCCCAACTACCCTCCCCTACAGGCCTTGTCCCTCCCAACTGCCCTCCCCTGCAGGCTTGGGTCCCTCTTAATTGCCTTCCCCTGCAGGTCTCATTACCCCTTACTGCCCTCCCCTGCAGGCTTGATCGCCCCCAACTTCCCTCCCTTGCAGGCCTGGTCCCTCCCAACTTCCCTCCCCTGCTGGCCTGATCACCCACAACTGTCCTCCCCTGCTGGCCATCTTGTGACTGCCATCTTGTGTCCACATGGGGGTGGTCATCTTTGACCACATGGGGGTGGCCATCTTGTGTGTTGGAGTGATGGTCAATTTGTATATTACCTCTTTATTATATAGGATTATCGACTATATTCCCTATGCTGCACTTTACATCCCCATGACTATTTTGTGATTGCCAATTTGTACTTCTCAATCCCTTCACCTTTTTGACCCAGATCTCCAATCCCCTCCCCCTGGCAACCATCAGTTGGTTCTTTGTATCTATGAATTTGTTTCTGTTTTGTTTGTTCATTTATTTTGTTCTTTAGATTCTTCATATAAATAAATCACATAGTATTTTTTTTCCTCTGAACTGACTACCATTTTAGATCTAAGTGCTAACTGTTCCCTCTTCCTGGAATATTGTTACAACAGTTCTACTATTGTTAGTTCTTATTTTCATACTAGAGGCCCAGTGCACAAATTCGTGCATGGGTGGGGTACGAATGGCCAGCCCCATGGGGGCTGATCAGGGCCAGGCTGGTTGGAGGGAGGGGACATGGGAGGTTGGCCGGCCAGCCCCACCCCCAGTCAGGCCGGTTGGCCAGCCCTAGTGGGCATCATAGTGACTAATCGTTCCAGTTGTTCTGGTCATTCCGGTAGTTCCTGCATTCCAGTCACTGGCTTATTTATGTTTTTAATATGTTTTTTGGTTTTTTTAAAATATATTTCTTTTATTGATTTCAGAGAGGAATGGAGAGGCACAAAGAGATAGAAACATCAATGATGAGAGAATCATTGATCGGCTGCCTCCTGCATGCCCCCCCCTCCCACTGGGGATCGAGCCCCCAACCCAGGAATGTGCCCTTGGCTTAAATCAAACCCAGGACCCTTCAGTCTGCAGGCCGATGCTCTATCTACTGAGCCAAACCAGCTAGGGCTTTTATATACATATATATATATAGAGAGAGAGAGAGAGAGAGATAGATGATAGATAGATAGATAGATAGATAGATAGATAGATAGATATAGATATAGATATAGATATAGATATAGATATAGATATAGATATAGATATAGATATAGATATAGATATATATTAGTGGCCCGGTGCACAAAATTCATGCACAGGGTGGTCCCCTCAGCCCAGCCTGCGCCCTCTCCAATCTGGGACTCCTCGGGGGATGTCCGACTCCCAGTTTAGGCCTATTCCCCAGGGATCAGGCCTAAACCAGCAGTCAGACAGCCCTCTCACAATCAGGGACTGCTGGCTCCTAACTGCTCACCTGCCTGCCTGCCTGATCGCCCCTAACTTCCCCCCTTGCCATCCTGGTCACCCCCAACAGCCCCTCTGCTGGCCTGGTCGCCCCTAACTGCCTCACCTTCCAGCCTGGTCGCCCCCAACTGCCCTCCCCTGCCGGCCTGATCTCACCCCCAACTGCCCTTCCCCTGCCAGCCTGATCTCGCCCCCAACTGCCAATTTGAAGATACTGGGAATATCCCGAGGGGAGGGCACCCTTCTCCATCCCTGCCTGTGACTTTGGCTCCCCTGCTCACTTCTGAGAACCACAGATGAGTTGGTGAGGGGTTGCTGAAACATTTCAGTTCCTGGCCCCCACAGGCCTCCCTTCCATCCAGGCCTCTTCAGGGCCAGTCTGGTTTTTTTCCCTCTCTCCATCCCAGTCTCTCCCAGTCTGTGTCTCTCTTTATCTTTCTCAGCAGACCTCCAGGCCTCCCTGCCTCCCTCTCTCCCTCTTCCTCTTTCCCAGCTTGGAGGGGGCAGGGCCAGTGGGGGCAGCTCCACCCTCTGCCTGCACTGGGGCCTATTCTGAGAGAGGCTTCAAGAGCAAGCTGGGAGGGAGGGAAAGAAAGGGAGAAAACGTTGTGAGCTGGTGGGCGCTGTGTGTGTCTGTGTGTGTGTGTGCAGTTGTGAGTGAGTGTGAGTGCCAGCCCCACCTCCCCTGGCCCCAGTCCCGCTGCCACAAATCCCTACCCACCAGAACCTGGGCGTTAGGTCGAGCCTTCAGTCATTGTGGATGTTACAGACCCTGGCTCTTTATATATAGAGATTTAAATGACCTCCTCAGAGAGAGACTACAATGTAAAGGAGAGCCATCTCACCCAGAACTCAGTATCTTATCACCCTGTTTCTTCCATCGTACATACCACTGATAAATTTATGTTATTATTGTCTATTTGCTCCCATAGATTATTCAGTCTATGAGAGTGGATAACTCCTTTGTCTCGTGCACTGCTAGACCCCTTGTGCTTAGAACAAGTAGGTCCTTAATAAATACTTGTTGACTGAATAAATGAAGCAGGTCATTGCCAAGGAACAGAAAAGATGGTGCAATAAACATTGCAAAAACCTTTGGATTAAGTTTAATTTGGATGTGCATTTTGAGAAATACGGAGTAATATGGTGAGTTACCATGTCTTCATGTTTTTTTCTATCTGCAATTTTCTCACTTTAACAAATCTTGAGAAAAAGACTCAAGAATCCTGCTATCTTTTATTTTCACAAATGACCTGCTGTGATTATTTCAGTAGTGACTGGGTTTGTTTTAGAATCTCTTTGTTGGAGATTTTAACCTTATTTAAAGCTACTCATGAATATGAACAAGATAGATAGGTCATTATTGCAGGTTCAAGGATCACCCCTTCAATAACAGAAAAATAGATCAGAACATCTGAAAGAACCACATGCAGTACAATTGTTGCTGCCTCTAGAAAGATGTGACTACAACTCTGTAACACCCTGATTTCAGTTTGTAAATCTCCTAGTTAAGTCTGGACTCACACTGTGTTACCCACTTTTAAACTGTGTTAAACTTCTTAATACTTTAGAGTTGTAGGGTGAGCCCATTTACTGCAACAAAAGGATTACATTTAAGTTGGTCTTTTACTTTAAATAAGCAATATTCCTTCTTTAAGGATTCCAACAAAGGAAGACTATAGTTTCTTAGCCATGGATGAGAAAAAGAGGATTCTGAGGCATATTGGATTCTAAGAGGAACCACCATTAGTATGTGTAAATTGCGGCACATAGCAGGTATAAAGAAGTCATTAGGATGATGGGACCTACAAACAGCAATATCAGATCATAAATACATATTCAAAAGTCAATTTTGAGTACTTAATAAAATTAAATTTGAAAATATTTTCTCTTAATTTAAATGTGGTTAACCATTATCTTTCTTTAATAACAATAATAATAAATTTTGAAATTAGTACTTGTCAAAGGGTTTGGTAGTCATGGTAGTAGCTATTAAAGATTGAGTTTTTACAATACCAAAAGGATTTTTTTTTTCAAAATGCATTCATTTATACATTTTTAAGGTCCTTCTTCAGCAAGTTTCATATTGTTTTTTTGCAAAGAGTGCAAATATTCTTTTTTTCTTCTTTGTATAATATTCCTTTTCCATCTTCTTCTGGAAATTCAGGTCTAGGCCAGCAGCAATTTTATAAATTTGTCTCCATCTTTCACATATCATTCCTGAAAGATCTCTTGAGATATTTAGCATCTACACTCCACTTACTATGTTTTAGAATCTTTAACTAGCGGTTCAGTCCCGTAAGACCCATCAAACTTCCCATATCTTTACTAACATACAGATATTGGCTTTCTCATTGACTTTACTGATCTCTTGGGAGGTGCACCTCTTGAAGACAGCACTTGATTTTTACAGTTATGTGCCTTTCAAAATGTTAGGACTAACCCTAAAAATTGACATTGGTCAGTTTTCTTTGTAGAAAAGATTCTAATTTTGTTCAAAGTGAAATTATTTCATTCCTTACAACATCAGAGGCCGTTTTGCTGTTATTTACATTCAGTCTCTGCCCTAAGTCAAATAATTAATTCTTGCTGGAGGTGATCTTAGAAATAACTATTCTGAACTCTATGGAGAATGATTAGGATATTTTGGAAGCCCTTTAGTTGTATCTATGTAAGAACAACAAGGAAAGACAATAGACAACTACAAATAATTTTGTTCTTTTGGGGAAAACCTTTAGTTACTTATCCTTTCCATTCTCTCATCTCCATATTTCTCTGTGCCTGACTTCTGAATCAAATTTTCTTCCCTCCCAAATTTTTCCACTGTGAATTCTGAGAACCTCATCACAGGACATTCACTCCATTTCTTTGCTTTAATTAAAATTCAACTTTCTCTATAGAGACATTGCTTCCCTTGAAATACATTCAAGTGGAGGCTAGTCATTTTCTCAAAGGCTCAGTGACCAAGGATTTAGCAGTGGCTTTGTGTGTTTTTAGCTTCACATTGCCATTCCAAATCATGGCTCCTCTACCCTAGTAAGACATTCCTTCTTTTAGCATACTTCCATTCATCTATATTACCTTCTAACAACCCACCACCACATTAATTTCCAAAACTTCTTCACCCAAGTCCTATTACTGTCTACGTGGCTTCATTTCTGTGCCCATTTGGTTGACCCATCTAACCTCATAAATTTTTAATTTCCTCAGCTTTGACAACCTGTGTTTCTTTTTGTATTCAAACTCCCACAGCCTATATCAGGCATCCTCAAACTATGGCCCATGGGCCACATGCGGGTGTTTTTGCCGTTTTGTTTTTTTACTTCAAAATAAGATATGTGCAGTGTGCATAGGAATTTGTTCATAGTTTTTTTTAAACTATAGTCCGGCCCTCCAACGGTCTGAGGAACAGTGAACTGGCCCCCTGTTTAAAAAGTTTGAGGACCGCTGGCCTATATCCTAGTAATTTTTTAATGGTCTCAAGTGTTTCACATCCAAAATCATAAGTTTCATTATCCTTATTCTCTGATTCTCATTTTAATTGTTTATAATATTTCTTACTGCTATTTTAACTGTTTTCTGACTTGAGTAATCTAGACCTCTTATCTCTTTTCCAAATTTATCAATTGTTCCTCTATTAACTTTCTTATTTCTTATATAACATGATATGTGATATAACACAATGCATGATACAACCAAACTCAAGCTAATATATTTAACTTCCTTTATCACCTGACATGAATGCCCAGAGAAGTTCTAATCCTGCTTCAGTGCTATTGTAGACTTCTCCATTCCTAAACCCAATACTGCTGGAGAAAACACAGAAACCAAGAAGCTAGTGCTACTACAAATGTACAACCTCTAACCTTGGCAATATCCTCAGGAATAATGACAATCATTTCATGTGGTACTATTTTGCTTCCTCTTGCACCCCTATTCACTCTTTTAACACTGCTCAGGTTTCCTATTCCAACATATGTTCTTTTATTCTTAGCAGACAGCCTGATCTTCCACCTTCAGATAACAGTAGAAGACCTAAAAAAAAACAAACTAAAACACACACACACACACACACACACACACACACACACACACACATGCACACAAACATATAAAACAAAATTTATTTTAGTTACTTTCTACCCACCCCTAGAACACGTATGTATTTTCTTTGGCTTTCTTTTACTTCTCATATATTCCATCTCATGTCGGGGGCTAGTCCCTTTTACTTTTTACTGTCCTAAATTGTTTACTAGGTAAGAATTTTACAAACATCTATGTATATAAAAGGCTAATATGCTAAGTGTCTGTCTGACCAGCAACTATGATGCATACTGACCACCAGGGGGCAAACGCTCAATGCAGGAGCTGCCGAGCTGCAGTGACTTGGCAGCGGCTGTTCTCGGGTGATGCACCCAGAAACAAGAGAGGAGGGAGCCCAATTCCTCATGGGGCTGTACGATTCCACCTTTGGGTGTGGGTTATGTTGTTGCTGGGGCACTATTGGCCCCAAATCTGGTTTATTGTACACTTGCGTTTGCATTCCACACCCCGTACGACAGCAACTTTGCAGAGTGCCCTCTCACACTCCAGGACCCCTTGGGGGATGTTGGAGAGCCAGTTTCGACCCGATCCCCACAGAGCAGGCCGAGGGATCCCACCTGCCTGAGGGACTCCACTCACTCCACAGATGCCATTTGAGCCTCAGTGCCACCCCAGGTGCAGCCAGCAGGGTAGGGACCGCAGGAGATTGGCTCCAGGCATGTCTGTCCTGTCTTGCCCAGTCCCACCCCACCGGCCACCTTCTAATTAATTTTCTTGTAATGTGCACGAATCCATGCACTGGATCACTAGTTACTTATATTAGTGGTAATGATAGAGCTGGAGAGTATTGTGCATTCTCCAAGCTCCAGGGTTCTTGACACCTGCAGATGTCAGCCCTCACATCTTCCTGTTCTTGTGGACTGGTTTGATGATCCATTGGGTTGTAGGATTCCTTCTGATAGACTTATGGAATAGAATGGATCAATGAGGATAACCTCAAAGAATTTGTACGTGAACTCTTCACCAACCTAGTAAGAATTCAGCCCTAACTGGTTTGGCTCAGTGGATAGAGCGTCGGCCTGCAGACTCAAGGGTCCCAGGTTCAATTTCGGTCAAGGGCATGTACCTTGGTTGTGGGCACATCCCCAGTGGGGGGTGTGCAGGAGGCAGCTGATTGATGTTTCTCTCCCATCGATGTTTCTAACTCTCTCTCCCTCTCCCTTACTCTCTGTAAAAAATGAATAAAATAAAAAAAATTCAGGCTCAACTGGTGTGGCTCAGGGGTAGAGCATGGACCCATGAACCAGGAAGTTACAGTTATATTCCTGAATGGGGCACATGCCTGGGCTGTGGGCTCCATCCCCAGTGGGGGGCATGGGGAGACAGCCCATCACTTATTCTCCCTCATTATTAATGTTTCTGTCTCTCCCTCCCCTTTCGCTCTGAAATGAATAAAAATATATTTTTTAAAAAAGGAATTCAGGATCCTCAGAGCCCCCACAGTGGCCTCCAGCTCCTTTCTTGGCAACAGACTGAAGGCTTCAAGCAAACTTTAGCATGATGGACAGGCTTGCCAGAGGTTACACTCTTAGGAACAGGACATTTGTGGCTGCCAGGGTGCACATGAATCTGATGTATGATATAACCTTGCTTCGCTTTGTTTCCTACCCTGTGTACTTTATCTGGTCCTGGACAGAGGTTCCTTACGGAGGGCAGACAGCCTGTGGTACTGCCAGCAGCTCACTCTGGGAAGGAAGTACATCACCTCAGACTGCTTATTCCTCCATAGCTCCTCGATGTACTTCTAAGCAAGGGCCCATCTTGGCTTACCTGATAGCTGCTGGCAGACAGAAAGGAAGAGCCTGGGGCTAGTACTTTTCCTTTGCGTTGGATATCATGTCTGCCTGCCGCATTTTTTGTTGCTTCTCCTTTTCTGATTCTTAATTCTTACTTTTTTTCTCTTGATTCTTCCTTTAGTTTTTAGAAACAGGCTTAAGACTTTCCTCTCTTAAGACAAATTCTTTAACCATATGTCTACCTCTAACTTTTGTTTGTCTTTGCACAGTCAAATTACCTTCAAAATGCTTGCTCTTTCCATTGATCATTACCCACTTACTCCTGAACCCATTTCTGTTTTTCACACTTTTTATTCCATCGAAGAGATTTCTGCTATTTTGCTAAGTTCAATGGAAACATTCTAAAGCATTTTTGTGTGCTACTTTTCTGCAGCAGTCCCTATTGCATTCTTCTTCCTCTGAGTCTCCCCACCCTCTCATGAGACCTGTTCATAGTCTCATAACTGATCTGCCTACCTCCAGGCTTGTATCTTCCTATCCAGCTGCTTGCTGTTATGAGATGATTTTCAAAAATACATATCTGAGCATGCTAATTCCATACAAAAATAATATAGCTCTTCATGGATATCAGGACAAAATTCATACTCATCAACAGGTATACAGGCTCTTAAAGCCTGAGTTCTTCATTTTTCTCCAGCTTCATATCTCAAGTACCTCCCTGACATCCTGTTCTCAAGCTGTTCTAGCTACTTGTAGGCCATCAAATATGCCAGATTCTCTCAAGACAGTGCCTTCACCCAAGTTCTTTCACCACATGGATGATATCTACTAATTCTTCAATACATAGTTCAGTCATCTTTAAGAAGACTTCCTACTGTTGTCCACCTTGGTCTGACTAGGTCTACTTATTTATGCTACTACTAGAGGCCCAGGGCACGAATTCATGCATGGGTGGCGTCTGGCCAGGCCTGTCAGGAGGAGGAGACTACAGCAGGTTGGCTGGCCAGCTCGCCCCGATTGAGGCCTGATCAGGGCCAGGCTGGCTGGTGGGAGGGGCCACGGGCTGATCTGGGTGGTGGGGGCTGATCAGGGGTGGGGCTGGTTGTAGGGAAGGGCTGTGGGCTGTGGGCAAGATGGCCCTGCCCCCAAATGGGGTTGAGGGGCCAACCATGGGCAGAGCTGGCTGAGGGAGGTGCCATGGGCCAATCAGGGTGATGGGGGCCCATCAGGGGTGGGGCCAGCTGGGGGGAGGGGCTGCAGGAGGTTGGCTGGCTGGCCCAATCCCCTATTGGGGTAGGGGGATGGTTAGGGGTGGGATAGCTGGGGGAGGGGCTGCAGGCCCATTGGGGTGGTGGGGGCCCATCGGGGGTGGGGCCAGCCAGGGGGAAGGGCCGCAGGGGGGTTGGCAGGCCAACCTGCCCTTGATCAGGGTGGGAGAAGCTGATCAGGGATGGGGCTGGCTGGAGAAAGGGGCCGCAGGACGTTGTCCAATAGGCCCCACCCCCAGATCGAGCCAGTTTGCTGGGCTGCAGTGGGCATCATAGAGACCAGTTGTTCTGGGTGTTACGGCATTCCAGTCACTGGCTTTTTATATATAAATAGATAAGTCTATGCTTGTTTTCATCATACTATATTATATTTATTTAACACACCAGTTTTATAATTATTTATATTCTGTTTCCCCCATTAGACTGTGAGTTTCTTCATGCCAAAGGCTCTAGCATAGTGTCCTGTATACTTTAGATGCTCAATAAATACAAATGGATTAATTAGAAATAATACCCATGATCACTGCTTAAAACTAATATTACTATAAAAGGGATTTAACTAAAATCATGAAAGAAATTAAAAAAAACAAAACAAAAATTATTCAAAACTTTACAATTGCTCTCAATGTTACCTCAGAGGGGACCATCCATCATTTCTATAAATGTTGGGTTATACCCAGAAAAATAATACAAAAATAGATAACATGAAAAGGCTATCCCTATATTCTGAGTTCTTCATCCCTCAGTTTACATGAGATTAAGACTGGGATGTTGTCTTTATTTTACCAAGCTTAGTAACTGTAAATGTATATGTATACACACACTTCCATAACAAATAGGTACTCCTTGGGAAGAGGTAATTCTTTCAAAGTAAATGAGCTGTAAACTGGAAGGTACATGATTATGTATTCTCAACTTCCTAGTTTTACTCTAAACCAGAATAATACTTCCTACCCCTACATAATGGAAAGCTTAATATGAGAGGTCTCTGCTTTGTGATAGCCTTTCCAGTGATTTATATCACTTTTTAATAGAATGCTTAATTAAGCCAGTCATATTAGTTAAGATATAGCTTTTGCTGCTTTGAGGAATGTATAATTTAAAAGTACATTCTCATCATGGAAGTTTGTTTCTTTTTCACTTTAAAAGTTTATGCCACCCTGGCTGCTGGCATCCAGTTCCCATGGTAGCACTTCTCCAGCACATGGGCTCCCTGAGCCCCCCCCACCCCCCCCACCCCCGCAGCAGACAGCTCCTGGGCACCTCTGTAATCAGTCACAGGGCACACATATCCAACCAAGAGCACACATCTCCAGAAGCAGAAACTGGGACTTCTCCCTCCCCGGGGCTGGGGTCCACCATGATCATACCACTCCAACATGTTGGCCCTATGAGCACACAGCCCTGGCAGATGGCTCTTGGGCCCCTCTGTGAGCTCTGGGTGTGTGCCTCTCCAACCATGGGCATACTGCTCCCTCAGCAGGATCCAAGACATCCCCTTCCCAGCTGCCTACCTGTGGACACCTTGGTGATTTACTGAGGACTCGCCTCCCAGGACAAGGTCACATTGTTTCAGCCACAGACTCTGAGATTCCCACAACCACAGCTGCTGGCTCCTGAACCCCCTCATGATTCAGAGAGGGAAATCACTTTGGCCAGAGTCCCACTGCCTCAACCACAGACTAAGAGACACCTGCCCCCACCATCATAAGTTCCAGTACCATCATAGTGAGTTGCAGAGTGATGCCACTCAAGCAAGAGTCACACAACAGTGGCCAAAGTCACAGTACCTGAGCCTCAGGCCCTAAGACTCCTTCCTCCCAGGCTGTGGACTCTGGGAACCAACAGTGAGCATATACCAGTGAGAATTCAGACAAACCTTACCACAAGAGCCGGAACCACGATCACATCAAAAACAGCTTGCAGAAGCCGGGGGTGAGTCACATTGCCAATCTGTGATGAGACTTCATCCACAAATAAGAAACTAACATTCAAGACCCAACTATATCAAGAGAACTGAAAAAGCTCAAGTAGGGAGCACTGCTAGATCACCAAGCCCAGGAGCCACGAGAGACCTCACCAACTACATAGCACCACCCCCAAAAGAACCTGGGTAGCAAAGCAGTTGGATCTAAGACATAGAAATAATTAAAACATTACAGCAAAAAAAATGGGGACACAAAATAACAATCCCAAAAGGAAAAAAAGAGGAACGGCCAGAAAAGTAATTAAGTGAAATGGAGGCAAGTAACATGTCAGAGAAAGAATTCAGAGTAATGGTTATAAGGATACTCAAATGGCTGAATGACAAATAAACACAACTCAATGAGAATTATAAGGAGCTGAATGAGAATGTCACCAATATGAAAAGGAACCAAGAGGAAATGAAGAATGGCCTAGCTGCAATAAAGAACACAATGAAAGGCTTAAACAGTAGACTAGAAGAGGCTGAGGACTGCATCAGCGAATTAGAAGACAAGGTAGGAAAAAAATAACAAACACAGCAGCAACTGGAAGGAAAATTTAAAAAGCATGAGGAGAGACTAAGGGAGCTTTGGGACAATACAAAACAAAACAACATCCACATAATAGGATACCAGAAGGAGAGGCAGTGGAGCAATTAAAAGAAAACCTGTTTGAAGAAATAATGACAGAAAACTTCCCTGATGGTGGGAAGAAAAAAAAACCATACAAGTCCAAGAAGCACATAGAGTCCCAAACAAGATGAACCCAAAAAAGACCGACTCCAAGACACATCATAATTAAATTGACAAACATCAATGATAAACTAAGAATCTTAAAGGCTGCCAGAGAGAGATAGAAACTTGCACATAATGGACATCCCATTAGAATATCAACTAATTTCTCAAGAGAAACATGTCAGGCCAGAAGGGAATGGAATGAAATATACAAAGTGATGCAAAGCAAGGGACCACTCCCTTGCCAAGGGACCAAGAACACTATACCCAGAAAGGCTATCACTCAAATTTGAAGGTAGAATCAGGAGCTGCACAGACAAAAAATGGTTATGAGAGTTTATTATCACCAAGCCAGCAATGCAAGAAATGCTAAAGGGACTTTTGAAAGAGAAGAAATAGAAAGGCAAGAAGGAACACAATAATAAAGTATAAAAATGTCAACAAACAAGTACATATCAATAATAACATTAAATATAAAATGGATTAAATGCTCTTATCAAAAGACATAGGGTAGCTGAATGGATAAGAAAACATGACCCATATATTTGCTGACTACAAGAGACCCACCTCATAACAAAGGATTCACACAGACTGATAGTGAAGAGATGGAAAAAATTTTTTCAGGCAAATGGAAATGAGAAAAAAGCTGGTGTAGCAATACTTATATCTGACAAAATAGACCTCAAAGTAAAGGCCATAACAAGAGAGACAAGGAAGGCCACTACATAATACTAAAGGAAGCAATTCAACAAGAGGATATAACTCTGGTAAACATATATGCACCCAAATGCAGAAGCACCCAAATACATTTTTAAAAAATCAGGAAGATATTAAGGGAAAGATCGAAAGCAATACAATCATAGTATGGGACTTTAATATCCCACTGACACCACTGGAAAAAGCCTCTAAACAAAAAATAAACAAAGAAACATCAATCCTAAATGACTCACTAGATCAAATGGACTTGACATCTTCAGAACATTTCATCCCAAAGCTACAGAATATACATTCTTCTCAATTGCACACTGGACATTTTTAAAGATAGACCACATATGAGGACACATGCAAAGTCTCTTCAAATTCAAGAAGATTGAAATCATACCAAGCATCTTCTCAGATCACAATGGCATAAAATTAGAAATCAATTACAATAAAAACAATGAAAAAAATCAAACACTTGGAGGCTAAATAGCATGCAATTAAACAACTATTGGGTTACCAAAGAGATCAAAGAAGAAATAAAAAGCATCCTGGAAACAAATGACAATGAAAACACAAAAATCCAAAATCTATGGTGCTGGAAGTAAATTCCAGCAGGTCATAATTATGCAAGAAGTTCATCAGAAGGCTGATGGATCTTGGGGTCAGCAGGGCTGAAAATCTGCATATTATTACCTGCTGCTGAACAGCTATAGGCAATTCCCTTAACCTGATGGTCCTTTATTGTTTACCAGGTATTTTTGCCATGATTTTTATTTCCAGGTCTGTCATTTAAAAATTTGGCAGAATTTAGGAATGCATCTCGGAATTTCTGTACTCGTGAAGAGAGAAAGCTAGCTTAAGACAAAAGAATGCTCCTTCCAATTTTGGATAAGTTTTGATCCGAGCTTTATCTATTTATGGATGATATAGAATAAACCCCAAGACTGTTTTTCTCAAAAGAAAGATGGTGAAAATGACCCCCCCCCAAAAAAAAAAAAAAAAACTACAGGCTGAGTTTTGGCAATAAGATTGGTATTTCCATAATAGAGGGCAGATTTTGAATAATAATGGACTGCATTCCAAAGTTAACCTCAAGGCCACTAAAAGTCAATAAGTTATCTCTGGTACAGAATTTGCCAAAGAAAATGCCTTGGATAATAATATGTGGCTTTAAAATCTCAAAATTGTTAAAACATGGATGTAACTAAAATGAAGAATTTGTGGTAGAGCTTTTCAGTTATAAGTATAGGTATATTGATGGAGGAGAGGACTGGTTTTATTTCCCACAGCAGCAACCTCTAAGGAAAGAATGTGGTGATTTTGCATTCAAATAGCTACAGGCTTAGTTCCAAAAGTCATTGGCAACTTAAAGCTTTAGAGTTTGCTGAATTAAATAATAAAACTTATTAAATATCTAGGTATTTTGAAATGACAAAATACTGAAATGTTAATCTGAGTTTGCCTCATATAAAAAATCTACAGGACATAATTGAATCTATTTAATTAAATATGTCTTGTATTTTATTTGAAATATGTCCTTACAAATGTAAAGATGTTACTAATCTGAGAAATGCTAAGTATTTAACTTGCCACATAAAATTTGAGGCTTCTAAGAGTTTAAAGTTCAAATTAAGTTAGGAGAAATCATATAGTTGTGATAACAAAATACAGGAAGTATAGAAATTTATTTTTGGGAAAATAATTCTTATAGTTTCTCTGGAGAAATTAGTAATTTAAAATATATTATACTCTTTACGTATGGTAAAAATTTCAACCTAAAATATAATATTTTATGTGGTCTAATTAAAAAAGAGAATCAATTCTGTGGTCTCAACCAAATTTTTAATATAAAAACCAGTTTAAATGTAATTAATATCTTTTAAAATAATTACAAAAAGTATATAATATAATCTTTGGGATATATATATTTCACTTGGAAAGATCATCACACACACACACACACACACACACACACACACACACACACACATATATATATATATATATATATATATATATATATATATATATATAAATGATGATCTTTCCAAGTTAAATTTCAAGAATTTAACTGAGAGCTGAAACCGGTTTGGCTCAGTGGATAAAGCGTTGGCCTGCAGACTGAAGGGTCCCAGGTTCAATTCCAATCAAGGGATTGTACCTTGGTTGCAGGCACATCCCCAGTAGGAGGTGTGCAGGAAGCAGCTGATCGATGTTTCTCTCTCATCGATGTTTCTAACTCTCTATCCCTCTCCCATCCTCTCTGTAAAAAGTCAATAAAATAAAATATATTTTTTAAAAAAAGAATTTAACTGAGAGATTATTTTAGGACACTCCAAGGGCCCTGGAGTGGTTCAAGAATTTATTCTCTCTTCTTAAAAGAAATATTTTTGAATTAGGCTGATTTAATATACTTGAAATCACATGGAAAGCTTTATCAAATACAAATTAATAAATATATTTTATTTATATACATATATTTTATTTATTTTTTAAATATATTTTATTGATTTTTTACAGAGAAGAAGGGAGAGAGATAGAGAGTTAGAAACATCAATGACAGAGAAACATAGATCAGCTGCCTCCTGCACATCCTCTACTGGGGATATGCCTGCAACCAAGCTACATGCCCTTCACTGGAATCGAACCTGGGACCCTTCACTCCAGAGGCCAACGCTCTATCCACTGAGGCAAACTAGTTAGGGTATATATGTATATTTTAAATGTTATAAAGGTTTTAACCTCTAAGGGAGGGAAAGGTAAGATTGCTAAATATTTCTTAAGCAGAACCAGATTTCTTCAGCAGTAGAATTTTAAAAAACAAAACCAATGGAATTTTAAAATCAAAAGCCCTTGGCCAGCCTGCTTTTTGAATGCACTGGGGGGTAGGGCGGCATCTGTACTTCATAGGTCAGACATATAAGTTTGCTTGCTTTGTTTTTTTAATAAAGATGCCTACTTTAATTACTTAATAAATTAGCTTTTATAACATAATCAAGGTATCATATAATTTCAGTTATATGAGAAGCCAATGTTTTTATAAGCAGTTGGCTTTAACAAAGGCCAATGTAAAACTTCGCATTCCTGAGACCTCCCGTGATCCCTCTGTATACAAATGATCACTAGCCAAAAGGAATGCTGTTTAAAAGTAAATTTTAAGCTTAATGAAAAGGAGAGATTTTGAAATTTTAGAATCTCTTCTTTTACTATTTACAGAGTAAACTAAATGTTATTATTTAAGCATTAAATCTGATAATTAATCAGTCACCATAAGTATAAAGAGAGTCACTTAAAAATGTATGTGGGAGTATTGGCCAACACCCAAAAAGCAACCAAGTTTGTTGCTTGGTTTAAAAGAAATAAAAAAAAGGTTTTTTAAAAGAAACTTCCTAAATCTGACCTAGAAATTACTCTGGGAGGAAATAAATCCAGGAGAGATTTCCTGGATTGTGAGAGGGAGATTTCCTTCAAATATCTAGAGAACTGTAGTTAAAAGTCAATGTATTAGTCCTCAAAAAGAAAAGTAAATAATTTGCATTTTGCCTCCTTAAACAAAGCTTATTGGGTATACTCAAAGACTAGTAGTAGAAATTCAATTACTGTCATTTACTATTCACACCAAAGGACAAATAAAGTTAGAAAATAAGCCTTATTTCAGACTGATTTAAATTGGCAAATTGAAATAAGTAAATATTCAGGGGAATTTATTTATACTAGGCAGGAACCTATTCCTGGAGCATTAACTAATTTTTTACTGATGGTTCATCTCATACTAAAACTGCTTATCCTATCCAATAAAAAAGTAATATGCAAACTGACCATACCTTCGCTACACCCACAAGCCATGCCCACCAGCCAATCAGGAGCAATTATGCAAATTAACCCAACCAGGATGGCTGCAGCCATGGAGCGAGGAAGGGGCTTGGGTTTCCCCAGCAATGGAGGAAGCCAAGCTTCCTGCCCACCCTGGCCGACCAGGCATCTGCTCAAGGCTACAAAGTTTCAATTATAGAAGATAAATAAATCCCAGATACCAGGGCCTCTGCTTGGGTCGCCGGGGGGTGTGGCCAGCCTAAAAACCACCACAGGCCCCTCACCCTGGCCACCCCACACCCCAAGGGAACCCCCACCTTGATCCAGGACACCCTTCAGGGCAAACCAGCTGGCCCCCACCCATGCACCAGGCCTCTATCCTATCTAATAAAAGAGTAATATGCAAATTGACCATCACTCCAGCACACAAGATGGCTGCCCCATGTGGTCAAAGATTGCTGCCCCCATGTGGAAACAAGACGGCTTCCACAAGATGGCCAGCAGGGGAGGGCAGTTGGGAGGGATCAGGCCTGCAAGGGAGGGCAGTTGTGGGCGATCAGGCCAGCAAGGGAGGGTAGTTGGGAGGGACCAGGCTTACAAGGGAGGGCAGTTGGGGGCAATCAAGCCTGCAGGGGAGGGCAGTTAGGGGTGACACGGCAGGCAGAGGAAGGAAGTTGGGGGGAACCAGGCCTGCAATGGAGGGCAGTTGGGGGAAACCAGGCCAGCAGGGGAGAGCAGTTAGGGGATACCAGGCCTGCAGGGGAAGGCAGTTATGGGTGACCAGGCCTGCAGGGGAGGGCAGTTAGGGGTGACCAGGCCAACAGGGAAGGGCAGTTAGGGGCAATTGGGCTGGCAGGGGAGCAGTTAGGTATCAATCAGGTTGGCAGGGGAGTGGTTAGAGGGTGATCAGGCTGGCAGGCAGAAACAGGGGCAATCAGGAAGTCAGGCAGGCAAGCAGTTGGGAGTCAGCAGTCCTGGATTGTGAGAGGGATGTCCGGCTGCCCATTTAGGCCCAATCCTACTGGGTCAGACCTAAATGGGCAGCCAGACATCCCTCGAGGGGTCCCAGATTGGAGAGGGTGCAGGCTGGGCTGAGGGACACATACCCCTGTGCACGAATTTAATGCACTGGGCCTCTAGTAATGCAATAAATTCTGACCAGTTATACTTCTATACTAAGAATTAAATTAAAAGCTTACCAAATCAGCATTTCAAGATTCCCAAAAGCCTCTTGATATTATTTAAAACAAAAAAGGGGGGTTAGTGGAGAAATATCCTCTAAGTAAATTACATCAAGCCTTAATTACTTCAATTTTTTACATTAATTTTTTTTTCATTTGTAATGCTAATGGCAAGACACCCATGGTGTCAGAATAAGCTGAAGGAAATGGTTTGGCAGAATGAAAAGATCCCAAGTCTAGTTTTTATAAAGGATTCATTTATTAACCTCAATAAGCATATTGAGAATATGCTTATATATTTCCAGAAAACTCCTCCAAGGCTGTGTGGATTCCTGCAACAATAGATCCAAGAGAGGAACTGACCAAACTACTCCAGCCACAGATGGCAGTGGCCCCAAGCAACACACTGATGAGACAAAGGAGAAACAGTCCAGCGATGGAGTGTGGTAAATACGCCTTGCCATGTTAGCGGTCATCAGCTGTGCGATGGCGCAGGTTGCCCAGGACCAATCAAAGAAGGTTGCATCTGCATTGCCATTGCTCACCATTTGTCTACCATCCAGAACTGGAATATCATTGCTGTCATGTCACAGACAATAATTGAGAAGGGAACTCATGAAAAACTGTTGGACAGTGATTGAGAAGGGAAACCATAAAAAACTGTTGGACAGTGATTGGAAAGGGGACTCAAAGAACTGTTGGCCCAGAAAGAGCTTACTGCAGACTGATTCCTTTGATGCCTGGTAGCCATTTAAAAGTACATGAAAGAATTAAATCCTTTCCATTGAATTTAAAAATCTCGAAAGGGCCCAAGCTCTGCAAATGGCATACATTTTTGTTAAATTTATTAAATCAAAAAGGGGGATATGCTGGAAGAAATTTCCAGCAGGTTATAATTATGCAAGAAGTTCATCAGAAGGCTTATGGAACTTGGGGCTTCAGCAGGGCTGAAAATCTGCATATTATTATCTTCTGCTGAACAGCTATTGGCAATTCCCCTAACCTGATGGTCCTTTATTGTTTACCAGGCCTTACCTTTGATATGTATGTATATATGCTTTGCTAAAGGGGAAAAAAATGTAGGAATAAAAAGCCATGGGTCTGGACATTCGGGGAGGACACTTCACTCGAAAGTGGAGCCTTCCCTGGTTCCCCCCATGCCTCCCAAATTTATATTTCTTGTCTAGTCTCTCGGTTCATTTAAGATCGGCCTCTTCTCCAGATTCCTGAATGCTTGCTGTGAAAAGACTGCAGCATATGGGACACAATGAAAGCAGTTCTGAGAGGAAAGTTCATAGTTCTACAGGCCTACCACAAAACAAACAAACAAACAAAAACCAGAAATAAACAAAAAAATAAAAAATTACAATAAATTATCCAACCTTGCAACTTGAAGAATTAGAAAGAGAGCAACAAGAAAAGCACAGAGTAACCAGAAGGAATGAAATAATAAAGATCAGAGCAGATATAAATGACATAGAATTGAAAAAATAAAAATAGAAAAAAATAATGCAAAAGATCAATGAAACCAAGAGCTGGTTCTTTGAAAGGATAAACAAGATTGATGAACCTCTACCCAGGCTCACCAAGAAATAAAGAGAGAGGACCCAAATAAAGAATATCAGAAATGAAGGAAGTGAAGTAACAACCAACCCCACAGACATACAAAGGGTTGTAAAAAAAAATACTACAAA
This sequence comes from Cnephaeus nilssonii, assembly GCF_951640355.1. Taxonomy (NCBI): domain Eukaryota; kingdom Metazoa; phylum Chordata; class Mammalia; order Chiroptera; family Vespertilionidae; genus Cnephaeus; species Cnephaeus nilssonii. Next base: position 97,936,028 of record NC_137079.1, read on the forward strand.
CAACTCTACTTCAATAAAATAGACAACCTCGACAAAATGGACATATTCCTAGAAAAATACAAGCTTCCAAAACTCAATCAGGAAGAATAAAAAACCTGAATAGGCCAATAACGACTGATGAAATTGAAACAGTAATCAAAAAGCTTCCAGCATACAAAACCCTGGAACAGATGGTTTCACAAACATTCAAAGAAGAACTAGACATTCAACGAAACATTCAAAGAAGAACTAAACCTAGCCTTCTCTAACTATTCCAAAAAATTTAAGAGGGACGCATACTTCCAAGCTCTTTCTATGAAGCCAGCATTACCCTAATCCCAAAACCAGATAAAGACACTACAAAGAAAGAGAATTACAGGCTAATATCCCTGATGAACATAGATGCTAAAATCTTCAACAAAATTCTAGCAAATCATATCCAGCATTACATCAGAAAGATCATACACCATGACCAAGTAAGATTTATCCTGGGGATGCAAGACTGGTACAATATCCGCAAATCAATAAACGTGATACCTCACATAAACAAATTGAAAGACAAAAATCACATAATCATATCAATTGATTCAGAAAAGGCATTTGACAAAATCCAACACCCTTTCCTGATAAAAACTCTCAGCAAAGTAGGAATAGAGATATCATACTTCAACATAATAAAAGCCTTATATGACAAACCTACGGCCAATATCATACTCAATGGGCAAAAAGTAAAACCATTTCCCCCAAGAACAGGAATAAGACAAGGATGCCCTCTCTCACCACTCTTGTTAGTCATAGTACTGGAATAGTTGGCCATAGCAATCAGACAAGAAGAAGAAATAAAAGACTTACAAATTGGAAAAGAAGAAGTAAAATTGTCATTATTCATAGATGACATGATATTGTACATTGAAAACCCTAAAGACTCCATCAAAAACTACTAGACTTAATAAATGAATTCAGCCATGTAGCAGGATAAAAATTAACACCCAGGAATCTATGGCTTTTTTATACACCAAGCAGAGGACCGGTGCATGAAATTCATGCACAGATGGGGTCCTTAGGCATGGCCGGTGATTAGGGCTGATCAGATTCCCCACCTCCCCGCCTCCCCATTTCCTCCTTCACCTGCTGCCCGAGTGCCACCACAGCATGAATCCCCACCTCCCTGCCTCCTTCTCTTTCCCTCATTGCCCACGTCTGCCGCCATCACCAACAGTTCCCTGTCCCAGCCCTGTTGGCAGGGGGGAAGGAATGGGAGGTTGGCTGGTAGTCCCCATTCATGATCTGGGCCTGTGGGCTGGGGGAAGCTACTTCGGTGAGCATATGCCCCCTCGTGGTCAGTGTGGTCATAGTGACCAGTTGTTCCAGTCATTCCAGTCATTCCAGTCATACCATTGTAACAGTCGCTTAGGCTTTTATGAATATACATACTGAACTCACAGAAAGAGAAACTAAAAAACAATCCCATTTCCCATTACAACAAAAAAAATTAAGATACCTAGGAATAAATTTAACCAAGGAGGTAATAGACCTGTACTCAGAAAATTACAGGACACTGAAGAAAGAGATAGAGGAAGACATAAACAAATGGAAAGATATACCGTGTTCATAGATTGGTAGAATAAAAATCACTAAAATGTCCATACTACCCAAAGCAATCTATAGATTCAATGCAATCCCCATTAAAATACCAACGACATATTTCAAAGACCTAAAACAAACTCTCCAAAAATTCATCTGGAGTAAAAAAAAGACCCCAAATAGCTGCAGCAATCCTGAGAAAGAGTAACAATATTAGAGGGATCACAATACCAGCTATCAAGCTATATTACAAAGCCACTGTTCTCAAAACTGCCTGGTACTGGCACAAGAACAGACATATAGACCAATGGATAACAACAGAGCACCCAGAGATCGACCCAAGCCATTGTGCTCAATTAATATTTGACAAGGAGGCAAGAGCATACAGTGGATTTAAGACAGTCTCTACAATAAACGGTGTTGGGAAAAATGGACAGATACTTGCAAAAAAAAAAATAAAACTAGACCACCAACTTAAACCATACACAAAAATAAACTCAAAATGGATAAAGTACTTAAGCATAAGATGGGAAACCATAAAAATCTTCGAAGACTTCTTAGGCAGCAAAATAGCAGACATATGTCATAGCAATATTTTTAAAAGTACAGCTCCTAGGGTAATGGAAATTTAGGAGAAAATAAACAAATGGGACTACATAGAAATAAAAAGCTTCTGCACAGCAAAAGAAACAAACAGCAAGAAAGCCCACTGCATGGGACAACATATTTGCCAATGTTATCTCTCATAAGGGCCTAATCTCCAAAATGTACAGGGAACTCACGTAACTTAACAAAAGGAAGATAAGTAACCCATTAAAAAGATGGGCAAATGACATAAATAGACACTTTTTCAAAAGAGGACATACAGAAGCCCAAGAGACATGTAAAAACATGCTCAAAGTCACTAGTCATCTGAGAGATACAAATAAAAACAACGAGGTACCATCTCACACCTGTCAGAATGGCTATTATCAACAAATCAACAAACGACAAGTGCTGCAGAGGTTGTGGAGAAAAAGGAACCCTCCTTCACTGCTGGTGGGAATGCAGACTGGTGCAGCCACTGTGGAGAACAGTATTGCATTTCCTCAAAAAACTAAAAATGGAACTCCCATTTGACCCAGTAATCCCACATCTAGGAATATATCCCAAGAAACTAGAAACACCGGTCAGAAAGTATATATGCACCCCTATGTTCACAGCAGCACAATTTACAATAGCTAAGATTGGGAAACAGCCTAAATGCCCATCAGCAGATGAGTGGATTAGACAACTGTGATACATCTACACAATGGAATGCTAAGCTGCTGTAAAAAAGAAGGAATTCTTACCATTTGCAACAGCATGAATGGAACTAGAGAGCATTATGCTAAGCGAAATAAGCCAGTCAGAGAAATATAAATATCACATGATCTCACTCATATCCTATATAATAAAGAGGTAATATGCAAATTAACCCTTACACTGTTACAAGATGGCTGAGCCCACAGCGGAGGCGGGGTTCCCATAACACAAGATGGCTGTGCCCATAGCAGAGGTGGGGTTCTCATAACACAAGATGGGTGCATCCACAGCGGAGACATGGTTCCCGTAAGGAGCCATAACGAGCAATCAGCAGAGACCTGAGGCTGCATGGCTCCAGGCTGGGGCAGGGGTACTGAGGCTGCACCTCCCAGCCGGTGAGGCTTGACAGGGGACCTCAAGATGCACCCTCCCGCCCCAGCCCGGCCCGGGGGACCTCAGGCCACACCCCCTGCCCTGGGGCCAGGCCAGAGGACCTGAGGCTGCTCCCTCAGCCTGGAGGGGCTTGACGGGGGACCTCAAGGTGCGCCCCTGCCCAGCAGGGCTTGACAGGGCCCCGAGGCTGCTACTCCACCCGGCGGGGCCTGTAGGGGGACCTGAGGCTGCACCCCCCCCCACCCGTTGTGCTTGATGAGGTTGGGGCCAGCCGGGTATGGATCTTGCGCGATTTAGAGGTGCATGCAGGTGGGGCAGGGACCTGACTCTGGGTCCTGCAGCGTGCCCCAGACTCTGACAAGAGGAAGATTTTCATACACATTTTACTATTTTTTTTTCACTTCTGACACTTATATTATAGAGAAAGGGCAAATAGTAATATTAAAATATTTCCTCTAATTAATTCCCTTTTAATGTGCACGAATTTCGTGCACCGGGCCACTAGTGTGGGATATAATGATAAACATAATTTGATGAACAAAAATAGATCCAGAGACAAATGGCAGAGAGGTGGGGGTTGGGGGTGGGCAGTTAGAGAGCAACCAAAGACCTGTATTAGCATAACCAATGGACACAGACACGGGCGGTGGGGGCTTGTCCGGAGTGGGAATAGTTGGGAGAAGTCAATTGGGGTAAAAGGAGACATACATAAAACTTAAGATAATAATAAAAAAAAAAAGTTATAAGCTTTGCTCCATATTCAACCATACATAATATTAATTCATTACAAATAGAATAACTGTTATATTCCCTTTTGGAAAGGAAAGACTAGAAAACATGTAGACATTTCTGGTTTTTATCTATACATATAAAGAGGTAATATGCTAATTTGTCCGTTATGGTGTCTGAGTCATAGGCCTGCCCAGTGCTAACTACACGCTGGCTCAGAGGCAGAGGCTGCTCCCAACTGGTGGGTGGAGATAGGGACGGCCAGCCAAGCCCAAGCCCAGCTTTGGCAGGGCCAGTGGGAGCCTGAGGCCACCCCAGCCCCCACAGGTCCTGGGCCGGACCATGGCTCAGCGGCAGGTGGCATCTCCATGCATGGTGCCCAGGGGCAGCTGCGAGGGGTGTGGGGCCTCACTGCGGGCTGCTGCACCGCCGCTGCTGCTCAGGGAGACCCTGGTGGCCTGGAGCCTGAGTGGGCGTGCACAGACTGCCACGCGCCCCACCGCAGCCTGCCCCAGCCCCACGCCTGCCTCCGCAGCCGGCTGCGGACCCCGCCTTGCACTTCAGGGTGGGATAGGAGTCTCATGGTCACCAGAACCCTAGGGCACACCACCTGCCCCACCGCCTGCCTGGCTGGCAGGGACCAGAGCGTCGCGGGCGAGCTGCTCCCACCCCTGGTGGTGGAATGGGGAGGAGGGTGCTGGGTGCACAGAGGGGACCTCAGCAGGGGTCCTCCCAGCGCAGGAAGGGGGCCTGGCCTGGGCCCGGTGGGGAGCTTAGGAAGTCTGGCTGAGCAGGCGTTGGTTCATACCAACTGTTACTCTGCCATCTTCCTCCAGCTCTCCAGGCCAACCCCCCTGCCCCACCTGCCCAGGGGAATGGGCTCTGGGCGACCTCCCCAAGCACAGACTGTGGGCCCAGAGACTCAAGGAAGAGTGGCGGTGAGGCTGGGTGGGGGCCAGTGCAGAACTACCAGGGCCGAGCTGCTTCGGTGTCTTGGTGAACTTTGCAACCGACCCAACTAGGAAACCAAGATGGGAGAGGCTGGGAGCTGTGGATTCCCAGCACTTTAGTCACTTGAAAACACCTCCACTTGGAATGCGAGGTGGCTGTACATTCAGCTGAGAAGTGAGGGGGCTGAGCCTCACTGTCCTGAGCCCGAGCGTCCACCAGGAGAAGGAAAAAATGGAGGGAGAGGCCCGGAGAAAGGGAGGACAATCGAAGGAAATGTGTCTAGACTTTCCCCAGCCCTCTCCCTCTTTCTGCTGCCTACAAAAGCCCCGGGCCGAACCAAGGTTCTGTCTCGACCTTTTAGTCCCCTGTTCTCCAACCACAGAGGAAAGAAATAAGGAAGGAGTCCGTACTGCCTCCAGAAATTATCTATATACCTGATCCGCTGGTCGCCTCACACAGAGGAGAGGGCCTAAGCTGTCAATAGGACATCCTGTGAGGGCTTCCCTGACTGTGAGGGGGGCAGGCCGGTCTGAGAAACCCCCCCCCCACCGTGCACAAATTTTCGTGCACCGGGCCTCTAGTTAAATATAAAATCCTTGAAATTATCAAATCCTACAACTTCCTGCCCTCAAAATGTAGTAGAGTTCTTTGTTCAGCCTCTGGATCTGTTCTCAGGAGAAACTTGCCATTATGACTTTACCTGATGGGCATAGGGAATATAGATCCTTTGGCAAAAAAGGATGGCTGGAGGGACAGGGCACAGTTTTTGTAGCTGCCACTTGTTAGTGCAAATTTGGGGTTCAATGTTTGCTAATTATCAATATAGCTTTGGAAGTCAGGTTTGTCATATCTTTGGGAATATATTTCTCTCAAAATTGTAACAGACACCCATTATATTTGCTTTTGATCATTTTTCTTAACAAGGATATCCAACCAAACATCTTACTTAGGTAAGATTTTTAAGCCTGAGTACTCCTTGACTTTTATTTATTAGGCTTTGGACTCTGTCATTCTGTCCTACCTTCCAATCTGATAGCAGCAGCTTGAGGCCAGGTGAAACTATTGTCATGTGTGTAAAGTCAACACCCTCAATCTAATTTTTTACCCCTATGTTGTATATCACTGTCTAGTTGCCATTGTTTGGGTCTTCAATTTTTATCTCCTTCGAAGGCTGCCTCTTAAGAGTTACCTTTAACCTTTTGCACTCGGATGTCGAGTGTGACTCAACACGGTTAGCATTAGAATAAAGGAATCGAGAAAAAAGCAAGCGAGTGCAAAGGGTTAATAGCTCTTTCAGTGTACAAAAGTGTTGACAAAGTGACTGAGGCTCCTCCCAACTTTCAGTCAACTTAAATGACAAGCTATGGGCAGAGAGCCTTCTTAGTATAATTGTAATCCTTTGTGCTCTGCTATAATTTAACTAGCTATAGCCAGAGTTCCTCTCTCCTTTGGAAACTTTGCTGAAAGTAGCAGGAAGCAGCCAACCTATATCAAAGACCTGAAATATTTCTATGCACTTCCTTTGGAGATATAGGCTCAGAGGGCATGTGGTCTGCCTTTTATGACATCATAGGCAATAATCTTACCAAATATTTTTCCATGACCTAGCAAGACTAATCATTTGGGGAAAATTTAAGCTAATAACATACATTTTATTTTATTTTATTTATTTTCAAATATAGAGAGGAAGATAGAGAGAGAGAGAAACATCAATGATGAGAGAGAATCATTGATCAGCTGCCTCTTGCACACCCACTACTGGGGATCCAGCCTGCAACCTGGGCATGTGCCCTGACCAGAAATCGAAACATGACCTCCTGGTTCATAGTTAACGCTCAACCACTGAGCCACACCAGCCGGGCAAGCTAATGCCATACATTTTAGATTCTATTCTGGTCATCCTCTCTTCCAAGTACCAAGTTATGTATTCATTGTGATATAGGTTTGGCAGCCGTGAAAGAGGTTTAAACCAGAAATGGTTTAAACAAGAAAAAAATATTTCTTGTCATAGAACAGAACAATCTGGTAACAGTGCAGCTTTACATGGTTGTCAGTACTCAGGATCCTTCTATTTTGTTTTTGCGCCATCACTGAAGTGCAACGCCGGTGGTCCAAAAGGGTTCACCACCATATGTACATGCTAGCCAGAAAAAATAAGAAAAGGACCCACTTCACTGACACTCACACAACAGTCACCAAACTTGGTCACATGGCTATTGAGAAGCTGTAATGGAAGCTGGGGAACATACAATGTATTCTGTGTAGTCAGAAACGGGGTGAGATGGAAAGTAACCCAGTTAGCCACACTAATGTACTTTGATGTTAATAATTATACATGGTAGCTGTTAATTTTCATTTTAAACTTATAATTATGTGAATTGGAACAGTAAATAAGAAAAAATGAATAAAATTACAGAATTTTTTTTATTTTATTCATGTGACTTTAATCTTTGATGGAGTTTCAGCCTGAGGGAGATGAGAGGCATACATCAGCAGGATAAGAAGATCTGGGTATAACTTTATTTCCAAAACACTTTCCTGATAACTGAATTTAAAAAATCCCTTATACAGTATGTTATTTAGTCCTTCCCTCTGCCTCTGGGGAGGCCAGCATTTAAGATATTATGGATAATTTTCATTTAAACACTGCCATTAAAAGCTCATTCACTGATCCTCTTTATTGAATTTAATGTCTCTCAGTTTTCTAGCCAAAACTAATCCCTTATAGAAGGTTTGATACTCATAAGCAATTATATCTGAGACTGACATAATACTAGAACATAAACTCTTTGAGAACTAAAATTGTGCATTTTTGTGTTAGTAGATTTTGTGATTCTTCTCTTAACTTAATGTTTCATACACTTAAAGAGCTACTTGGGTGCATACTTTCCCATCTTTTATTTTTGTGAGTGCATGTATCTGAAAAAGGATAATGGAACTCTATCAATAGAAGAGAGGTCAGATTAGCAAGTTCAACACTTCATATCCTGTCTTGGCCCTCCACCCAAATGTTACAGAACCAAAGATAGGATTTTCTGACTATTTTTAAACTCCTAGGATAGGAAAACAGTGACTGCAGAGGGAAAAAAGAAGAAGAGAGTTTTTTAAAACATAAGATAAGGTTTATAATGGGAATATAACAGTTCCACAAAACAGAACAGAAGACTCTTATTGAAGAAACCATAACAGGCAGCTTCATAAGAATTTTGCTCCTGAACCCATGTTCTTACTAGATACTTATCTAGAGGGCTATTCTGAGGACCTACTATTCATTTTTTTTCAAATAATTAATATTGCAATGTATTCACATAGATAATTTACATACGATTATTTTTAGAAATGATGATAAATTCCTACTCATCACATGATTATCTATGCTTTAATTTCTATGAAAAGCAATTAATTTTGTTTGGACTCTAGCTATGATGATCTCTAATTTTGTTGATCTCTAACTTGGTCACCCATTTATTTAGAATGAATTATGTCTTTTCATCTATGGCATCTTCTAATGTTTGGGTTCAAAAGTCCACCAATACATACTGCTTGAAATATATGAAAAAAAGGAGGGTATAAGTTGATTCAAGAAACATTAACAGAGGAAGGTGGGGAGAGGAACCAAGATGGTTTGAGAGAGAGAGAGGAACCAAGATGATTTGAGAGATAGAGAAACATCGATGAGAGAAACATCAATAACAATTGACTACCTCTGCATGCCCCCCCTCCCCAATTGGGACTAAGCCCAGAAGTCAGGCATGTACCCTGACTGGAAATCAAAGTGATGACCTCTTGGTGCATGGGTCGATGCTCAACCATGAGCCACACCAGCCAGGTGGGTACTGATGAATTCTTGTTATATTCTAGTCATTGTGGTAGATGCAACTCACAAAATTAACTCATTTGGTCCTCATAACAGCCACCTTAAAAGAATATTATTAATACCCAAAGAAACTGAAATTCAGAGAGATTAAGTGACTTTTTCAAAGACACAAAGCCTAAATTCAAATCATGCCTGTCTCACATCATAACTGCACTGTATACATTATATCCTGTAAACCCTCCCCAGCCCTCTGCCTGGGCTATGCAAGGGGACACAGAAGCTAATACTTTAACCCTAAGAATCAGAAAATTTCACAAAAATGAAGACAGCTGAAGTCCATTTCTGTGGAATAAACATGAATCCTACAAGACGACCCAGTGGTGAAAGACATAGAGGCTTTGAGAAATGTCATGTTTATAGAACTGAAAGAACTTTGGCAGAGAAATGCTACTGTGGACCATAGATTCAAATCCCATCTGCTGCACTGCTTAGATATGTAACTTTGGCAAGTCTTTAACCTCTTTTTTATTCCCTATAATATATGGATAGTAATAGGACCTACTTACTAAATTTAATGACATAACATATGTAAAGTACATTACACAGTGGCTAGAACCCAGGGAGAGTTCCATCAATATTACATATTATTATTCTGAAGTAGTAGTTGGAATACAGTGTAGAAGAGAAATAATGACAGGAGACAAGTTTGGGTTGAAAGGACAAGACCAGATTATGAAGTGCCTCCTATTTCATATACTTGGGAAGGTGATTGAAGGAATTAAAATGTGTCTTTTTGTGTGCATATTTTTTATAACATTACTTACTTTTCATTAAAAATATATCTTTGTGATGTCAGTGTTAAGAACAGAATACACTGGGTAGAAAACATAAGACCTGAATCAAGGAGACTGACTCTCTTAGCCAGGGAAGATACCATAATGATCTGAGCTTGAACTGAGTTGGTAGTGATGAAGAGATAGGACAGACCTGAAAAATATTTAGGAAGTAGTGTCAGGAGGACCTAAGGTTACTCTCTCCCCACACACACCTCAAAGCCCCACCTTCCCTCTCAAATTCATCAGTCTGTTCCATAGTTCTATGTTTCTCGATCTATTTTTTTTTTCATTAGTTTGCTTTGTTCATTAGATCCCACATATGAGTGAGATCATGTGATACTTGCATTTTTGTTACTGGCTTATTTCACTTAGCATAATAATATCCAGGTCCACCCAGGCTGTTGTAAATAGTAAGACTTCATTATTTTTTACTGCTGCATAGTATTCCATTGTGTAAATGTACCACAGGTTTTTAATCCACTCATCTGCTGATTGGCACTTAGGTTGTTTCCAAATCTTAGCTATTGTAAATAGCAATGCTATGAACATAGGGGATCATATGTTATTTTTGATTGATGTTTCAGATATCTTAGGATATATTCCTAGAAGTGGGATCACTGGGTCAAATGGGAGTTTCATTTTTAATATTTGCAAAAACTACATATTGTTTTCCACAGTGGGTGCACAAGTCTACATTCCCTCCAGCAGTGTATGAAGTTTCCATTTTCTCCACATCCTCACGAACACTTGTTGGTTGCTTTGTTCATGATAGCAGTCTGACATTTGTGAGGTTATATACCTCATTGTCATTTTAATTTGCATCTCTCAGATGACTAGTGACTTTGAGAATTTTTTCATATGTCTCTTGGCCTTCTGCATATCCACTTTGGAGCAGTGTCTATTTAGGTTCTTTGCCCATTTTTTAATTGGATTGTTTATCTTCCTTTTGTTAAGTTGTATGAGTTCCTTAGATATTTTGGAAATTAGGCTCTTATTGGAACTGGCCTAAGCTGATGTCTGGCCTCCCTCTGCAGGAGGTGACCAGGCAGATCAGGGGAAGGAGCCGCCCCCATCACCCTCCCACTGCTGCTGCCTCTGGCCTCCCTCTGCTGGAGGCAACAGGGCTGATCAGGGGAAAGTACCGACCCCATCACCCCGCTGCAGCTGCCTTGCCCTCGGCCCTTGCAGCTGTCACAGCTTTGTCCAGAAGACATCCGGTCTATCCAGTCTAATTAGCATATTACCCTTTTATTAGTATAGATGAATGGGTTACCAAAGAGATCAAGAGAGAAATAAAATAAAAAAACTTCCTGGAAACAAATGAAAATGAACACACAACAACCAAAAACCTAAAGGACATAGTGAAAGCAGGCCTAACTAAAAAACTAGAAAAACTTCTTTTTTTTTTTTCTGGATATTTTATTCATTTTTATTTATTTTTTTAATAAATCTTTATTGTTCAGATTATTACAATTGTTTCTCCTTTTTCCCCCCATATCTCCCCACCACCCGGTTCCCACCCCCCCTCCCCTTACCTCCCCCCCCATTGTCCTTATCCATAGGTGTATGATTTTTGTCCAGTCTCTTCCCGTACCCCCCACACAGACACCCCTTTCCCCCTGAGAATTATCAATCCACTCCCATTCTATGCCTCTGATTCTATTATGTTCACCAGTTTATTCTGTTCCTCAGATTTTTAATTCACTTGATTTTTAGGATCACTTGTTGATAGATATGTATTTGTTGTTCATAATTTTTATCTTTACTTTTTTCTTCTTTTTTCTCTTTTTAAAGAATACCTTTCAGCATTTCATATAATACTGGTTTGGTGGTGATGAACTCCTTTAGCTTTTTCTTATCTGTGAAGCTCTTTATCTGCCCTTCAATTCTGAATGATAACTTTGCTGGGTAGAGTAGTCTTGGTTGTAGGTTCTTGCTATTCATCACTTTGTGAATATTTCTTGCCATTCTCATCTAGCCTGCATAGTTTCTATTGAGAAATCAGCTGACAGTCGTATGGGTGCTCCCTTGTAGGTAACTAACTGTTTTTCTCTTGCTGCTTATAAGATTCTCTCTTTGTCTTTTGCCCTTGGCATTTTAATTATGATGTGTCTTGGTGTGGTCCTTTTTGGATTCCTCTTGTTTGGGGTTCAGTGTGCTTCCTGTACTTGTAAGTCTATCTCTTTCACCAGGTGGGGGAAGTTTTCTGTCATTATTTCTTCAAATAGGTTTTCAGTATCTTGCTCTCTCTCTTCTTCTGGCACCCCAAAAATTCGGATATTGGTACGCTTAAAGCCATCCCGGAGGCTCCTTATGCTATCCTCACACTTTTGGATTCTTCTTTCTTTCCGCCTCTCTGGTTGGGTGTTTTTTTTCTTCCTCATATTCCAGATCTTTGGTTTGACTCTTTGGGTACGGTGGTCTACAGTTGAGTGTCTGTATATTCTTTATTTCAGACAGTGCATGCATAATTTCTGACTGGTCCTTTTCCATTTTTTTGGTATTCTCATTAAGGTCCTTGAAGGTCTCTTCAAGTTTCTCAGCGGTTTTTAGAAGATTCTTGAGTAACCTTATAAATGTGGTTCTGAACACTGTGTTGTCCATTAGTTTGCTTTCCTCTATATCTCCTACTCATGACATACTTCGGTGTCTCCGCATTTTGGCTGCCTCCCTGTGTTGATGGAGTGGCTTTGTGTGGTCAGTGACCTATAGGGGCTGGTAGCTCAGCTTCCCCAATCACTCTAGGTGGTCGCTCTTGGTACACCCCTTTGTGGGCTGAGTGGAAAATCTTGGTGTAGTTAAAAGCCTTGATTGCTGTTGGTATACTGGGAGGAATTGACCTCCAGGCCAATTGGCTGTGAGGACCTGCTGTGTCTATAACGGAAGAATTGCTTTGCTGGAGACACAGTAAGGCTTTGGTGCTCACTGAGTCTGCCTCTTGAATGTGTCCCTTATGAGATTGGTTGAAATCTGGTGTCGTCCACACCGACCACTAGATACCCTAGTGTCTGGATCTCCAATGGGGTGCAGGTCTGAGGCCTCCCAGCAGGAGCTACAGCAAGAGCTACAGTTTTCTCCTCTTTGCTTGGGCGGTTTTGGAGCAGTCTGACTGGAGCTGCAGTTAATTTGGTTGAGCTGCCACAGAACAGGCCATTTATATGTAAAGGCTGCTGTGTGGATCCTGGGCGGGTTTGTAGAATGTGCGGGGCGGGGTCTCAGGGTGGGGCGGGGTCTCAGGGCATCACTAGGCTGGGGCGTGGCCAACGGCCATGGCTGCCTTCAGCCGTCTCTGCCTTTCTGCGTTTCCAAGTCCCCGTGTCCCACACTCCAGCGCAGCAAACCCTGATTGCTGGGCGCACCTCTGCAGAAAAGTCACTCTCACTCTCCGACCAATGGCTGAGAGTCCAGCTTCTCCCCATAGGCGTCTGGGTCCCCCGCATGTCCCCAGAAACTGGAGTTCAGAGTGATCGGGAGTTTGTCCCCCTTCGGTTTGAAGAAAAGCCGTGCGCCCAGTCGCCTGCCGCCAGCCCGCTTCGCGCGCGCCTCCATACCTCAGCTCTCCAGCGTTTGCGCTCCCTTCTCTTCTTAGTTGTAAATCTACCACTCAGCCAGCTTTCCCGTGGTTCTGGGTGGTAGACGTTTTGTTTTTTAGTTGTATTTTTGAAATTGTTGTGCGAGGCAGCAGTTTAGTTGTTTAACTTTGCCGCCATCTTGGTTCCTCCTTAGAAAAACTTCTAAAAAGCTATCTAACCCTACAACTTAACCCTTTGCACTCGCTTGCTTTTTTCTCGATTTCTTTATTCTACTCAGGATTTAATTTTTTAAATACCCCAGATTTTGCAAAGCGCGGCAGTAGAATAAAAAACTCTAGTTTCTTTTCATACAAACTTATGTATTTGGATTTTTTTATATTTCAAATTATTGATGCATTCAAAGAGTATAAAAAGAGCTGCTACCGATGCTAACTGTGTCGAGTCACACTCGACATCCGAGTGCAAAAGTTTAAAGATTTAGAAAGAGAACAACAAGAAAATCCCAAAATAAGTAGAAGGAAGAAAATAATAAAGAACAGAGTGGAAATAAATGACATAGAGACTAAAAAAAAAAAAAAAAAAAAAAAAACAAGAAAAGGATCAATGAAACCGAGAGCTGTTTCTTTGAAAAGATATACAAGATTAATGAACCTTTAGTCAGACTCATCAAGAAACAGAGAGAGCCCTAGCCGGTTTGGCTTAGTAGATAGAGCATTGGCTTGCAGACCGTAGGGTCCTAGGTTCGATTCCCATCAAGGGCATGTACCTTGGTTTCAGGCTCCTCCCTGTCCTGGCCCTGGTTGGGGCTCATGCAAGAGGCAACAAATCCATGTGTTTCTCTCACATTGATATTTCTCTCTGTCTTTACCTCGCTCTTCCACTCTCTCTCTAAAACAAAACAAAACAAAAAATCAATGAAAAATATCATCTATTGAGAAAAAAAAAAGTAAGAAAGAAACAAAGAGAGAGGACCCAAATAAACCAAATCAGAAATGATAGAGGCGAAGTAACAATTGACCTCACAAAAATACAAAGGATCATAAAAAAAAATACTATGAACCAATATATTCCAACAAGCTGGACAACCTGGATGAAATGGACATATTTCTAGAAAAATACAATCTTCCAAAACTCAATCAAGAATAATCAGAAAACTTGAATAGACCCATAACTACCAATGAAATGGAAGTAGTAATAAAAGAAATAGTACATATTGAGTATTTAATAATGAGTGCATAAATCACAGATTTACAGTTTTTTCTTTCTAAATACTTTTCATGGTAGTATCATGAAAATATGATGCAAATCCCAAGGGGAATTTGTCTAGAGATTTGACAAAGCTTTACTTTGCTGTCCAATTAGAAAATAGATTATAGGAAAGAGTCTTCTAAAAACTAGCTAATATATTTATTGCCAGAATCTTCTTGAGAGAAACTGGCTGTTTGGCTGTTCCTTTATTTCCTGATCGCAACCGAGTTCTCTTTAGTATCTGTCCCTGAGAGATTGTTGCTTTCCTCCAAAGGAGCCATATAAATGCACTGAAACTCAGGAATAAAAGTTACCTTGAAGCCTTTTGAGGATCTCCAATTTGGTTTTATGTTTTTCTTTCTTTGTGTTCACTTGTTTCCAGGTTCCTGATTGCCAAACTTTGAATTGCCTTCTCATTTGGTTCTTAAGGATTCATATTTGCCAACCCTCCTTTGTAAGTTTGCACTAACTATGGCTAATCCCTCAAGTTTGGATTCCTGACCATGTGATTCCTGACTACTATCTCCACAACTTGTCACACACTTTGTCAAAACCAGTTTCCTGATCTGAGTCTACAGTCCATCATTGCTTTCATTCCAAAAAAATGAGAGGAATTCTCATCCCAGATGGCTGCCAGAATTCATGCTATCGTTTTCTCTGTACTATGTACTTTTCAAAGCATGACCACAATTGGTCTAATTTGTGCTTACAACAATTTCATTATATAGCGAGTTACTCATTCCCATTTTATTGGTAAGAAAACTGAGACTAAAATAGGTCAAATAGTTTATTTAATACTAAGATTCGATCATTTGAAAGATAGTTTTGAGGAATTTAACTTTCTCAAAATCCATATTTTAAGAAATTTAATAGTCCTATTGTTTTATTCATTGCTATATTTCCTATGCCTTGGAACTATTCATGGCTTGCAGAATATACACGATAGTAGTAACAAAAAAGATGTTTATTTTCTTTTAGGCTTTTTAATAACAATTATTTATGTTATGTTTCTAGTGAGTGAAGAATGCTTATCAAATACATGAGTTCAATGTATTTTTCTTAAAGTTTTAGAGGAATGATTGTGTTGATTTAAAAAGTCTTTGTTCTCTCATTAATAGTTGAAATAAGCAAATGTATTTGTATAAAGTTGTTGAATTTATTGAACTGTTAAAATCTCTGCCTTTTCTTTCTTCCTTCTTTTCTTTGCCCAAACATTTATTGAGTACTAACCACGTATCAGTCAATGATCACAGTATATTACTGAAGGTTTAATTTGCAAGAAAGACATAATCCCTGCTGTCAAGTAGCTGCCAATCTAGTGAGAAAGAAAACAAAAACACTTGGCAAATGACTACAACTTCATATTTTTCCATAAAAATAATTACCATGAAACTATCACCTTCCAAAATCATATTATTTACTTAAATTTTACAAATTTATTGTCTTGTGTCCTTTTTAGAATGCAAGTGCAACTAAGACAGGCACTTTGTTTTGTTCATTGCTATATTTCCTATGCCTTGGAACTATTCATGGCTTGCAGAATATACACAATAGTAGTAACAAAGAAGATGTTTATTTTCTTTTAGGCTTTTTAATAACAATTATTCATATTATGTTTCTAGTGAATGAAGAATGCTTATCAAATACATGAGTTCAACGTATCTTTCTTAAAGTTTTGTGTGTTTTTTAAGTTGAACTTCTTTTTCAAGTATTCTACCCTTATCCAGGCCATTTGTGTTATATTATTTAACAGACACACAATCTTTTATATATAGAATTCCTTTCATTTATTTAACAACAAATATGTACTGTAAGAAATGTATAATGTATCTTTAAAGTTGTTCTATTTCAGGGCTTCATTATTTGCGACTGAAATGCTTTCTGATGAATCTATAATGAATATTACAGAGATGCTACTTGTTTATGTAACAATAGAGGAATAAGTTCTTATTTAATTGTCTATATGACATTTCATTTTTGGTTAATGCTTATTGAGTAAGATGATCACAAAGCTCAAAGAATGGATGTTTCAGTTATATTGACCATTTTGTTTATAGTTGTGTGTTCCAAGTTCCATTGCTTCTCTACGCTTACTCTATTTTGTGTTATATGTGACTAGAGGCCCAATGCATGAAATTCGTGCAAGGACTTTGGCCCCCGCCACTGCGGTGGCTGCCTCTGCCTCAGCCCCCGCCACGGTGGCTTCATCCAGAAGGTTGTCTGGAAGGACATCCGGTCTAATTAGCATATCATGCTTTTATTATTATAGAGATTATATTTTCATTGGTGTTTTTCTTACTTAACTGTCAAATAGATTACATTTTACAACTCTGGAGTACTGAGACCATGTCTCTCTATTTAGCTTTCAGAGTAATTAAAGTATTATTTACATGTTAAAAGTTAATGTATGCTTTAAAGTGATTCAATATAAGACATTTTTGGTTTAGCCATTAGTAAAAGTATTGAAATAATAAAAAACATGAATTTTATAAGTTCTGGGTTAGGACAATTCCAAAGAACCAATAGGAAAAGAAAGTAGAATTATAAAAATATCCACTGTTAACTCACATTTTAATAACTGGAAGCCACATGAGCTACATGGATAATGTTAGCAATAGCTAGGAAGTTTAATGTATGGCATATGCATGATGTCATTAGTGCTGTGGGTTCCTGAGAGCCAATGTAAAAATTAAACACACATAACTAAGAAATAATTTGGAAAAGTTAATCCCATGAAGTCCCACTATTCCTTTAAAAAAAAACAACAGAGAAATTTTTCTGTCTTGGCATGAACTTAAAGTACTAAACTTTATTTACAAAGAAAGCAATAAAAAGTCTAATAAAAATGAAAAGCAGAGAAACAGATATTGCAAAAGTTTGGTTTAAACTCTCACATACATTTTGGTAGACTGTTTACTTCTGTGGGTTAGTAAGTTATGTATGATAATTTTGTTGTTATTATTTGCTTTTCCTTTTGGCTTTTTTATTTAAAAAAAAAACACACCTAATTCATAATATGCTTCCTCTCCCTATGGAGAAAAAAAACACCTAATTCATAATACGCCTCCTCTCCCTATGGAGAAAAACCACACCTAATTCATAATACGCCTTCTCTCCCTATGGATAGTAAGAAAAAAAAAAAAAAAAACAAGGAAAAGATATGTTGCTAATTTGGTTTTATGTACATAAAAACATTTAAGCTTGAGATATAAAAGGAAATTGTTAGTTTTTGAGGTAAACAAATATAGACGGTATATATATATATATATATATATATATATATATGACTATTTATTTAAAAAACTAAAGAAGACCCTAACTGGTTTGGCTCAGTGGATAGAGTGTCGGCCTGCAGACTGAAGGGTCCCAGGTTCGATTCTGGTCAAGGGCATGTATCTTGGTTGCGGGCACATCCCCAGTAGGGGGTGTGCAGCAGGCAGCTGATCGATATTTCTTTCTCGCCGATGTTTCTTACTCTCTATCCCTCTCCCTTCCTCTCTGTAAAAAATCAATAAAATATATTTTTTAAAAAACTAAAGAAGATAATGCTGTCCTATTTGCTATTTGAAGACGGAAAATTAAGGTCAATGAATGAAAAGTAAAAAGCATATATTAGTTTATTATTAATTATTATTGAAAATTCACAAAATTCTTCTGTCTTCTTTTTGTGTTAATGTATAATCACAACTTCTATCGTCTGTTAAATACTTGTTACAGGCATTGTTGTAAATGTTTTATATGTTTGTGTCTTTAAATCTTCTAAGCAATACATGTGAGGTACTTATATTTTACAGGTGCAGAAATAGGTTCTGCTGGTTGATATTCTATAGCCCTGGGAAATCAAAGAATAAACCTCTGCTTGTCTTCATGTACTACTTGCTAATTGATCAATGAGGTAATACTTTAAGCCATTTTCGCACTGGTTAATCCATGGCTGCTGACACCATTAGAGAAAGGCTCTAATCCAAAGCTTTATGCACCGGAGGCTCAGACTGATTCTATGCACTGTTCCTCAGTAGGGCTAAAATTTAGTATAGATGTTCTTTCTTACCTTAAAGAGATTCTATTAATGAGATAACTATTCTGGAGGACACTAGCACATTTCCTCATATGATACTTTTAATGGAACTATAAATTAAATTGATGAATATAATAAAAAATTTTATTTATTCCAGGTAATTTTTGTCTACAATTAAAATGATTACAAGTAAAAAGGCTAATGGAGTTTTCTGAAACTTTATAGGCACAGATATATAAAATCAGATTGATTCTAGAAAGCACCTCTTGTTTGGCAGTTTTCACCAAAACATGCAAAAATATATTGACAAAAAATGACTTTTCCCAGTCTTATTGTCTTTCATCTGGTATATTTGGTAGAAATGAAATAACGGCCTTAGTCTAGGTTCCAAAGTAGACCATCTGGAATAGTGAAATAACCTGAGGCCTTGGGCCAATCATGACTGAGATAAAATCTTAATTTTATCACTTCCTAAAGTATGATCTCACACAACTGACAACCTCTATTCATATTTGTTTCCTCATTTGAAAAGTGTGAACAATAACATCTTACTTGAAGGATTGTCATAAGGATTAGAGGTAAATTTAAAAGTGAATGGCAGGTAAGAGATGAACAGTATATGACAGCTGTAGTGGTTAACAATAATCAACCATAAACTTCACTCTTTAACAT
Source organism: Cnephaeus nilssonii (assembly GCF_951640355.1). NCBI lineage: Eukaryota > Metazoa > Chordata > Mammalia > Chiroptera > Vespertilionidae > Cnephaeus > Cnephaeus nilssonii. The sequence continues at coordinate 97,955,072 of NC_137079.1, forward strand.
AATTTTCTTTCTCTAACACATGTATGCCAAACACAATGGCAACTACAGAGCAACAGATGTCATTATGGGGAAAAAAAATAAACTTACTGGTCAATGTTTCCTAATATGAAAATAATTATAAATATATGTTTAATATATTTTATTGACTTTTTACAGAGAGGAAAGGAGAGGGACAGAGAGCTAGAAACATCGATGAGAGAGAAACATCGACCAGCTGCCTCCCGCACACCCCCTACCGGGGATGTGCCCGCAACCAATGTACATGCCCTTGACCGGAATCGAACCCGGGACCTTTCAGTCCGCAGACCGACGCTCTATCCACTGAGCCAAACCGGTTTCGGCAATGTTTAAAATATTTCAGTGAACAAAGTGTAAGTGACTACATATACAGTATTGTCTTGCCAATTTCTTACTGTTGGCAACTGAGGCAAATAAGATGAAAACAATTTATTTAAGTGAAAATTTGTCAAGCTATACTACCTGAAAAAAAAAGTCAGAAAAAAATTAAATGCTGGAAATGGGTATAAAGTTTCAGATCACTTTCATCGAGATGAAATGCTATATGCATTCATGAAGGTGGCATTTATGATGGTAAGAATTTCAATAGAGGATATGAGGAATACAATACCATAGATAGAAGGAAGAGAATGAGTAAGGTACCAAAGAAGGAAAACAAAATGTATTAATTGAGAACAGAGTAATTTAGATTGGTTAAAGAATTGTTTCCCAAACTAGGGACCCCAAAATTATTGAAAGTGATCAATAAACACTTTATATACATATATGAGGCATTTATCCTTTTTAAAACTACACTTTACGTTCAATATTATTTTGTATTAGTTTTTGGTGAACAACATCATAGTGGTTAGCCAATCAAAAACTTTACAACATTTCCCTCTCAATATTTCCAGTACCCACATGAAACCATACTAAGTTATTACAACACTAGAGGCCTGGTGCATGAAATTCATGCACGGGGGGGCGGGGAGGTCCCTCAGCCCAGCCTGCACCCTCTCCAATCTGGGACCCCTTGAGGGATGTCTGACCACCCATTTAGGCCCGATCCCATTGGTCGGGCGTCCCTCTCACAATCCAGGACTGCTGGCTTCAAACTGCCCTCCCCTGAAGGCCTGCCCCCCGCAACTACCATCCCCTGCAGGCCTGCCCCCCCCAACTACTGCCCCCTGCAGCCCTGGTCCCCACCAATTGCCCTCCCTTGCTGGCCTGGTCCCCGCCAACTGCCCTCCCCTGCTGGCCTGGTCCCCCCCAACTGCCCTCCCCTGCTGGCCTGGTCCCCCCCAACTTCCCTCCCCTGCTGGCCTGGTCCCCCCCAACTGCCCTCCCCTGGAGGCCTAGTGCCCCCCAACTGATCTCCCCTGGAGGCCTGCCCCCCCCCCCAACTACTGCCCCCTGCAGCCCTGGTCCCCACCAATTGCCCTCCCTTGCTGGCCTGGTCCCCGCCAACTGCCCTCCCCTGCTGGCCTGGTCCCCCGCAACTGCCCTCCCCTGCTGTCCTGGTCTCCCCCAACTGCCCTCCTCTGCTGGCTTGGTCACCCCTAACTGCCCTCCCTGCTGGCCTGATTGCCCACAACTGCCCTTGCCTGCAGGCCTGGTCCCCTCCAACTGCCCCCCCTGCAGGCCTGACCCCCCCAACTGCCCTCCCCTGCAGGCCTGGTCCCCGCCAACTGCCCTCCCCTGCAGGCCTGGTCCCCGCCCAACTGCCCTCCCCTGCAGGCCTGCCCCTCCCAACTGCCCTCCCCTGCAGCCCTGGTCTCCCCCAACTGCCCTCCCCTGCTGACCTGGTCCCCCCAACTGCCCTCCCCTGTAGGCCTGGCTTTCCCAACTGCCCTCCTCTGCTGGCCCGGTCACCCCTAACTGCCTTCCCTGCTGGCCTGATTGCCCACAACTGCCCTCCCCTGCAGGCCTGGTTCCCCCCCTCAACTGCCCTCCCCTGCAGGCCTGGTTCCCCCCCTCAACTGCCCTCCTCTGCAGGCCTGGTTCCCTCCCCCCCACAACTGCCCTCCCCTGCAGGCCTGGTCCCCCCCCAACTGCCCTCCCCTGCTGTCCTGGTCTCCCCCAACTACCCTCCTCTGCTGGCCCGGTCACCCCTAATTGCACTCCCTGCTGGCCTGGTCTCCCCAACTGCCCTCCCCTGAAGGCTTGGTTGCTCCCAATTGCCCTCCCCTGAAGGCCTGGTCCCACCCCAACTGCCCTCCACTATAGGCCTGGTCACCCCCAACTGTCCTCCTCTTCTGGCCTGGTCACCCCTAACTTCCCACAACTGCTCTCCCCTGCAGGCCATCTTGTGGTGGCCATCTTGTGGTGGCCATCTTGTGTCCTGATGGTGGCAGCCATCTTTGACCACATGGGGGCAGCCATCTTGTGTCTTGGTGTGACAGTCAATTTGTATATTATTCTTTTATTAGATAGGATTATTGATTACATTCCCTATGCTATACTTTATATCTGCATGACTATTTTGTGATTGTCAATTTGTACTCCTCAATCCATTCACATTTTTCATTAGTCCCAACACCAACTCCCCTCTGGCAACCATCAGTCTATTTCCTGTATCTATGAGTCTATTTCTATTTGGTTTATTTGTTTAGATTCCATATAAATAGTAAGTGAAATCATATGGTGTTTATCTTTCTCTGACTGACTTATTTCACTCAGCACAATACCATCTAGGTTCATCCACGCTGTCACAATATTTCATTATTTATGGCCAAATAATATTCCATTATATATATGTACCACTATATGTGTTATTGTTCACCTCCTTCTTCTTCTCCTTCTCCTTCTTTTTGCATGGATCTGTCCAATTTTCCCAACACTATTTATTGAATAGATTGTCTTTACCCCCATTTTATGTTCTTGCCTCCTTTTTTAAATATCCATCCATCTATTGATGAATACTTGGGTTGCTTCCATAGCTTGGGTATTGTAAATAATACTACAATAAACATAGGCATGCATATATTCATATTTTCTTCAAATTAGTGTATTTGTTTCCTTGGATATACACTGAGTGGCCAGATTATTATGCGTTCAGAGATCATAATAATCTGGCCACTCAGTGTATATACATATATATATATACATATATATGCATGTGTCCATTTTTTTTCTTCCCCAGGGACATATATCAGAAAAAATATTACAAAAAGAAATTTAAGAGATTTTCTATGCTTTCTTCTAAAAGTTTTATAGTTTCAAGTTACATTTTTAAGTCTTTAATCCATTTTGAGTGTATTCTTGTATATGGTTTAAAAAGGTGATCTTGTTTTCTTCTCCTTCTTCTCCTTCTTCTTTTTGCATGGATCTGTCCAATTTTCCCAACACCATTTATTGAATAGACTGTCTTTACTCCCATTTTATGTTCTTGCCTCCTTTGTTAAATATTAATTGACCATATAGGTGTGCATTTATTTCTGAACTCTATTTTGCTCCATATGTCTGTTTTTAGGCCAGTACCATGCTATTCTGATGACTATAGCCTTGTAGTATAGTTTGATATCAGGTAGCATGATACCTATAACTTTGTTTTGTTTTTTCCCTTTTATTTTGAATTTATAGGTTGCTTTGGGCAATATGGACATTTTAATGATGTTAATTCTTCCTATCCATAAGCACAGTATATTCTTCCATTTTTTTGTATCTTCTTTGATTTATTTTATCAGTGTCTTATAACTTTCAGTGTACAGGTCTTTTACTTTCTTGGTTAAATTTATTCATAGGTATTTTTTTATGCAGTTGTAAATAAGATTGTTTTCTTAGTTTCAATTTCTGATAGTTCATTTTTGGTGTATAAAAATGCAACCAATTTCTGGATATACTTTTTTAAAAATCTTGGTACTTTACTGAATTTATTTATTAGTTCTAGTAATTTTTTTTGTGAAATCTTTAAAGTATAGTATCATGACATCTGCAAAAAATGAGAATTTTACTTCTTCCTTCTCCATTTGGATGTATTTTATTTCTTGTTCTTATCTGACCTCTGTGGCTCAAAATTTCAGTATGATGTTGGATAAGAGTAATAAAAGTGGACATCCCTGTCCTGCTCCTGATCTTAAGATAATTCTTTTAGTTTTTGCCTGTTAAATGTGATGTTAGCTGTTGGTTTGTCATATATAGCCTTAAGTTGAAATATGGACCCTCTATTTTCACTTTGCTGAAAGTTTTTATCATAAACTAGAGGCCCAGTGCATGATTGAATCATGCACGTGTAGGGTCCCCTATGCTTTCGCTTTTCACGGTGGAGCTGGGTGCCAGTCCGCTGGTGCACCAGGCCTTTCAGAAGCCTCCGGCTCGGTGGAGGCTTCTGAAAGGCCTGGTGCCAGAGTAGAAAGGCACCCAGCTCCCCCAGTTTTGATGGTCCGCGGCCACTGAGGGGGGCTACACTGCTGTTGAGAGGCGCAGGGGGCGGGACTCCCGCCCCCTGCGCCTCTCAACGGCCGCTCAGGGGGGCTGCCGCGGACACCTGGCTACCCTGCCATTGAGAGGCGCAGCTGGGTGTCCGCGGCAGGCCCCCTCCCGCCCCCTGCGCCTCTCAACAGCAGGGTAACCCCCCTCAGTGGCAGCGGATCCGTGCCTCTCAATGGCCGGATAGGCCACCCCGAGTCCCGCCTCCCAGCCTCCCGCCGCCCAATCGTGGGCATAGCTGAGTGATGGTAATTTACATGTTACTCTATTATTAGATAGGATGGGAGCTAGATTTTGTCAGATGTTTTTCTGCTTCTATTGACATAATCATACAATTTTTATTATTATTAAATACTAGAGGCCCAGTGCATGAAAATTCATGAACTGGAGGAGGGTCCCTCAGCCCAGCCTGCCCCCTCTCACAGTCTGGGAGTGCTCAGGGGCAGAAGGCGACCTGCCGATCAGGGGTAGGCGACGCCCCATCACACCTCTGCTGCTGCCACAGCCGGCAGCCCAAGCCTCGGTCGGCCCTGGTTACCTGAGCCTCGGGCAGCCCTGGGCGGCTGGGCAGCCGCCATCTGAGGCTTGGCTGCACCTCGGGCCAGCCCTGGGCGGCTGGGGGGCCTGAGGGGACTGGGCGCCACCATCTTGTGGCTGTGGGTGCCACCATCTTTGAGGGTGTGACAGTCAATTAGCATATTCCTCCTTATTGGCTGTGGGCACTGCCATCTTTGCAATGCCATGAGGGTCAATTAGCATATTCCCTCTTTATTAGATAGGATATTTTATTGATTTTTTACAGAGAGGAAGGGAGAGGGATAGAGAGTTAGAAACATCGATGATAGAGAAACATCGATCAGCTGCCTCCTGCACACCCCCTACTGGGGATGTGCCCGCAACCAAGGTACATGACCAGAATCGAACCTGGGACCCTTCAGTCCACAGGCCGACGCTCTATTCACTGAGCCAAACTGGTTAGGGCATGATCATACAATTTTTATCCTTCATTTTGTTTATGTGGTATGTCATTTTAATTGATTTGTAGTTATTGTACCAACGTAACATTCCTTGAATAAACCCCACTTGATCATGGTGTGATTTTTTTTTAATGTATTGCTGGATTCAGTTTGCTAACATTCTGTTGAGGATTTTTGCATCTATGTTTATCAGAGACATTGGCCTATACTTTTATTTCTTTGCGGTGTGTTTAAAAAAAAATCTTTATTGTTCAGATTATTACAGATGTTCCTCTCCCCCCCCCCCCCACACACACACACACTAGCAGCCTTCCAACAGGTTCCCAACCCCACTCCAGGCATTCCCACCCCCACCCCCACTGAGGTCATCCATAGGCATAAGCTCTTTGTCCAATCTCTTACTGCACCCACCCCAACCCCTTCCCCCTGAAAATTGTCAGTCTGCTCCTTTTCTATGCCCCTGATTCTATTACATTCACCAGTTTGTTCTGTTCATCAGGTTTTTTATTCATTTGATTTTTAGGTCCACTTGTTGATAGATATGTATTTGTTGTCACTTTGTTGTTCATAATATTTTATCTTTTCCTTTTTCTTCTTCTTCCTCTTCTTAGAGAATACCCTTCAGTATTTCATATAATACTTGTTTGGTGGTGGTGAACTCCTTTAGCTTTTTCTTGTCTGTGAAGCTCTTTATCTGACCTTCAATTCTAAATGATAGCTTTGCTGGGTAGAGTAATCTTGATTGTAGGTTCTTGCTATTCATCACTTTGTATATTTCTTGCCACTCCCTTCTAGCCTGCATAGTTTCTATTGAGAAATCAACTGACAGTCGTATGGATACTCCCTTGTAGGTAACTAACTGTTTTTCTCTTGCTGCTTTTAATATTCTCTCTTTGTCTTTTGCCCTTGGCATTTTAATTATGATGTGTCTTGCTGTGGTCCTATTTGGATTCCTCTTATTTGGGGTTCTCTGCACTTTCTGGACTTGTAAGTCTATTTCTTTCACCAGGTAGGGGAAGTTTTCTGTCATTATTTCTTCAAATAGGTTTTCAATATCTTGCTCTCTCCTTCTTCTGGCACCCCCATAATTCAGATGTTGGTACGCTAAAGTTGTCCCAGAGGCTCCTTACACTATCTTCATATTTTTTTATTCTTTTTTCTTTTCTGGTTGGGTGTTTTTGTTTCTTCATATTTCAAATCTTTGACTTGATTCTTGGGATTCTCTAGTCTGCTGTTGGGTCTCTCGATATTATTCTTTATTTCAGTCAGTGTATGCTTAATTTCTGATTGGTCATTTTTCATATCCTTGAGGGTCTCACTAAATTTCTCGGAGGTTTCTAGAAGATTCTTGAGTAACCTTATAACCGTGGTTTTGAACTCTATATCGAGTATTTTGCTTTCATCCATTTCTTTCATTTGTGACTTCTTTCTTTGCATCCGCATTTTGGCTGCTTCCCTGTGTTTGTTTCTATGTACTGGGTAGCTGCTAAGTCTCCTTGAGTTGACAGAGTGGCCTTGTGTGGTTGGTGTCCTATAAGGTCCAGTGGCTCAGCCTCCCCAGTCACCTGAGGTGGACGCTCTTGGTGCACCACTTTGTTGGCTGTGTGCACAGTCTTGTTGAAGTTAACCCTTGATTGCTGATGGTATCACTGGGAGAAATTGACCTCCAGGCCAATTGGCTGTGATAACCAGCTGTGTCTACAATGGGAGAACTGCTGTGCAGGAGACACCCTTATGGGGCAGGACTTGCTTCATTGGGGCTTTGGTGCTCACTGAGCCTGCCCCTTGAGTGTGTCTCTTATGGATGTGAAGAGTTGTCATCTGGTATGGTCTCACTCTGGCCACTGGGTACACTGGCTCTTGGATCTCCAAGGAGGTGCAAGGTCAGCCACTGTCACAGAGACATCTGCAGATTCCTCCTCTTTGTATGGGGTTTGGAAGTGCCCAGATGAGGCCCAGCTGTGAAGCAATGCAGGCTGCTGCTGCCGGGCCTTGGGCCTTCTTTTGGAAGCTCTGGGGCTCTCTGACCCAGCTGCAGTTTGACAGGTTTTAGGCGGAAAAAGGACAGGTCATTCATATGCACAAGCAGATGCACACAGCTTGGGTGGGGTTGTAAATTGGGTGGGGCGGGGTCTCTGGGAATCACCAGGGCAGAGCAAACAGCAATGGCTGCCAGTCAGCCCTGCACCAGAGAGGTCCGTGGTTCTCCATGTCCTGCGCCCCTGTGCAGGAACAATGATCGCTGCAAGGACCTCTGAGAGAAAGCTGCCCTCGCATTCCTGTCCCGATGCCAAACAGTCCAGTTTCTCTCCGTATGTGTCTGGGTCCCCCAGAGTCTCACCCAGAAGTGGAGTTCAGAGCAAGCGGGGGCTTGTATCTCCCTCCCAATTAAAAGATCAGCACATCGAGGTGCCAGCACTTTCCGTGCCTCCGCACCTCTTACCAGTCTCAGTGTGCTTTCTTCACCTCTCTAGTTGTGGAACTTCCACTCAGCCAGCTTTCCCGTGGTTCTGGGTGGTAGTTGTTCTGCCTTTTAGCTGTAATTTTGATGTGGTTGTGAGAGGCAGCAAGTATAGGTGTTTACTATGGCGCCATCTTGGTTCTCTGTCTTTGCAGTGTCTTTATCTGTTTTTGCAATTAGGATAATGCTAGCTGCATAAAATGAGTTTGGGAGTCTTCCCTCCTCTTGATTTTTTTGGGTATAGTTTTAGAAGGATAAGTGTTAGTTATTCTTTAAACATTTTGTAAAATTCACCTGGGAAATCATAGGGCCAGGATTTTTGTTTGTTGGAAGTTTTTCTCTTATTACTGCTTTAATTTCATTAGTTGTAATCCCTCTGTTAAGATTTTCTGTTTCTTTTTATTCAGTTTTTGAAGATTATATGTTTCTAGGAATTTATCTATTTCTTCCAGATTGTCCAAATTTGTTGGCATATAGTTGTTAGTAGAATTTCTTATACTCTTTTGTGTTTCTGTGGTGTCAGTTATTCTCCTCTTTCATTTCTGATTTTTTTTTGAGTCCTCTCTCTTTATTGAGTCCAATTAAGGATTTATCAATCTTGTTTATTTTTTTCAAAGAACCAGCTTTTGATTTCATTGTTCTTTTTTGTTGTTGTTTTTGCTTGCTACTTTCACATGGGACTCTGAAGTCCCTGAAGAAATGAAGCTGGGTTTTTATTTGTTTGTTTGTTTGTTTGTTTTGTAAGTGTTAATTCTCACTCGAGGATATTTTTCCATTGATTTTTAGAGAGAGTGGAAGGGAGAGGGAGTGACAGAGAGAAACATCAATGTGAGAGAGATACATCAAATGGTTGCCTTCTGCATGTACCCTGACCGGGCTGTGGATCAAGGCTGCAACCAAGATATGTTCTCTTGACTGTAATTGAACCTGGAAACCCTTCAGTTCACAGACTGACACTCTATCCACTGAGCCAAACTGACTAGGGCTATATTGTTTTATTTTTAACTCTATTCTGATTATTTCTGCTATGATTTTTATTTCCTTCCTTCCACTCATTCTGGGCTTTGTTTGTAGTCTTTCCAGTTCCTTTAAGTGTAATGTTAAATTGTTCATTTGAGATTTTCTTGTTTCTTGAAGTAGGCTTATAATCCTATTAGAGGCCTGGTACACAAAATTTGTGCACAGGGCGGGGGGTGGTGGTCCCTCAGCCCAGCCTGCACCCTCTTGCAATCCAGGACCCCTCGGGGGATGTCCGAATGCTGGTTTAGGCCCGATCCCAGCATTTGGACATCCCTCCCGTAATCAGGGACCGCTGGCTCCTAACCACTCGCCTGCCTGCCTGATCACCCCAATCCACTTGCCTGCCTGCCTGATCACCCCTAGCTGCTCACCTGCCTGCAGCCCCTAACTGCCTCTGCCTCAGCCCCTGCGCACCACAGATGTCGAGAAGGACGTCTGGAGGGTCGTTCGGCTGTCCAGTCTAATTAGCATATTACGCTTTTATTATTATAGATGATTTCCCTCTTAGAATTGATTTCTTTATATCACTAAGCTTTTGGGTTGTTGTATTCCCATTTTCATTTGTCTCAAGATATCTTTTAATTTCTTCTTTGATTTCATTTTTAACCTATTTATTGTTTAGGAGCATGTTATTTAGCCTCCATGTGTTTGTGGTTTTGTGTTTTTTCTTGTAATTGATTTCTAGTTTCATACTATTATGTCAGAGAAGATGCTTGATATGATTTCAATCTTTTTAAATGACTGAGACTTGTTTTGTATCCTAGAAAATGTTCCATGTGCAGTTGAAAATAATATATATTTTGCTGCTTTGGGTGAAATACTGTGAACATATCAATTAAATCCATCTGGTTTAGTGTGTCTTTTAAGGGCATTGTTTCCTTATTAATTTTATCTCTGGAAGATTTATCCATTGATGTCAATGGAATATTAAAATCCCTAATTATGACTGTATTACTGTCAATCTCTCCCTTTATGTCCATCAAGATTTACTTTATGTATTTAGGTGCTCCCATGTTGGGTGCATAGAGGTTTAAAAGAGTTATATCCTCTTGTTAGATTGATACCTTTATCATGATATAATGTCCTTCTTTGTCTCTATTATAACCTTTGTTTTAAAGCCTATTTTGACTGATACAAGTGTTGCAATTCATTTCTATTTGCATGAAATATCTTTGGCATCCCTTTACTTTTAGTTTATGTGTGTCTTTCATTTTGAGGCAGGTCTATTTTAGATAGGATATATTTGGGTCTTGTTTTCTTATCTTCCCTGTCTTTTGATTAGAGCATTTAAGCCATTTGTATTTAAAGTGATTATTGATAGGCATGTAGGCACTTTTACTCTTTGTAGCTATGTTCCTTGTTTCTTTTTAAAAAAATATATTTTTATTGATTTCAGAGAGGAAGGGAGAGCTAGAGAGAGACAGAAACATCAATGATGAGAGAATCATTGATTGGCTGCCTCCTGCATGCCCTCCACTGGGGATCAAGCCCGCAACCAAGGTACATGCCCTTGACTGGAATCAAACCCAGGACTCTTCAGTCCGAAGGCTGATGCTCTATCCACTAAGCCAAACCAGCTAGGGCATATGTTCCTTTTTTCTTTTTTTTCTTTTTTTCTTCTTAAAGAAGACTCTTTAACATGTCTTGTATAACTCCTTTGGTGGTAATGTTATCCTTTAACATTTTCTTGTCTTGGAAGCACTTTATTTCTCCTTCAATTTTAAACAATAGTCTTGCTGGGTAAAATAGTCTTGGTTGAAGGTCCTTGCTTTTCAGCACTTTAAATATTTCATGCCAATTCCTTCTGGCCTGAAATGTTTCTGTTGAGAAATCAGGTGATGGTCTTATGGGAATTTCCTTGTAGGTAAGTAACTACTTGTCTTTTGCTGCTTTTAAGATTCATTTTTTGTCTTTAAACTTTGCCATTTTAATTAAGATGTGTCTTGGTGAGGACCTCTTTGGATTTATCTTGTTTGGGACTCTGCACTTCCTGGACTTCTGTGTCCTTTTCCTTCACTAGGGTTGGAAAGTTTTCAGTCATTATTTCTTCAAATAGGTTCTCAATCCCTTGCTCTATCTCTTCTCCTTCTGGTACCCCTATGATACCAAACTTGTTACATTTCATGTTGTCCAAGAGGTCTCTTAAGCTAATTTCATTTTTTAAAATTATTATTATTATTTTGCTGCTCTGATTGGGTGTTTTATGCTACCTTGTCTTCCAAATCACTGACTTGATCTTCTGCTTCACCTAACCTATTATTTATTCTTTTTTTTTTTTAATTTCTTTATTGATTAAGGTGTCACATATTTGTCCTCATCCCCCCATTCCCATCCCACACCCCTCCCCACGGATGCCCCAACCCCCTGTTGAACTTAACCATTGGTTAGGCTCATATGTATGCACACAAGTCCTTTGGTTGATCTCTCCCCCCTCCCCCCACCCTCCCCTATCCTCCCTCTAGGCCCGATAGTCCGATCGATGCCTCCTTGTTTCTGGTTCTGTTCTTGTTCATCAGTCTATGTTGTTCATCATTTCCCCTAGATGAGCGAGATCATGTGTCACTAGAGATATACTTATATGAACTGAATGTGAGATGAGCAATAATAGTTATGCTGACAGGCAAATGAATCAGTCTGTAGTGAGTTTCTTTCTGGACCAACAGTTCTTTTGAGACCCAATATCAATGTCCACCAGTTCCTTATGTGTACATGTCGGCACTGACCCCTCAGCTCTGGATGGTGGACAAATGGTGGTAATGCAGGTTCGATTCCCTCTGGTTGGGTCTCGGCCGGACCCAGGGGCACGGCTTCATCCGGACCCAGGTGCGCGCGGCTTCCCCCGGACCCGGGACCCAGTCTCACCCGGATCCAGGGGCATACGGCCTCACCCGGACCCGGGATCTAGCTTCCCCCAGCCCCAGGGGTGCGTAGCCTCACCCGGACTCAGGGGCGCGTGGCCTCTCCCAGACCCAGGGTCGTGTGGCCTCACCCGGATCCAGGGGCCCACGGCCTCACCCGGACCCGGGACCCAGCCTCACCCGGATCCAGGGGCACATGGCCTCGCCCAGACCCAGGATTCAGCTTCACCCGGACCCACGGGTGCATGGCCTCACCCGGACCCAGGGGTATTATTTATTCTTGTTGGTATTGTCTTCATTTTAGATATTATATTCTTTATTTCTCGCTGGTTAATTTTTATGGTTTCTATATCATTTTTCTTGCTGTTGAAGTTCTCACTAAGTTCTTATAACCTATATCATGTAGATTGCTTGACTCCATTTTGTTTAGTTCTTTTTCTGAAGATTTCTTGTTCTTTTATTTGGGGCATGTTTCTTTGTCTCCACATTTTGGCTGTTTTTTTGTGTATTAGGCATATCTGCTATGTCTCCCAGTCTTGATAGGTTGGCTTTATGTAGCAGGTATCCTATGGGATTCAGGGGCATAGCCTCCTTGATCATCTGAGTTGGGTGCTCCAGGAATGTCCATTTTGTGGGTTATGTGAGCTCTCCCATCATAGGTGAGTCTTGATGGCTGTTGGCCCATCTGTGCATAAGGTCAACCCTCACTCTGACTGTGAGGATCTATTCAGACCACACCGTACAAGCTGCTGTGTGGGTGTTGACCACACAAATTTGAATCTGCCTCAGTAGGGTGTGGTGTCTTCAGAGATCTCCCTCTGGATGTGCCACTTGTGGAGCTAATTGGATCTTACTCTGATGTTGTCTGACGCTTGTCACTGTGTGTGTTGGTTCTGGGGCCGCTTGGAAGGGATTCTGGTGCAGGTCAACTTCAGACACTGCCTGTGCCTGCCTGGTCCTGGGCAACCTGTTTGGAGCTACAAAGGGATTTATAGTTTGTGGCTGTCTCTGCTGGGCCTGTGTGTGTGTGTGGAATGCATCAAATTACACGCCAAGCCTCACTTCTACCAACACAAAGTTCAGGGGGAGGTCAGCAAAAGGCCCAAGGCACTCTGAAATCCACATCTGTTTGTGTCTGCCTGTCACTGCCTGTTAGACTCAGCCAGGGAAAGATCCTCTGGACGTACTCGAGTTGTGTGAGGTAGGTTTTCAGTGAGTCACAAGGTAGGTGTGAATGTTGTTTGCCTGACTGATACATATTCAAACTCGGTTCCAGTGCTGGATCTGAGGCCACCCCGAACAAAAGTCCCAGGGTATACCAAAGCTAGCTACTATCTGCCACATGCCCACAGACCTTTGTCTTGGAGTGGGGTCTCAGAGAGTTGTCAGGGGGAGGTCAGCAGTGTTTATCAGGCCCAAAGAGACCAAGATTTTGCCTTGGGAAGGGTGGGCTCTGTACCTGTCAGTCACATGTGTGAGAGAAGAAATGCCTCACCCTAGAGCCACACAACTCAGTCTGTCCTGCATTTAGCCTGGCCCTCCTGGAGAGCTCAAACTTAGTGGGGTGAGGCTAGTGGATCTCTTGTGGGAGGATGGTTCAGGTCAGGCTAGCAGGGAGGTGGGTCAAATGGTCCCCTCCCCAGAGCCACACAACTGAGGCTCTGACACCCTGAGTCTGTGCAGACCTCTACACACCCAGATCTGGGCAGCTGATTTCTCCCTAAGGCACAAGCTCCACAGGGCTGGGAGACAGGGAGTTGGGAGGATGAGGCTATTGCATTCCCCCAGGCTGATGCCATATGGAGGGAAGTGCTCAACCCAAGGAAGATGGCATCTGTGGGCAATGTGGCAGATGGACTGAGCACAGGGAGACTGCCAGCTGTCCCTCGGCTCTTTGTCCAGATTCACACAACTGAGTCTTGCTTCCCACAGCTTTAGTCTGCTCTGAGCTGCCCTCCTCTGTTGGAGCTTAGGGTGAATGGATACGAGCTGGTTTTGTGTGCTGGGCCTTTAAAAGGGTACCTGAATTTCTAGGCGATTCTTGTCTTTCCCTGAACAAAATCCCTGATTTAAATGTGCCCTGACCAGGAATTGAATCACGACCTCCTGGTTCTTGGGTTGATGCTCAACCACAGAGCCATACCAGCCAGGCAATTCTTGCTGATTTTCACAGCCAGATATTATGTGGGTTCCTCTTCCTGGCTCTGGAGCTCTAGGCTGAGTTATAATTCTAGAATCTCAGCCAGCCTGTTTTGCATCTCTGCCCTTCCTACCAGTCTCCAAGTGGCTTCTTCTGTAAATTCTTGGTTATAAGACTTACGTTCAGATAGTCTTCAGTTGGTTATTCAAGTTGATTATTTTATATTTTAGTTATAATTCCAGTTTGGTCTGGGAGGAGGTGAGTGTAGCTTCCACCTATAAGGCCGCCATCTTGGATCTCCTGATATCAGTATTTCTGATTGTGGAAAGAATTTCTGGAGCTCTATGAATGCAGTCCTTTTAGTTATTCTTTTCTTTTCTTTTTTTTAATGGAGGTATCTTTATATAGGCATGGCTAATTAAGTCACTGTACTTCTGTGATTCTACATCAGGCATTTTTTGTGGACAGGAAAAATATTAAACACACCTATGCAATTAGTTTCCTAGAGCTGCTGTAACAAAGTACCATAAACTAGATGGGATAAACATCAGAAATTTATTAACTCACAGTTCTGGAGTTTAAAAGTCCAAAATGAAGGTATCAATAGGGCCATGCTTTTCCTGGTTCCTGGTGGTTGTCAGCAATTCTCAGCATTCCTCGGCTCACAGCTGCAGCACATCAATCTCTGCATCTCTTCACATGGCATTCCTCCCTGTGTGTCTGTCTTTCCATCATCTTCCCTCTGTGTGCATGTTTGTCTGTATACCTCTTTTCCTCTTATTACAAATCACCAATCATATTTGATTTAGGGCCCACCTAATTCCAGTATAACCTCATTTGAACTTGATTATATCTATAAAGGCATATTTCCAAAAAAGCCACAAGGTACTATGAGTAGGACTTAACATATCTTTTGAGGGAATACAATTCAACCCACAATAGTGTGTGTGTCTGGAATATATGTAAAAGTTATAATTTAAAAAAAGTAAATATTAAGTGGCATTTTAAAATTGAAAATAGCTTTTCATTATTGTATTTTCTCAATTAATGGACATTAAAAGAATATCGCAGGTAGGAGTCTAGGAGTCTGAGGATATTTTTTTTAATGATAAAAAGAGTTATGCACATCAAAAAGGTTGGGAGCCATTGGTATAGACTTTGTGTCAGGAATAGAATAAGGTAAAACTAGCCAAGTAAGTAAAGTAAAGTATGGAGAGCTTTTAATGACAAGATAAGGACTCTTGGTTTCATTTGTTAGGCAAAGAGAATTACTAGCGATTTTTTAGCAGGTGACATGTATGCATGTAAAAGCTTTTGTGATTGATAAAGTAAAAATTCTGAACCAACAATCTATCCATCAATGTGGGGCTTTATAGGAAAACTAGAAGCCCGGTGCACGAAATTCGTGCACGGCAGGGGGTTGTCCCTCAGCCCAGCCTGTACCCTCTCCAATCTGGGACTCCTGGAGGGATGTCCGACTGCCCGTTTAGGCCCGATCCTGGTGGGATCGGGCCTAAACGAGCAGTCAGACATCCCTCTCACAATCCAGGACTGCTGGCTCCCAACTGCTTGCCTGCCTGCCTTCCTGATTGCCCCTAACCGCTTCTGCCTGCCAGCCTGATCACCCCCTAACCACTCCGCTGCCAGCCTGGTTGATGCTTAACTGCTCCCCTGCCAGCCTGTTTGCCCCCAACTTCCTTCCTCTGCCAGCCTGGTCACCCCTAACTTCCCTCTCCTGCAGGGTTGATCACCTCCAACTGCCCTCCCTTGCAAGCCTGGTCCCTCTCAACTGCCCTCCCTTGCAGGTTGGGTGCCTCCCAACTGCCCTCCCCTGCTGGCCATCTTGTGGTGGCCATCTTGTGTCCACATGGGGGCAGGATCTTTCACCACATGGGGGCAGCTATATTGTGTGTTGCAGTGATGATCAATCTGTATATTACTCTTTTATTAGATAAGATAGAGGCCTGTTGCACGGGTGGGGGCCAGCTGGTTTGCCCTGAAGGGTGTCCTGGATCAGGGTGGGGTTCCCTTGGGGCGTGGGGCGGCCTGAGCGAGGGGCCTGTGGTGGTTTGCAGGCTGGCCACGCCCCCTGGCAACCCAAGCAGAGGCCCTGGTTTCTGGAATTTATTTTCCTTCTACAATTGAAACTTTGTAGCCTGGAGCGGAGCCAAGCCTCCTGCTGATCCCTCCGGGCGGCAGCCATTCCTGTGGCAGTTAATTCACCTTCTACAATTGAAACTTTGTAGCCTTAAGTGGGTGAGCCCGGCCAGGGTGTGCGGAAAGCTTTGCTTCCTCTGTTGCTGCCGGCAACCCTGGCCTGCTCTCTCAAGCTCCATTCTGCCATTTGTTTGAATTTGTTTACCTTCTATAATTGAAACTTTGTAGCTTGAGTGGAGGCTTAGGCCTGCAACGGCTATGGAAAGCTTGGCTTGCTCTGTTACCTGGGAAATCTTGCTCTCTGTGGCCATAGTCATCTTGGGTTGGGTTAATTTGCATACTCGCCCTGATTGGCTGGTGGGCGTGGCTTGGCTGGTGGGCATGGCTTATGTAGCGGAGTGATGGTTAATTTGCATATTACCATTTTATTAGAGAGGATTACCCAAGTACAGTATGGACTATATAAGATCGAGTGTGGAAAGGTCACCAGGCATGAAGTGACCAGTATCTACTCACTGGATGACAATGATAATGAAGAGAATGGGATAAATGCTGGACGTATTACTAAGAAGAAGGGGAAGGTATGATAAGTATGTACATGCATATAGTGCATTTGTATGTATATTTTTTGTGGATGTTTGAAGGTACACATGTGAACTAGAGGTCTTATACAGTATCTAGCTCTTTTAAAATGAAAGAATACTTATTATTTCATTTGATATGTTTAATACATTGATTTGGTGGTTATCTTTCCATTTGTAAATGCAATATTTTTCTAAATAGAAAATTTTAAATGATCGATTTTGACCTGTCTACTTTCTGACACACAGTAGACACTCAAATATTTCTTGGTTGGTAAACATCAACATTTTAGCCATTCCAAAACTGGGTCTAATTTATTAGTGTATATTGAATTTATATTTTCTATCAGTGATTTTTTTGTTTGTTTGTTTTTGTTAATCCTTACAGGAGATTTTTTCCATTGATTTTTAGAGAGTGGAAGGGAGGGAGGGAGGGGAGGAGAGAGGAAGAGAGAGAGAGAGAGACAGAGAGAGAGAGAGAGAGAGAGAGAGAGAGAGAGAGAGAGAAATGTGAGAGAGATACATTGATTGGTTGCCTCCTACATGCAGCCCAACCAGGCTGGGGATCGAATCTGAAACCCAGGCATGTGCCCTTGATGGGGAATCGAGCCAGTGACCCTTTGGTACACAGGCCAATGCTCTAATAATTTAGCAATATTGGCAGGGGTATTTTGTGTCAGTGTTCTATGTTTAGGAGAGAAAGTGGTGGAGAGAAAAAGGTAGAAGTAATAGTAGTTGGAGGAAACTGAAGTTTGAGTTTGGTAAAGAAATTGTAAATACGTACCAAGCTAGTCTAAATGATTTCAACTCCCCAAAACAGGACAAATTCCATCTATTGATCCTGAAAGAATTTGAAAACTAGATTACTGAACAACTTTCAGTGGTCTTTGAGGAGTCATAGAGAAGTAGAAATGCCAAAGGATTAAAAAGCCGAAGGGATGAGAAGATATATTCTCAAAAACACACAGTATATAATTTAGTATTACCTCTAGGTGAGATTAGGAAACGTATCATTCATTAGAAAAAGGAAGCAGTAAATCATGTCATCAGATTAAACACACTATTTTATTTGTAATATAGTTATTGGGAAAAGGTCATGATTCGCATCTCTCTCTATTTTTACTTTAATTTTGCTCAGTACAGAGACAGAGTATATCCAGACTCCAACCAAATAGTTGTTAAGGTCCCTTATGACATCCAATTAGACAAGTCAGTTGTTAGCATAAGACGGTGACTATTTAACAGTTGAAGGATTATACCAAACAGGTGCTCATAAACAATTTAAATTAGTGGTTTTCAAACTTTTTGACTATGATTTGCAGTAAGAAATACATTTTACATCATCTGGTAAGCATACATGTTCAAATGTATGTCTGTTTATGGGTATGTCTATTTACAATAATGGGTGCACTTTGATATTTTCCACTCTATGTTTTTCTATTCTATTTCATTTACAAAACTGCTGGTTGCAACCCACTAAGTCTATTTCATGACTCACTAATGGGTTGGGACTCTCAGTTTGAAAAATGTGAATTGATTTCTATCCGAATGTTTTTAGTGACTACAAAGCTGTTTTTACCCTGTTCAATTGAATATTTGAATGAAGACAGAAGAAATGTTTTCAAATTTGCATAGAGGAATAAGGTCATTTTTTTTCCATGAAATTATTAACAGTTTAAAATTAAATAGAAAATTAGAGTCTTAACAGGTCCTTGAGGTGATTCTGAAGCACAGTGAAGTTTTACCACCATCACTGAGGCAAAACCTTCAACTGAGGACTTGGGGGATAAGAAGGAAGGACAGGATAGCAGTGAGGTTCCCTTGAAAGTGAAAATACACCTCAAGAAACTCAAAGAATCATGCTGCCACAGACAGAGAGTTCCAATGGATTCACTCAGGTTTCTCTTTGAAGGTCAGAGAATAGCTGATAACCATACTATTAAAAAACTGGGAATGGAGGAAGAAGATGTGATTGAAGTTTATCAGTAATAAACAAGGTCATTAAATGGGTTATTCTTTTTATTTTCCCTCAGTCCTTTTTTATTTTTAAAAATAGTTCTTTTGTAATGTGGTGTTCAAAATGGAGTTGAAAACTGCCTCCCCTCCCCGCAATCTCTTTAACATCTGGTAATGTGAATTTTAGTGCCCATCATCATTCATTATTTGTTTTCATTGTGCTAATTTTTGGTGATCAAACTTCAGCCCCCTTCATATTGCCCTCTCCTTTTGAAATATTACATGTGTGCACAGGGAGACCACCTTTTCCAAGACTGAATTTTCAGGCTGTGATAAATAAGGTGGACTAATGCAAGTCTGCACAATGACTTTCTAACTGGCCTGGAAGTTCTAGTATGTGATTGTTTCATCCCTAGATTATTACTTTCAGTGGGAGATGCAAGTTTTTTAGAAAACTGAACTGTGGAAAAATGAGCTTTCCTCAACTTAAAGCCACTTTTAAAATATGAAGGTCTGGATCAAAAGAAGAGGAATATCAGGTTGGAGTCAAGATGATAGGTAAGGTGAGAGTAAAGACTAACTCCATAGATGGCTTCGCTGAAGAGAAAGCATTTTAAGAGTAAAGAAAAATCTTGTCAGAAGATCCCAGAAAAGTTCTAAATTTAATTAGCAGTTAATAAGGTTATCCATGCAGAAGTGTGTACAATAACACACAGATCTTTTTTATTTTATTTGTACCTTTTGGCCTGGGATATAGTTTTTAAATGGACATTATCTGTACCAGGTTCATTAAAATAAACAAAATATTTGTAAAAATTGTACTAATGTTTATTCTATTTCTTATTGTACAGAAAGAAAAAGAAAATGTCTTAAACAAGATCTTTTTGCACAATACTGGAAATTATTGTTTGTACATAGTACAAATGAATTTTTTCTTCAGTACTGTACAATGATGATGATCATGACTTTGGTGCACTGGAAGTTACTGAGGTGCCTTCTATATTAAGGATTTAATTAAGGCCAAAATATTTCTTACTCAGTGTTCTGTTTTTTTTTTTTTTTTTTTTTAATGTGGTATTTCTCTATGGTGCTTATTTATGACAGTTACCCAATCATGTTGAATAAGTGGGCATGCCAAAAATTTAAAACAGAAAATCTGAAAAGTAAATTAGATTTAAGTATATATGTACATTTCTGCACTTTATATCTCAAAAACTATGTGTAAAACCAATATTGCAGATATGCTGCTGCTTTAGAGCAGCATGTTTAGAAACAAAGTAAAACATTAACAGAATAAAATCTGTTGTGTTTCAGATGATAAAAAACTTTAACATAAGAGGAGAAAGGGACCAAATTTTTTGAGAACCTACTATATGCCAAACATAAATCACTACTGTGATATTGTTGAAAAACCATGACCCTAAGCAAAGCAAACCAAACTGATTTGATTTGGATTACCTTAGGGGCTATAATTCCAAAGGATGAAAGTTTCCCTCTTTTTTTACTGGTCTGAACTTACCTAGAATTTGGAGTACTCTGTTCAGAATAAGTTTAGAGGACAGTGAGAAACCTGCTTTTTAGAAAACACATGAAGGAAATAGGAATATTCAGCCTGGAGAATTGCCGTTTTCATTCATTAATTTTTGAACATGTTTATTAAATATAAATTAACAAGCCAGGCATGGTAGGTGCTGAAAACACAAAAATAACTACAATGTTGTCTTTTCCAACAGTCAAAGAAGGAAAACATTATTTATTTATTGACAATTGCTACTACATTAATTACCTTAAATGTATTAGATCCTTTCATCTCATAATCCTGTGAATCTACTTTGGGTTGGGTAAACTAAGACTTTGAAGAGAAGTCCTTTGGCCCAGAGCCCACACGGGTAAGTGGATGGTGGAGCTGGAATTCAAATCCAGGTCCCAGTAAATATGGAGCATGTATTCTCAACCACTATATAATATTATCTTTTGAAACTCAGATTCATGGGCTTCTTCTTTTTTTTTTTTTAAATATATTTTATTGATTTTTTACAGAGAGGAAGGGAGAGAGAGAGAGAGTTAGAAACATCGATGAGAGAGAAACATCGATCAGCTGCCTCCTGCACGCCCCCCACTGGGGATGTGCCCACAACCAAGGTACGCGCCCTTGACCGGAATCGAACCTGGGACCCTTCAGTCCGCAGGCTGACGCTTTATCCACTGAGCCAAACCGGTTTCGGCAGATTCATGGGCTTCTTATCTTTGAAGAATTGACCTTTGGAAGTATGGGTATGCATCTATTAAAGCAAACATGTATAAAAAATTAATATTCACCACACAAAATATACAGTATATTTTTAATACAAAGACTTAAAATGAACATTTTAGGTAGCTTCTATTATTATACACCTATCTTTTATTTCAAAATATTGTTAACACAAACGCTAAGTTAATTGTACATTTGCAGGGAAACAGGCTTTGTAGGCTAAAAGGAAACAGACCTGCTGTCTTTTTCTAAACTTTATATTTGGAGATAGTATTGAAAACATATAACTGCAATTATAAAGACTGGCATGTGGTTTCAAAATGGTCTTCCATGTGTTTATAGGTCATTCAACACATTGTGCCTATGTACCAAGGGTAGAAGGACACATATAATGTGTACTGGCTGCTGGGTTGAAATTGTTTTATTAAATTTTCACTGCTGTTAGTGAATGAGGAGACTGAGCTCAATAGCTTGAGTAGACTGCATGGGTAATAAGTAGTGAGTGTGATTCCAAAGCTTATGCACTTTCCACAGTACCACACTACCTGCAAGGAGCTGACAGTGTACTGTATAATTCGTCTAAATTGGTAAACTCTTTTAAATGTCTTTGATGTTGAATTAAACTCCAGTTGTTTGCATGGAAAATAATACAATAATCCTATATAATCCTACATAATAAAAGCCTAATATGCTAAGTGTCCGGTCATCCATTCAACCAATCAAAGTGTAATAAGCTAATGATATGCTAGGGCTGCTCAACCACTCGCTATGAAGTGCACTGACCACCAGGGGGTAGACGCTCCAACTGGTACGTTATCTTGCTGCTGGGGTCTGGCTGATCAGGACTGAGTGAGATAGGCCGGACACGCGCTCCCATGGTCTCTCCCTGGCTGGCCAACCTCCTGCGTCCCTCTCCGGCCCCGATTGTGCACCAGTGGGGTCCCTTGGCCTGGCCTGAGCCCTCTCGCAATCTGGGACCCCTCGGAGGATGTCGGAGAGCTGGTTTCAGCCCAATTTCACAGACCAGGCCGAGGGACCCCACTGGTGCACAAATTCGTGCACCGGGCCTCTAGTAATACAAGAATAATCTTTGTCTCATGTACTCAAAACTGTAAACCCACTTTTGCCCTACCCTGAATATGCCCAGTGGAATGACAAAAGTTAGTGCAATGACCTTTCAGTATAGATTTACATATTTAAGATAGATGTCATTTTAAATTTGCAAATGAAAACAGCACTGGTAAAAGTAGAAGATACATATTTGGGACACACAGTGCTATAGGTGGATATACACGTTACAAGAGTTTTCAATTATATAGCATATCTAAGTCACACTATTAAAAGTTTTTGGTTTTGTAAATTTCCCACACATTTCCATTTTCCAAATCTTCCATTCTAGCATTTTTAAATTAAATGGTATTTAACTTTAATGATGTACCAATTGCCACTTCTTTCATAAATTTTTGCTAAACTATTTCAGTAACTCAAACTCTCCAGTGCAAATTTAAACACACACACACACATCCTAGGTTTTGAGGAACTTTGTTATACTAGTATATGATCTATACCAATTTAGAATTTTACCATATTCCAATATCCTGGGAGTTAACTTGACTAGCTAGTCCAATATAATATATGCAATAACAAAACAAATTATGATAGAATTGTATATTGACAATTAAAATGATTTCCTAGCGGCTTTTAATATATTGAAAAGGGCATACCTCATGAAATATTAAAGTAAATTACATCATTTCGAGGAAGAAAATGACAATCATACCTATTTAGTTTTAATTAAATACTAGAGCAAGATTACTTTGTACATTTTAATTTTTTAACTAAAAGTATTTTCTTGCTTCTATACTTGTGAAGGCAGAGAAATATACTTTTATCACAGACCAAGGCTGGCAGTGAGAATTACCTATATTTTTAGATAATTTCGAAATTCTCTGAAGGGTACATGCCTAGGAAAAAGGGAGGCATCATCATTAACTGGTATCATACCTGAGGGTCCTCAGGGATTTTTAAAATAAGGTATTTGTAGCTTCCACCACAGTGTGACATGGTGCATTCCTTTCAGGCGGGGAGGTGAGTTCAAGAGCTGTTTGCTGTTCAGAGCTCCATCCAGAGCAAATCGCGGTTGGACAAATTCTAGAGTAAGTTGTGCCTGTGTGTGCGGGTGTCAGCCTGTCTCACAGCGAAAGGAAAGACCCATTCCATTCCTTCCGTATCCTTCCCCAACGACACGGGACCGGCCTCCACAGGGGCTTGTTTCGGCGCTGCAGCCCCCTTTCTTTGGGCTGCCCCAGGGTCCGGCGGGCAGGCCTGCGAGGCAGGGCGCAGGGGGCCGAAATGGGCGCCGGGCACCCCCCACCTTCGCAGCGCGCGGCGCTGCCAGTGGCCGCTGCTGCGGGCGACGCCGGGGATGAAGATGACGAACCGCCCAGCAGGAGCGCGGGGGGAGGAGATGGCAGCGGAGGCGAGACGCAGCCTCCACGGCGCCCTTCCCGCAGGGAGCACTCGCCGCCGGGGAAAAGCTACGGGAGGCCACCACCGCCCCGCCTCTGCCGGCGGCGGCCCCGAGCACCTGGTCACCTGGTCACTGCTGTCCTCCCGCAGGGTGGCGGGGGCGGGGCCGGGAGCCGGGGGGGGGGGGGGGGGGGGGGGGGGGGAAGACCGGCGGGGCCAGGCCGCCGGGGGGCGCACCGCGGCTCCGCCCCTCCGAGGCGCTGCGCAGGCGCAGTGGCCCTACCGCAGGCAGGGGGCGGCAACATGGCGGAGTGAGCGGCGGCGGCGGGGCTTCACAACAACAGTGGCGCCGGGGGTGGCGGCAGTAGCCGTGTCCGTAGCGTCGGCCACAGCCCGGGCTTCAGCACCGGCCAGCGCCGCGGCCCGCAGGGCGCCCGGGGCTTTTCGGAGGGGCGGCAGCATCTCCGCGAGGCGCGGCCGGGCCGGGGCGGCCGGGAGGGGGGGAGAGGAGGCAGTGGAGGCGGCGGCACAGCTGCTCTCCCGAGAGCGGTTGGCGGGGCGGCTGCCGCCGGGAATAAGCCTGAGAGGAACCCACCGCCATCGGCGGGGAGCGAGCCCGGCGTCGCGGCGCCGGTGGATGCTGGGCCTGCGAGGCGACGGCCGGGGGGCGGAGGACGCGGCAGGTCTAGCGGTGCCGGCGGAGGCAGCGCCTCTGCTCGTCCCTCCTCGGGAGCGGGCCATATGGCGAGCGAGAAGCCAGGCCCGGGCGGGCTCGAGCCTCAGCCCGTAGGGCTCGTCGCCGTCGGGGCCGGCGGCGGCGGCGGCGGCGGGGGCAGCGGGATGGGCGAAGCGAGGGGCCCGCCCGCCCCCGGCGCGGTGGTGCTGCCCGCGGGGATGATTAACCCGTCCGTGCCGATCCGCAACATCCGGATGAAATTCGCAGTGCTGATTGGACTCATACAGGTCGGCGAGGTCAGCAACAGGGACATCGTGGAGACGGTGCTCAATCTGGTAAGGGAAAACGCCTGTCCCTGCCTCCCCGCCCCCCCGCCTCCCGCACCCGGGTCACCGCGCTGCGCATCCCTGCGAGCCGGGACCGAGCAGCCGGCGGTGCCGGCGGTGACCCGCCCGCGCGTAGCCCTCGCCCCGCCACCTCCCCGCCTCCTCGGGTCTTCTCCTGCCGCCGGAGCGCAGCGTCCAACTGAATGAACAGGAGAGCATTCCCTGCCGCGCGCAGGTTTTGGGTCGACCGGAGAGTTCGTGGTGGGGAGAGGAGGCCTGCCTTTCTCCGGAGTTCTTTCTCTCCCACTGCGAATGGTCCCCGGTGTGGCTCCGCCAGGATGGAAGCCTGGTCCCTGGCGTCTCAAGTCCCCGGGGCTTCCGAAATGCGGGGAGCGCGTTCGCTCGAACTCGGAGCCGCTGGGTGTGCTGTTTCCCGAGGACGAGGAGAAGGATGCCGTTTTGCATCTGCTTTAAAATGTGGAGTGTTGTGGCTGTGTCCCCGACCCTCACCTCTATTAGGCAGCCTTTCTTTCCTTGTAATGTTCTGAGTGCGCTCACCTCTTTAGTCGTGTGTGTGAGTGTGTGTGTGTGTGTGTGCGCGCGCGCGTTCGCTTGCGCCCCCACAACATGTTAAAATGCGAGGGCACTAAATCACACAGGTTGGTTTCTGTGGTTGTCTTGACAGCGTGGCATATGGATAAAGATGAAAGGAAAGGTGTTAGGTGTAGCCCTAGGGTTTTTTGTTTGTTTGTTTGTTTTTGTTGTTAGATGTAGCCCTAGGGTTTTTTGTTTGTTTGTTTGTTTTTGTTGTTAGATGTAGCCCTAGTTTTTTTTTTTTGTTGTTGTTGTGTGTGTGTTTTCATGATAAGAAAGCGTTACTGCCGAACTGTGTTTGACTTGATGTTTTACGCTATCTACTGAGGCTAAGAAGCGTTCACAATGTTAGGGGAAGAAATAAGGAGAGGGGAATCATATATTTCACATAATTAAGAGGAGTTCGTTTTTCATGTTTTGTAAATGCAGTTTTTGCGGCAGCAAAGCTTTTCAGCAGTTTCCTTTACAGTAGTCTTTGACAGTAAGTAAGGCTCCGTTTTGGAAGGCAAGGCTTAAATCAGGAGCAATCAGCTGACTATTGTACTTAATGTGGAGTCGCAGCAAAGAAACTGTGCTTGCAAGGAGATTTTATGACACCCAGGTACTCCGATTTTTCAACTAACCCATTATTTTTATTTGGTTTATTGGAAAACTGAAAGGACGCTGCAGCTATAGCAGTGGTGCCATGGATTAGATAATGTCTATAGTTTATGCACCTCTTAAATTCACAGAGAAGTTAAAGCTGTTTTTTTTTCTTTCTTTTTGCTAGTGTTCAAATCAAAGATAGGAGAATATCTGTCCTTGCTTTGTTATGTTTACTACTGTTTAAATACAGACCACCACTTTCTACTTCTTTTTACCCTTAAATATGTCACCATAAAAATCAGTTGTAAGTTTGGGTAATGTTACCACATTGATATAACCGGATTATTTTAAAAACACTAATAGAAATATTATTGAGAGTTTTAATTTTAATCAGCTGCAAATAGGAGGTTAGTACATGTCTTTAGTTTTCCCTTTTAAAAGAAAAGAGGTGAGATCTCAATATGTTAGTATTTTAGCAGGTACTGTATTCTATAACTTTATTTCTGTAAATTTAAAAGAACACATTTAAAGTGTTTTTCCAGTTTTCACCAAACCAATACCAATTTCACTTTAAAAGATGTGCTATTAGGTTATTTTAACAACTGTTTACATGCTTATTTAATACATTTTAACGTGATAAGAGGCAATAAAGCCCTCACAAGCTGGAAACTGATTTGAATGGGTTTGGAATCTGCAGCAGTAGCAATGTTTGCTAGATCAATCCTTAACAGATGGGGTTCTATAGATACACAGTAGATTAAGAAAGGAAGTGAAATATTTCTTTTGAGATTAAAAAAAAGACATTTAACTCTCTTCAGTGCAATGAAAATCTGCCATGAAGTCTCATATGCAAACATTATTGTAGAGATTAACTTGTACTATTAAGGTTTAGATTAATCAGAAATAAGTTAGCACTGAAATGGTATACCCCCAAATCTACTTAGCACCTTGTAACTGCATTGATTTTTGGAATAAACAAAGTTAGGTTTAAAGTTATTTGTATGTGTTTAAAGAATACAATGAATCTTTAAATGGACCTTTTGGGGAAAACAAATGACAAAAGGAGCTATTTGCTATTTAAGTTAATTATATTGATTGTGGAATACATATTGGTCATATGAAGGGTCATATTTCTTGAATAGTAGGTTTAGGTCTTTATCTTTCCAATATACTCATGATGAAAATGTCATGTGAAAACTTAAGCTGATTCTGAAAATATTTGGAAATCTTAGGAATTTAAAAAATAATTATCAAACTTAATTCTATTTGTTTAATAAGTACAATCCAGTAAAATCCATTTAGGGCACTCAGTGATTTGTTAGAGATTGAAAACCCCTAAAGTGGGGTTATCTCTAAAGTGAGTTTCTTTTTAATCTTAATTTAAAACATTAAATAAAAATGATAGGTGGAAATAGAATAATATCTATCACAGTGCCCTTTATGACAGAAAAGAGAAAAACTAGTGAAAATTAAAAACAATAGAGTTTCTGCCTTAAACAGTACTCTTTTCTCAGTCACCTCTGTCAAAATACTTTTCTTTCTATTTTTTTTTCTGTACATTCTTTATATATAACATGAGACTACTAATACTTGGTTTTTAGGTGCTGTTTCTCTATGTCTTGCCAAAGAATTAAAAGTTTTGCAGAGTAAAGTTTAGGCATGCAGCAAAATATAGGGCTTCTTCAACACAGCTGTGGCTATAATTTTTTGCTTCTATTTGCCAAGGTAGAAATGTGTTTTCATTACTCAGGTGGATTGTGGGTGTTTGTTAAAATTTTTTCTATGTAAATAGAAAAAATGAATAATTTCCATTGTAGATGGATGTATTTTGTATAAAGATATTATCACTGACTTAAAACATTCATATATGGGGTGGGTGGATAGCATCTGAAAGTTGAGTACATTAGTTTGTAAATTATGTTACTTGAGAGCATATTTTCAAGGATTTTGCATTGTAGCTTTACTAATAAAAGAAAAACTGATCATCAGCAAACTTTGATTTAGAGAGGAATTATTTAATGTGGCAGTATTAGCTCATTTGTAGAAAAAAATTTGACTGTTTCAGTTATAAAGCAGGCGTACTACTTAATTCATTGCTTCCTTAACATATGTTTTTATAAGGTTTTTCCTTCCTTGAGGTAAATGCTATGTAAATATCATGTGTTCTTTGTTTATAACATGAAAGTTTATTTTTATCAAACATTTTAATATGAGCATATTTTTAGAAAAGATAAAGTAGAGAATTAATATTTACTTAATGAGAGAATGCACAATGGGGATTTTTTAAATAGCTATCTATAATTCTATAGCATTTAATTTGTAGATATTTTCCCCCCATGAATTACAGTGTGATATATCAGTGTATCCTTAATTGTAGAAAATGATAATTTTTTTCACATTTAAGTGGCACATTGTATATTGTATTGAAAATATAACAAGATACTTTCAGGGGATTTTGTGGGCTAAGTTTCTCTTTTTTGGCATATTGATCATATATTTTGGTAAAAAGGAAATTTCTAAGTTATTCTTCTATACTTTTATTCCTTGGAGTTTATTTGAAGCTTGATAATCAGAATAATTTTCAATTAAAAGATATTTAAAATTTTACAAACAAAATGTATGTTCTGCATTTGAACTAAATGTATTTTAAAAATATGAAGCATTTTGGAATCATAGTCCTTAATATTAATAAAACCACATATATATATTAAAATAATTTTTTGCATTTTAATTTATGTTGACATGTAAGCTTTTCATATTAACTTGAATTATATTTTATTCTTGCTATTGGGTGTTGAAAATGAAATTAAAATGCATATGTAATTATTGAACTTTCAGAATCTTGAGTTCTTAGGTTTTCCACAGAATTATTAATTTCGTCATATAATGACACTAAAGTAGCAAATATTCTCTAGCCAGTCTATAGTCGTTATATTAATTTTAAATAAGTACTTTGTATATTGCTAGTTTTTGGCAAATACGGTGCTCTTAATTAAATGTATCTGTAGGATCTCTCTGCTTTTGTTATATTTTCTCCAACACAATGTAAAGAAATTTATTGGTTCTAGCAGACCCAACCCCCATATTGGTTCACTGATGTAGCTGTATTAGACTAGTAACATTCAGTCGTCCATCTTTTTGACTATTTAAATATTATTTTGCATAAGTTTTATAGGTTTTTCATTTCTTGCCTATACAGCTCATATTTTATGAATTGGTAGTATATCTCCTTATATGAAGATATACCTGTCACTCTCTGGTATTATGGTTTACAGGTGGTTCCCCTCCTATGCTGTGAACTCCAAGAGGGCAGGAACCTATCTTATATATATTTATTCTTTGTATTTCTGGGTCTTGGATAAGTTCATGCATTTTGAATATGCAGGATAACATTATTAGGCAGAAGATCAGTTTCTGAAATTCTGTTCAATTGTAGAGACCAGACCCAAGATCTTTAAATAAATTAGACTCATGTCAAATTAATATATTGTTTATTCCTATGACTAGAAATGTGTGTTGAATATGTATGATGTTATTAATGTGGTCATTATTATATATGTAAGTGTTATTTTAAACTGGTATCCTGCAATAAGTAAGAATCTGATAAAAACTTTTCAGTAAACCTATGTTTGTCAAATATATAAGTACATAACAAAGATTGTGTTATTATTAATAAAGAATACATAGTGCATTGAATAGAAATTTAAAAAATGATGGTCAGCATTTGTCATATTACCAGGAATAGTGGATATCTCTTATTTTTGTCTATCTAGCATAATGCTAATGTAATGGGGAGCCACAGGGTCAGTCCCAGGACTTGTGCTGGAACTCCTGTTAGCACTGCTGAACAAGTCAACTCATTCCATAGTTGGTGATGCCTGTGTTAGAATTTGACCAAAAGTGAATCCAAGAGCAAGAAATGTGTTTGTGATTCTGCTTGAGAACCTGAAGTTCTCTGTGCCTATAGTAATTATCGTAAATTTTCTCTTTTAAAGCTTATTATTATTGTTGTGATTAGCTTGAAGTCTATTTAAATTGGGTTTTTGTTACTTATAAATGGAAAGGATACTTAGAAGTGTAGACATCAGTAACTGGAAATGGGACATTGTAAGGAACAGACCTTAAAGGTTGAAATAGAATGCAAGGCAGCGAGGATGTTGCTTTCTCTACCAATTCCTCTTAAGGAATTATAGAGCAGCTGTTTTAAATTGTCACCTGTGTTATCTTTGCTCATGAAACTACTGAGACTGGAACTTTAGTGATAATAGAGTGTTTGGGGCATGTCTCAGGGCCTTTGATAATCCTACCTAATAAAAGAGTAATATGCAAATTGACCACACCTCCGCTACACCCACCATCCACGCCCACCATCCACGCCCACCAGCCACGCCCACCAGCCAATCAGAGCGAGTATGCAAATAAACCCAACCAAGATGGCTACAGCCACAGAGAGCAGGAGGGAGGCTTGGGTTTGCCAGGCAACAGAGGAAGCCAAGCTTTCCGCCTGCCCTTCCCAGCCTAAGCCTCCACTCAAGGCTACAAAGTTTCAGTTATAGAAGGTAAACAAATCCAAACAGAAATGGCGGCAGACACTGAGCTGGAAAGAGAGGGAGGCTAGGGTTGCCCCCAGCAATGGAAGAAGCAAAGCTTTCCGCACACCCTGGCCAGCCCAGGCCTCCGCTTAAGGCTACAAAGTTTCAATTATAGAAGGATAATAAACTCCAACAGAAATGGCTGCCGGCCATGGAGAGAGCAGGAGGCTTGGCTCCGCTCCAGGCTACAAAGTTTCAATTGTAGAAGGTAAATAAATTCCAGATACCAGGGCCTCTGCTTGGGTCGCCAGGGGGTGTGGCTGGCCTGCAAACAACCACAGGCCCCTTGCCCAGGCCGCCTCACGCCCCAAGGGAACCCCCACCCTGATCCAGGACACCCTTCAGGGCAAACCAGCTGGCCCCCACCCGTGCACCAGGCCTCTATCCTATCTAATAAAAGAGTAATATGCAGATTGACCATCACTCCAACACACAATATGGCTGCCCCCATGTGGTCAAAGATCCTGCCCCCATGTGGACACAAGATGGCCACCACAAGATGGCCAGAGGGGAGGGCAGTTGGGAGGGACCAGGCCTGCAAGGGAGGGCAGTTGAGAGGGACCAGGCCTGCAAGGGAGGGCAGTTGGAGGCGATCAATCCTGTAGGGGAGGGCAGTTAGGGATGACCAGGCCGGCAGAGGAGGGAAGTTGAGGGCAAACAGGCTGGCAGGGGAGCAGTTAGGCATCAATCAGGCTGGCAGCGGAGTGGTTAGGGGGTGATCAGGCTGGCAGGCAGAAGCGGTTAGGGGCAATCAGGAAGGCAGGCAGGCGAGCAGTTGGGAGCCAGATTGGAGAGGGTGTTGGCTGGGCTGAAGGACACCCCCCCCTCCGTGCACGATTTTGTGCACCGGGCCTCTAGTGCCTTATAAGAGGAATTAGCTTTGGTCCAAGCTGGCATGCCTGAAATCATAGAGGGAAGAGAATATTGTCTTTCCAACTAAGAGAGGCCCTTTCTGTCCGTAGGCACCATCCAAAGTAGTAGATAATCAGAATACATACCAAGAACCTTGAAGGTTGAAAAGCCCCAATTTTCGATGAGTTTAAATTAGAACCATGTAAAGTTCTGTTTTATAAGCTTCTCCCAAGCATCTCATGTATGTTTCCAGACTCCTGACCAGAGTAACAAACCAGTTACTAAAGAGCTTTAAAAAGGGTGCAACTAGGGAACAAGTGCTAGGTAGAATAGCTGTGCCTGGTTACACAGCTTATTGTTTCACATTGCTTCCCGGAAAATAATTAAGCTGAGGGTTAAGGGGATGAGTCTTGTGAAGGCCTGTTGCTTTGAGACTGAATATTGCTAGGAAATTGGAAAGTTGGCAATCTAGATTCATATACTGTATTCTGACAAGATCTCTGGCTTTGTTTGCTAATTTAACCAGTTGCCTGAAGTAAATTGACCAAAAGCTTATTAAGCTTTTAGGGAAACTATTTCCAGGGTTAACCTCAAGCCAGGTAAACAAAGGCCTGTATTCTTGTATTTCAAAGGCAACTGCTAAAGCAGTACAACTACTAGAAGGAATATATAAGGCCATAGAAGGTAATGGATAAGAGAGGTCTTCTGAGATGGTAATAATGACCAAGGAACTCCATTGCCAGGACACGGAATTTTTGCTACTCTGACCATTACTGTATGGTCGGTCTGTGCTTTGAATCAGTGACCATGGTTTGTTTTACCCTTTTCACTCTTTTAAGTAGGAGTTAAGTTCTTTTACCATTATATATTAACTAGCGTTCCCGTTGCAGGAAAAATCCTGCAATAGGGTTTCCTGCTGCACTCTACCCCGCCCCGCCTGCTCTCCTCCCTTGTCCCCTGGCCTGCCTTCTCCGCCAGCCCGCCCCACTCTCCTCCCTTCTCCCCCGGCCCCGCCTCCGCTCCTCCCTTGTCCCCCGGCCCGCCTTCTCCGCCAGCCCACCCCACTCTCCTTCCTTCACCCCCGGCCCCGCCTCCGCTCCTCCCGTCTCCTCCCCCCGGCTTGCTTGCTTCTCCGCAGCTTTGCTCCCTTCTGCAGCTCTTGGCTTCTTTCTACGCTGTCTTGATATGCAAATTAGCCGCCATATTTGTTGGGGTAATTTGCATACTCGTCCTGATTGGTTGGTGGGCGTGGCTTGGCTGGTGGGCGTAGCGAAGGTGCGGTCAATTTGCATATTTGTCTATTATTAGGTAGGATTACTAGTGACCCAGTGCACGGATTCCTGCACATTGAAAGGAAATTAATTAGAAGGTGGCCGGCAGGGTGGGACTGGGTGAGATGGGCTGGACATGCCCTTGAGCCAACCTCCCAAGGTCCCTCCCTGGCCGGCTGCACCTAGGGCGGTGCCGTGGCTCCAAGGGCTTCTGCGGAGTGAGTGGAGTCCCTCCGGCAGGTGGGGTCCCTCGGCCTGGCCTGCGGGAATCGGGCTGAAACCAGCTCTCCGACATCCCCCGAGGGATCCCGGAGTTCGAGAGGGCACTCTGCAAAGTTCCTGTCATACAGGGTGTGGAACGCAGACACGAGTGTGCAGTAAACCAGATTCGGGGCCAATAGTGCCCCAGCAACAACATAACCTATGGCCAAAGGTAGAATCGCAGGGCCCTGCAAGGAATTGGGCTCCCTCCTCTCTGGTTTCTGGGTGCATCACCCGAAACCGCTGCTGCCAAGTCACTGCAGCTCGGCAGCTTCTGTGTTGAGCATCTGCCCCTTGGTGATCAATGCGTGTCATAACTACCGGTTGGACGGACACTTAGCATATTAGCTACACACACACACACACACACACACACACACACACACACACAATTACATAGCTATATTGTCAGATTATTAGGTACCACCCAAAAAGAATTTAGATCTGTCCAATTGCTCCTAGCTCAAAGATTTTTCTTTGTTTCTCCTTCCCCTGGTGAGATGATGAGTGTGTTTTTTGTTGTGCCTAAGATAGTAATATTGCTAAACAGGGAAGTTTAAAACGTGTTACATATATGGAAAGAAGTGAGTTTATAAGGCAGATGAGCAGCCAAGGACTAGAATGTTTCAGATTTCTGTTGGTTTTAACTGCATAGAATCTGTTGTTTCTGATACTAACAGTTCTAGACTTTTTGATACTTCGTTGGGGAGTCATTTCTTTTTAATTCTTGTTTACATGGTTTGGGATTTCCCTGAATTCCTTTCTGCTTTCCTGGACCAGAATCAGAAACTGGACCTGGCCTATCAATAAAAGATATTGGTTAAAAATGTAGCTGCACATCTGAGACAGCATGATAACTTCTTTCATTCTGCTAGAGAATAAAAGGATGCTCACCACTAGAGTTGCTAAGATGTCAGAATGTAAGTTTAGATTTGATTGGCAATCTGCCACAATTAATGCAGAGTATGCTTGAGAATGAAGTTAGCACGAGGCAACTAGAACCAAGAGATAGATTGACAATGGTATTTTTGGAGCCTTTCAAGTCAATTATTTGCCCAGACTTTTCAGTGTATTAAGCTAATATGTTTCCTGTTTTGCTTAAGTTGCTTTGAGTTGGGTTGTATCCATTTCACTCCCATGATTCTGTTACCGGAAAGGGGACCTGGCCCTGAAAGGGTCTTTTCAAGGGCTGGTCAGTTGTGTGTGGGTTCTTGACTTCGTGCAGGAAAAATTTCACAACATGAGTCTGGATGACCATGAAGAAACATTTATTAAAGCTGGGGACTGTGAAACAAGAACAGGCTTAGCATAGAAGAAGCAACAGGAGAGCCTATGCTGAGCTGCCCTAGATCTCTGGGAAGTCAGAGAAAATGGGGCCTTGGCATCAGGTTCAGGGGTTAGCCTGGGATGAGCTGCTGCTGCCCATTGCTCCTCTAGTTGCAAGCCTGCTGGGGTCTTTTAGGATTTAGGAGATGCATGCCTGTGGGGGAAGAAGTGGGAGAAGAAGAGGGAAAAGGTAATTGCGGGGACTGCTCCCCAGAGGAAGAGCTTGCACTAGGTCCTTGTCTTGAGGCTTTATCTCTTTCTTACTGGAGGGAATCTTAGGGGAAGTCTCAGGAGAGGGTTTCAACAGAATACTCATCAGTTTTCTAGGCATGCTCCTCAGGGTCATGGTCTTCACTGTTTGGTCAGTGTCAGGGCAGGGGGTCATTGGTCATTGTAGCTGGTCCTAGTGTTGCCCACCTGGTTTTGCTGCTTTTCTGAGTCTGGAGCAGAAGTACAACTGAGGCCAAGATTTATTTTTAGGGAGGTGACCTTCTGTATCTGCTGTAAATTGCTCTGTCATTTTGTTTAGCTGTCTCAGTTTTCCTATTTCACTTCTCCTGACTTACTGGCTTGCCTCAATTCCTGATTAATATTCAGAATTAATTTTTTTTTTAAATTGGGTATTATGTATTACAGGACAAATAATAAGAAAACTAACTTGGCTAAGGACTTGATATATTTCAAGAAAGAAGAAATATATATTGCTAGTTAATGCAAAATCTTCAACAATAGGAAAGGTTAAATAAATTATTTTATATCCATGTTATGGAATATCATGCAGTCATTAAAACTTTATGTGCCTCAGTTTCATTAGGTGTAAAAGGGGATATTTACCTTAAGGTTTTTGTACAGATTAAATGAATTTATATGTGTATACAGACAATATATATGTACTAGGGGCCCGGTGCATGAAATTCGTGCACGTGGAGGGGGGTCCTTCAGCCCGACCTGCACCCTCTCCAATCTGGGAGCCCTCATGGGATGTCCTACTGATGGCTTAGGCCTGCTCCCTGTGGTTCTCTGCTCTCTGCGGACCTGCCTGCTTGACACCACCGCAGGCCCTGGTGTCTGCTCTCTGTGGGGGTCTGCTTGCCCTTAGCCGCTGGGGCCAGGGGCAAACAGGACCCTGCTGTCTGCTCTCTGTGGGGGCCCTGCGGGGGACTGCTTTCCCCTCACTGCCATGGCCGGGGGCAAGCAGGGCCCTGCTGTCTGCTCACTTGCTGCGGGGGACTGCTCGCTCCCTGCAGGGGATGTTCCCGCCCCGCCCCGCCCCTGGCCGCTTGTGCACGCACTGGCTCAGAGCACCTGGGTCCCGGGAGTGTTCCTGCTCTGCCCCCGGCTGCTCCATGCCTGCGTGCATAGTACCGGAGTGGCCGGGGGTGGTTCCAGGACCCCAGCTATTCTGGGCTTACATGAGGGCCTACAGGCTCAGAGTGGCCTGGGTCCCGAGGACGCCTGTTCCCAGGATGCAGGCCGCTTGGCGCTGGCTCTCGCGCAAGCGGCCACCCCGCCCCCAGCCGCTCTGCGCCTGTGAATACAAATTGACCCACCATCTTTGTTGGGTTAATTTGCATATTCACTCCTGATTGGCTGGTGGGCATCATGGGGGTAGGGTCAATTTGCATATTTCTCTTTTATTAGTGTAGATATATATATTTAATTTTAATAGTTTATTGATTTTTAGAGAGAGCAGGAGGGAGAGGGAGAGAGAGAAACATTGGTGTGAGAGCGCAACATCGCTGGGCTGCCTCCTGTACGCCCCCTACTGGGAATCAAGACTGTAACCTGGGCATGTGCCCTCACCTGAATGGAACTTGCAGCTTCCTGGTGTACTGAAAGACACCCAACCAACTGAGACACACCTTTATTCCTCACCCAAGGATATGTTTTTATTAATTTTTAGAGAGAGAGAAACATCAATGTGAGAAACATTGATCAGTTGCCTTCCATACACGCTCTGACTGGGAATCGAACCTGCAACCTTTTGGTGTATGGGATGTGCTCTAACCAACTGAGCCACTGACCAAGGCATGAATTAGTATCACTTAAAGTACCTGGTACAAAGCTAACTTAATTTAGTACTTACTATAGTTTTTTTAATTTTTTAATTTTTATTCTTATCCTGAGCCTGGAGATAATCTGATCAGAGAAAAAACCATCTATTTAAAACTGAGCTGTTCTCTTTTAGCTTGGAGTACCTGAGCCTGGTGAACCTCTCAGAGAACAGATCTCAGGTACCCACAGATCATGATCTCCTATTAAACATAGGAGGTCTGTTCCCCTGAATCTTGTATAGTCTTTAACAGTGCCTTGGGTCATTTTTCCTAATTTTTTAATTTGAGCGAAGTGGATGGAAAACTGGAGAAAGAATAGATAGGAGGTTATTCAAGTTCCTTTGCCAGGAATCTCTTCCATCTCTTCCCTTAAATGGCTGAATTTCACATGTAGACCTAGTAGGACATGAATGATGATCCTAGGTAAATAATACTTCCCTCTGGGAGCATTAGCTTGAATATTTTTAAGACTACTTGAATAACAAGCCTGAGGGACAAGTTAGAGAAGTAACAACGATTTTGTGATCATTTGTTTTAGAAAATATTAGCGTATACAGTGTTTTTGAGAAATTACTCTGCATTAACTAATCCTCAGAATAACTTTCTTTTCAGATACCATTCCTTCTCTACAGATTTGGAAACAAAGGCTGTATGAAATGTCAAGTAGTTACACAAGGTTTTCTAGGTATTAAGTCGGAAGAGTTGGGACTCAGGCCTTCAGATTCAAAAGGTGGAGTCTTTTCCATTATTAATTGAAATGTTTATCCAGTACTTAGAAATTATCCCAAAGGCCAGTTTTATGTGAAGAGATGATGTTAGAAGAGAAGGGATCAGCCAGCCTCAGTGAGTTGATTCTGTGGTAGGGAATGCTAACCATAGAGGGCTCAGGACAAGATGTTCACAGGAAATAAAAATGAATGCAGGACAGTTAGATGGATTTGAACACAAAGGTGATTTAGCAAGTCCAGCCCGTGTGGCTTAGTGGTTGAGTGTCAACCCGTGAACCAGGAGGTCATGATTCCATTCCTGGTCAGGGCACATGCCAGGCTTTGGGCTCGATCCCCAGTAGGGGCTGTGTAGGACGCCTCTGATCGATGATTCTCTCTCATCATTGATATTTCTATCTCTCTCCCTTCCCCTTCCTCTCTCTAACATCCATAATAAAAATATATATATATTTTTAACGTGATTTATCAAGAAATATAAACTATGGGCCCAGTACACAAATTCATGCACCTTGAAAGGAACTGTGGGCCACGAGGCTGAGGTGGGCACAGGAGTGGGTTTTAGTCCATCCTCTGAGCCCCCGTCTGGCCCATCCCACTGTGGCTCCTGGTCCCCTCTCTGCCTGCAGCCCTGCTCCCGCCACTGCCATTCCCATGCACTGATGGCACTGGCCTTGCTCATAACCGCTGATAGCGCAGAGAGATTGGGGCCAGCGCCAGCAGCGGGTGTGAGTGGGGCTGTCACTGGTAGTGGGTGCAAGAGGTGGCTGCTGGCTCCGATCACCCCTCAGGAGCAGGGGGAGGGGAGAAGCCCTCAGGGGCGATCAGGGCTGGCAGCCGCCGCTTGCACCCGCTGATGGTGCTGAGCGATTGGGGCTGGCACCAGGTGCCGGCCATGGGTGCGAGCGGTGCTGGTGCCGGCTGCAGGTGCGAGTGCCGGGCGGGACCGTGGCACACGGGAGCAAAGAATTTTCAGTAACCACCAGAGGCTTGCCACGATGACATCAACTGATGCCCTGCCTTGGTCTGGCGCCCCCACTCACCTGTTCCACCATCCTGCCGCGGCCGACGCCTGCCATGTTTCATGCTCTTCCACCTGCTGCTGATGCCCGCCATGTTCCCTGCGCATTCCCTGGTGGTCAGCGCATGTCATAGTGACCAGTTGTTCGGTTCCGCCGTTAGGTCTATTTGCAGATTAGGGTTTTATCTATATAGATTGCTTTTTCTGATGGAGTCAGACAGTTCTTGTAGAGCTCTTTCATTTTTGTTTATGCTGAGTTCTCTCTCTTCTTCCCTCTTTGTCATTTCTTATTTCCTATCTTTGATATCACTAATTCTTTCCTCCATCTGGTTGGCTCTGTTTTCTTTGCTCAGTAGTTTACTCTTGATCTCATTAATTGCATGCTTCATTTCTAGGATATCTGATTGGTTGTTTTTTAAAGTTTCAAGTCTTTTTGATAAAGTACTTGTTTTGTTCATTGAATTGTTTGTTTTCTGAATGGATTGAACTGCCTCTCTGTATTTCGTGCATCTCATTGAGTATTTTTAGAACTGCAGTCTTGTAGTTTCTGTCATTTATTTCACATATTTCTATTTGCCAGCTTGCTTTCTGGGGATTTTTCACTTTCTTTCTGATTATCCTCGTTACAGTGGTTATTCAT
Source organism: Cnephaeus nilssonii (assembly GCF_951640355.1). Taxonomy (NCBI): domain Eukaryota; kingdom Metazoa; phylum Chordata; class Mammalia; order Chiroptera; family Vespertilionidae; genus Cnephaeus; species Cnephaeus nilssonii. The sequence continues at coordinate 97,993,290 of NC_137079.1, forward strand.
GATATTTGCTGCTCTCCTTTTTTAGGCACTTATATCTGTCTATATTAATGGCCATTGGCACTTTCCTCTGAAGACATCTTTCTCCTCTTTTCCAATAGATGGTGCTGAATTGCAAGATTTTTTACCTCTTTGATCTTCCAGTCATGACCTCCACGTCTTCCATAAGTAATGCTGGGCTCCTTTGGATTGGGATTTGTTTTGCTCTCACCATATTGGTGACCTCTGATCTTTGTGCGGTCCTGCCCCAAGCACTCCACTTGGGTATCTGGGAAACAGCAGCTCTATTTACAGATGATATGCTCCTCAGTCTGAGTCTAAGGGCAACGGAAGGTGAGTTTTTAGGAGTCCATGTCATGGCAGTGCTCTGTGGTTCTGTTTCTGTGTCTGAAACACCACTGCAGGACTGACAGTGGAGAGCCACAGGGCAGAACCCTGTGCTCTGTCCCTTTAGGCCCATGGTCGGCAAACTGCGGCTCGCGAGCCACATGCGGCTCTTTGGCCCCTTGAGTGTGGCTCTTCCACAAAATACCATGGCCTGGGCGAGTCTATTTTGAAGAAGTGGTGTTAGAAGAAGTTTAAGTTTAAAAAATTTGGCTCTCAAAAGAAATTTCAATCGTTGTACTGTTGATATTTGGCTCTGTTGACTAATCAGTTTGCCGACCACTGCTTTAGGCTGAAGGAAGCGCTTGCTACGGCAGGCTTCCTCCTCTCTTCAGGCCAAGATGTGAGCTCCAAGCTGCAGGGCTTTGCTATAGGCCATTTGCACTTTCCTCCTTTCTCATTTCCCATTTACTCCAAGTTGTCCAGCTTTAGATGTTCCAGTGCACCGGTTTCTCAGGCGTGCCTATGTATTGAACAGGTAATTCTTTGATGAATAATAGTTGGTAAACTTGTTGAAATTTTAGGGGGAGAAGCCAAGGTTATTTCTCATGCCACCATTCCTCTTATATCCTAACTTATTTTAAGAGTGGGTGAAGCAGTTGTGAGGAACCATTTTTGTCTGTGGAAGTATGTTGAGCAAATAGATTTTAGTCAGATTTTCTGGGTTTTTAAATTAATTATATTGGGCTTTTTTGTTCCAGAAATAATGTTTAATGATGTTTAGTGATCCGTACTCATGACAAACTGTCATTTGGAATGACAGCTGTATCCAATTACATTGAAAAATTATGCTGCCAAACTCTGAAATAAATTGAAGATGATTTCTTAGAAAATATGGGATCTAGACATTTACAATAGTGATTATAGTTCCAGTGAGAGTGGTTGGGGTTTTGGATCAATATAATTATGCATTCTGTATCTTAGAGCCTTAATTTATTATCTTTGTATGTAAAAGAAATAAATGTATACAATGGGGAGGTAGTTTATGATATTAAAATTTCATAATTCAATGTACCATATTTGTGGCATATGTTATTAGTTTTTAAAGAGAGACACTATTAACGTAGTTTATTCCTGAGACCTTATAAAGGTTTTGCTTTTATTATGATACTTAGCTATCAATGTTTATTATACACTGTTACAGAATCATATCATTCTACAGTTGACTTATTTTCTACTTGATTTAATTATTTAAGATACATTACTATAGGGAGGGTGAGTGGGTGGGAAGAGATCAACCAAAGAACTTGTATGCATATATGCATAACCAATGGACACAGACAATAGGGTAGTGAAGGCCTAGGGTGGGGATGGGGTAAGGCCCGGTCATTGTGGGAAAAAAGGGGACATATGTAATACTTTAAACAATAAAGATTTTTAAAAAATTAATAAAATACATTACTATCTTTAATTTGCAGATCATTTAGTTCTTAGTTCATGGCTACTTTTCCTTAGGGCCCCCCTGCCTCTTTTAAATACTAGTCAGTTGTGTCTGAACATATATACTCATTTTTAGTCTAACTGCATCTCTAATCACATAATCTGTTTTATTCAACAAACATCTATTGACTCCTTACCTTAAGTAATGCTAGGCATGGAGTTTATAGTACTGTATCTGATGACAAATGTAGGCAATGAAATGTAAAAATTCTAGAATAGAAATAAATTAGGGCATAGTGGGCCACACTGAAGGGAGAAAAATACCAATGGAGTCAAGGAAAGGCTTCATAAAGTGATGCTTGAGTTGAGGTTTAAAAGATGGCTAGATCTATTTAGAACTGTACAGTTGTGTGGTAGCCACTAGCCACATGTGACTGATGAGCACTTGAAATGTTCTGAAAGCATAAAATGCACACTTGATTTTGAAGAGTTGGTATAAAAATGTAAACTATACTAATAAAAGCCTAGGTGGTCCTTGCGCCCTTGCGCGTGAAGTTGCCATAAGATGGCTGCCACAAGATAGCCGCCACAAGATGGCTGTGCGCACAGCGGAGGCGGGGCTTGGCAGCTGCTCTGCACAGTGAGGCTTGGGGGTCCCATGGCTCCACGTGGCGCGGAGGGGTCCAGTCCCAGCGTCTGCCGCCTCGTGCGGAGGAGGCGGGTCCCAGCGGAGGAGGCAGATCGCAGCAGGGGAGGGTGATCGGGCCAGCAGGGGAGGGCAGTTGTGGGCAAATGGGCAGGCAGGGGAGGGCAGTTGTGGGCGATTGGGTTGGCAGTGGAGGGCAGTGGGGGTGATCGGGCCAGTAGGGGAGCAGTTAGGCGTCAGTCAGACCGGCAGGGGAGCGGTTAGGGGGTAATCAGGCTGGCAGGCAGAAGCGGTTAGGGGCAATCAGGCAGTCAGGCAGGCGAGTGGTTAGGAGCCAGTGGTCCCGGATTGTGAGAGCGATGTCCAACTGCTGAGAGACACCCCCCACCCCATGCATGAATTTCGTGCACTGAGCCTCTAGTACTATATAATAAAAGGGTAATATGCAAATTGACCCTAACAGCCTAACGGCAGAACGACCAGGAATGACGGGTCGCTATGACGCTCACTGACCACCAGGGGGGAGACGCTCAATGCAGGGGCAGCTCCGCTCAGCCACACCTCAGGCTGATGGCTGCGAGCATAGTGGCAGTGGTGGGAGCCTCTCCTGCCTCCTCAGCAGTGCTAGGGATGTCTGACTGTGGCTTGGGCGGGGAGCAGGCCTAAGCCATCAGTTGGACATCCCCTGAGGGCTCCTGAGCTGCTATAGAGATGTCTGACTGCCAGCTTACGCCCAATCCCCCGGGGAATGGGCCTAAGCCGGTAGATGGACATCCCCTTAGGAGTTCCGGACTGCGAGAGGGCACAGGCCGGGCTGAGGGACCCCCCGAGTACACGAATTTTCATGCACCGGGCCTCTAGTCTCATTAATAATTAAAAATATTTATTACATGTTGAAATGATATTTTAGATACATTGGGTTAAATAAAATATAAATTAACATCTCCTGTTTCCTTTTACATTTTTCTTTTAATGTGGCTAATGGACTATTTAAAATTACATATGTGGCTTACATTATACTTATATTGGACTAGAGGCCCGGTGCATGAAATTTGTGCATGGGGGGGTGTCCCTCAGCCCAGCCTGCACCCTCTCCAATCTGGGACCCCTTGAGGGATGTTGGACCGCCTGTTTAGGCAGTTAGGGGTGACCAACCAGCAGAGGAGGGCAGTTGGGGGAGACCGGGCCAGCAGGGGAGAGCAGTTGGGGGAGGGGACCAGGCCTGGTCGTCTCCCCCAACTGCCCTCCTCTGTGGGCCTAAATGGGCAGTTGGACATCCCTCTCACAATCCAGGACTGCTGGCTCCCAACTGCCCTCCTCTGCAGGCCTGGTCCTCCCCAACTGCCCTCCCCTGCTGGCCTGGTCCCCCCCAACTGCCCTCCCCTGCAGGCCTGGTCCCCCACAACTGCCCTCCCCTGCAAGCCTGGTACCCCCAACTGCCCTCTCCTGAATGCCTGGTACCCCCCAACTGTCCTCCCCTGCTGGCCCGGTCTCCCCCACCTTCCCTCCTCTGCTGGCCCGTTCCCCCCCAACTGCCCTCCCCTGCAGGCCTGGTCTCCCCCAACTGCCCTCCCCTGCTGGCCTGGTACCCCCAAGTGCCCTCTCCTGCAGGTCTGGCCCCCCCCCCCCCTCAGCTGCCTATTGCGCTAGTCTTTTTCTGAAAGAGACATATAGTTACTGTATCTATAGTTACAGTATTCTGTTGCTCATTCTCAGTTCCTCAACTGCCCTCCCCTGTAGGTCTGGTCCCCCCCAACTGCCCTCCACTATAGGCCTGGTCACCCCCAACTGCCCTCCTCTGCTGGCCTGGTCACCCCTAACTGCCCACAACTGCCCTCCCCTGCAGGCCATCTTGTGGCAGCCATTTTGTGGTGGCCATCTTGTGTCTGCATGGGGGCAGCCATCTTTGACCACATGGGGGCAGCCATCTTGTGTCTTGGTGTGACGGTCAATTTGCATATTACTCTTTTATTAGATAGGATATTACTGGTTTAGAGATGACATAGAAAAAGTAGATGAACCATAGAAAGAAACTAATGGGTATTTTAGCATGCTGCCTTTATTATGTGTATGCATATCTATTTGTGTACATATACACGTACCCCATATACTTATAAGTACAAACACATTTATGTATCTTTATTATATTGTTTGAGCCACTCATATTTTGGGTTGTTCTGTTAGGTGTCAGTAAACCTCATTCTAACGTATGCATTGACTTAATAACAACAATTTAGAAATCACATATCATTGGGGATAAACTTGTTCTGCTCTGGTAAAAAGTGCCTAAAACAATTCATGGAAATCAATATGGCAACGTAGTAAATGCATTTTATTGTCAGCAAATACTTTGGAAGGCAAATTGTAAACATTGCTACAGAGTTAAAAAAAAAAACAATTTCATTTTATTATTTATAAAAAAATATTTTTATTGATTTCAGAGAGGAAGACAGAGGGAGAGAGGGCTAGAAACATCAATGATGAGAGAGAATGATTGATTGGCTGCCTCCTGCACAGTCCCACACTGGGGATCGAGCCCACAACTCTGGCAGGTGCCCTTACTGGGCATTGACCATAACCTCTTGGTTCAACCACTGAGTCACACAGGCTGGACTGAAGAAACAATTTTAGTAAAATGTAGGAGTTTATTGTGTAGGATTTAGATAAAAGTACTATTATTTCTAATATCGTTTTCTTATTCTAGACTAATTCTTAGTGAAATAAACAATTGCTTTTTTTGAGTTACTATTAAAAAATATATATGAGAGTATACTTCTGGAAATACATGTATGCCCTATTTACCCAAACCTGAAATCAAGAAGTAACGTTACCTGGAAAACAGGATATATACTTAGTGAAGGTTTATTTGATTTAACAGAATAAGAGAACTCCATTTTTGTTAGGTTGCAATTTTTGTTTTAATGAGGAGTACTGTATTTTAAATAAGACTCTGAATTGGATAGTAGAATCCTGGAATGCCAGTGATTGATAAGATTTCAGAGATTTTCTGGATTATAGATAAGGAAACCTAGGCACAGAGAATTTACTGATTTAATCTGCTGCTCAATTTTTAAGTTGCCCAACTGAATTTCAGGTCTCTGAATTTCTAGTACCCTTTCTGTTATATTAACCTGAGTGACTTGGGTTTGGCTAGCATATCTATCATTTTGCTAGGGTGCTATAACAAATACTACAGACTGGTAGCTTAAATATCAAGTTTACTTTTTCATGGTTTCGGTGGCTAGATGTCCATCTTCTCCCTGTCTTCATGTGGTTGTCTGTGTGTCAGTGTCCTAATTTCCTCTCTATAAGGAAAGCAGTAATATATGGAGTAAGGCTCACCAATATGATCTCATTTTACCTTAACTACCTCTTCAAAGGTTCTGTCTCCAAATACAGTTAGAATTTGAGATTCTGAGGGCTAGCATTTTTGTGTGTGTGGGGAGGTGGGGAGTTGGTTAGGGACCAGCTTCCATATAGTCTCTTTAATATGACAGAAAAACACCAATCCCAGGTTTATTGGGTTTAATAAGTTTACTCCTTTAGTTCCTATTTGCAGCACCCAATATTCCTTTGAAATACCAGATAGACCCACAGTGGCTGGCAGTACATTTCAGAACTTCATAGTTTAAGTTCAGGTTCTCTGAGCATTCTGTGTTGCAGTGTCACTTACCCAAAATTGGTACCTCCCTGTAGTTGGGGAACTTTAAACATACCAGTGAAAAAAGTTTTTTCCCCTTCAAGAAAAAGGAAAACCACTCCTTAACACTCAGCAGGTATGGCTATGAGGTCTTTCGTCCTATCTCTCCCTTCAGGTTTATATTTTGCAGTGGAAGAAGAGAGACCAACCTGAGTTACAAGAAACAAGACAGGAATGGCTATAAAGGGAGTGACCAGAAGCAACTGAGATAACCCTTTACCTCCCACATGCAATATATGTGCTTCACAGAAAAACAACAAAAATAACAGGACTACAAAATACAAAAGCTAGAATTTCAAAATCCCTTCATCCAAGGGTGGTGAAAGGGAGGAAGGGGAGGTGGGAAGGTAAAGAACATGGGGAGAAAAAGTATTCAGATCAGTCCAGGCACAGGGGCTGGCAGATGCTAGGAAAGACCTGCAGAAAAATTTGTCCTTTCAGACTCACAGGTGTTGAAAATCCACATATTGGTGTCAGGAAGATTGTGTCTTACCGGCATGCACCAGAGACAAAAAATCCAATTCCTCAGAAGGAAATATGCAGAGGGCCCTTGGCAGAGTTGGTCCTGCCTTTCCTGGTGTGGGAGATAAACAAGGAAAGAGCTGCAGAGCCCCCTTCCAATCCCACTCATCTCCTCTGGATGGCAGGTGACTCAGTGGCCTGAAGTAGCCTTCAGTTTGGCAGGAGATGAAAGTGGTGGAGGGAACTTCTCTGCAGAGGTCGAGGTACTCAGAGCAGACTGTAGGTAGACCATCTTGTGGAAGTCTGTTGCTTAAGAGAACCACCAAGGAGATGAGGCACAACAAAGGTAAGCTTTGCCAGGGGTCTTTGCTTTATTGGCTCTGACAAATAAAGGAAAGAGGATAGAGAAGAGGCAGGCATTGATAATGTATGAGGGCTGCATTGCTGTGAGGGCAAACCAAATCGGAAGTTTCAATCTAAGGAAAAAGAGGTTAGTGCCCCTGACTAGTCAGGTGTTGCACATATTTTTTACGCCAATTCATCTGTATGTTTGACAACCACTGGTGCATTTCAATTCCTTTATTGAACCCTTGATACTCAAGTCACTATAGTGATTTATGCAGGAGACTAACCAGCTGACCATCAAGGTGGTTGGGAAAGAGACTCACAAACATCCCTTGGATGAGGAAAAGAGCCTGAAGCAGAAGGCTGAAGAGCATGTCAACCATTATTTTGCTAACACTAGGGAATGTGTGAGGTTTCCTCGCAGATAACTTGAATGCCAGGCCTGCTGTATCTTGAAATCAAATGGTATTCACAAACAGGGGGAGCACTCAAACAGCACTGAAAATTATTGTGAGGGAGAATTCCATCCATGACCAAATATCTCCATATAGAGACGGATCAGTAATTACTGACTGAAGTACAGGAATTGTATCTAATAAAAGGGTAATATGCAAATTAACTGTCACTCTGTCACAAAGATGGTGGCGCCCATAGCCACAAGATGGCGGCGCCCAGTCCTCTCAGAGTCCCCCAGTCCCAGTGGGGGGTGGCCGCTGAAAGTGGGCAGCGTGAGTTGCCTGGTGGAATGCTTGATTTGTTGCCGTGGCGACAAGGCAAGCGTTCCACGCCCAGCCGCAGATGGGCCTCTGGGCCGAGGAAAGCCTGTGGGCAGCGGGCGCGGAGCGGCCAGGTCCCGCAGAGAGCTACTGGCTCACAGATTTGTGCACAGGGCTACTAGTAAACAATAAAACAGGAGGAGACTAAACCAGAATACCCCGCCATTTTAAGCACAGCATTGGAGAAATTCTACCAAGAATATGTGGCTCACTTTCTTGTTTCCTCTCTATGCTCTCGACTCTCCTCTGTGCCAGGACACTACCTGCTCTTTTTTAATGCTGCTCCTCTCGCTTTTGATGAATTCAAGCATCAAGATGGTACAAATTTCCCAGATGGAGTCTTTGGTTCCCCTGGCAAGGCTCTGGAGAAAGATTTGACACTGTCAGCCATCTCTTCACCTCCCAAACTACCAACTATATGGAGGAGAGAGAAGCATCCCAAGATCTTTCATTATGAAGAACCTGGCAGCTCTATTGCTGGGCTCTGGTCTGGCCCCTCACCCACAGAGGGCCACTCCGATCCTCCTCACCCAACTACGAGCTGCCGCCTGCCTGGGCAATCATAGGGCTGAGGCCACTGTGAGGGTTAGCATTTTAACATGAGTTTTGGAGGTACACAGAAGGTCTTAAGTGAAAATAAGGATTAAATAAGTGATGGTGATAAAACTATGAGATCTATTTATAGTGTTTCACATAAATTTCCTTTAAAATTTACACTGTTTTTCATTACATAAACCCCTGACTTCCTTAATTTGAATTATTTTATTCTTTTCCTTTCTTCTACTTTTTCCTTTTCTCTCTCATGTTTTTATTCTCATACTAGAGGCCTGATGCACAGAGATTCGTGCAAGAATAAGCCTTCCTTCACCTGGCTGCTGGCACCGCCTTCGCTCCGGCCGGAGCCTCCTTTCTGCCTTGGCTCCAGCCCGCAACCGCCTTCCGCCTCTTGCCTTGTCACGTCAATTTGCATATTCCCTTCTCATTGGCTGTGGGCGCCGCCATCTTTGTCGTGGAGTTATGGTCAATTTGCATATTCTGTCTTTATTAGATAGGATGCCTTCATCTGTGCATCCAAAGACATTACTTATTTACTGGTGTCACTAAGCCCAAACAGTTTTGACTCTCTTCTTTAGCTAATTACAAGTGTTATTTTTATATCTGCTGCAATGTTGGTAGAAAACTGATGTTTTCACTCTCCTTCAATAATAGCAATAAGGATAATAATAATGAACCTGTGTTGAGCTCATGAAGCACCAGGTAGCCATTGTGCTAAGTCAGCTATTTTCAACTGAAAACACACATAAACTAATTACTAAAATTCTGTGGCACACCAAAAAATGTTCTATTTTTTGCTGATGTGACAAAAAAATAGGTGTAATTCTTATTGATTTACAAAAAAAAAAAAAAAAAATAGTAACTACCTACTCTTTTTGCTCCAAAGTGACTTTTAAAAAAATCAGGTGCCTATATTTGTATATAAGGATTTCTGATACCAAGAATTAATAAATCAGACACAACCTTATTATGTGATGTGACCAATAAGATGTAACACTACTATATGATCTCTATATTTATGGTTCATATGAGGGCATTCATACCAGATGGCTATTGTTTTGGCTGTTGTCATTTTTTTTATTTGGCAATCTAAGGAAAAAGAGGTTAGTGCCCCTGACTAATTAGTCAGATACTGGATATTTTAAAAATTCTTGTGGCACACTGGTTGAAAATCTTTGTGCTAAGTGCTTCACATGCATTAAATCTCACCAGAGTCATGTGAAATTAGGTAGTGATGAGGAAACTAAGGATTAGAGGTGTAAATAATATTTTCAAGATTTTATAAGTAATAAGCATTGTTAGGTTTCAAACAGAGGCAGTATTTGCTATGTTTATTGCCTCTATTTTAGAAATCTTAAGAATTTAATTTGCTGCTATCTTAAATTCTAACTATAGTCTCATTGAAATAAGATACGAAAATAACATCATGTGTTCATAGCTTCTGTGATAACTATGCCAAGCATTTAGCACACTTAACTTGGAGTATTTAAATTTATTGAAGTTTTGATTCTAAAGCCCTTAGAAGTCTGTTTGCACACCCAGTTAGTCATTCAGTATTTCCTCTCCACTTAGCATATAGCACGGAGTTCAGTGGCATGATTTATATTGCTTGTCATCATCTGCCCCTGCCTCTCTTTTTGGTGACAGTTTATTTCTCCATAAGCTGTACATTCTTTAGTCATAATCTAGTATTTTTACTTTCAGAAATTTAACATACTCATATAGCTCATGTGTTGCACATGTTTTTTAGGATTGTTTATGAACTATATTATTGATCACCTATTGAGACAATATCCAATGTATGTTTGTGTTGTTGTTGTTTTTGTCTCTGTACTATTCAGAGTGATAATGGGGCCCAAAAGATAATTACTGCTTCTGGACCAAAAAGGAGATACTCACAGCCTGATGTGGGCTACCGTGAAGAAAATCTGTACATACCTATTTGTATCTGACCAAGTGTATTTTTATTTCTATTTATTTATTTTGATTTCAGAGAGAAAGGGAGAGGGAGAGAGAGACAGAAACATCAATGTTGAGAGAGAATCATTGATTGACTGCCTTCTTCATGTCCCCCAGTGAGAATCCAGCCCACAACATGGGCCTGTGCCCTGATCAGGGATCGAACCGTGACCTTTTGGTTCACAGGTCGATGCTCAACTACTGAGCAGCACCAGCCAGGCTAACCAACTGTATTTTAAATGGGAGGCAACAGGAGAGGGGCAGGGTTGTGTAGGAGGAGCAGGGGAAGACCGTTAACTAGATTACCAGGTAGATAGACATTTGATCCCACCTGGGTCAAATTAACACTGGAACAGAGTAGAAATAGTGGACTGGGAAAATGACCATTGTAAGTTGCTTCTGAATGCTCCATAGCAGTGCCCAAAGTAGAGGACTCATCATAGCAGTGTTCCAGGGATGATTTGCCTAGAAATCTAGCACTGTGTATTTCGAGAGTTGTGGTTGTTCATTAAGATTTTAGAGTATAGTTCAGCAACATTCTTGGATAATCTTAAACCCTGAAGATTTCTAAATACCTAATGGAGAGGAGAAGGAGATTAAAGGAGATTAATTTAAACATACATTTATTTCTATGTGGTGGTTGGGATCTCAAGTGTCCAAACCTAGTGATAGTATGCTGGGACAAAGTAGGATTGAAAAGATGATTCTTTTCTAAAAAGTTCAAATTCTATTAAGAGACCAATATAAAAAATACTAAATATTTCTAGCCAGTTTGGCTCAGTTGTTAGAGCATCGGCCCTTGGACTGAAGGGTCTCTGGTTCAATTCTAGTCAAGGTCACGTACCTAGGTTGCAGGCTTGATCCCCAGCCCAGGTCAGGGTGTATTCTGGTGGCAACCAATCAGTGTTTCTCTCTCTCTGTCTCTCCCCCTCCCTTCTTCTCTCGTTCTAAAAAATGAATGGAAAAACATATACTTGGGTGAGGATTAACAACAAAAAATATACTAAATAGTGTGATCAGGCCTTTGTGGTTTCACTTACTTGAATTCACATCCTGGTACTGCTTTTTTTTCTCTTGTGATCTTGAGTAAAAATATGTATTAGAATGTGATATCACAAAGGAGAAGATGATAAGTTATTTGCAGGAGTCAGAAAAGACTTTGAGGTGGAGGATTCTCTTGAGATTGGCTTTGAAGAGTGAGAAGAAGTTTATTGAGTAGGCAGGATGGAGCAAGGGCTCAATTCCAGTACTGGAAGTTTTGATTGGCACAGTATATTTAAAGTAGTATCTCCTTCTAGGAGTGTTTTTCTCCTTTAAAAAATTGGTACTTAGTCTTTAGGATTTAGCATAAGCTTCTGTCATTTCCATTTTTCTTGTATCCATTAGCACCTTGTAAATACATTAATCTCAACAATCTTAGGAGTCACATTTTTGAAATGTATTGTGGTTTGCAAAACTGCAGTTTGCAAAATCAAGGTCTCTAGACACTAAGGGGTAGAAAGAAGAGGAGAAATAAAAGCAATGACTTAATCATGTATATATTTGTATATAAGTACATAAATAAAGTTCTGGAAACAGCTGTTACCAAAACAAACCAGAATCATTTGTTGCTTGTTTGCACCAAATATAATGTAACTAAAGGCCCGGTGCATGAAATTCGTGCACAGGGGCATGTGTCCCTCAGCCCAGCCTGCACCCTCTGTCCAATCTGGGACCCGTCGAGGGATGTCCGACTGCCCGTTTAGGCCCGATCCCTGTGGCAGGCAGTCGGACATCCCTCTCACAATCCAGGACTGCTGGCTCCCAACTGCTCACCTGCCTGCCTGCCTGATTGTCCCTAACCGCTTCTGCCTGCCAGCCTGATCACCCCCTAACCTCGCCTCTGCCAGCCTGATCGATGCCTAACTGCTCCCCTGCCGGCCCGATTGCCCCTATCTGCCCTCCCCTGCCAGCCAGGTAACCCCTAACTGCCCTCCCCTGCCAGCATGGTCACCCCTAACTGCCCTCCCCTGTAGGCCTGGTCCCCCCCCAACTGCCCTCCCCTGCTGGCCTGGTTGCCTCCAACTGCCCTCCCCTGCAGGCCTGGTGTCCCCCAACTGCCCTCCCCTGCAGGCCTGGTGTCCCCCAACTGCCCTCCCCTGCAGGCCTGGGTCCCCCCAACTGCCCTCCTCTGCTGGCCCAGTCACCCCTAACTACCCTCCCCTGCAGGCCTGATCGCCCCCAACTGCCCTGCCTTTCAGGCCTGGTTCCTCCAAACTGCCCTCCCCTGCTGGCCTGATTGCCCACAACTGCCCTCCCCTGCTGGCCATCGTGTGTCCACATGGGGGCGGCCATCTTTGACCACATGGGAGCGGCATTTTGTGTGTTGGAGTGATGGTCAATTTGCATATTACCTCCTTATTATATAGGATTATATAGGATAGTAGTTACAAGTTTTGGTTAGGTATGCTGTTAGGCTGTTGAGTGTTACCTTTTAATAAGAACTCTTGCTGGGGAGAGAAAAAACACTATTACATTAAATGTACATATCAATTATGGGTTATATGTGATTTCAGATATTTTAAAATGTGAAAAATATTTTCTTGAATAAAGGAAATACAGCATTCTCAATTAATAAAATAATTCCATGACATAGGCATTTCTGTCCCATTATACACATGAGAAAAGTGAAGCTGGGTGAATTTGAAAGTAAGGACTTTGGGCAATGTGGAGCAAGAAGTTTTGAACAAGTGAAGCAATATGTTCATTCCATGTAAGTTGTTATTCTCTTCCCCTTTCAGTATAGTTTTTGTGTTTCTCTCCTGAAACAACAGGATTGGTCAGAGAGAACAGCTTATTTAGTGGTGAAATATAGTATATGATCATGGGTGCTTTCTTTAGTGCCAGCTTGTACCTGCTCCTTTTAGGCCGTTTATAGCCATTTATAACTATGAACTAATGTACCTGACTTACAGTATTTAGAGTTATGAGTTAATGTGTAAAATGCTATTTGAGTCAAATTCATTTTTGTATCTTGGTTTTCTATAAAGTGGTTGGCCTTTGTGGTATGTCTAATCTGAATTCATATCTTGGGTCTGCCTTTTCTTTGGTTTGTGACTGACCTTGAGCCAAGTATTACATCGTTGAGCCTCTGTTTCTCTATTTTTATAACTCCATCTCTATATCTATATCCTTCATATATGTATGAATATTCTATATCCTTCATATATGTATGAATATATATTCACTAGAGGCCCAGTGCACGAAATTCGTGCACGGAAGCTGGGGGTGTGTGTGTCCCTCAGCCCAGCCAACACCCTCTCCAATCTGGGACCCCTCAAGGGATGTCCGACTGCCCGTTTAGGCCCGATCCCACTGGATTGGGCCTAAACGGGCAGTCGGACATCCCTCTCACAATCCAGGACTGCTGGCTCCCAACTGCTCGCCTGCCTGCCTTCCTGATTTCCCCTAACCGCTTCTGCCTGCCAGCCTGATCACCCCCTAACCACTCCAATGCCAGCCTGATTGATGTCTAACTGCTCCCCTGCCAGCCTGTTTGCCCCCAACTTCCCTCCGTTGCTGGCCTGGTCACCCCTAACAGCCCTCCCTTGCAGGCTTGATCGCCTCCAACTGCCCTTCCTTGCAGGCCTGGTGCCTCCCAACTGCCCTCCCCTCTGGCCATCTTGTGGTGGCCATCTTGTGTCCACATGGGGGCAGGATCTTTGACCACATTGGGGCAGCCATATTGTGTGTTGGAGTGATGGTCAATCTGCATATTACTCTTTTATTAGATAGGATAGAGGCCTGGTGCACGGGTGGGGCCCAGCTGGATTGCCCTGAAGGTTGTCCTGGATCAGGGTGGGGGTTCCCTTGGGGCGTGGGGCAGCCTGGGCAAGGGGCCTGTGGTGGTTTGCAGGCAGCCATGCCCCCTGGCGACCCAAGCAGAGGCCCTGGTGTCTGGAATTTATTTACCTTCTACAATTGAAACTTTGTAGCCTGGAGCGGAGCCAAGCCTCCTGCTCTCTCCGTGGCCGGCAGCCATTTCTATTGGGGTTTGTGTATATCTTCCATAATTGAAACTTTGTAGCCTTAAGCGGAGCCCTGGGCTGGCCAGGGTGTGCGGAAAGTGGGGGGCAACCCTAGCCTCCTGCTCTTTCCAGCTCCGTGGCTGCTGCCATTTCTGTTTGGATTTGTTTACCTTCTATAATTGAAACTTTGTAGCCTTGAGTGGAGGCTTAGGCTGGGAAGGGCAGGCAGAAAGCTTGGCTTCATCCGTTGCCTGGGAAATCCAAGCCTCCCTCCTGCTCTCTGTGGCTGTAGCCATCTTGGTTGGGTTTATTTGCATACTCGCTCTGATTGGCTGGTGCGTGTGGCTGGTGGGCATGGCTTGTGCATGTAGCTGAGCGATGGTTAATTTGCATATTACTCTTTTATTAGGTAGGATATGTATATAAATGCATATATGAAAGCAAAATAAATGATATTGTATTTTGTTTTATTTCTCAAATGTGTATATGAATTATATATATGACTGATCATTATATTACTGTTTCTGCTACTATACTGAATGTTCATTTAGCACACTGCTATTCAAAATGTGGACAACAGATCAGTTTGCATATTTGTGAAATGTTTGCTGGTCCTGGTCTAAGATGAGATAAGGAGCTTGTGCAAGAATGTAAATCAGTTTTGTCAATAAACACACTTCTTATTTCAAATAACTTTTTTTTCTTGATGAAGGAAACAGTATGTTGATTCATGTTGTAATCCAGTCTCCTGTTGGCTGGTTCCTTGAGCAGCACGAAATAACCTGAGAGTACTTTTGGGGTACATTTTGAACAAAGCTTATTTTAATTCCTGTCACTTTTTCTCACTTGTGGCATTAGAAAGCATTGCTATTTTGAGTGAAAAAAATACTGATTTTAGTCTTGGATTCTAATCTTATCTTTGTTACTAACTGGGCAGTTCAATTAAGTCTTTTAGACCTTATTTTGTCTAACTTAAAATAAAAATTGGGTTAAATTATATCTGTGGTCCTTTTAGACTTTACCATACTAATAATTTATGATTTGTAAATAGTATCTTTTCTTTTCTTCTTCTTTTTTTTTTAGAAGCAGAACATAGTCTGATATTAAAGTAGATGATAGGATACATTGGGATAGAAACATGCTTTATAAAGCTTTTCCAGAGGATATAGATT
Source organism: Cnephaeus nilssonii (assembly GCF_951640355.1). NCBI lineage: Eukaryota > Metazoa > Chordata > Mammalia > Chiroptera > Vespertilionidae > Cnephaeus > Cnephaeus nilssonii. The sequence goes on from NC_137079.1 coordinate 98,008,673, forward strand.
TTTTTTTAAGCTTCTATTTACCAGATACTAAGAAGTTGGTTCTAAAGATAAAATGATTAATGAAACTATTTTTTATTCATAAGTGGTAGTCTTCTGGGGGGAGATAGATGTTTAAGTTTTTCTTTTATATACAGGGTGGTACAAAAGTAAATTTATAGTTGTTTGTAAACTGTAATACAATAATTAATAAATAATACACTAATCCTATATAATAAAAGGGCAATATGCAAATTGACCCTAATGGCAGAATGACCGGGAATAACCAGTCACTGTGACGTGCACTGACCACCAAGGGGCAGATGCTCAACTCAGGAGCTGCCCCCTGGTGGTCAGTGTGCTCCCACAGGGGGAACTCTGCTCAGCCACAAGCTGGGCTGACGGCTGCGAGCGCAGCGGCAGTGGTGGGAGCCTCTCCTGCCTCCTCAGCAGCACTAAGGATGTCCGACTGTGGCTTAGGCGGGCAGTGGGACTAAGCCGTCAGTCGGACATCCCTCGAGGGCTCCCGGGCTGCCAGAGGGATGTCTGACTGCCAGCTTAGCCCCAGCCCCCCAGGGTGCGGGCCTAAACTGGCAGGTGGACATCTCCCGAAGGGTCCTGGACTGCGAGAGGGTGCAGGCCTGGCTGAGGGGACCCCCCTCCACAAGTGCATATATTTCTGTGCACTGGGCCTCTAGTCTGTAAAATAAAAGCCTAAGTGACCATTACGGCGGAACAACCAGAACGACAGGTTGCTATGATGCACACAGACCTCCAGGGGGCAGACACTCGATGCAGGAGCTGCCCCCTGGTGGTCAGTGCGCTCCCACAGGGGGGGCCCTGCTCAGCCAGAAGCCGAGCTCACAGCAGGTGAGCGCAGCAGCGGTGGTGGGAGCCTTTCCTGCCTCCATGGTAGCACCAAGGAGCAGTGAGCCGAGTGGTAAGGAACAGCAAGCAGGCGGGTGGTAAGGAGTGATAGCTCCGGGACTGCGAGAGGGAGCAGGCTGGGCTGAGGGACACCCTCCCTCCCCCAGTGCATGAATTTCATAAGTAATAATACAAGAATAAACTCTGTTACACATACTTACAACTTTAAACCTACTTTTGCCTCACCTTGTACGTGCAAATACATATAAGTAAAAAAATATATATGTTAATGATATAGACAAAAATGTTGAAAAAGGAGGCTGTGAGAAACGAATTCTCTAGAACAATAGTAGGCAAATGCTTTCCTTAAAGATCCAGGAATTTTAGGTTTTATGGGCCATATGGTGTGTCTATTGCAACTACTCAACTCTGCAGTTGTCACTGTAAGGCAACACTAGCAGTATTTAAATAAAATGCATTATTTCGGACACTGATTTTCTGGCACCAATTAAGTGTTCTAGAATTCAGTTCAATTCTGATACTAACTACCTGAAATTAGTGCAAACCCAACAGATTAAGGGCTCAGTTCCACAAGACTGCCTTCACTTAAATGCCAGCTGCAGCAGGTGGGCTGCCTGCATTTTTGCCTGTCTGACTTCAACCCCACCCTCAGGTTTGATATTGCTAGAATGATTCACAGAACTCAGGAAAGTACTATACTTACAATTAGTTTTATTATAAAGGATACAACTTAGGAACAGCCAAATAGAATAGACATATAGGACAAGGTATTGGAGGTAGGGGAGTGGGTGCACAGAGCTTCCAAACCCTTTCTGGGCACCCTTCCAGAACATAGATGTGTTGAGCAATTTGGAGCTCCCTGAAACTCTTAATTTAGAGTTTTTAGGAAGTCTTCATTATGTAGGCTTGATTGATTGAATCATTGGCTACATAATTAAATTCAGTTTCCAGCACGCTAGTTACATGCTTGGTCTTTCATTGGCCAGGTCCTATCTTGGAACTAAGGGCTGACCATGTCACCTTATTAGCATAACCTTAGGTGTGATCAAAAGGGTCTAATTGTGAATAACAAAAGACATTCTTACCATTCATGAAATGTGAAGGACTTTTTGAAGTCCTCTGCTAGGAACTGGGGTAAAAAAAAAAAAATGATAGCTAGCACATATTGAACACTGCTATGCTATATGCAGGGAAGTATGCAGGGAAGTGTGCTTACTAATTTTTGTGCATTTTATATAAGGATCATAAAAGTCCTATAAAATGAATACCACTTGCCCTGCCAGTGTGGGTCAGTGATTAAGCGCCAACCTTTGAACCAGGAGGTCTTGATTAGATTCCCGATTCCTGGTCAGGACACATGCCCACTTTGTGGGCTCGATCCCCAGTGTGAGGCATGCAGGAGGCAGCTAATTGATTATTCTCTCTCATAGTTGATGTTTCTATCTCTCCCTCTTTCTTCCTTTCTGAAGTCAATAAAAATATTAAAAAAAAAGAATACCAGTATTAATTCCTTCTATACAGATGAGAAAACTGAACAGGTTAAATAATTTGCCTATCTAGCACTAATAAAAGGGAGAACCCAAATCCATATAATGGCAAAATCCATACTCTTAACTACAACTCTATATTTCTTTGTTTACCAGCTCATATACAGGGTGTCCCAAAAAATGTACATATATATTTGTTTCTTTAACAGTATCCTTTTAACACTTTAACAGTTGATAGCTCAATTTTTAAAGTGAAATACATTTTTCATAAACTCTGCCTTTATAATTATTCAAAGTGTGTGCATAAGGTTTTTGGGACGGACACACACACAAACATATATACATATATATATATATATATATATGTGTATATATATATATATATATATATATATATATATATATAGAGAGAGAGAGAGAGAGAGAGAGAGAGAGAGAGAGAGAGATATGCTTGGTGAGTAACTAAGGAAATTTTTCCACACAAATACCCTGGTTACTGATGTTTTAATATCAATTGAGAAAGACTTCACTTCTCAGACATTAATTTCTCTTAGCTCCTGTGATTAAGGAGGTTTGAATATTACCTACCAGATTACTACTGCTAGCTGTTATTGTGCTGAATGACCACGATTTTTGTCATATTTCTTAATGATAATTCATCTAATCTGGTGTCATTAGAATGCTCTTCTCCTTCTGTCATTTTTATTTTGAGTCTTACTTTTGTTTTTAGTGAAAGGAATTAGAGCTTTGGGTTTGAGTTTTATCATTTTGACTAAGAGAGCCTTCAATTAGGCAGCTTCCACATTATAAGAGCTGTCTCTTGTTAAAATTGCTATGTAATAGATGTCAAAGCATAATCATTTAGAAACTTTAGTTTTCTGCCTCTTATTTATTTATTTATTTTTTGCCACAGCATAAATTGTCTCCTGTTCTTGCTGGAGACTTCACAATGGAATGAATAATCATGCTTACAACAGTGTATCAACTTATCTTGTTAATTTTATGTCTTAGAATGTATGAAGTTTCAAATGTTTATAAAGATGAACAATTGGAAGGCCTCTAACTAGGCGAAGGCTTCTAAGATTGGGAACGACCAGAACGATTTTAACAGGGATGCAGGGGGTTTAGGTTATCAAAGCTTGTGACTGCAAACTTAGGGTAGGGAGTTTATGAATACATGCAGAAATGATGAAAAATAGGATAATGGAAATATAATCTAGTATTTTAGGGATAAAATGAAAGCAAAATTTAGAAGAACCAAAGTGGAGCTCATTTGTTTTTATCAGTAACCATAGATAAGTTAGTACTCTCATCTTTAAACATGAAGGGCAGTTACTTAAATATGTTTATACTAGAGGCCCGGTGCACGAAATTTGTGCACGGGGTTTGTGTGTGTCCTTCAGCCCAGCCTGCACCCTCTCCAATCTGGGACCCCTCAAGGAATGTCCGACTGCCTACAGTAGGATCGGGCCTAAACGGGCAGTCGGACATCCCTCTCAAAATCCAGGACTGTTGGCTCCCAACTGCTCGCCTGCCTGCCTTCCTGATTGCCCCTAACCGCTTCTGCCTGCCAGCCTGATCACCCCCTAACCACTCCCCTGCCAGCCTGATCACCCCCTAACCACTCCCCTGCCAGCCTGTTTGCCCCTAATTGCCCTCCCCTGCAGGCTTGATCACCTCCAACTGCCCTCCCTTGCAGGCCTGGTCCCTCCCAACTGCCCTCCCCTGCTGGCCATCTTGTGGCGGCCATCTTGTGTCCACATGAGGGCGGCCATCTTTAACCACATGGGGGCATCCATATTGTGTGTTGGAGTGATGGGAAATTTGCATATTACTCTTTTATTCGATAGGACTAGAGGCCCAATGCACGAAATTTGTGGAAGGGGCTCCACTCTTGTAGCCACGGCAACTTACCTTGGCCCTCGCAGCCCCAGCTTCATCCAGGGGGAATCGGGCCTACGCTGCAGGCAGACATCCCCCAAGGGGTCCCAAATTGTGAGAGGTGCAGGCCGCCTGAGTGACCCTTCCCTCCCCCCCTCCACAGTGCATGACTTTCGTTCACCGAGCCTCTAGTATAATAATACAAGTATGAACTCTGTCTCACAACTGTAAACCTACTTTTCTCACTAGTGTATTTTCAAAATGATCTTCAATGAGCATATACACTATTAAAATAAGAAAATACATGCACATGTGAGTATGGACACACACACACACACACACACACACACACACACACTCTTATCTATTAAAGAGTGACCTTCCTAATACAAATCTTGGTCAAAAGTATGATTTTCCATTGTGCCTGTATAATGTAAATAATTTATGAGTTAAAGACATATCTTTCAAACTTCTATTCTTTTGCCTAATAATCAGTTTTATGAAAAACTAAAATTTTTTTCCATTTCTTGTCAACCAAATATTTCCGAAGTTGTCATAAAAAACTTTTTACCTTCTAAGAATGGAAGCTGAGTATTATGAAGCTATAATTTAAAGTTGTATTCATTGTTGTAATTTCTGGCAGTATGTCTATCTCTACTGTCAGATGCTTTTATGTTGTGGTATGTAATGATGAAAGGGCTTTCTAGTATCCTACAAGTTACAGATTTTTTTGCAATTCTAAAAGATCTTATTATATGAAACCAGTGAGATACAATAAGGTACCTTTTTCAGAGTGCTGTTTGGCTTATTTTTACTTCTTTTTTTTATAGACACACCTCCAGCTTCATGCTTATCAGATATTTTTCAGTGTGGACTTGATAGAGTCATGTAATTAAAAAGCACATATCTTCCCTTATTATAGAATTAGTGAAATACTGTAAATGCTAATTCTAAGAAAAAACAAATAAAAATATAGTAACATTTTTAAAAAATATATTTTTTTGATTTTTTACAGAGAGGAAGGGAAAGGAATAAAGAGTTAGAAACATCGATGACAGAGAAACATCGATCAGCTGCCTCCTGCATACCCCCTTACTGGGGATGTGCCCGCAACCAAGGTACATGCCCTTGATTGGAATCGAACCTGGGACCCTTTAGCCCACAGGCCAACGCTCTATCCACTGAGCCAAACCGTTTAGGGCCAAATATAGTAACATTTAAAATAATTTATTTATAAGAATAACATTTGAGCCCTGGCAGGTATGTCTTAGTGGTTAGATCATCAGCCTGCACACCAAAGGGTCGCAGGTTCAGTTCCTCGTCAAAGGCACCTTCCTGGCTTGCAGGTTCGATCCTGTGCCCTTGTCTGTTCGGGGCATGAGGGAGGAAACCAATGGATGTGTCTCTCATGTTGATGTTTCTCTTTCTCTCTCCTTTCTCCCATCTACTATACCTAAAGTCAATGAAAAATATCCTCAAATGAGTATTAACAACAACAAACAAACAAACAAAAAATAACTTTTGAAAATGGTTTTGATTGAGAGGTATTTAATCCATTATTTGTGTTCCCTTCCTGACTCAGGGATGACAGAACTCTGTATAAAGTGGGCATAGACTGTGGAACCTCAGAGGGAAGGTTGGGAAGGATGAGTGGGTGGGAAGAGATCAACCAGAGAACTTGTATTCTTATATGCATAACCCATGGACACTGACAGTAGGGTGGTGAAGGCCTGGGGCAGGGATAGGGGCAGGCTAGAAGAGGTCAATGGGGAAAAGGGGGACATATGTAATACTTTCAACAATAAAGATTTTAAAAAAAAGAAAAAAAGTGGGCATAGAAATTGAGTTTTCTATTTTACTAGTTTTAATTAGTACTTTAATAAAATAATTAATATTTTAACACTTATTACTTTAGTGTTTTTTTTTAAGCAGCTCACAATTTTAAAATGTGGAGATACTTTGAGAATTAAAATACATTCAATAGTTAAAATGAATTATATTCACTTTGACTGAAATGCTGTTTTACTGGTAAACTAAATACCTAGAGGTTAATTCTAAGCCATGTTCTCATCTCTTTCACTTGTGCGTGTTCTTCCTCCATGGGCATTGCCTAAGATACAAACCTTCGTGAACAAGTTTCTTCTGTAAACTTGGTATATAGTGCAGTGATTAAGCATGTGGCCACTACTTGTTGAGTACTTATTTGCTGGGCACTGTGATGGGTCAAAGCAATTAAATACATGATTTTTACTCAGGTCAAATTAATTTAGTTGTAGACCAGATAATGAAACAATAACAATTACAGATTGACAAATGCTTTCATAAAGATAGACAAAGTTGTACATGCTTAGGAAATGGCACTGAATTGGGGATGTGGGTTAGATAATGCTTTCTTTTAAGAAATAACTCCTGGGCTGAATTCTGTCAGCCAGATCAAGGGGATTAAAAAGGGCATTTCAAACATGTGCAGAAACTTAGAGAACTTGGCCTTTTCTTTCTTTAACCTGTTTCTTTATCATTAGTTCATTTTTCATAAAAATATTTCTTTGTATGACCACCATTTCCCTTCGGTATTCTCTTTTACCTCCTTTTTGAAATATAAGTGCTTTTTCATTCTCTATAGTTCAGTGTACCTCAAGATGAGCAAAGAACTTGACATTCTCTAGATATTTTGTTTCCACATCACTTTTAAAATTATTTTTTTTCAATAATTCCTCTTACTTTGAAATTTGTGCCAGAGCTGCTTTATCACACTATCCTTATTGCCATTATCTATTAACCTATAGTATATCTCTGAAGGACTTTTGTTATCTGGCTCACTATTTTCCTTTGTAGTCTGTCTTTCTCATTAGCATTATGGATAATTTCATCTCACAGGTAAATGTCCCCTGTATAGCAGGCCTCTCAGTTCATCCCTGCTCCAACAACTTGTGTTTTCATGCCACTATAGCTACCAGCTTACATGGCCACACATCCAACCTTGGAATCACCAGATCTGTTTTAAAAATTTGGATGCTATAATTACCTATTCTGATACCAACATACCTTTCTGTGTTCCATTCCCAGTAACCTGATTTATACCCTTATTGAGACGTCTAGTTTATTAAAGTCTCTTTACTTCATTCTTCTTTCTATCAAATTCAGATCTGATTGAATACTATTTCAGTTATACGTATACATATGTGAGAGTCTTTGGCTTATTTGACCTTGGCACTCTTATTTTTTGATAATCTCATGAAAACATACATATGTATGTTCTCTATACTAGCTGGCAATCCTGGGGGTAAAAAAATTACATAATAATCTTTTTTTTTTTTTTTAATATTTTTATTGCTTTCAGAGAGGAAGGAAGAGGGAGAGAGAGATAGAAACATCCATGATGAGAGAGAATCATGGATCAGCTGCCTCCTGCAAGTCCCCCACTGGGGATCAAGCCCACAACCCGGGCATGTGCCCTTGACCGGAATCGAACCTGGGACCTTTCAGTTCGCAGGCCGATGCTCTATCCACTGAGCCAAACCGGCCAGGGCAAAAAATTACATAATAATCTTGATTGGGTTATTAGAAACTCAGGTTCTTCAACCTTTTCTGGCTTCTTACTGTCTCTCAATAATTTAAAAAAATTTTAATTTTGGTGTATATGCTCTCAGACTTTTGTCAGTGCATATAAAGACTTATGATCAGGTATACTGGGATAAGATAAATTCATATATTATATATTTGGTAATGATCTTCTATTCTTCATTTATTCCCCATTCTCAATAATGAAATAATACCCATTACTTACTTGTAATCTAGAATATCAATATTGTAGAAACTCCCTGTGTGTTACTTTCCAATCCCATTTTCCTCATCTTCCTTAGAGTAACTAATTTTGTGAATATATTTTATCATTCTTTCTTTTTACATGATTTAAAAAAATGTGTTCCTCAACCATTTGTTATTATTTAATTGATTTAAAAAACAAGTTTTATAAAAATGGAAGCCTACATGTGAATGTTTCTGTTTGTTGTTTTTTTTTTATTCAACATCATAGATTTTAATTCATTCATTTAACTGTCTTGTTTAAACCTCACAACAACGCTATGAGATAATAGATACTATTATTGTGCACACTTTACAGATGTGGAGGCTGAGCACATATTTATGTTTAAGTAACTTGCCTAAGGTTATACATACAGTATGTGTCAGTCTAGATTATAACACAGGAAGTCTATCTCAAAGTCTAGACACCTAACTGTTATACAGTGTTCATATTCACTAGTAATCAGGGCAATGCAAATTAAACTCCAGTGCCTGCCACTCATGGATATGTCTGTATCTATCTTCTTTTTGTCTCTTTTTCTCTGTATTTACATATATTTAAAATACCATGTGGTACCATCTCACACCTGTCAGAATGGCTGTCATCAACAAATCAACAAACGGCAAGTGCTGGCGAGGATGCGGAGAAAAAGGAACCCTCGTGCACTGCTGGTGGGAATGCAGACTGGTGCAGCCACTGTGGAGAACAGTATAGAGTTTCCTCAAAAAACTGAAAATGGAACTCCCATTTGACCCAGTAATCCCACTTCTAGGAATATATCCCAATCAGAAAGGATATGTATACCCCTATGTTCATAGCGGCACAATTTACCATAGCTAAGATTTGGAAACAGCCTAAGTGCCCATCAGCAGATGAGTGGATTAAAAAACAGTAGTACATGTACACAATGGAATACTATGCTGCTGTAAAAAAGAAGGAATTCTTACCATTTGCAACAGCATGAATGGAGCTGGAGAGCATTATGCTAACCAAAATAAGCCAGTCAGAGAAAGATAAATATCACATGATCTCACTCATTTATGGAATATAATGAACAACATAAACTGATGGGAAAAAAAATAGATCCAGAGACAGAGAAGCATTGATCAGACCATCAAACCTCAGAGGGAAGGTAGGGGAGGGTGGGGGTAAGGGGGAGAGATCAACCAAAGGACTTGTATACATGCATATAAGTCTAAGCAATGGACACAGACAACAGAGGGGATGAAGGCATGAGTGTGGGGGGTTTGGGGGCAATGGGGTGATAAGGAGAATATGTAATACCTTAATAAAGAAAAATAAATAAGCAAATAAAAATAAATACCAACGGATTATCTGCAGAGGACTGATAATCAGATGGACAGCACATTCTTAACAGCAACTTTGGAGTCCACAAGATAGTGCCCTGATAAAAGGGCCAGGGGAAAATAACTTTGAATCTAGAGATGTCCTCTCCAGATAGATTAACATTTTAGAATAAGATAGAAGTAAATACAATGTCAGGTACACAGGGACTCAGAAACTGTCCTCTCCAGATAGATTAACATTTTAGAATAAGATAGAAGTAAATACAATATCAGGTACACAGGGACTCAGAAACTGTCCTATCCACTGATCATTGCTGAATTACTAATGATGTATGTATGCTAGCAAGAAGAGCAGTGAACCAAGATAAAATAGTGAAATACAGGATACAATGATGCACAAAGAAAGCAATAAAACATGTTAAATCTAATTTTTAAAATTACATGTAAGTTGTGAGAGAAAACTGTAGAGGAGAATGAAATAATAAGGTATGGCTCTGGTCCTGTTTGTGAGAAGGATAGATATACTTAACGTTATAGATATGCTAACGTTAGATTTGTCTAGGAAAAATAACTGATAATAATAATACAGCCTATAATTTACTAAGCATTTAGAATATATTAGATATTTTGTAAACATTTTACATGGATTATAAGATATATATTATTCTATCTATATATCTGTCTGTTTATCTTTAGTATGACCATGCACTTTATTTCCCTCCCTTTTAGACAATTAGTGTTTTAATTGTGCATTCCAATTCTCTATCAAACTATTACTCTGAGGGAGGATATCTCTCTGCCCATTGTTGGATATTAGGCCTGTAAAGTGTACATCGTGGCCTGAAGAAATTACTGTCAGCTGTCCTAATGGGTGTAGTATTGTCTGCTCTTTTTTTTTTTTTTTTTAATAGCTTTCTGAGCATTTTCGTCTACCACCAGGTAAACACAACCCCATCCAGAATCAGTGTCTGTCTCTGTCAAGACCCATTTGTAGCACTCAGAGCTGCTAGCATCAGTCTGATTTGCCATCTATGACCAGGGTCTTTCCACTAGGTAGTTTGCCACATGGCCATCTGCAGTCTCTGTCTTTCTTGATGGTTAACAGAACAGAACAGTTCTTATTGGCATTTTGTGCAAGAGGAACTTCAGCCCATATCTGCATTGCTGCAGTGTCTATTCATTTCATGAGCCCACATGACCAACTTAAGTGAGGACATAGGGTCACCTGCTCGTTGATTGCAGTCAGTTCTGAATCTGAAAGATTTCGGATCGGCATCAACATGTCCTACTCTAATGCACTGCACAGATTTCCCTCAGTGATTTCTATAGAGTCATGCTCTATATAGTTATTCCTTTAATAGTTGAGGTTTATATTTACCTCTGCCCTGATTATAGGGCCAGTAAAGATTTCAACTTAGGGGCTTTTACCGTTGTTTAATTCTTCATTACAGCTAGGAATGCCACATGCAATTCAGCCATCGGGCTGATCTAGTTTTATTCTTCAGTCACAGTGGTGGCCTTCCAAACAGGATGTTGTGGATTCACCTCGAAACTTCCATCCACAAACCAAGCAGCTCTTTTTATTAAAATTTTTATTTATCTTTATTGTTGAGAGTATTACACATGCCCCCCCCATTTTCCACCCAATGCCCTCTTCCACCTGGTTCCCGTCCCACCTCAGGACTTCACCACATTGTTGTTTCCTTGTTCGTCAGTTGAACTGTTTATAGCAGCGGTCGCCAACCGGTGGTCCGTGGACCACTGGTGGTCTGTGAGGTCTGAAAGGTTGGTGACCACTGGTTTATAGGGCACTGTCCAAGTAACATTCAGCAGCTCCTTGCACAGTTTCAGAGTCAGGCCCAGGGGAAAAGAGGCTCCCTGTTCCTGAGAATCTCCTCTTTGCATTCCCCAGGCAGCATGATCCTTTATAAACCATATTCATTTTATTAGGTTACTTTTGTGGGCACTGTCATCCTTATTATAGTGTTTCTCTGACTTCATTCTGGACATAATGGCTATTTTGGGCTTCAAGATCACCTTATGTCTTTCAGTCATAGGAGTAGCTTCAATTAATAATGTCCAATAGCAAGGTAATAAACATTCCTCAAATATAAATTCTGTAGTCCAAAGTTTCAGTAATCTTTGCTGGGAGGCACTCACTCAGCCTCTTCCCATAAGCCCCATAAGTCCCAGCCTATGCTCTACATAGGGCTACCACAGAGAATTTGTCCAGACCAGCACTTGAGCTTATATCATATACTGTGTGGGCTCAGGCCATCTTATTGATTCCCATTTAGCATGTTCAATTAATATTGCTTGAAGGGTGGATTTACATGATTTATATTTTATAATATTAGGTAGGGGAAATGTGTCCCAGTCAGATACAATGTCCATCCCCATCTGTAATAGTAAAAGCATAATATGCAAATCGACCGAACCACCAAACACCAGAAAGACCGTCTGGACGACCTTCCACATGACCATGCTATGACCCCCACTGGCACCAGGCCAGCCAAGGCAGGTGTGATGCGATTGGTCAGGAGGCTCCGCCATTGCCCCATGATCGCCCCGCAGAGGGAGGCCCAGGCCACCGGCCAGTGACACTGTGGCGTGTGTGCATGGCTGGATAGCGATCGCCTGGCAGAGGGAGGCCCAGGCCAGCCAAGCGATGGCACCCCACACCCGTCACCTGCAGAGGGAGGTGACCAATGGCAGGGGAGGGGGAAGCACCACACAGATGGCAAGCAGTGGCAGCAGCGGGGGTGGGGCCAGCAGCTGGCAACCGGGGGAAGGAAAGCCCCGATAGGCCCTGAATACTGGCCAGGCTTAGGGACCCTACCCGAGGGGTTCCTGATTATAAGAGGGTGCAGGCCAGGCTGAGGGACACCCTCCCGCCCCCGTGCATGAATTTTGTGTACTGGGCCTCTAGTAATACAATAAGAAAAAAGGGACAACTTCACATAAATCCTGTTCAAATATACCAAATCTTCTACAAACCTTTATCTTAATTCATCAACTCTATAGTCTATTCACTTTCCAATATGACTCTCTTACAGTTTCTCATCTCTGCTTAAATATTCAAGACCTCCTGCCCCATCCTTACTCAGTGACAGCTAGGTTTTTTTGGTTTGTTTTTTGCACTAATATAAGTAGAAAATAGCTTCATTATCATCTATCACATTTACCCTGCAGGTATACCCATATAAACCACCTTCCCATCCTATCTAATAAAAGAGTAATATGCAAATTAACCACCACTCTGCTACACCCACAAGCCACGCCCACAAGCCAATCAGATCAAGTATGCGAATTAACCCAACCAAGATGGCTGCGGCCACAGAGAGCAGGAGGGAGGCTTGGGTTTCCCCGGCAATGGAGGAAGCCAAGCTTTCTGCACACCCTGGCCAGCCGAGGCCTCCACTCAAGGGTACAAAGTTTCAATTATAGAAGGTAAATAAATTCCAACAGAAATGGCAACAGCCACTGAGCTGGAAGAGCAGGAGGCTAGGGTTGCCCCGGGCGATGGAGGAAGCCAAGCTTCTGTAGCCCTGGCCGGCTCAGGCCTTCACTCCAGGCTACAAAGTTTCAATTGTAGAAAATACATAAATTCCAACAGAAATGGCTGCTGCCACGGAGCGAGCAGGAGGCTTGGCTCCGCTCCAGGCTACAAAGTTTCAATTGTAGAAGATAAATAAATTCCAGATACCAGGGCCTCCGCTTGGGTCACCAGGGGATGTGGCCGGCCTGCAAACCACCACAGGCCCCTCGCGCAGGCGCCCCACGCCCCAAGGGAACCCCCATCCTGATCCGGGACACCCTTCAGAGCAAACCAGCCGCCCCCCTCCCGTGCACACAAGATGGCCACCACAAGATGGCCAGCAGGGGAGGGCAGTTGGGAGGGACCAGGCCTGCAAGGGAGGGCAGTTGGGGGCAATCAACCCTGCAGGGGAGGGCAGTTAGGGGTGACCAGGCCAGCAGAGGAGGGAAGTTGGCAAACAGGCTGGCAGGGGAGCAGTTAGACATCAATCAGGCTGGCATGGGAGTGGTTAAGGGGTGATCAGGCTAGCAGGCAGAAGTGGTTGGGGGCAATCAGGAAGGCAGGCAGGCAAGCAGTTGGGAGCCAGCAGTCCTGGATTGTGAGAGGGATGTCCGACTGCCCGTTTAGACCCGATCCTACCGGTAGGATCGGGTCTAAACGGGCAGTTGGACATCCCTCGAGGGGTCCCAGATTGGAGAGGGTGCAGGCTGGGCTGAGGGACACTCCCCCCCCCCCCCCCCCGTGCACGAATTTCGTGCACTGGGCCTCTAGTCTCTTCATATGGATGAACTATTCAGGTTCCTATATTAAAGCCAACTTTTTCATCTATGCCCTCTATATTCTATGCCCTTTCCTTCCCCTTCTCAAGAATATAGTTCCAAGAATTGTTCCTAACTTCTGTGTCCATGTATCATCAGAAGCTGGATCGTTTCCTTCACTGAATCATTCCCATCAGTACACAAAAACACTAAAATCCACCCAATCTTTAAGAGTCATTTACTCAACCTCACTCTTAAGCCATTGGCCTGTTTGTCTATTCTCCTTTGCAGAATCATCCTCATCTTTAGTATTTTACAAAATTTGAATTGCCCCTGGTCCAGTATTTATCTTTTCTCACTCCTAGATGACTTCACGTAATCTCATGGCTTTTAATACCAATTAGATATCACTGACTCACAAATGTTTATCTTCAGCTCTTACCATTTGCAGCCTCATCTATCCAATTGATTTCTTGTCATCTCCTTATATGGGTAACTAGAGGCCTGGTGCACGCAAATGTGTGCACTGGAGGGGGGTCCCTCAGCCCGGCCTGTCCCTTCTCACAGTCCAGGAGCCCTCAGGGGATGTCCTACTGACGGCTTAGGCCAGCTCCCCATGGGCCTAGGCCACAGTCTGGCCTCCCTCTGCGGGAGGCGACTGGGCCGATCAGGGGAAGGTGCCGCCTCCATCAACGCGCCACGCTGCTGGCCCTCAGCCCTTGCAGCCGCCGTGGTGTTTTCATCAACATGAAAAAATGACAACTTTCTTTAAGCATTTTCAAGATATCTCTTTCATAGGATATGACCTTTCCCTCCCTCCCTCCCTCCCTCCCTCCCTATTTCTTTCTTCCTTCCTTCCTTCCTTCCTTCCTTCCTTCCTTCCTTCCTTCCTTCCTTCCTTCCTTCCTTCCTTCCTTCCTTCCTTCCTTTCTTTCTTTCCTTCTTCTCTATCACCTGAGGATATTTTTAAATTGATTTTTAGAGAGCATGGAAAAGAGAGGGAAAGACAGAGAGAAACATCAATGTGAGAGGGACACATCGATTGGTTGCCTCCTGCATGAGCTCTGACCTGGGCCTGGGCCAGGGAGAAGTATGCAACCTAGGTACGTGCCCTTGACCGGAATTGAACCGGGACCCGGCGGTCCACAGGCTAAGGCTCTATCCACTGAGCCAAACCGGCTAGGGCAGGATATGACATTTCTTAGCCCCTCCAGCAGTGAACCTTCGTTTTTTCCTCCAGGAGTGAGGTAGAAAAACCCTAGATCACCTTCTTGGATTCTTATTACACAAGTTACCAAGATCACCACGAGTGGTATACAGCGAGCTTAGCCAATGAGCAATCAGAAAAGGTGTTTCCTGTGCAGCTCACGTGCAGGGTCAGAACTTCTGGTGCACCCTCGCAGCCTCCATGGCTGCCAGGTCCTTTTCAGCCCTTGCAGCCGCCGCAGCTTTGTCTGGAAGGACGTCCAGAAGACGTCCAATCTAATTAGCATATTACCCTTTTATTAGTATAGACACCTAAAATTTAACAAGGCCAAGAACAAACTCCTAATATTCCCATTCCATCCCCATGTTAGATCCTCTAGCAGACTTTTCAGTCTCAGTCAATTGCAAACTCTCCACCTGTCCATTTAGTCAGGCCAAAAGTTTTAAGATCAATCTTGACTCCTCTCTTTCTCAAGTGCCCCATCCATTAGCTAACAAATCCAGTCGCTGTGCCTTCAAAATATATGTAGAATCTGGTCAATTCTTACTGTTACCATCCTGATCTGAAACAATATCTATCTCTTGTCTGCTTTACTGAAAAAGGTCCTCAATGATTTCTCTGTATCTATTCTCACAACCTAGGGTTTATTCTCAACATGGGTTTTAATAGAATTGATGTAAGTGCTAAGCAGATCATGTCTCTCCTCTGCTCAAGACACTCCAATGGCTTCCCAACTGAGTTACAATAAAATCCAAACTTCTATAGGCTCCTACATAATCCACCCCATCCTCCACCTCTCCGGTCTAATCTACCAACTTCATTTCTGCTCTGTACTGTTGCTTTGACAGTCTCTATTCACTCATGCATACTCGCTGTTCCTTCAGTTTGCTATGGCTTTCCCCTGATATCCACATGTGTCTCTCCCTTATCAAAGAGGCCTAAACTACTTTACTTAAAAGAGTTAACACCCCAGAACTCCGTCTGTTCTTATTTCCCACCTTATTTTATCCATATAAAGTTTCTATTCTGACATATTATGTATTTTAAGTCTGTGTTTATTTTATACCACCTGTTCCTGGAACGTAACCTCCATGAGAGCACAGACTTTTGTCTACTTTATATGCTATTGTTTTATCTCTAACACCTGGCATATATTTGTCATTCAATAAATATTGGTTGAATAAATAAATTTTGTCCTTAAGCATAATTTACAGAGCCCAACCCCACTATAACACCATGGGGAATTATGAAAGATGCACAAAATATGAAAACAATATTTGATGTCATCAGAGAGCTACAGAGATAATGAAAGATTTCAAAGCTGGACCCAGAGAGGAAGAAAGCTCAGAGAAGTAAACCCAGTATTGGAGATCTCTTTCCCCTCAAAGCAAATGGCCACTGCAAAAGTTGAAAGGCTGTGAGCCTTAACATAAATTTTAGCATACACATGGAAATAGACAAAAACTATGGGAAGGTGTCACGCTTTTATGATGGGAAGAAGAGTAATTATGGAAAATGTTTTAATTTAGGGAGATAGTTTTATTTTTTTTCAGTCATGATACGTTGCAGATGGATTTTGGGGAAGAAAGAAATTATCCTCTACGCTTCTAGGTTCTTTTGGCTGATCTAATATTTAAATTGACATGCCATAGATTAACAAGAGAAAATAACCAAATTTAATTACATGCATACTTATGGGAACCCCACATACATGAGAGAATCAGAGACTCGCATATGCATGAGTGGTTCAGAGATAGAAAGTAATTATGGAAATTACTTTTAAGTTAAAACATTTATAACATTAAAATGAGATATAGATGACATACTGAGCCAAGGAGTGAGATAAGGCTCCTAGGTCTCCAGAGAGGAGGGCAATTTCTAGGACAATAAGAAGAGCAGATGTCTAGTAATTATGTTTTCCCTTTCCTATAGATAGGTCATAGTTATTATGGGCAACGCCCCAATTTAAATCCTTTAAGGAAAGGTAAAAGTTTCTTTTGAGCCCATAGAGTCTCCATTGCCTTCACCTCAAAATAATTCACATGCCAAAGTAGCACATCAGGAGGCCTGTTATGGACCCCTTTAGGATGATAGTTCTTTTCAAAAAAGTTAAATTTTGAGGGTATGTATCATGTTATAATATGCATTCTTAACTATTAAAAGTCAACTCTTTGGTTAAGTTAAAACATTTTCATTCTTGAATTTTTGGTTTTAGCTTTTCACCCATGATATAGATTCTATTGTTTCCACGCAAAGCAAATTGGTAAGAAAGATATAGGAGAGGTGACACCTGTGAAAACCTTGAGTACTTTAAGATTGTTTTATTAAAGGTATTTTAGATACTAGCTGATGACTGATAACCTATGACTTGGATTAATACACTTTAATAATGGTTTACTGTTGTAAAATAAACTCAGTCATATGTGTCAATTAGTGAGTTTTTAAAAATATCCAAATTCTAGAATTCCAGTATAATTTAATCATGTATTACATGAATAACGAAGTGTTAAGAGAACATAAAATAAGAAGGTTATTTCCTACTTATTGTTTAGATGTTTTCATTTTCCTTCTACAAACTTAAGCTTTATTGAAATAATTTCATACATGCACAGCATGTACTTTAAAAATGTAGATGCTTATATTTGTTATATGATTCCAACTATTCATGAGGTTTATTTCTGTGTTAGATAAAAATAAATACCAGAAGCCAACTCACAGTGTATATAACTACTTTTCACTCTTTTTCAATACTAGTTTAAGTTTTCTTTATGTTAGCTAGATCATACTATTACTCTACACAACTCATTTCAGGTGATATAATGTTACTTAATTAAAGTCATGTGGCCTGAAAAAAACAAAAATTATGAGGAAAAAAGTCTTAAGAACAATGTTATGGAGATTAATAATTGCAAATTATTTTAGAATTTTGATTATTCATTTTAAAACTTTTCCGTATATGAGTAAGATGCATATATAAAAATTCTGTATGCTCTATTAGAGAAACTTACATAATAGCCTTTTTTTGACTGACTACATATAGAACGGATTTATGTGTGCAGATTTTATTTGTGTAAAGATAAACAAAGGTATATTTATGGCTGAATTTTGAGATTTAAATAAAAGAATGCCATGTATGCCTTAGCTGGCGTGGCTCAGTTGGTTGGAGTGTCATCCCATGCACCGAAAGTGTGCCAGTTTGATTAGTGTTAAGGGCACATACCTAGGTTGTGGGTTCGATCCCTGGTGGGGGCATGTATGGGGGGAGCAACTGATAGATGTTTCTTTAATACATCGACGTTTCTCTTTCTCACTCTATCCCTTCCCCTCTCTAAAATTAGTAAATCTCAGATGATGATTAAAAAAAAAGATTTGAATGTAGATATTAGTTATTTTATTATATAGCCTTTGGTTATCTTTTATTCATCGATTAAAAAGTCCAGAGACATAGAATCATGGAACAGACTGACGAATCTCAGAGGGGGATGCGGGATGGGAGGGTAGATGGGAGAGATTAACCAAAGCATTTATATGTCTACTAGAGGCCCGGTGCACAAAATTCATGCACGGAGGGGGGTTGTCCCTCAGCCCAGCCTGTACCCTCGCCAATATGGGACCCCTCAAGGAATGTCCGACTGCCCGTTTAGGCCCGATCCTGGTGGGATCGGGCCTAAACGGGCAGTCGGACATCCCTCTCACAATCCAGGACTGCTGGCTCCCAATGGCTTGCCTGCCTGCCTTCCTGATTGCCCCTAACCGCTTCTGCCTGCCAGCCTGATCACCCCCTAACCACTCTGCTGCCAGCCTGTTTGCCCCCAACTTCCCTCCTCTGCCGGCCTGGTCACCCCTAACTGCCCTCTCCTGCAGGGTTGATCACCTCCAACTGCCCTCCCTTGCAGGCTTGGTCCCTCTCAACTGCCCTCCCTTGCAGGCCGGGTGCCTCCCAACTGCCCTCTCCTGCTGGCCATCTTGTGGTGGCCATCTTGTGTCCACATGGGGGCAGGATCTTTGACCACATGGGGGCAGCGATATTGTGTGTTGCAGTGATGATCAATCTGCATATTACTCTTTTATTAGATAGGATAGAGGCCTGGTACAGGGGTGAGGGCCAGCTGGTTTGCCCTGAAGGGTGTCCTGGATCAGGTGGGGGTTCCCTTGGGGTGTGGGGTGGCCTGAGCGAGGGGCCTGTGGTGGTTTGCAGGCGGGCCACGCCCCCTGGCAACCCAAGCAGAGGCCCTGGTATCTGGAATTTATTTTCCTTCTACAATTGAAACTTTGTAGCCTGGAGCGGAGCCAAGCCTGGGGTTCCCTCCGAGGCTGGCAGCCATTTGTGTTGGGGTTATAATTGAAACTTTGTAGCCTTAAGCGGAAGCTGGGCCCGGCCAGGGTGTGTGGAAAGCTTTGCTTCCCCTGTTGCCGGCGGCAACCCTGGCCTGTTCTCTCAAGCTCCATTCTGCCGCCATTTGTTTGAATTTGTTTACCTTCTATAATTGAAACTTTGTAGCTTGAGTGAAGGCTTAGGCCTGGCCAGGGCAGGCGGAAAGCTTGGCTTCCTCTGTTACCTAGGAAACCTTGCTCTCTGTGGCTGTAGCCATCTTGGTTTGGGTTAATTTGCATGCTCGCTCTGATTGGATGGTGGGTGTGGCTTGTGGGCGTGGTTTGTGGGTGTGCCGGAGGTATGGTCAATTTGCATATCTGTCTATTATTAGATAGGATATGCATAACCTATGGACAGAGACAGTACTGTGGTGAAGGTCTGGGGATGTGAGTGTGCAGGATTGAGGGGGTCATTGGAGGAAATAAAAGGGGACATATGCAATAGTTTCAACAATGAAGATAAATTTAAAAAAATCATTCCTTACATTTAAATTGAAGGAAGTAAGTAGGATAAAGTTATATTTTAATATCAAAGTGCACAACTATTGAAAATCTCAGATAGTCAATATTATTTAAAATTAGAAATTAAAATGTTAGAAATGAAATACATTGAGCTCTCATATAATATTTGTGACACAGACTTTGACGTGATTGGAATCAGACAATGCCATGTGTATATTTGTGTGTATGTGTCTCTATGTATATATGCACACAATAAAATACATAATGAAGATTACTTGTGAAGGGATTTTTAAGGTTTATGGTGAAAATGGAGTTTACTACTTTGCATTATAATTTAAGTATCTAACTGGGAAATACACTCTGTTGTAGAACAGTCATATGCTGTATAACATTGTTTTGGTCAACAGACCACGTATATAGGACAGTGGTCCCATAAGATTTTTATGGAGTTATAAAATTCCGGTCACCTAATTACTTTACAGCACATGACTTCAAATGATTTGCTAAGGATGAGGAGGTTGCCAAAATCAACAAGACTGTGGTGAGATGGTAAACAACTTTAACGTTTGGTACTGACATTGAGGAGCTCCTAGAGGTGGATCCTGAGGAATTAAATAATGAATAGTTGGAACTGGAACACATAGCAGAAATTACAAGAAAATTCACAGTGAAGGGTTTAGCAGAAACTTTTTCAAACTTCAAGAAGCTCCTCAAAAACTTTGAAGACATGGACCCCAAAAGTTTTTTTATTAATAGAGAAGAATGTTCATGGTGCATTATCTGCTTACAAGTAAATCTATGATAAATAAAAAAATTAAAGCAAACTAGGATAGACATATTTCCGAAAAGAATGACAACTTCTTAAGAAGAGCCTCAGGCAAGTCCTTAAGAAGGTATTCAAGAAGACTGCATGGCCATCACAGGAGATGACAGCTCCATGGGTGTTATTGACCCTGAACACAATCTAGTAGGGCAAGATGTAGAGATGGAAGATAGTGATATTGATGATCTTTTTCCTATGTAGGCCTAGTCTAATCTGTGTGTTTGTTTCTTAGTTTTTAACAAAAAATGTTTTAAAGAGTAAATAAAAATTAAATAGGAGAAAGCTTATAAAGTAAGGATGTAAAGAAAGAAAACATTTTGAATAGCTGTACAATATGTTCATATTTTAAGCTAAGGTGTTATTACAAAGAGTAGAAATGTTAAAAAGATAAAAGTTTATAAAGTAAAAATGTTACAGTAAGTCAAGGTAAATTGAAGAAAAAAAAAGTAAATTTATTGTACATTAAATATACAGTATTTATAAAGTTTACAGCAGTGTATAGTAATTTCCTAGCCATCACATTTTCTCATTTTCCTATCACTGACTCACCCAGAGCAACTTCCAGTTCTGTAGGCTCCATTCATGGTAAGGGCCCTATATAGTGTAGCATTTTTAAATCTATTACACTGTATTTTTACCGTAATTTTTCTTTGTTGAGGTATGTTTAGATACACCAATAGTTACCATTGTGTTACAGTTGGCTACAGTATTCACTACAGTGACATGCTGTATAGATTTGTAGCCTAGGAGCAATAGGCTATCCTACGACCTAAACTAATAAAAGAGAAACATGCAAATTGACCATACCTCCGCTACGCCCACAAGCCATGCCCACTGGCAATCAGGAGTGAGTATGCTAATCAACCCAACCAAGATGGCTGCGGCCACGGAGCGAGCAGGAGGCTTGGGTTTCCCCGGCAATGGAGGAAGCCAAGCCTCCCGCAGCCCTGGCCTGCACTCAAGGCTACAACGTTTCAATTATAGAAGGTAAATAAATCCCAACAAAAATGGCAGCAGCCATGGAGCTGGAGAGAGCAGGAGGCTTGAGTTGCCCCCGGCGATGGAGGAAGCCAAGCCTCCCGCACCCCTGGCCTGCCCTGGCCTGTGCTCAAGGGTACAAAGTTTCAATTATAGAAGATAAATAAATCCCATATACCAGGGCCTCTGCTTGGGTCACCGGGGGCATGGCCGGCCTGCAAACCACCACAGGCCCCTCGCCCAGGCCGGACCACGCCCCAAGGGAACCCCCACCCTGATCCGGGACACCCTTCAGGGCAAACCAGCCGGCCCCCACCCGTGCACCAGGCCTCTATTCTATCTAATAACAGAGAAATATGCAAATTGACTGTCACTCCAACACACAAGATGGCTGCTCCATGTGGTCAAAGATGGCTGCCCCCATGTGGACACAAGATGGCCACCACAAGATGGCCAGCAGGGGAGGGCAGTTGGGAGGGACCAGGTCTGCTAGGGAGGGCAGTTGGGGGCGATTATGACAGCAGGGGAGGGCAGTTAGGGGTGACCAGGCCGGCAGAGGAGGGAAGTTGGGGGCGACCGGGCCTCCAGGGAAGAGCAGTTGGGGGGCACCCAGGCATGCAGGGGAGGGCAGTTAGGGGTGACCAGGCCTGCAGGGGAGGGCAGTTAGGGGCAATCAGGCTGGCAGGGGAGTGGTTAGGGGGTGATCAGGCTGGCAGGCAGAAGCAGTTAGGGGCAATCAGGAAGGCAGGCATTTGGGAGTCAGCAGTCCTGGATTGTGAGAGGGATGTCCGACTGCCTGTTTGGGCCCGATTCTACCCTTGAGTGGTCCCAGATTGGAGAGGGTGCAGGCTGGGCTGAGGGACACCCCCCCGTGCACGAATTTCATGCACCGGGCCTCTAGTATATATTGAAACCTAATATGCAAATTGTCCCCATGGGCGGGCGTTCAACGGACCAGGAGTTAGATGTGCACTGACCACCAGGGGGCGGTGCAGAACATGGCGGGCATTGGCGACGCAGCACTGGCAGCAGGCGGCAGTGGAGGCGCTGCCGGCCCCAATGGGCCCTGACGAGAGCGGGACTGCAGTTCGATGGTGGAGCAGGTGAGTGTGTGGTGCCAGGCCAGAATGGGTGCGAGCAGGGTCCCTGATCGCCTTGCCGATTGCCCCACAGATGGCAGTCAGCGGCGGTGGTGGCGGGTAGGACAGGCGAGCAGGTGACTCCAGGCCAAGATGGGTGTGAGTGGGGGCCCTGATCACCCTGCCAGTCGCCCCACAGATAGGCCCTGATCACTGGCCAGACCTAGGGACCCGACCTGTGCATGAATTTCATGCACCAGGCCTCTAGTACCATATAGTCTAGGTGTAAAGTAGGCTTTACCATCTAGGTTTATGCAAGTATATGTTGATGTTTGCACAATGACAAAATCACCTAATGTTGCATTTAGAACATATCCCTGTTAAGCAGTGTGCATGACTGTAATTGATTCATTAGCTATCGGGATTTCTTTGCCCTCTTGGAAGAAAGTTACATTATGTAACAGGCAGTGAGGTAGGCACTATGATATATAATGACGAGCAAGACTAGGACTCTGCCCATTAGGAGCTTATATTTTTCATGTGAGACAGATAATTTACACATAAATCAAGTACAGATTGTAATTAGTGTTATGAATGAAATACCTGTGATGTATTTTAATATAGAATAATGGAGACACACTTTAGGTAGAGTAGCCAGTGAATGCCTCTTTGAAGAAATGGCACTCAAACTGTGACCCGAAATATCCCATATAATAAAGAGGTGATATGCAAATTGACCATCACACCCTCACACAAGATAGCCACCCCTATGTGGTCAAAGATGGCCGCCACAAGATGGCCGGCAGGGGAGGGCAGTTGAGGGTCATCAGGCCTGCAGGGGAGTGCAGTTAAGGGCGACCGGACCGGCAGGGGAGGGCAGTTGGGGGCAATCAGGCAGGCAGGCAGGCAGGGGAGCGGTTGGGAGCCAGCAGTCCCGGATTGTGAGAGGGATGTCTGACTGCCGGTTTAGGCCCAATCATGGGATCGGGCCTAAACTGGCAGTCGGACATACCCCAAGGGGTCTCAGATTGGAGAGGATGCAGGCTGGGCTAAGGGACTCCCCTCCCCCAGTGCATGAATTTTGTGCACTGGGCCTCTAGTAATAAAGAACTGGTCATTGCTAACTTTAGAATTAAAGTCAACGTGAGCGGCAACAAGTGTTTATTTGAGGTAAAAAAGAATTGTAATACTGAGGCATATATTCTGGCAGCAGCCTGAATTATGTATTGATTATGGGGTGAAGGAAAGGGTTTTTTATGAGAATCGGAAGGGAAATAATCACATGAATAGAAGGAAGGATTTTCTGTTGATACTAACAATAGACCTAAGCCGTCAGTAGGACATCCTGTGAGAGCTCCCGGACTGTGAAGGGGGGGCAGGCCAGGCTGAGGGAACCCTCTTTAACTATGCATGGCTAGGTACTGACTTTAAAGTACATCCACAATCATCGATCCTTGCTTTTCATGATGTCTACTTCCCTGTTAGCTTTATAAATAGTTGTTTGTAAGACAGTGTTGATTTGGACCAGTCCAAAGGTTATTTTGCCCAGTTCACTGTTTCAGAGATTCAAAGACTAAGACCTATAAAGCAGTTCATTTAGAATTGCTTCTCAAGCCCTATTTTAAAATGGCTCCACTGAGTGTCAACTTTTCACATCATGTAAAGAGCCAGTGAAAGCATTGCAGACAGAGGGAACAGTTAGCAAAAGGCTTGGGAATTGGGGGAAACAAAGATTTCTTGAGAAACTGATCACAATCTGAGAGATTGGAGTCTGTAATGAGCAAAGGAGTTGGGGTGGGGCTGGCAAACAGATGAAATTGGTGAGATATGAAGATTTAGTCAGGTTTTACAGACGGGGGAAAGAGCTTGTATTCTATTATAGGAGCAGTAGGAAGTCATTGAGAGGCTTTAAGCTGGAGGGGTGACATTTGTTTTTTAAAAACCTAGCTGTAGTGGAAAGGCACAAGGGCAAGGGAAGTGGAGATCTGGTTTAGGCCTTTGTTCAAAGTAGCTACACAGAATTTTTTAAATAAAATAAAGCAATGAGATGAGAATTAAGCAAAGAGTCATGTTTCCAGTGTTTTCAGTAATTTCCATTTAAAGACTACTAGAGGCCTGGTGCACGAAATTCATGCACAGGGAGGTGTGTCCCTCAGCCCAGCCTGCACCCTCTCCAATCTGGGACCCCCTAACTGCTCTTCCCTGCAGACCTGGGCGCCCCCTACTTCCCTCCTCTACCGGCGTGGTCACCCCAGCTGCCCTTCCCTGCAGGCTTGATTGCCCCCAACTGCCCTCCCTTGCAAGCCTGGTCCCTCCCAACTGCCCTCCACTTCTGGCCTGATCGTGCACAACTGCCCTCCCCTGCTGGCCATCTTGTGGTGGCCATCTTGTGTCCACATGGGGGCAGCCATCTTGTGTGTTGGAGTGTCTGTCAATTTGCATATTACTCTTTTATTAGATAGGATTAGTAAAAATTCATGTACCTTTGTTTTCGTTTCCTGTGGGTAAATATCAAGACTAGAATTTTTGGGATATATGGGTAAATACATGTTTAACATTAGAAACTTGCCAAATTGTTTTCAAAAGTAGCTGTATCATTTTGTATTAACACTAAAAAATGTGCTGTAGTTCCAACTGTTTCATATACTCTACTTGGTATGGCCAGTCTTTTTTTATTTGAATCTTGTGGGTGCATATTGTAGCTTAACTAGGGTTTGATTTTCATTTTTCTTTTAAATCTTTATTGTTAGGAGTATTACAGATGTCCCACTTTCTCCCCCCCAATGCCCCCCTCATCCTGGTTCCCGTACCACCCTAGGCCTTCACCACCCTATTGTCTGCCCCAGCCCCCCCTTCTGACTTTTGTCAGTCTGTTCCATGTTTCCATGCCTCTGCTTATATTTTATTCATCAGTTTTGTTCATTAGATTCTTTGTTTATTTTGATTTTTATATTCAATTGTTGATAGATAGTATTTATTGCCATTTTATTCCTCCCCCTCCTCCTTCTCCTCCTCCTCCTTCTCCTCCTCCTCCTTCCTCTTCTTCTTTCTCTTCTCCTCCTTCTTCCTCTTCCTTCTTCTTTAAGAATACCCTTCAACATTTCACGAATACTGGTTTGGTGGTGATGAACTCCTTTAGCTTTTTCTTGTCTGTGAATCTCTTTATCTGACCTTCATTTCTATATGATAGCTTTGCTGGGTAGAGTAATCTTGGTTCTAGGTCCTTGCTATTCACCACTTTGAGTAGACTAATCTTAGTTGCCTGTACTTCCTATTCATCACTTTGAATATTTCTTGCCACTCCCTTCTGGGCTACAAAGTTTCTGTTGAGAAATCAGCTGACAGTTATATGGGCACTCCCTTGTAGGTAACTAACTGCTTTTGTCTTGATGCTTTTAAGATTCTCTCTTTGTCTTTAATCCTTGGCACTTTAATTATGATGTGTCTTGGTATGGGCCTCTTTGGGTTTCTTTTGTCTGGGACTCTTTGCACTTCCCGGATTTGTAAGTCTATTTCTTTCACCAGGTGGGGGAAGTTTTCTGTCATTATTTCTTCAAATAGGTTTTCAATATCTTGCGCTTTCTCTTCTCCTGGCACACCCATAATGTGAATGTTGGTATACTTGAAGTTTTCCCAGAGGCTCCTTACACTATCTTCATATTTTTGGATTCTTTTTTCCTTTTGAACTTCTGATTGGGTATTTATTGCTTCCTTATATTCCAAATCACTGATTTTACTCTTGGTGTCCTCTTCTCTACTGTTGATTCCCTATAAATTATTCTTTATTTCAGTTAGTGTATGCTTAATTTTTGACTGGTCCTTTTTCAGGTCTTTGATATTCTCACTAAGATCCTTGAAATTCTATCTAAGTCCCTTGAAGGTGTCATTAAGTTCCTTGAGCATCTTTATAATTATTGTTTTGAACTCTGTATCCAGTTGTTTGATTGTTTCCATTTCATTTAGTTCTTTTTCTGGAGATTTCTTATCTTTCATTTGTAACATGTTTTTTTTGTCTCTGCATTTTGGCTGCTTCCCTGTGTTTGTTTCTGTGTATTAGGTAGAGCTTCTATGTCTCCTGGATTTAGTAGAGTGGCCTTGAGTAGTAGGTGTCCTGTAGGGCCCAGTGGCTCAGCTTCTCCAGTCACCTGAGCTGAACACTATCAGTGCACCCCTGTGTGGGTTGTGTGTACTGTCTTGTAGTTGAGCCTTGTTTGCTATTGGTATCACTGGGAGAAATTGACCTCCAGGCCAATTGGCTGTGAGGACCAGCTTTGTCTACAATGGAAGAACTGGTGTATAGGAGAAACCCTTATGGAGCAGGACTTGCTTCAGTGGGTCTTTGGTGCTCACCAAGTCCGCCCCTGAAGTGTGTCCCTTGTGGATGTGTAGAGTTATAATCTGGCATGATCTTTCCCCAACTGGCTCTGGGGCTTCCTGGGAGGTGCAGTGTCGGCCACTGCCTGTGTCCTGCTGTGGGCTACCTGGCAGGAGCCATAGAGCAATCTGCAAATGGTTGCTGCTTGTGTTGTGCTCGGAGGTACCCAGGAGAGGCCAAACTGTGAAACAAGGCTGGGCCTGAGGCTGCTTATTGAGAAATATGGGGCATGCTGAGTCTGGCTGCTACTTGTTTGAGAGATTTTAGTAAAATCTGAAGCCTGAGGCAGTACAGGCTATTCATATGGAAAAGCTGCTGCAATCAACTTGGGTGGGGCTATAAATTTGATGGGGCGGGGTCTCAGGGAATCACCATGGCAGGGCAAACAGTGTGAGCTAGGTTTTTGGAAATTCAGATATCATGCCTGCTAGTCAGCGCTCTCTGTCTCTCTCTCTCTTCTCTCTCTCTCTCTCTCTCTCTCTCTCTCTCTCTCTCTCTCTGTGTGTGTGTGTGTGTGTGTGTGTGTGTGTGTGCGGGGAGGCGGGTAGCAGGGAGAATGTTTCAGCATATTGACAATGACCTCTAGAAGGACCTCTGGATCCTTTCAAACTGCTGCACCTGCACTGGAGCTCAGTGGGAGTGAGTCCAAGTAATTCTATGCAATGGCCCTTCAGGAGGAACTGTCTGGGTCTCCAATAGCCTCCATGTCACTCATCCACAATCCCCCAGGTTTTTACAGCCCAAAGTTATGGAATTCCCTTTCTGGCTCTGGAACCCTGGCCTGGGGGCCTGGTTTGGGGCTGGGACCCCTTGCTCCTCACCGGAGACCTCCTCAGCCAAAATATCTCTCCCAATTAAAAACACGCCACACATGGTTGTCGTACCAGCCTGTTCAGCACCTCTGCCCCTCCTACCTCAGTCTCAGTGTGCTTCCTACTTTTCTTCTCTAGTTGTAGGACTTCCATTCAGCCAGATTTCAGGTGGTTCTGAATGATGGTGGTTCTGTATTTTAGTTGTCATTTTGATTTGGTTGTGGGAGGCAGTGAGTACCATGTTACCTATGGTGCCATCTTCCATTACTCTGAATTTTCATTTTCTTAGTAACAAATGATGTTGAATATCTTTTTATTTGCTTAGAGCATATTTTAATACCTATTTTGAAATATGGTTATATCTTTTCCCATTTTTAAAAGAAATTGGTTTATTAATAGCAATATGTGAGAGCTCTTTTTAAAAAAATATTTGTTTTATTGATTTCTGAGAAGAAGGGGGAAGGAGAGAGAGAGAGAACATTAATGATGAGAGAGAATCATTGATCAGCTGCCTCCTGCATGCCCCCCATTGGGGATTGAGCCTGCAACCCAGACATGTGCCCTGACTGGGAATTGATCCTCCAGGTTCATAGGCCAGTGCTCACCCATTGAGCCTCACCACCTGGGCGAGAACTCTTTACATATTCTGGATACAGCTCCTTTATCACAAACATGATTTATAAATAATTCTTTTAATGCTGTGGTTTGTCTTTTCATTCTTTTAACAGTATATTAATTTTACAGAAGTCCAGATTATCAGTTTTTACATATGCATGTTATCCTTTGTGGCCTGTTTAAAATATATTTGCCTAATTAAAAAGTTAAGATTTTCCTTAGAATTTTTATAAGTTTAACTGTTAAGAGTCCAGGTTCATCTACTGGCATATGAATGTCCAGTTTTTCCTCAGTATTTTATGAATTAGAGGCCCGGTGCATGAAAATTCATGCAATGGAGGGGGGGCCATCCCTCAGCCCGGCCCGCCCCCTCTCACAGTCCGGGAGCCCTCAGGGCCGGGAGGTGACCCAGCGATCAGGGGAAGGCGACGCCCCATCACACCTCTGCTGCTGCCACTGCTGGCAGTGCAAGCCTCGGCTGGCCCTGGTTACCTGCACCTCTGGTCGGCTCTGGGCAGCTGGGCAGCCGCCATCTGAGACTTGCCCGTGCCTCGGGCCGACCCTGGGCGGCTGGGAAGCCAACATCTGAGGCTTGCCTTGTGCCTTGGGCGTCGGCTGGGCAGCCGCCATCCAAGGCTTGCCTGCGCCTTGGGCCGGCCCTGGGCGGCTGGGGGGCTGAGGGTACTGGGGGACTCCGGAAGCAGTTCGGGGGAAGGGCCTGGCCTTGCCACACGCCTGCTGCCCCGGCGGGCCTGGGCACCGCCATCTTGTGGCTGTGGGTGCCACCATCTTTGAGGGTGTGGCAGACAATTAGCATATTCCCTTTTTATTGGCTGTGGGTGCCACCATCTTTGCGACGGCATGAGGGTTAATTAGCATATTCCCTCTTTATTAGATAGGATACTGTTCTTTCCCCATTACTTATCTTGATACCTTTGTCTATAACCAGTTGATCATCTATTGATTTCTGTTTTTATTTGTGTGGGTCTATTTCTGGACTTTCTGCTATTAATGCATATGCTTACTCTTACAGCAATACCACTGTCTTGATTTATGTGGCTTTGTAGTAAACTCAGAATCTGGTAGTTTAGCACCTCTCCAATTCATTCTGTTTCAGATTTGTTTTAGCTATTATTGGCCCCTTTATTGTTTATTGTTCATATACATTTTAGAATCAATAAATTTTTAACAAAAAGACAGCCACAAGTTTGATTAGAATTGTGTAAAAATTTGGGTGGAATTCATATCTTTTAATCCTTGAAAATGATACATTTCTGTAACTGTTTAGGATTTTGTTTTCTTTCTTTTTTGAAAAAAAATCTTAATTTTTTGTTTTAACCTTTTGCACTCGGATGTCGAGTGTGACTCAACACGGTTAGCATCGGTAGCAGCTCTAGAAAAAAGCAAGCGAGTGCAAGGGTTAAGGTGCACAGACCTTACAAATATATCTATACATATAAAGGGGTAATATGCTAATTTGACCGTTATGGTGTCCAAGACACGACCGGGCAGGAGCTGGTGGGTGGAAACGGGTGCGGAGACTTCCGCCCCTAGTGCAGGCATGCACAGGCCTGCCCAGTGCTAACTACATGTTGCCTTGGAGGCGGAGGCCACTCCCGACTGGTGGGCGGAGACAGGGGCGGCCAGCCAAGCCCGAGTCTATCTTTGGTGGGGCCAGTGAGAGCCCGAGGCCACCCCAGCCTCCGTAGTTCCCGGGCCAGACTGTGGCTCAGTGGCAGGCGGTGGGGCCTCACCACGGGCTGCTGCACCACCGCTGCTGCTCGGTGGGAGCCTGGTGGCCTGGAGCCGGAGTGGGTGTGCACAGACTGCCGCGTGCCCAGGCCCGCCCTGCTCCGGCCCCACGCCTGCCTCCGTGGCCGGCCGCGGACCCCGCCCTGCACTTCAGGCTGGGGGAGGAGGCTCACAGCTGCTGAAGTCCTAGGCCACACCACCTGTGCTGCTGCCTCCCTGGCTGGCAGGGACCAGAGCATCTCCGGTGAGCTGCTCCCGCCCCTGGTGGTGGAACGGGGAGGAGGGCGCTGGATGCAGGGAGGGTACCTCAGCCGTGGTCCTCCCAGCGCAGGGAGGGGGCCTGGCCTGGGCCCGGTGGGGAGCTTAGGAAGTCTGGCTGAGCAGGTGCCGGGTCATACCAACTGTTACTCTGCCATCTTCCTGCAGCTCTCCAGGCCAACCCCCCTGCCTCACCTGCCTGGGGGAATGGGTTCTGGGCGACCTCCCCGAGTGCAGACTGTGGGCCCGGAGACTCTAGGAAGAGTGCCTGGTGGGGCCGGGCAGGGGCCAGTGCAGAACTACCAAGGTAGAGCTGCTTCGGTGTCTCGGTGAACTTTGCAACCGACCCAAGTAGGAAACCGAGATGGGAGAGGCCAGGAGCTGTGGATTCCCAGCAGTTTAGTCACTTGAAAACAGCTCCACTTGGAATGCGAGGCGGCTGTACATTCAGCTGAGAAGTGAGGGGGCTGAGCCCCACTGTCCTGGGCTCTGTTCGGTCCGAGGCCCGAGCGTCCACCAGGAGAAGGAAAAAATAGAGGGAGGGGCCCGGAGGAAGGGAGGACAATCGAAGGAAATGTGTCTAGACCAGTGATAGGCAACCTTTTGAGCTTGGTGTGTCAAACTTCGCCAAAATACTGAGCATAACTCGGGTAGTGTGTCACTTTGAGGAAAAAGCTAACTCCAAGACTCTAGTTGCAAATGTTTCATCCTCAGGAGCAGCAAATGTTTCATCCTCGGCATGCGGCCTCGTGTCATCAGAAATGGCTACGAGTGTCAGTGCTGACATGCGTGTCATAGGTTCGCCATCACTGGTCTAGACTTTCCCCAGCCCTCTCCCTCTTTCCGCTGCCTACAAAAGCCCCGGGCTGGGCCACAGTTCTTCTCGACCTTTTAGTCCCCTGTTCTCCAACCACAGAGGAAAGAAATAAGGAAGGAGTCCGTGCTGCCTCCAGAAAGTATCTATATACCTAAACGGCCGGTTGCCACCCACAGAGGAGCGGACCTAAGCCGTCAGTAGGACATCCTGTGAGAGCTCCCGGACTGTGAGGGGGGGCAGGCCAGGCTGAGGGAACCCTCTCCCCTGTGCACAAATTTTTGTGCACCGGACCTCTAGTTAAGTATAATGCTGAATATGAGCAGTTGGAGAAAAAACTTCCTTGTCTTATTCCTAAAAAGTATGTAGTCATTCACCATTAAGCATCATGTTACTTGTAGGTTTTTCATAGATACCTTTTATCAGTTTGAGGAAGTTTCTTTATAATCCTAGTTTGTTGAAAGTTTTTCTAATAAATTGTTTTAAATCTTTTAAAGTGATTTTTTCTACATCTTTTGAGATGGTCATAAGGTTTTTAGTGTGTTCATATGGTGAATAACATTGTTTGGTATGTTGATTAGTAAACTAAACCTGCTTTCCGGGTATATATTTGCTAATTTTTTGTGTGTCTATATTCATGAGGGTTGTTAGTCTCTAGTTTTCTTTTTTCCTCTGATATATTTTTCTGGATTTATTATCATGGTATTGTTGGCCTAGAAAATGAGTTTGGAAATGTTCTCTCTTTTTAAAATTTCAGAAAAATACGTCTAAAATTGGTAGTAATTTTTTTTAAAGTAACTGATAGCATTCATCTGTGAAATAATCTGGATCTGGGGTTTTGTTTGTGGGAAGGTTTGTAAATACAAATTTAATTGCTGTGATGGACACAGGACTAGTTACATTTTTTACTTCTTCTTAAGCAGTATGTTTTTTTTGCATTATTCAAATGATACATGTTTGATTTAAGTTGTCAAACTTATGGGCATACATTTTTTTAGAAGGATCATGTATCCCTTGAGTGTACATAGGATCTATAGTGATGCCTTCTTTATTTGTACTTCTTTGTATTTCTGTCAGGCTTTTTCTACCCTCCATTTCCACCCCCAATACACACACTTTGAGTCATCTGGCTAAATAAATGGAAGAACCAGGATTTGGTTTCATAATTTTTCTCTACTGTTTTTGATACTTTAAAATACCTTTGATCTTTTAAAATTTTATTTAAAATTTTCTGTCTTGCTTTGGGTATAATTTGCTCTTTTTTTTTTTAGTTCTTAATGTGCAAACTGAGTTGATTTTATTTAAAATCTTTCTTCTTTAGTAATATTAGAATTTAATGGTATAAATTTCCTTGAAGCACTGTTTTGTCCCCATCCCATAAATTTTAACATGTTGTGTTTTCATTTTCACGCAGTGAAAAATTTAAAAAATGTTCCTGGTGACTCCTTCTTTGACTCACAGGTTATTTAGAATAAATTTTTAGGTACTTTTTCTTTTTTCCTGATGTATATTTTTGCTTTAATTCTACTGTGATCAGAATTGTGACCTTCATTGAGATTTTTTTTACATCCCAGGATTTCTTGTCTTGTTGAATATTTGATGTACATTTGAAAAGGATATGTTTCTACTGTTGTTGGATGTTTCTACAAGTTGGTTGATAATATTATTTAAGTCTTCTGTATCTTTGCTCATTTATTTTAAATTATTATTATCAATTAATGAAAGAGAAGTGCTGAAATTTCCAACTAAAATTGCAGATTTGTGTATTTATCTTATTTGTATTAGGCTTTGCTTCCTGCTTTTTGAAGTTCTATTATTATATGAATTTATACTTAGGATTACTATCTCATTTGGATGAATCAACCTTTACCTCCTTATGGAAAGTCTCTGGTTATTTTTCTTTTGTCAAGCCAACTTTTTGTGATATTAATATAGCTACATCCTTTTTTTTTTTTTTTTTTAGCTATAGCATGTGTTTGTATGTATATCTTTGTACATTCTTTTACTTTTAACCTTGTTCTATATACTTTAATTAATTAATTTGCAGTGTTAACCAA
The DNA here is from genome assembly GCF_951640355.1 of Cnephaeus nilssonii. Taxonomy (NCBI): domain Eukaryota; kingdom Metazoa; phylum Chordata; class Mammalia; order Chiroptera; family Vespertilionidae; genus Cnephaeus; species Cnephaeus nilssonii. Next base: position 98,041,919 of record NC_137079.1, read on the forward strand.
AGTAGAAATTCAGCCTGTAATAAAAAAACAAAAAACTATTTATTTGAACAAAAATAATAGCAATCTGGAAGACAGATTCTAGTAGCAAGCTAAATTGTGCTCCAGAGAACAAAGAAAAGCAGGGCTTATAAGGCAAAACCAACATTGCGGTTCATCCATGCAAATGAAAGATTGCTGGCTAGTTTAACAGGGATTGGTTAGTTCTATTATGCAAAAGAGATGGGCAAAAAATGCAAGGAGGTCTAGTCCTTGCAGCAATTGTTCCAGGATATTTATGACTCAGCCTTAGTTTGAGTTAGCAACAGGTTAGCAACTTGATAGCAGGTCTGGGAACTTAGGCACAAGATGTGCATAGGCGCCTGACTCTATTTTAAGTGACTGTCTTAGAAAAGTTTATTCCATTTTATTTTTTCCGTTATCACTAAACTATTGCTCATGTGCTAGCTCCCTGGTTCTATAAATAACTGGACAACAGCCACATCTTGTCATTTAGATATTATATGGGGCTGTTTTTAACTAAAAAATGCAGAATTTAATTGTTATGATAGAGGCCAAGTGATCTGGAAGTCTAAGATTTTTACTGTATTGCCCTTTGAGAAAAAGTTTGCTGACCTCTACAGTTTTGTTTTTTTGTTTTTGTTTATATTGTTGGAGCTTGCTATAGTTTTACATAACTACAATTTCTACCTTTTAAGTGATGGCTTTAGATTATTTACATTTAATGCAGTTGATTAATATGGCCATATTTCAGTTAGCTACCTTTGCTATCTATATATATAAAAGCCTAAGTGACTGAACGACTGAATGACCTGTTGCTATGATGCACACTGACACCAGGGGCCAGGTGCTCAATGCAGGAGCTGGCCCCTGGTGGTCAGTGTGCTCCCACAGCCAACCTTCCGTGGCCGGCCAACCTCCCACGGTCCCCTGCCATGCATTCAACCATTTGACTGGTCTCTGTGACGTGCACCGATCACCAGCGGACAGATACTCTGACCGGTAGGTTAGCTGGCTGCTGGGGTCTGGCCGATCGGGACTGGGCATGCCCTGGAGCCCTGCCGTGGTCCCTCCCCGGCCCCAATTGTGCACTGGTGGGGTCCCTGGGTCTGGCCTGTGCCCTCTCACAATCTGGGACCCCTCAGGGATGTTGTTGAGCCAGTTTTGGCCCAATCCCGCAGGCCAGGCCGTGGGAACCCACGGGTGCACAGATCTGTGCACTGGGCATCTAGTTTACTTTATATTTATCACATCTCTATTTTTTTTGGTCTTTTCCATTTTCATGTCCTGTTTGTAATTAGTTGAATATTTGTTATAATTTTATTTGATAAAATAGAGGCCTGGTGCACGAAATTCGTGCGTAGATACAGTCTCTAGGCCTGGCCTGCGATCAGGGACATCTTCTCCAGCTGCCCACAGCCAGCCCTGCCCCCCGCTGCCACCCACCCCTGGTTCCCTGTTCTCCATCGGGTGATCAGTGCCTGACATCTGGGGGAAGGGAACGAGAGGTCGACTGTTCCCGCCCACTCGCTGGCCCCGCCCCTGCTGTGGGTGGCCATCAGGTGATTGGAGCCTGCCAGCCCGGGAAAGGGACCAAGTGGTCAGTGCGCCTCATAGTGATTGGTCCAGCAGTCGTTCTGGTCTTTCTGCTGTTAGGACCAATTTTCATATTACCCTTTTATTATATAGGATAGAGGCCTGGTGCACGGGTGGGGATGGCTGGCCTGCCCTGAAGGGGACCCTGGGTTGGGGTGGTGGGGGGGGTCCCTGCTTGGGGGTGAGGCCTGCCTGGGCGAGGTGCTGCGGGCAGTTTGCAGGCCGGCCACCACCCCGGCTTTGTCAGGAAGGATGTCTGGAATGATGTCCGGAAGACGTCAGGTCTATCCGGTCTAATTAGCATATTACCCTTTCATTAGTATAGATGTACTATTGATATATTAATTATACCTACTTGTTTCTTTAAGATTTTTTTTGAAAAAAATTAAGACTAACTTTATAGCAGTTTTAGGTTCATAGAAAAATTTAGGGGACACTACAGAGATTTCTCATATATACCCTGCCTCCACACATGCATAGCCTCTCCCATTATCAACATCCCCGAAGATAGTGGTACATTTGTTATAATCAAGGAACCTACATGGATACATCATAATCACCCAAAGTCCAGTTAATCTTATCGCTCACTCTTGGTGTTTTACATCCTATGAATTTGACAGATATATAAAGACATATATGCACCATTATGCTGTCGTATTTTCAATGCTCTAAAAAATCTTCTGTGCTTCACCTGTTTCTTTCTTCAAAATCCCCTGGCAACCACTGATCTTTTTATTGTCTCCATAGTTTTGCCTTCTCCAGAATCTCATCTATTGGAATTGTACATTTTATAGCCTTTTCATATTGGCTTCTGTACTTAATAATATGTTATTAAGGTTTCTCCATATCTTTTTATGGTTTGGTAGAATCGTGATTTGTGTGTGTGTGTGTGTGTGTGTGTGTGTGTGTGTGTGTGTGTTTTTGCACTAAATGATATTCTGTTATCTGAATATACCATTCACCTACTGAAGGACTTCTTGATTGCTTTACAGTTTTGACAGTTATGAATAAAGCTACTATAAATGTCCCGGTGCATATTTTTGTGTGGACATGAATTTTTGTCTCCTTTTAAGTAAATACCAGGTGTCACAATGCTGGATTCTATGGTATATTTAGTTTTGAAAAAAATCCACTAAATTGTCTTCCAAAGTGGCTGTGCCATTTTGAATTCCCAGCAGCAAGGAATGAGAGTTCTTGTTGCTCCACTTCTGCACTAGCATTTGGAATTGTCAATGTTCTGAAGTTTGGTCATTCTAGTAGGTGTGTAGTGGTATCTCATTGTTGTTTTAATTTGCATTTCCCTGATGTGGAATATCTTCTCATAAGCTTATTTATAATTTGTATATCTTCTTCAATGAAGTGTCTGTTAAGGTCTTTAATATTTCTTTTTTTACAATTTATTGTTTTTCTAGAGTTTACAGTATGCATTATTAAGTATAATTTTTTACCTTCAAATAATATACCACTTCAGGTATGGAATTAGAACCTTTTAAAAGTGCACTTATATTTTCCCTTTCCTGTTCTTTGTACTCTTGTTTTTACTTCTACATGTGTTATAAATCTCTTAATGTGCTGTTCTTATTTTTGCATTAAATAGTTTTATTTAAAAGGGTTTTTAAAGATAAGAAAAAACATCTTTTGTATTTAACAACAGACTTAACAGTTCTGGCATTCTTCAATTTTTCGTGGCATTTCAAATTTCCATATGATAACATTTTCCTTCTGCTGGAAGAAGTAACTTTAACATTTCTTGTAGTGAAGTATGCAGGCAATTAGTTCTCTCAGTTTTTATTTATCTGCAGAAGACTATTTTGTTTTCATTTATGAAATAGATTTCTAAGGTTGTTTTTTTTTGCTTAGGGTTTACTTTATTTTTTTTTACATTATGAATTTATTGGAGTGACATTTATTAATAACATTATATAGGTTTCAAGTGTACAACTCTACAATTTTAGGATTTCCTTAGGGTTTTCATTGTTAGGCTATGGGTTAGAATTTAAAAGCATTTTGTAGTTTAGCAAGTAGCACTTCTAATTTTTAATTCTTTTTACATGTCAGTTGGCTGAGAGCAACTAGTTGTACTTTTATCTGTTTGTTATACTCATATAAAACAGTTATAAATGTGGTTTATACTGCATGTTATTTAAAAATACACTTTAAAGAAGGCACTTATTATTTGAAGTTGCTCCCTTTATTTTCTCCATCCTTCCCTAAAGTTTTTTGGATTGTATTTGTAATAGTATTTATTATACTCTTGAGTATAGTTATTTCTACACTATGGAAAGATTGTCAATATTAATTACCTGTAGAGAGGACTGGTGTGAAGGAAATAGGAAATAAACAAGTAATTTTTTATTTTTATTGCTTTAGTTTGTTAGCTGGCTTCAGTATCATTAACTTTTATTACATTCATGTCTGAATTATAGAGTATTTTTTTGTGACTTACTAAACACTTATCTAAAAGTTCTTTATTTTCATGCTAACATTTAACAGCCAATCTTGAAGGTTTGATGACTGGTAAAGGTACATCTTTATGTCTTGGGTGTGCTTTTTCTGGTATAGATATACTTCTTAATTCTTTATGATATTGTTAAGATAAGACACATTCTGATGATGACTAGCTTTTGGAGCTTGCCAACTTAATTTACGCCAACTTCAATTTCCTTGTTTGGGATAGTCATTTCATAGAGTCATGAGAATTACGTGAAGCTATCTATATATGTAAATTACTCAGCACATACTAAATGTTCATAAAATAATGGTTTTTAGTGATGTCTCCACCTTTTTCTTTGTAAAATTGCTGATAGATATAGCTTTATCTTGAAAATAATTTTTTTAGACATTAATAATTGAAAAGTCTTATAATTTAGATTATATCAATGTTGTCTCTTGTTATAGGCTGATACACTTAATACCTGTGGCATTAAATGCTTTCAGCCAAAGTGTCCCAGTTGTGGGGATATTCCGAGTTCTGTGAAACAAAAGGCATTCTTTGCATGTGTCTTTTAGGGAGCTGTCAGATAGCTGATCCCCACAAACAAAGCTCTTTGAGAAGAAGGACCCTACTGCTTCTTGTGGTACGAGTAACCCACACGAGTACAGGCTGTTGTCCTCATGATTGTCGTCAGTGATGATGGGACAGTGCTTTTTAGCACAAAACAGTAGCTTCTCTTCACCAAGTCTTCCCATGATTGTTGTATATTTTTTACTTGATTCCAGAATTCTTCAAAAGTTCATTCTGACATTTTTTGCCAGGTCATTAGTTTTTTACAGAGGACATAGCCCTGGAATTGCCCATTCTGCCATTTTTTGGTGATATCACTCCCAAGATTCTTTTTCAAAGGAAGATGTTGTAAACTGATTTCACTTCAAAATAGTTAGAAACTGGAAGTGGAAATATATTTAAGACTGATTTTAACAACTACAAATTGTGCGTGGTATATTTAATGTCTTAGTTAATAATACAAACCTCAATTTTACCTGTGGAACCTTACATATTTTCCATGTAATAGGAAACAATGTAAGGCAACTGAGAGGTATAAAAAGCAATGAGAAAACAGTTTCTTTTGCTTTGTGATAATCTCTGGGGCATTAAAAATGTTAAGTGTCAATAAGTGTAATTCATTGCTGAAGGAGAAAAGTAGAGTACAGTAGAAAAGCTGGCTTACAACGTGGTGATTGACTATGAATTAGAGAAGCCTTCTAACCAGCCTACTTTCATCCTCCATGTTCTCCCATCCTGCCATCTTCCATTTAAAATATTGAATACTTTACATGGGCCTGGAAGTGTGCTAATGATACAGATATAGAGAATAGTTAGAAATGGTCCTTACCTCTACAATGCTTATTGTAATGTGGGGGTTAGAAAGAAATTTCTAAGCATCTAGGGTATCATGTAATGTCTGTTCTGATGTGGATCGCTCATATGGGAGTGCAGAGAAAGGGCATTTTTGTGGTTACTGGGAAGGCTTTCTGGATTAAGTGATATCTAAACTGAGGTTTGGAGGTTTAATGGAAGTTAACAAATTTAAGAGTTGGGAGAGAACTCTATATCATGACTAGTTAATACCATAAATGAAGAATTTTAAATGACGTGACCGATGGCATAACAGCAGTGTTCCTTATGACAGTAGGTATGAAATGGGAAGTAGAGGAAACTGAATCTGGGATGTTAAATTGGGGCATTAAAAGTAATGTTTAGAATTGAGAGTTTATCCAGAAGAGTAAAATACAAAAAAGTCCAGCTGGTTGATAATTGTCCAGTTTGATCTAATTAATGAACATTGAATTATCTCATACTAGAGGTCTGGTGCATAGATTCGTGCACCGGTGGGGCCCTTTGCACCAGTGCACAATCAGGGCTGGGGAGGGACCACAGGAGGGCTCCAGTGTGTGTCCGGCCCATCTTGCCCAGTCCCAATTGGCCCAACCCCAGCAGCAAGCTAACCTACTGGTCAGAGTGTCTACCTCTGGTGGTCAATGCGCATCATAATGAGTAGTCGAACGTTCAAGTGAATAGTCGGACACTTAGCATATTAGGCTTTTATTATATAGGACTAGAGGCCTGGTGCATGGATTCGTGCAGCGGTAGGGTCCCTCGGCCTGGCCTGCGCCCTCTCACAATCCGGGATCCCTCGGGGGATATCGGACTGCTGGTTTCGGCCCGATCCCCGCAGACCAGGCCAAGGGACCCCACTGGTGCACAAATCCGTGTAGCGAGCCTCTAGTATGCATATAAGATCTTTGGTTAATCTCTTCCCGCCCTCCCGCCTCCCACCTTTCCTCTGCGATTCATCAGTCTGTTCTATATTTCCATGCATGTGCGTTGAGCGTCTGCCCCATGGTGGTCAGTGCGCGTCATGGCTACCAGTCGAACGGTCAAACAGTTGTTTAGGCTTTTATATATATGGGTGATCTTAACTAATAACTAAGATTTCAAAATAAAGTTATTTAAAGACTATATATTAAAGTGTAAATGATACCTAAATTGCTAGTAATTATAAACCTTAGTACTTTCAGAAAATAATATATTTCCAAGTAAGCATTTTATACTCCAAATTTTTACGCAGTATTAAAAATGTTTATTCAAGTCCATTTGGCATGAAATATTATATTAGTTTCAGGTGCACAACATGTTGATTCCACATTTTTTACTTTACTGTGTGATAATCAAAATTAGTTTAGTAACCATCTGTCACTGTGCTAAGTCATCAGATATTAACATATTCTTTGTGCTATACACTATATCCCCATGGATTAATCTATATTAATAAAAAGGTAATATGCTAATTAGACCATGAGGCCTTCTGGACGTCCTTCTGGATAAAGCCATGGTGGCGGGGCCGAGGCAGAGGCGGTTAGGGGCGATCAGGCCAGGAGGGGAGGGCATTTGGGGGTGAGCAGGCTGGCAGGGGGGTGTGGTTGGGAGCAAGCAGGCCAGCATGTAGAGTGGTTAGGGGCGATCAAGCAGGCAGGCAGGTGAGCAGTTAGGAGCCAGCAGTCCCAGATTGTGAGGGGGTTGTGTGGGATCGGGCCTAAACCGGCAGTCGGACATCCCTTGAGGGGTCCCAGATTAGAGAGGATGCAGGCTGGGCTGAGGGACACCCCCCTCCCTGCACAAATTTCCTGCACCGGGCCACTGGAGATTTGTACCTCTTAATCAGCTTTACCTTTTCTCCCATTTCCTCCACCCTCTTCCCCTCTGGCAACTAGTTTGTTCTTCGTTTCTGTAGTTTTGTTTGTTCTTCCTTTTTTTAATGATTTCTCATGTAATATACTTTCTCTGTCTTATTTCACTTAGCATAATACACTCTAGGTCCATCCAGTGTTGTCACAGTAGGCAATATTTCTTTTCTTTTTTTTTGAGGAAACTTGGCTGATATATTTATTGCTTTGGAGTGACGGGGTGCTCAAGAGCTCTTGGTGGGGAGGACCACTTCCTCTTCACCTTCATAGGCTTCTGGCTGCTTAGGATGGCGCTGGCTCTGTGGTTGGCAGCCCTGCTCAGATCCAGGCCATACTTGTTCTTGCGGACCATGTACTGGAATCTGCTCCTAGGCCTTCTTGTTGATGGTGGTCCACACATAGGATGTGGCAGGCTCTTACTGCCCAGATCTCTGCTTCATGATGACTACCACATCTTTGCCATAGGGCACCACTCCACATCCATGGTAGCGAAAGCAGTTGTGGGCCTTAGGGTTATTGGGTTCCATAAGTCTGCTTGTTCCTCTTGATTAGGAAGCTGAAGCGGTTCTCTACGATCACCCATTGCAGGTGGGCAGACATGGCATGGCAGCTCTTCATGATGCCACAGCCAGAGACTGAAAGAGCAAAATTTCATAGTCCTTATTGCTTGAATAATATTCCATTATATACATATGCCACATCTTCTTTAATTCATTACCCATTCATCTATGTATGGACACAGCTAGGTTTCTTCCATATCTTAGCTATTATAAATAACTGGAGGCCCAGTGCATGAATTCGTGCACCAGTGGGGTCCCTCAGCCTGGCCTGCGGGATCGGGCCGAAACTGGCTCTCCGACATCCCCTGAGGGGTCCCGGATTGCGAGAGGGCGCAGGCCAGGCCGAGGGACCCCACTGGTGCACGATAGGGGTCAGGGAGGGATGCGGGAGGTTGGCCAGCTGTGGTGGGACCATGGGAGGACTCCAGGGCGTGTCCGGCCCGTCTTGCTCAGTTCCGATCGGCCAGACCCCAGCAGCAAGCTAACCTACCAGTCGAGGTGTCTGCCCCCTGGTGGTCAGTGCACATCATAACCAGCGGTTGAGCAGCCTTAGCCTATCATTAGCATGTTATGCTTTGATTGGTTGAACAGACTACTGGACACTTAGCATATTAGGCTTTTATTATATAGGATTATTACATGCTTTAATGAACATAGGGGTTGCACATTTCTTTTCGAATAAGTGTTTTGGTTTTCTTTGGATAAATACCCAGAAGAGCAATTTCTGGATCATATCGCAGTTCTATTTTTAATTTTTTGAAGAACCTCCATGCTATTTTCCATAGTGGCTGTACCAGTTTACAGTCCTACCAACAGTGCATGAAGGTTTCCTTTTCTCCACATCTTTAATAACACATCTTATTTGTTGATTGACATTTTGATGATAGCCATTCTGACAGGTGGTATGTCTTGTGGTTTTGATTTACACAACCTACTAAATGGGAGAAGATATTCACAAATGATATATTAGATAAGGGGTTAATATTCAAAAATAAATAAGGAACTCATACAACTCTACATCATTAAAACCATACTGTGCCCTGGCCCGAGTAGCTCAGTTGATTGGGTGTTGTCCCCTGCACCAAAAGGTTGCTGGGTTCGATTCCTGGTCAAAGTCACATGCCTGGGTTGCAGGATCAATCCCCTGTAGGGGGCGTGCAGAAGGTAGCTGATGGATGTTGTACTCTCACATCAATGTTTATCTCTCACCCTCCCTCTCTTTCTAAAAATCAATAAACTATTTAAAAAAATACTATCTCATAATCTGATAGTTAAAAATGGGCAGAAAAAATATTGGCAGAAATTTCTCCAAAGGTTATATACAACTAGGGGCCCAGTGCACAAATTGGTGCACTCTGAAAGAACTGTGGGGTTCGGTGGGCACGGGGGCAGGTCTCGGCCCATCCTCTGCGCCCCCACCTGGCCCCTCCCGCCACAGCTCCTGGTCCCCTGTCTTCCTGAAGCCCTGTTCCTGCTGCTGCCGCTCCCACGTGCTGACAGCGCAGGTCCTGATCACACCCGCTTATGGAGCAATTGTGGCCGGCACTGTCAGTGGGTGTGAGCAGTGGCTGCTGCCCCGATCACCCCTCAGGAGCAGGAGGAGGTGGAGAAGCCCCCAGGGGCAATTGGGGCTGGCAGCCGCTGCTTGCACCCGCTGATGGCCCCGAGCGATTATGGCTGGTGCCGGGCGCCGGCAGCAGGGGCAAGTGGTGGCTCCGACGCTGGCAGCAGGTGTAAGTGCTGGGCAGGACCACAGCACGCGGGAGCAAAGAGTTTTTAGTAACCACCAGAGGCTTGCCCTGATGACAGCGACCAGTATCCCATCTTGGCCTGGCGCCCCCACTCACCTGCTCCATCATCCCTCCATGGCTGATGCCTGCCATGTTCCGCACGTGTTCCCTGGTGGTCAGCGCACGTCATAGCGACCAGTTGTTCTGCCATTTGTTTTATTTGCATATTAGGGTTTTATATATATAGATAATTTTTATGCTTTCGTGTAAATAAAAGGATTTCATTAAAAAGGCTTAGCTATGCCATTTTATATAAATTCAGTTATGATTACTTCTTGAGTTAGAAGCAATTCTTGAGTTGTGCATCACTTTTGTGTGGCAATACCGTTTATAATTTTAAGAAGGCCTTGAGGAGAAGAGCACCCTTAACAGTGCAAATAGACTATCACAATGATACATTCAGATTTAGAGGAAGTTTCATTTGTTTTATAAATATTTTTATACTATGGTAACAGTGATTTTAGCTTTTATTTAATAAGCATTTTTATACTGTTTGTGTCACTATCTTTGCTTTTAAAAATCTTTTCTTTTTGCCTGGATGGCATGACTTAGTGATTGAGCTTTGACCTATGAACCAGGAAGTCAAGGTTCGATTCCTGGTCAGGGTACATGCTGGGGTGGTGGGCTTGATCCCTAGTAGGGGGCATGCAGGAGGCAACTGATCAGTGATTCTTGTCATTGATGTTTCCATATCTCTCTCACTTTTCTTCTCTGAAAAAAAATTTAAAAAATTTTTAAATGTTTTCTTTTTTTAGTATTTTTGCTAATTTTTTTAAAAAAATAAGCGAGCCTTCAGTTTTCTACTTTCTTGATGAAATAACTTAAATAAATTGGTTGTTTTTCCTTATTGTGATTTACTACTTCTGGATGTTACATTTCTTATCCACAGAAAACATTTTGTCTTTCCTCATTTTATCCCACACCCTGTTTATAAAACACTGATTTTTTCATTGCGCTATAACTTATCTGAAATGTATTTTTTAAGTTTACCCTCCTTGACTTTGTAGCAAGGTGTTTAGGTGTGCTTTCTAGTCTAAATTAGAATCTTGGATCTGCCATTTACTTATGTGCGACTTAGGTCATGCACTTCACCTCATTTATCTATAGTTTCTTTCTATGAGGTCAATTATGTCTTTTTCTCATAGGTTTATTAGAGAATTGTTTCCATGGTAAAGGCCAATTGTTTCTACTTTTTTTTTAATGCTTTAGTTGATAAGTATTGAACTACTTGTTAGAAGTGGGGAATAAGTATTTCCCTAATCTTGGAATGATAGTTTCATAAGCATTAACCACATTAACACTATTATATTAGAAGTTATAATAAAGGTTTAAAAGACTATCAGAAAACATAGGCCCAGCCGAAACCGGTTTGGCTCAGTGGATAGAGCGTCAGCCTGCGGACTGAAGGGTCCCAGGTTTGATTCCGGTCAAGGGCACGTATCTTGATTGTGGGCACATCCCCAGTAGGGGGCGTGCAGGAGGCAGCTGATCGATGTTTATCTCTCATCGATGTTTCTAACTCTCTATCTCCCTTCCTCTCTGTAAAAAATCAATAAAATATAAAAAAAGAAAAAAAAAGAAAACATAGGCCCATTCTACATTATCCACAATAAATGTTTTTAGAGCCTTAACTGAACTCTTTTGTTATTAAATGATATATCTAAAAGGGGATTTTTTTTTTAATGTGAAAGATGGAACCTGAGGCTTCACATATCAGAGCCTGATTGTTGGAATTACACATATTAATTGTTAATTCCTTTAAAAGCAAACTATTATTTTTCAGCTGAGCCCATCTCTGCTATTTTACACATTTCATAATGGTTTTTGGTTACTTCTGATTCTACTAAAGAACAAAGAGCTCATGTAGAAATTAGTCTAAAAAAATTCTTCAATGTTCTTCCAATTTATTTTATACTAACTCTTGATACATTTATTCAGTGGCTTAAATCTTGGTTGTCTGCTTCTGTTACTTCCATCAGTAAGTATCCATGTAATTGTTTTTCAAACCTTTGCATTCTCCATATGGTCCATTCTAGAGAACCTCTTCTAAGTTACTAATCACTGGTCTGCAAGGTTCAAAATTGTGACCCAGATCAATTGGGCATATAATTAATAAATAAATAAGCAGTTCTTCAGTAAGACTATGGCCTGGCAAAAATGATATTGAATTGATTGTCATAGATCTACTAGGTAACCTTAATTAAATGCTAATTATATGCCCAACTTTGTTCTTAACTGCTTATAACCCAGTTACTTTATTCAATCCTCACAATAATCCTATTACATAGGAACTTTTATTCCCATATTGTTGATGAAGTAACTGAGATTTAGAGAAGTAGTATTATTAACATCACACTTTAAGTGAGTGTTGCAGCTAAAATCTAAATCTAGGAAGTCTGAATTCAGAGCCAAACTCTTAATCAGCTATTATTGTGAATAAACCAGAACTAGTAAGAATAGTTGAATTTGTTTCATACATAGAAGTAAAACTGGCCTTTAACCAGAGAGAACATCTAGGTTGGCTAAAGAAGTTAACATAAGGACTAGTTTCTTATAAAGTTGAATTTTGGAGCTATTATAGAGAAAAATATATGGAGTACAATATATTAAAAATTGAGGATATTTTTGTTTTCAAATTCTAGAAGATTTAAAAAATATTCTTAAATGAGCTTTTTATTGCTTTTATGGACTTGTACGCAGACAGACTTACTGGGTTTCGATCTTGTGGTGGCCATTTGCAAGTTAATTAAACTTTCTGTGCCTGTGATTACTTATCTGTAAAAGGAAAACAAATATAGTTTCTCATAAGTTGTAATGAGAATTACATTACTTAATACTGTATATATAAACCACTTAGAATAGCACTTAATGGCATGTAGGGTTAGGTAATGATATTCTTATTGTTTATCCCATTTATATCATACCATATAGTCATTCATCCATATTAATAAATACATTTCATTGATGGAAAATTAATTCTACTTTTTGAATTTCATTTCCAGTTCCTATCTGTCCCTAATCTTAATTCTCCATTGCTTCCTCTTTGTCAGCTACTCACAATTTATATCTTCTTTTATGCTTTATGTAACTCTAGAGGCCCAATGCACAAAATTTGTGCACTCGGGGCCAGGGAGTTGTACCTCGGCCTGACCTGTGCCCTCTTGCAGTCAGGGAGCCCTCGGGGAATGTCCGACTGACGGCTTAGGTCTGCTCCTCCTGGGGAGCGGGCCTAAGCCGGCAGTCGGACATCCTTAGCGCTCCCACAGAGGCGGGAGAGGCTCCCGCCACCGCCGCTGTGTTTGCCAGCCATGAGCCCGACTTCTGGCTGAGCGGCGCTCCCCCTGTGGGAGTGCACTGACCACCAGGGGGCAGTTCCTGAGTTGAGCATATGCCCCCTGGTGGTCAGTGCGCGTCATAGCGACCGGTCCTTCCACTGTTCAGTCAATTTGCATATTAGCCTTTTATTATATAGGATGTAAGACAACCTCAACCTTTTTTTGGAATTAGGTATAGTATGCATACTATCCTATATAACAAAAAGGTAATATGCAAATTGATCATCACGCCCTTGCACAAGATGGCCGCCCCCATGTGGTCACAAGATGGCTGCCACAAGATGGCTGGCAGGGGAGGGCAGTTGTGGGTGATCAGGACAGCAGGGGAGGGCCGTTAGGGGCGATCAGGCCAGCAGGGCAGGGCATTTGGGGGTGACCGGGCCTGCAGGGAAGGGAGGGCAGTTGAGGGGACCAGGCCCACAGGGGAGGGCAGTTAGGAGTGACCAGGCCAGCAGAGGAGGGGGGAGTTAGGGCTGACTGGGCCAGCAAGGGAGGGCAGTTGGGGATGACTGGGCCTGCAGGGGAGGGAGGGCAGTTTGGGGGGACCTGGCCTGCAGGGGAGGGCAGTTAGGAGTGACCAGGCCGGCAGAGGAGGGGAGTTAGGGCTGACCAGGCCAGCAGGGGAGGGCAGTTGGGAGTGACTGGGCCGGCACGGGAGGACAGTTGGGGGGTGATTGGGCCGGTAGGGGAGCAGTTAGGTGTCAATCAGGCTGTCAGGAAGAAGTGGTTAGGGGCAATCAGTCAGGCAGGCAGGCAAGCGGTTAGGAGCCAGCAGCCCCGGACAGTGAGAGGAATGTCCGACTGCTGGTTTAGGTCCGGTGGGATCGGGCCTAAACCGGGAGTCAGACATCCCCCGAGGGGTCCTTGATTGGAGAGAGTGCAGGCTGGGCTGAGGGACACCCTTCCCCTCCAGCACCCCCCCCCCCCCCCCCCGCCTCCAGTGCACTGGGTCTCTAGAATATGTATATACATCTTTATTCTTGGAATTTAGCACTATTGGTGCATGGGCTTTTTCTTGTCCACAGATATACACCCTAGTTCCTAGAAGAGTAAGTCCCAGTCTTTAATAAATAAAGTATTTGTTGTATGAATGGGTGAATAAATAACTTCAAAACTGTTAGGCATTTTGTATATGGCTAATATTTTTTAAATTGTTGTCAATATTACATATGTGTCCCCCATTGTCCTCCTTTTTGCCCCCTGTCCACCTAACCCCTGCCCCACTCCAGGCCTTCCACACACTACTGTCTGTATTTATGGGTTATGCATATATGCATATTTGATCTTTGTTTTATCTCTTCCCATCCCTCCCTCCACCTCCCCACTGATATCTGTTCTGTTCCAAGCATCCATACCTCTGGACCTATTTTGTTTTTCAGTTTATTTTGTTTATTAGATTCCACATATAAGTGAGATCATGTGATATTTGTATTTCTCTAACTGGCTTATTTCACTTAGCGTTATAGTTTCCAGGTTCATTCATGCTGTCTCAAAGGGTAAGAGCTCCGTCTGTTCTGCAGCTTTTTTTATCCACTCATCTAGTGAGGGGCATTTGGACCGTTTCCAGATGTTAGCAATTGTAAATAGCGCTGCTATGAATGTAGAGGTGCATATATTCTTTCTCATTGGTGTTTTGGAATTTTTAGGATATGATCCCTGAAGTGTGGTATTGTTGGGTAAAATGGCAGTTCCATTTTTAATGGTTTTAGGAACCTCCGTACTGTTTTCCACAGTGGCTGCACCAGTCTGCATTCCCATGTACTAGGGTTCCCTTTTCTCCACATCCTCACCAGCACATGTCATTTGTTGATTTGCTGATGGTAGCCATTCTGACATATGTGAGATGGTACCTCATTGTCGTTTTGATTTGTATCTCTTGGATGATTAGTGACATGGAGCATTTTTTCATATGACTAGTGGTCATCTGTATGTCTTTTTTGGAGAAGTGTCTATTCAGGCCCTTTGTCCTTTTTTTTTAAAAAAATATATTTTACTAATTTCTTACAGAGAGAAAGGGAAAGGGATAGAGAGTTAGAAATATCCATCGATCAGCTGCCTCTTGCACATTCCCTGCTGGGTATGTGCCTGCAACCAAGGTACATGCCCTTGACCAGAATCGAACCTGGGATTAGTTTCATTTTTTTGCATGTATTTGTCCACTTTTCCCAACACCATTTATTTCAGAGATTATCTTTAATCCATTGTGTGCTCTTACCTCCTTTGTTAAATATTAATTGACCATATTAGCTTAGGTCAATTTTGGGGGTCTCTGTTCTGTTCCATTGATATATATGCCTGTTCTTATGCCAGTACCAGGCTGTTTTGATTACAGTGGCTTTGTAGTATAGTTTGATATCCAATATTGTGGTCCTTCCAACTTTGTTCTTCTTTCTCAGGAGTGCTGAGGCTATTTTTTGGTTCCATATAAATTTTTGGAACATTTGTTCTACATCTGTGAAATATGCTCTTGGTATTTTAATAGGGTTTGTGTTGAATCTGTAGATTGCTTTGATGCTAATGCATCCAATTCATGAACACAGTATAGGCTTCCACTTGTTTTTATCTTTTTCTATTTTTTTTTTCAATGTACTATACAAGTAGTTTTCTGAGAACAGATTTTTTACCTCCTTGTTAGGTTTATTCCTAGGGATCCTGTTTTTTTTTTTTTTTTTTTTAGTTTCTCTTTCTGAGAATTCATTATCTATATATATATATAAAAAGGCAGTGACCGTGACGACCAAAATGATCGTTCGACCGGTCACCATGCGGTGCTAGCATAGATGCAGAGACACAGGTAAAGTCTATGAGTGAACTAAGAATGAACAAGACAAATGCTTGCCTTCACGGAGCTCACACTGTAAGGTTAGATCAGGGATGAGAATTCAAAATTGCCACCAGCACAGACCTGAGGTGCCACTTCTCAGTGCGGCCAGAGATACACCCACTAGCGGACTGGGGGTGGGGGGTGACGGAAGGGCTGGTGCCGACGTGAAGGCAGGGCCGTTCTCGATTTCCCAGAGGAGCCAATGGCTGTCTAGGAGGCAGAGCTTCTGACGCTGACTGGCATAGAAACCGACCAATCAGAACCAAATTGGGTGAACTGTGAAGAGCCAGTGGCTGCCTAGGAAGCGGAGCTTTTGACGCTGACTGGCATAGAAACTGATCTTTCAGAACCTAATCTGGGTGAACTGCGAAAGCAGAACCTCAGGTGGGGGCTGAGGAGGGGTTTTAAGGGCAACAGCTGTTTGGTGTAAGGTGTAAGAAAGCACTTCAACTTTTTAATAACCAGTTTGGCAGTATAGTGCATATGGCTGCCTATCAGTCCATATATAGAGGTTATGTATTTTTCTCTGCCAAGAGCATCTCCTCCTGCTGAAAAAGGCTTCCCCCCATTTAAGCAATCCTATCCTATTTAATCTATACTAATAAAAGGGTAATATGCTAATTATACCGGGTTGACCGGCCATCTTCTGGACGTCCGACATCCTTTAGGACAAAGCCATGGTGGTGGGGGCCAAGGCAGAGGCAGTTAGGGGCTATCAGGCCAGCAGGGGAGGGCAGTTGGGGGTGACCAGGCTGGCAGGGGAGGGCAGTTGGGGGCAAACTGGCCTGGATGGGAGGGTAGTTGGGGGCGGCCAGGCCTGCAGGGGAGGGTAGCTGGGGGGGCAATCAGGCCACCCGGAGAGGGCAGTTGGAGGCGACCAGGCCGGCAGGGGAGGGCAGTTGGGGGCATTTGGCAGGCAGGGAGGTGAGTGGTTAGGAGACAGTTGTCTTGGATTGCGAGGGGTTTGTCTGACTGACTGCTGGTTTAGGCAGGATCAGGCCTAAATCAGCAGTCAGACATCCCTCGAGGGGTCCCAGATTGGAGACAGTGCAGGCCGGCCTGAGGGACACCCCCCCCATGCATCAATTTCGTGCACCAGGCCTCTAGTTGATATACACTGAGTGGCCAGATTATTATGATCTCTGAACGCAAATAATCTGGCCACTCAGTATATATCCTATATAATAAAAGGCTAATATGCAAATTGTCCCCTTGACCAGGAGTTCGACCATCATGCAGGATGGCCAACTGCCCATGTCCCCTCCCCCTGGCCAGGCTGGCCGGACCCCACCCATGCGCGAATTCATGCACCGGGCCGGGCCTCTAATACACACACACACACACACACACACACACACACACACACACACACACACTGAGTGGCCAGATTATTATGCGTTCAGAGATCATAATAATCTGGCCACTCAGTATATAAAATGTCATTGATTTCTGGATGTTAGTTTTTTATCATGCTGTCTTGCCAAATTTATTTATTAAACCTAATAGCTGTTTTGGTGGAGTTTTTAGTGTTTTCTCTTTAAAATATTATGTTTCATTTCTAATTTAGATGACTTTCATTTCTTCTTTTCTGATTGCTGTGGCTAGGACTTCCAATACTATGCTGAATAAGAGTGGTGAAAGAGACATACCTGTCTTGTTCCTGATCTTAAAGAAAATGCTTTTAGTTTTTCCTCATTCAGTGTGATATTGACTGGAGGTGTATGGCCCTTATTATGTTGAAGTATGATCCCTCTATTCCCACTTTTCTGAGATTTTATATCATAAATGAGCACTAGATTTTTGTAATGTTTTTTCTGTCTATTGATGTGATTATGTGATTTGTCTCCTTCATTTTGTTTACATGATGTATTATGTTTATTGATTTACAAATATTGAACCAACCTTGCATCCCAGGCATAAATCCCACTTGGTCATGGTGTGTGATCTTATTAATGTATTGTTGGATCTAATTTGCTAATATTTTGTTGAGGATTTTAACATCTATGTTCATCAACGGTATTGGTGTATAATTTTCTTTCTTTGCAATGTCTTTATTTGGTGTTGACATTCGGATCATGCTGGTCTCATAAAAAAAGCTTGGAAGCCTTTCATCCTCTTGAAATGTTTGGAATAGGTTGATGTGGATAGTGGTTAATTCTTTGAATGTTTGGTAAAATTTGTTTGTGAAGCAATCTAATCCAGGACTTTTGTTTGCTGGCAGTTTTTTGACCAATTCTTTAATTTCATTAGCTGTTACTATCCTATTCAGGTTTTCTGATTCTTCCTGTTTCAGTTTTGAAAGATTGTATGTTTCTTGCAATTTGTCGATTGTACTCAGGTTGTTGGCATACAGTTGTTCAAAGTAGTTTCTTACAATTCTTTGTATTTCTGTGATACTAGTTGTTGCTTTGCCTCTTTCATTTCTGATTTTATTTATTTGGATACTCTCTCTTTGTTTATTGGTAAGTCTGGTTAAAAGTATATTGATGTTGTTTATCTTTTCATAAAATCAACTCTTGGGTTTCATTGATATTTTGTACTATTTTTTTTGTCTCTATTTTCATTTATTTCCTCTCTGATCTTTATTATTTCCCTACTTCTGCTTATTCGGGTCTTTTCCTGTTGTTTTCTTTTTAATTATTTTAGTAGTTGGGTTAAATTTTGTATTTGAGCTTTTTCTTGTTTCTTGCAGTATGCCTGTAGTGCTATGAACTTTCCTCTCATGACTGCTTTCTCCGTGTCCCTTAGGTTTTGGTTTGTTGTATGTTCATTTTCGTTTGTTTCCAGGAAGTTTTTTATTTCTTTCTTGATCTCATTGGTAATCCATTTATTGTTTAATAACTTGCTATTTTGCCTCCATGTATTTGAATGTTTTTGGGTTTTTTTACTCTAGTTGATTTCTAGTTTCATGCCATTGTGATTTGAGAATATATGATTGATATGGTTTCAGTCTTCTTGAATTTCTCAAGACTTATTTTGTGTCCTAACATGTAGTCTATCTTTGAGAATGACCCATGTGCTTTTGGGAAGGATATATATTCTGCCATTTTATGATGAAACTAGAGGCCTGGTGCATGAAATTCATGCATGGGGGGTGTATGTCCCTCAGCCCAGTCTGCACCCTCTCCAATCTGGGACCCCTCTAGGGATGTCTGACTGTCCGTTTAGGCCCGATCCCGGGAGGATTGGGGCTAAACGGGCAGTCGGACATCCCTCTCATAATGCAGGACTGCTGGCTCCCAACTGCTCGCCTGCCTGCCTTCCTGATTGCTCCTAACCGCTTCTGCCTGCCAGCCTGATCACCCCCTAACCACTCACCTGCCAGCCTGATTGATGCCTAACTGCTCCCCTGCCAGCCTGTTTGCCCCTAACTGCCCTCCCCTGCAGGCCTGGTCACCCCTAACTGCCCTCCCTTGCAGGCCTGCCTGGTCACCCCTAACTTCCCTCCCCTGCAGGCCTGGTCCCCCCCCCAACTGCTCTCCTCTGCAGGCCTGGGTCCCCCCTCAAATGCCCTTCCCTGCAGGCCTGGTCGCCCCCAACTTCCCTCCTCTGCCGGCCTGGTCACCCCTAACTGCCCTCCCCTGCAGGCTTGATCACCCCCAACTGCCCTCCCTTGCAGGCCTTGTCCTCCCAACTGCCCTCCCCTGCTGACCATCTTGTGGTGGCCATCTTTGACCACATGGGGGTAGCTATCTTGTGTGTTGGAGTGACAGTCAATTTGCATATTACTCTTTTATTAGATAGGATGTCCTATAAACATCAATTAAATCTATCTGATCCAATGTGTCTTTTAAGGTCGCTGTTTCATTGTTGAGTTTTGGTCTGGAATATCTATCTAGTGATGTTAGTGGGTGTTAAAGTCTCCTAGAACTCCTGCATTGCTATTGATCTCTCACTTAAAGTTTTCCAAGAGCTTTTAAATATTTAGTTGTTCCTGTGTTTGGTGTGTATATGTTTATAAGGGTTATATTTTCTTGTTGGAATGATTCCTTTCGTTATGTAGTGATCTTCTTTGTCTTGTGTTATTGTCTTTGTTTTAAAGTGTATTTGTTAGATACAACTATTGCTACTCCAGCTTTTTTTCTCTTTGCATTTGCATAGAATATTTTTTTCCATCCTTTCACTTTTATTCTGTGTGAATCTTCTCTTCTGAGGTGGGTTTCTTTTAGAATATGTATGGTTCATGTTTTCTTATTTATTCAGGTACCTTATATATTTTGATTGGAGCATTTAGTTGATTTACATTTAAGGTTTTTATTGATTGGTCCATATTTTATTGCCCCTTTTCTTCTTATGTCTATACTAGGGGCCCGGTGCACGAAATTTATGCACTGGGGAGGGGTCCCTCAGCCCAGCCTGCCCCCTGTCACATACTGGGAGCCATCAGGGGATATCCTACTGATGGCTTAAGCCCACCTCCCCATTGGGAGCGGACCTAAGCCGCAGTCTGGCTTCCCTTTGCTTGAGGTGACCGGGCTGATCAGGGTAAGGCACCTGCCCCATCACCCCTCTGCTGCAGCCACTGCCAGTCACCGCAGCCACCCAGGTATTTTCATCAACACAGACCCCAGTCCCTTCACCATGAAAAAATGACAACTTTCTTTAAGCATTTTCAAGATGTGTCTTTCATAGAATGTGACATTTCTTTATTTTTCTTTTTATCCTCACCTGAGGATATGTTTCCATTGATTTTTTTCCCGTTCCCTCTGATCCCAAGCTCAGCCCCTTCCCAAGCCAAAAGCCTCTGCCCCAGGTTTAGGCTTGGAAAGGGGTCCCCCCCACCTCTGATCTCAGGCTCTGCCCCTTCTTAAGCCTAAAGCCTCCACCCCAGGCTTTAGGCTTGGGAAGGGGTTCACCCCCCTTCGATCGCAGGCTCAGCCCCTACCCAAGAACCTCCGATCACAGGCTCAGCCCCTACCCAAGCCTAAAGCCTCCGCCCCAGGGTTTATGCTTGGAAAGGGGTCTCTCCTCCCCCTCCGCACCTCCGATGATAGGCTTGGCCACTTCCTAAACCTAAAGCCTCCACCCCAGGCTTTAGGCTTGGGAAGGGGTCCCACCCTTCCTCCGGCACCTCTGATCATAGGCTTGGCCACTTCCTAAGCCTAAAGCCTCCGCCCCAGGTTTAGGCTTGGGAAGTGGTTGTCCCCACCCCCGCCCGGAACCTCCAATTGCAGGCTCGTCCCCTTCCCAAGCCTAAAGCCTCCGCCCCAGGTTTAGGCTTGGGAAGGGGTCCCTCCCCCACCTCTGATCATAGGCTCGGCCCCTTCCTAAGCCTAAAGCCTCTGCCCCAGGTTTAGGTTTGGGAAGGAGTTCCCCCTCCCACACCTCCAATTGCAGCCTCGGCCCCTTCCCAAGCCTAAAGCCTCCACTCCAGGTTTAGGCTTGGGAAGGGGTCATCCGCCTCACCCCCCACCTGGAACCTCCGATCGCAGGATCGGCCCCTTCCCATGCCTAAAGCCTCCGCCCCAGGCTTTAGGCTTGGGAAAGGGACCCCTGTCCCTCCGATCGCAGGCTCGGCCCCTTCCCAAGCCTAAAGCCTCTGTTTGATGGCCGCCTGGGAGTGACCTGGGTGCCGAGGAGGTTCCCCGGACCCAGGTATGTATGCAAATTAACTGCCATCTTGGTTGGGTTAATTTGCATACTCACCCTGATTGGCTGGTTGGCATGGCTTGGGCGTAGCGAAGGTGCAGTCAATTTGCATATTACTTTTTTATTAGGTAGGATTCCTTTCTCTTGGTTTCTTCTTAAAGCATTGCCTTTAACATTTTTTTGGAATGCTTGTTTGGTGTTAATGTGCTCTTTTAGCCTTTTTTGTTGTTTTTGTCTGAGAAGCTCTTTCAACATCAATTTTAAATGATAGCCTTGCTGGATAGTGTAGTCTTGGGTTCAGGTCCTTGGTTTTCATTACTTTGAATACTTCATTCCAATCCCTTCTGGCCTGAAGTGTTTCTGTTGAGAAGTCAGCTGACAGCCTCATGGGGACTCACTTGTAGGTAACTGTTTCTATCTTTAACCTTTTGCACTCGGATGTCGAGTGTGACTCGACACGGTTAGCATCGGTAGCAGCTCTTTTTATACTCTTTGAATGTATCAATAATTTGAAATAAAAAAATCCAAATAAATAAGTTTGTATGAAAAGAAACTCCAGATTTTTATTCTATTGCCGTGCTTTGTAAAATCTGGGGTATTTAAAAAATTAAATCCCGAGTAGAATAAAGGAATCGAGAAAAAAGCAAGCAAGTGCAAAGGGTTAAGATTCCCTCTTTGTTTTTAACTTTTGCCATTTTAATTATGATGTGTCTCCTTGGGTTCCTCTTGATGGGGACTCTCTCTGCTTCCTGTACTTGGGTGACTTTTTCCATTAGCAGGTTAGGGAAGTTTTCTGTTTCCTTCAAACTGGCTGTCTGCTCCTTGCTCCACCTGGTAACTTTATTGATACCGGAATAGTCAAGGGTCGTGTCTCATGGAATCAAAGAATGAAACTGAGGACCAGAAAAGTTCACACAAGGCAGGGATTTATTTTAAACAAACATAGGCTCTCCACTCGGGAAGGGGATTCAAATGGGTTGCCACTGAAGCATTCTGCTCTTCCCTTTTATCTGCTAAAGGCCTGCTCTTTGTCTTTCTGTGCCACTCTCCCATTGGTTCTGGCCTTTTTGCAACATTTTACTTTGCACTTGCAAGAAAAACATCTTCATTTCAAAACATCCTGTTTTTCTGCTATCTATCCTGTTTTTCTGCAAAACATTTTGTGGTTTCATCTAACTCCAGGATTCCTCCTTCTTTTACCCCTTACACCGTGTTTACCTAATTTTGCTTTAACTCCTTTCACTATCATATGGTTATTGTTATGTTTCATGTTGTCCCATAGTTCCCTTAAACTATCCTCCTGTTTATTCTTTTTTTTTTTTTTTTGGCTCTAATTGGGTGTATGTTTTCTACCTTGTCTTCCAAATTTGACCCTCTCCTTCATTCAACCTGCTTTTGATTTCTTCCCGTTTATTCTTGTTGTTAGATATGGTATTTTTCATTTCCAACTGCTTCTTGTTCATTGTTTCTATTTTCTTTTTCATGCTGTTGTAGTTACCACTATGTTCCTTGTTATTCTGACCAAGTTTCTTGGGCATCGTTATAACCTTTACTTTCAAACTCTACTGTATATGTGCTAATTTGCTTGTCACCATTTAATTTAGCTGATTTTCAGGAGATTCCTCCTTTTCTTTAATTTGGGGTTTGTTTCTTTATCATCATTTTTCCTTCCCTTTGCATTTATTTCTATGTATTAGATTGAACAGCTATGCCTCCCAGTCTTCATGGGGATGCCTTATGTTCCGAGGGACCTGATGATGCAGTCTCTTTGATCACCTGAGGTGGATACTTTAGGAATGTCCCTTGTGTAGATTGTTTGAGCTCTCCTGTTGTAAGTGGGTCTTGATTGTTGTTGTTTTTCCTGTTCATGGGTGTATTTTCTCTCAGTCTGGCTACCTGTGCATCTCAACTCTGACCACGTTGTGTGAGCAGTTGTGCCAGTGCTGACAGAACAAAACAAAACAAGAAACAAACAAAAACATACAGAAGACGCTTACAGCAACAACAAACACAATCACAAATAAAAGAGATTTAGGAAAGAAAAAGGTGAACCAGAATAATAAAAGAAAAGAAATATGAGAACAGAAAAGGGGAAGAAAAGGGAATATGAAAGGAAAGACGGGAGAGAGAAAATAAGAACAAAGAATAGGAAAAGGAAAACAGTATAAAAGAAAAGAGGAAAAAATTATGAAAAGGAAAAAGATGAAGAAAGAAAAAAAGACAAAAAATAAGAAAGGGAAAACAAGAGAAAGGAGGAGAAAGAAGAAAAAGTAATAGAGTCATAAAAGGAAGAAAAGTAAGGTATGAAAGAAATAACAAAGCAATAAAGGAGAAAAAAAATAAAGAAAATAATTTTTAAAAATAAAGGAAAAACAGTGAAGTAGCATTCCTCTCAGTAGAGTTCGGTGCTCCCTGGGAGCTCTCTTTGAATTCTGCTCTGATGTTGACTGAGGCTGTCTGTTTTATCTGGAGGTACTTCGTGGGTTGCCACTATCAGAAGCTGTCCATCTTTGGCTCTCAGCAACCGGCTCGAAGCTTCAAGCGATCCATAGTTTGTGTCTGTCTCCAGAGGGCTTGGCCTCACACAGGAGGGGCCAGTCTGCACTTTAGGTCCAACTTGTTAGCAGCAAGGGGCCCAGGCAAGGGTCAGTAAACATCCCAAGGTTCCTTGGGCTCCAGCTCTGCCCTCCTCCACCTGTCAGTCTTAGTCACTGAAAAGGCTGTTTCTGAAAGGGCTTTTGGCTGAATTAGTAGTATGAGACCTCTGGGTTTCCCATGATGGGGATTGCCACACCCCAAATCCAGTCACTGACACCGCTGAGACTGTCTAGGCCCATAGGTTTGGCCCCTGCTGCTGCCGCCTCTGCAGGGTCCAGATGCAGGGTGTGGCAAGAAAGATGGGGTGAGCTGTATCCCGAGGGCAGGGTATTTGCCTTTTCCCCTAACTTTGGCTGCTGGGAGGGGCCTGTGCCCCTTAGAAAAAATGAACTGATGCGGTATTGGTGGTGGTGGTGGTGGGGGGAGACATTAGATCACAGGTTTCTCAGCTGCCACTGTTCCACATCTACCCCAATGCTTCCCACCCCAGCCTCTCCTCAGTCAACTCCATTCCAAAGCATCCTCCTTCCATCAAAGCCTCAGTTGAGTGGCTGCAAATGAAAATCCTGTGCTCTGAGATTTTTTGTGTGTGTGTTTTTTGTTTTTTAAATGTGGCTTTATCTCTGATAGGCCATAAGCCCCAAGCCTTTCACTGCTAAATATTACATGGGCCACTGTTCTCAGCTCTGGTGCTCTGGGTAGGGGTGTCCAGCCTAAGGTTCGGGCCTTGATCCTCTCAGGGGAACCCCTCATTCTCAGCCCCTCTTTTGACCCTGCCATTCCTTTCAGTCTCCAGATGGTTTCTGCCCTCCCTTGTTAAATGTCTCCTCTTCAGTCCTCAATTGGTAATGCCAGGTGAATGTTCCCCAGTTTTATTTCCAATCTGACTCGAAGGAAGTACAAGAAAGGTCCACCTACTCTGCTGCCATCTTGAAATCCATATATGGCTATTATTATCTTCCTAAATTTCCCATTCTATTGATAAAAATGATATCCAGTTTGTCAGTGTTCTTCTTTAAGAATGGAACTTATAATGGAACATAATTTATGTGGGATTGGTCAGTTGAGAATGAGCATCATTATAGTATGTCTTTTACTCTATACTAGTGGCCTGGTGCACGAAATTCATGCACGGGGGGGGGGGGGGTCGTGTCCCTCTGCCCGGCCTGCACCCTCTTCAATCTGGGACCCCTTGAAAGATGTCCTACTGCCGGTTTACAGGGATCGGGTCTAAACGGGCAGTCGGACATCACTCTCGCAATCCGGACTGCTGGCTCCTAACCACTCACCTGCCTGATTGCCCCTAACCACTCTGCCTGCTGGCCTGCTTGCCCCCAACTGCCCCCCGCCGCCAGCCTGATCACCCCCAACTGCCCCCCGTGCCAGCATGCTTGCCCCCCCGCCAGCCTGCTTGCCCTCAACTGCCCCCTTGCTGGCTTGCTCACCCCAAACTGCCCCCGCTGCTGTCCTGATACCCCCAACTTACCCCTACTGATGGCCTGCTTGCCCCCAACTGGCCCCCCTGCTGGTCTGGTCACCCCAACTGCCCCCCCCCCCCCCCGCCGGCCTTATCACCCCCATGCCCCCCCCCCCCCCACCAGCCTGATCACCCACAACTGCTGTCCCTTCCTGGCCTGATCACCCACAACTGCCCTCCCCTCTTGATCTCTAACCACCTCTACCTTGGCCCCGCCACCATGGCTTTGTCCAGAAGAACATCCGGAAGGTCCCCTGGAAGGTCTCCCAGTCTAATTAGCATATTACCCTTTTACTAGTATAGAGGCCTGGTGCACGGGGGGTTGGGGGGTGCCTGGTTTGCCCTGAAGGGTGTCCTGGATCAGGGTGGGAGTTCCCTTGGGGTGTGGGGCAGCCTGGGTGAGGGGCTGATGGCTGTTTGCAGGCTGGCCATGCCCCCCAGCGGGGACTCTTACTCCATGGGGTCATGGCCAGCCTGGTAAGGGGCTGAGGGTCGTTTTCAGGCTGGCCACACCCCCTTCAGGGTGGGGTTTTCCACTGGGGTGCCTGACCAGCCTGGGTGAGGGGCTGATGGTTGTTTGCAGGCTGGCCAAGCCCCCCAGTGGGGACCCTCACTCCATGGGGGAGTGGCCAGCCTGGGTAAGAGGCTGAGGGCCATTTTCAGGCTGGCCATGCCCCCTGGTGACCCAGGCTCCCAGCCCCTCCTTGAGCGGCGGCCAGGGCAGGCTGGAAGCCTGGCACATTGAGTGGCGGCCAGGGCAGGCTGGAAGCTTGGGTTGCCCCCAGCGACCTAGGCCCCCAGCCCCTCCTTGAGCTGATTGGTTGGTGGGCGTAGTGGAGGGACAGTCAATTTGTATGTTTCTCTTTTATTAGCGTAGATGTATTTGTCTATCACTATACTTGAAGTAGCATTTGGCAGGTACAGTAATACTTATGACTAATTTGGCATAATGCCACATGTCAAATAGGTTGCTGTTAGTTCAACTTTCAACTTTTTAAAGTATTACAAGATAGGTATTTCTCTTTCAAACTTTTTAACATTGATTATCTCATTTCAGCATTTATATTTTACTTCTTAAAATTTATACTTAAATTTTGTCTTTTAATATCACTTTTAAGAGCCAAACCCATTTTTTGTATGAATTTTTCTTGAATCCCACCCAGGAGTCATATTCTCTATTTTTCTCTGTTATTCTAGATTTGAAATCACATTAAAAATTTTACATTTCTCTTTGCAAATTTTAATTCTTACAAAGCAACTGTGTTCACTTATCTGTAGCTTAGAAATTTTTATCAAATTAGTTTTAGACTAAATGATGACAATATTTAGAGTAGCTATGCTTTCTTGCTAGTTGAATGTTTGGTATTATTTTATTTTATTGTTATAAATAACCTTCCTCCTTATTAGTTATTATGTCTTTTTTTCTTCTTTCAGCTGGTTGGTGGAGAATTTGACTTGGAGATGAACTTTATTATCCAGGATGCTGAGAGTATAACGTGCATGACAGAGCTTTTGGAGCACTGTGATGTAACATGTCAAGCAGAAATATGGAGCATGTTTACAGCCATTTTACGAAAAAGTGTTCGGAATTTACAGACTAGCACGGAAGTTGGGCTAATTGAACAAGTATTGCTGAAAATGAGTGCTGTAGATGACATGATAGCAGGTATGAGATTATCTGACAGGAAAATATAATTTAAAAGTTTGTAGAGATTTATATTCTATAGGTAATATAAATTTGTTGAAGCTAACTTGATTTAAAATAGATAAATAGAAATGTATGGAAAATTTGCTTTTTCTATTAAGGGAAAATCTGGCAAATGTAGGATGACTTCTTCTGTATTAGACAAACATAATTACTAATTTTGCTTTTTCAGGTTTTAGAAAATTTAAATAATATGAATAAATGCTATGAAATCTACCAGAAAACTAAGCAGTACTTTCTATGTAGTATTTAATTAAACTTTTACATAATTAAAAGGCACAATACATATTGTATTTCTGTATAATGGGCACTTTATCAAATTCTTGGAACTCTGTGCTCTTCAGTTTGATATACATGGAACTATGACAGGAGGAACTAAAAATTTTAGGATAAACTTGTTTTTTGGAGGTGTTCATTTTACTAGACAATTTTTGAAGAAATATTTGTAGAAAATAAACAGATATATTGAGGGATAGAATATAAAAGTAGCATGAAATTTCAAGATAAAATATTAATTATTGTACTTTTATTATGTGTTATTTTAAATAATAACTTTGAAGTCTTTATTCTTCACCACAAGGTTTTTACCTCCCTGCAAGTTCATTCCCCTTTGGGTTAGATGCACTGAAATATAAATAGTTGAAAAGTTAGTCCCAGAGTAACAGTCATTCCCAAAAAATAAATGTAGAGTTTGAAGTGTTAATTCTCTGAAGCCATGAACCTTGAGCATAAGTTTCTTCTGACATGAAAGGGGTTTTATAATTCTAAAAGTGGGAATGTGATTCCATAATATCATATCTGATCCTTAAAAGTAGTTCAGACACTAGAGAATTCACTATGCTATTTTGATTTATGCTTTAATTAATACTAGTAGAGCAAAACATTAATCAAAAGAGAGTGGAATGAAGAATAGGTTAAAGATGAATGTTTTTAAAATTTAAAAAGTATTTTAAAATTTTCGTCTTCAAGAATATATTAAAATCATTTTTAATTGCTTTCATGGTGGCATCTAGTTATTTAGAATGATTTAGTGTTCTCTATATTGTTTTCTAATTATTCATTTGAAGAAAAAGTAGATTCTAACAAAACACCTTTTTAATGTAGATGTAAATTCTATCATCGTTTAAAGAAATTTATTTTTATAAAGTTATATGTACATGTTTTATTGAAGATCATGTGATCTTTGAATACTTTATCTGGATTTAACCTGTTAATTTTTTTTCTCGGTAAATAATAAAGTGTCTACCACTTTATAGAGTGCATTTTTCAAAATGTGCCACA
Organism: Cnephaeus nilssonii; assembly: GCF_951640355.1. Classification (NCBI taxonomy): domain Eukaryota; kingdom Metazoa; phylum Chordata; class Mammalia; order Chiroptera; family Vespertilionidae; genus Cnephaeus; species Cnephaeus nilssonii. Next base: position 98,070,356 of record NC_137079.1, read on the forward strand.
CTTACATACATAGTGGTTACAGGCATATAATTGATGAGCATTCAGATAAGTGTGATCGTTCTGCAGAAAATTCATATCTTCACAAATTTCTGTTATATAAAGCTTCCTAATTCTTATAGTCTTTGCTTTAAATAATAACATGATAACAAATTTCACTTTTTGTTGTATTAAGCATTGAATAAGTGTGAGGAAAATACCTCTGCACCTTACTTTTCAGTAGAGAAATTAAAATTTAGGCAATATACTAATGAAGTATCAGTAACCACCAAAAACCTACTAAATTTTAACTATGAGTATTTTGTAGCATAAGTTCAAAGACATACATTTTATTTAATAATGTGAAGGTATCACTAGAAGGTGGAGTAAATTGATAGAGGAGAATTTCATAGTTTTGGTATTTTTTTCTCCCTTAAAAATCTTGTACAGAAAAGAAGACCTGTTACATAATTAAACTGAGCTACTTTGTGATAAGAAATTTTAGTAATTATGTAATTGAATACAAACTTAATAGATCACTTTTTATGGCATACATTGGAGATGAGAGAAATGGAAATTACATATTTCAAAAAAGTATTTGTAGGTGAATTTTTAAGAAATCTATGAAGATTGAAGCTGACTTTTTAAAACTGCTTTATATTAACTTAGAGGTTTAAGATACTTAATTTTTATCCAGAATTCTTTCTTAGGAACATATCTTCTGACTAATATGTAGTAACTATGAATATTTTTGTTACTTGAATGATGAAACATTTTATTAAAAGATTTCTCTCAAAAATGGCATATTCACTGTCACAATTTTATCACAGGGGTTGCTTACTTACTGTGGCATTAAGTGAAAATTAGTCAATTATTTATTGATGAAAACGACCAGTTAAATTTCTATTTTGAAATCATAAATATTTTTAAAGTTTCAAATTCCGGTTATTAACCTATGATATTGGATAACAAATATTAAATATCAATAACTAATTATTTCAACTTATCCTAAAGTAATCTTTTAAAATTGATGATTAGTTTTTTAGAATTTATATGTATATTGATTGTAATCAACTTGTATAGTATCTTTAATTCTTAGGAAGTATGTTAGAAATCAAGAAAATGAAGTAAAAATATTTAGATGTTTAATTTCTTGCAAAAAAACAATTGATAGAGGCATGACTCACAGTCTAGAGAAGGGAAAGTAATTTGGGACAAGGGATTAAATGTATGTGTTTTTTATTATTGAGCTGGTATGTCTCTTATGTGTGCATAAATACATTGACATAATGGGTATCACTAGTAGTGCCTTTAAAGAATACTTCTTTTGAGGGACTGTTGAGTGAGAGAGTGAGGTCTCTGAAGCCATACTACCTACATTTGAATCCTGATTTTACCACTTACTAAATAGAGTGTATTGCAGGAAATGTGATTAAGTTATCTGTGCTTCACATTACTCATTTTTAGAAGGGGATAGTGGTACTTACCCCTTGGCTTGTTGTGAGGATTTGTGAAGTTAATCCATGCAAATCACTTGGAATAATGCCAAGCAAGGAGTTAAGTACTCAAAATTGTTGTTAATGTGCCAAGGAATATTTCAAAAACATTTTCTAAAAGAAAATATTGTGAGCTATCACTTTTTCATTTGAAATAACCAGTTTAATGTTAAGTCAATGTACCTTTGCATATTTTTGCCTACCTTTCTCTGCAAACAGCAGGTTTGTGTGTGTATTCTGGGAATTTATAAAAGTCTATTTTATGTATTTACTAAGAAAACTTAATTAGAATGGTATACCTGATGCGGGAAAATTCTAAAACTTACATATAATTTTTTGTTTTTCTGATGACTTAAAATTACTTAGAATGACTATTCATGAGGATGTATGTTCTATATATATATTGAAATGACACTTGATAACTTCTGTTCTTTTAAAAAGTATATTATCTTGATAGATGGCAGCTCATGACTAGAGTTCAGAATAACTTTATTTTCCTTTGAAGATCTTCTAGTTGATATGTTGGGGGTTCTTGCCAGCTACAGCATCACTGTCAAGGAGTTGAAGCTTTTGTTCAGCATGCTTCGAGGAGAAAGTGGAATCTGGGTAAGCTGAATTTAGAGTGAAAAGTATCCAATATCAGTACATTAATTTAATGTTCAATAATTTGTCTCTAGAGAGCTATGGTCTTGAATTTATAATGGAAATTCTTCCTCTTAAAGAGTTACATAAATGATTTAAAATTAATTTTCTCTCTAGTTAGAAAAATAGTTCAGTGGTTAATGTGATGTATTTGGTATTTTTACTAAATTTGTACAATGCCTTTATTTTTCTTGTTTCCTCAGCCAAGACATGCAGTAAAATTATTGTCAGTTCTTAATCAGATGCCACAAAGACATGGTCCTGATACTTTTTTCAATTTCCCTGGTTGTAGTGCTGCGGTAAGTTTAAAATACACATGTTTATTTTTGTTTACATATTTTTAAGTCATCTCTATTAAGGCATGATTTACATACAGTAAAATTTACTAATTTAAAAAGTTAGTTTGTTAAGTTTTGAATCGTTTGGTAATCACCACCACAATAATAATTGAGAACATTTCCATTACTCTTCAAATATCCTTGTTTATGTTTGAAGCCAGTACTCACTTCCCAGCCCTGTTTCTGTTACCGCTTATTTATTTTTGTGGTTGTTTAACTTTGCCTTTTCTAGAATTTCATATAATTAAAACCACACATTTTGTAGTCTTTTTGTCAATCTTCTTTCATTTACCATATGCTTTTGAGATCATTCTTGTTGTAGCTTACCAGTAGTTTAGTAATTTCCTTTTTATTCTGAATAGTTTTACATTTTATGCATATACCACAACTTATTTATACATTCACTGGTTGATTGGCATTTGGGTTTTCAGTTTTCGGCTATTATAAATAAAACAACAATGAACATTTGAACATAGATTTGTGGAAATGCTTTCCTATCTCTTGAGTAAATGCATAAGAGCATAATTGCTGTTTTTTGTGTTTTGTGTGTGTGTGTGTGTGTGTGTGTGTGTGTGTGTGTGTGTGTATGTGTTTCATTTCATGAGAAACAGGCAAATTGCTTTTTATAGTTGAAAATTTTGCATTTCCACTAGGAATATATGAGAATTCTGGTAGATATGCTTCCCAGTCATTGTCAGTCTTTTTAATTTGAGTCATTTCATTGATTATGTAGTGGTGCACCTCATTGCAGGTTTTTTATTTTGTGTTTTTTTTTTTGTTTGTTTGTAGTTTTAATTATGTATTGTTCTCATGGCTAATGATGTTGAGCATTTTTTCATGTGTTGATTAGCCAGTCTTATGTCTTCTTTTGTTTTGCTTGTGTTAAAATATTCTGTTTATTTTAAAAAATTGGTTGTCCTATCCTAAGGGTAAGGTTCTAATGTATGTTTGGAGTATAAGTTAATTTGTTAGGTATGTATATGTCAAATAGTTTCTATTAACCTGTGGCATGTCTTTTTAATTTCATAACATCATTTTTTATACTATTCAAGATTTTAATTTTGTTTAATTAAAATATTTTATGGCATATGCTTTTGTAATATCAGAAAATAAGGTCACGACATTTTTTTCTCTTATTATTTCTACTAAGAGCTGTGTTGTTTTAGCTCTTACATTTAGGCCTATGATCACTTTTGTGCTAATTTTAAAAACATTGTGTGAGGGAAGGTTGAGATTAAGTTTTATATATTAATATTGAAGTATTTCCTTAACTATTTGTTGAAGAAACAGTTCTTTTCACATTTACTTGCCATGGCATTTTTTTCAAAAACTATCTGAACTCTCCATTTTATTCCTTTGTCCTATATAGCTATCCTTATGCCAACATCACATTATCTTTATTGTTGTAGCTATATAGTAGTTCTTGAAATCAGGTAGTATAAGTACTGCAAATTTGTTCTTTATTTTAAATATAATTTTGGCTATTCTAGATTGTTTGCATTTTCATATACATTGTGAGTAAAGTTATCAAATTTTATAAAAAGCCTGCTGTGATTTTGATTGTGTTGTTTTAAAATTAGAGAACAATTTGGAGATAATAGATCTTAGAACTCTTGAGTCTTCCAGCTCATAAACACAGTATATCTCTCCTTTTATTAGATTTCTTTGACTTTTCAGCGTTTTGTAGTTTTCAGCATACAAGTCTTAAAAGTCTTTTGTTAAATTTATCTATATAATAATAGATAGGACTTTTGGCTAGTAAATGGAAATGCTATAGATTATTTATTTCAGAGAGGAAAAGAGGGAGAAGGAGACAGGAACATCAATGATGAGAGTGAATCATTGATTGGCTGCCTCCTTCACACCCCACACTGGGGGTCGAGTCCACAACCTGGGCATGTGCCCTGACCAGGAATTGAACTGTGATGTCCTGGTTGATGATCAACAACTGAGCCATGCCAAGCTGGGCTCCGGGTTTTGTTCTTTATTTGAAATTGTTTGTGCATCTGTGTATGTGTTTGTGTGTGTTTCTGTTTTATTTTTATTTTTAAAGCAAGCACTTATAAATCTTCGGTACATTGAGATTTTTCCATTGATCACATAGTGAGTGTTTTCTATGTCTTATGTCACATGCTGGGAGTCTAAATTATATTCCTTACTCTTGAGGAACTCTGATGGGTAGATAGATGTAAAAACTGTTAATAGTAAGCTACTGTAGATTTAGTTACTAAGTGCTATGGTGTTGGAAGCCGCCCTTGTCTTCACTAGCAGAGAGGTGTGGACAAGGAACCCGGAAGGCTGGTCAACCTTGAAGCTCTGAAAGGTCAGAGCCAACCACCCACTGTTTAGTTGAGACAATGGTAGCTAAAGCAACTTCCACCTTTTAATCTTATGTAAATCCTTGCTGATTGGCTATTATTGGAATTGCCTGCCTCAGGGCTATGGGTGTATCCCACAATCTGAATAAAAGGGATAGCAAGGACAGAGTGGAGTAGAGTCCTTCACCTTGAGTTGGGCTCCCACCTGGCCCCCAATATTCCCAAATTAATATTTTCTAGTCTCTTTCATTTGCGTGCGGCCTCCTTCAGAACCTGAACCCTGAACCTGAACCTGAACCCTGAACCACACAGGACATGGCGGGGCACTCTCAACTGGTAGCCCAACGTAGGGTACTTGCAACTGGCAGCCTAACGTGGGACACTCACAACTGACTCGCACTATGGGAAAACAATGAAAAAGGAAGCTAAGCTAGGGTGAAGTCCAGGAAAGCTTCACCGAAAATCCTGGTGTTGAGGGATGCTTGTGATTTTGCTGGAAGAAGTCTTTTGGACAGAGGGTGTATCATATACAAAAAGGGGAGTTGTAACAGAACAGGTGGAGCAGCTGTCATATTTAGGTATACTTTGGAATATGGAATAAGATAGTAGAAGTGAATAAGATTGAAGGTTTGTTTTTTTTTAGTTATAGGGTGTTTGAAGAACCTTGTATATCCTGAAGAAATTTAAGCTTTATTCTGTATGCAGAAGATTTTTAATATCGAAGCTATCTTATATTTGAGAAAAGGGTCATTATCCACTCAGCAATCTGAAGGATCTGTTTGGGGGAACAGATCAGTCATAAAAGCATAATGGATAATTATCTTTTAGGTGATAGGAATTTGGATATCTCATAGGAAGACTAGTAAATCCTCAGATGTTTGTTTATATCAATTAAAGTAATCAACCACTTTCTCAATTTTTCCTTAGATTGGCTAGATTTTTAAAATTACTATTATCATCTGAATACTATATTATTCCTTTCCTACTTAATGAGTGGGTCTTAGTCCTTTTCAGTCATAAATTTTATTGGTGAAGTTTCTTAATGATCTTATGATTTTCCTTCCTTTGTTTCACTATTAATGAGTATTAATTACCTCATAATACTTAAATTTGATCCCAATATTGATCCCATTAACATTCTCTCACAGAGTTGTTTTTGGATTCAAAGATTCAATCAACCTCCTTTAACCAAATGAAATATTACTGAAAACCTAACAGATACCACAGAAAACTGAAAATTCTGAGGCATAGTAATGAGGGACTGTATATTGGTGAAACTGGAGGAGAACTTCTTGGAGTCTGAAACTTATTATGTAACCTGGAGATGAAACTTTATTCAGCTAGTATTTGAAAATGCAATGCTTCTGTAGCCACCAAATAATATTTATAGACTAGAGGCCCGGTGCACGAAATTCGTGCACTTGGGGAGGGGGTACTTCAGCTCAGCCTGTGCCTTCTTGCAGTCCAGAAGCCCTGCAATTGATTGCCCAACAGAGGGAGGCGCTGCCCACCGCCGCCGGCCGGGTAGCCTGGGCCTCCCTCTGCGGGGCGGTCGTGGGGCTATGGCAGGGCCCCCAGACCAATCGCATCGCACCCGCCTTGGTGGTGGCAGTCAGTGCTGGGTTGCCGCGGCGCCCATGACCCAGGAGGGACCAAGAGGTCAGCAGTTCAGCCTGCTCCCCAGTCCCCGCTCACTCGAGCCTGCTGCGTGTGTAACCTGGTGTTTGGTCGCCTGTTCCATTGTTTTGGATGTTACGGACCCTGGCTCTTTATATATTAGGATTATTTTCATAAGATACTATTTTACATTTTTATACTTACCATGATTTTCTGATATTTATTCCTCCACCATTTTTAATCTGTGAAATTCATATCTGACCTTGGTTGCTGTCACATTTTCTTTAACTAATACTTTTGTATCTTTTTTCATTGCCCTGTAGGCAATTGCATTGCCTCCTATTGCAAAGTGGCCTTATCAGAATGGCTTCACCCTGAACACTTGGTTTCGTATGGATCCATTAAATAACATTAATGTTGATAAGGATAAACCTTATCTTTATTGGTAAGTAAGATATTTAATTTCAGTATGTTTGTCTTAAGTATTTCAATTTTGTAAATATAGTAAATTTAACATTAATATATTAAAGTATATGTTAAAATGATAGACACAGTTAAGTCAATTAATTATATATTTAAAAAATTTTTGCTGTTGTGTCCATATTTTTTTACAGTTGCAGTTTTTTTCCCCCCTCTTACATTTAAGAGTCAAGGGTTGCAGACTTTCTCTGTACTGTCTTACCAATATAGATCAATTGTGGGTTTCTTAGTGAAGATGTGGGTTTCTGATAAAGGAGAGGGAAGAAAACCAAAACTCCTACTTTTTTTCATTCACTTTGTCTTTTTACTTACTTTGTTCTGTGAGCATAATCAGGATATGTTTTAAAATATTAATAACAACGCTGTAAGAAATTATAATTAGTTAAGAATAATTATGTGGTAGATAAGTAACAGAATGAGTTGCTCAACCCAAAGATGGATTGACCTGACAGGACTGAGAGCTTGGTAATTTTAGTTTACCAGTAATGCACAGTAATACTATGGAACTTTCATTGATTGCCTTACTACATAGTAGGTATTGTAATTGCTTACAAATATTAACTCATTTAATACAGTCAGTGCTCTGAAATAAGACTGCCTGAGTTTCAGTCCTGTTTTCGGCTCTTACTTTATCCTTTGCTTTGGTGTCTTCACCTGTAAAATGAAGATATTAATAGTTCCTATCACATAGGTTTTATTTGAAAGAATAATATTTAAGCTGCTTTTTCTGCAATGACTGGCTCTGAAATGTGAGTGTGAAAATGTGGTCTATTAATAGCTTGTAATCTCTTCTTACAAAAATTTAAACAAATATCTGAATTTCCAAACATAAATTGGGTTGAACTTCAGAATGGTCATTTTAGGAGAGCATTAATTTATTTCAATATTACTGTCATTTTCAAAACATATATAAATTTTTTATATGGGGGTTGAATTTATAACTAGGAAGTATTACCCCTAGCTGTAGAAGAAAATAACTATATTTCGTAGTCACATAGCCAGAAGGGCGGGGGGTGGGGGACTGGATGAAGTTGGGCAAAGAGTGGGAATTGGACGACATCTGTAATAATGTGAACTATAAATATAAAATAAAGTATTTACTCTAAAAAAAGATTATATATTATACTTAAAAAATAAAAATGTATTCCATTGCTTGATTACCTACATTATTTTTCAAAGTTGACTCTGACATTTAAAAATATTTGTATGTTTTTAAAAAACATTTATCTTTATTGTTGAAAGTATTATAGATGTTCCTCTTTATTCTCCTTTGATCCCCTCTACCCTACTCCCGTAAGATACAGTAAAATTACGGAACAAGTTGTTTTTGAAACATTAACTGCATGGGTGATTTTTAAAATTTGCTAATTCCAGATAGTTCTTAAATGTAGATGTAATTGACTTGATAGGCTTTTGTAGGCCATTACTTTAATTTTATGTATTAAAATTGAAATGTTAAATGGTTCTTTTGTCTTCCATTTTTCTAATTTAAATTATTTCTTTTAGTTTTCTAAGCCTTTTATGTTTTAGCCTTTATTTGGTACATAAGTTTTATTTTTATAATAATATTTTGTGTTATTTATATAATAAACTTTAGATACATTGTTCTTTGTATCAGATGATATTATACTATTCTTAATTTTCTTTATAGTTTTCGTACTAGCAAAGGAGTTGGCTACTCTGCTCATTTTGTTGGGAACTGTCTAATAGTCACATCACTGAAGTCCAAAGGAAAAGGTTTTCAGCACTGTGTGAAATATGATTTTCAACCACGCAAGGTAGGTATAAGTAAATATGTCTATTGAGAATGACACAATGCACCATTCCTGCTGTCTTAAAACTCACCTGTTATGACTTCTGTAATATTCTTTTAATGGTTTTCTCATGACTTCTAATTCTTTCCTCTGATCCTTGTCTGTATTCTCTTGCTACTTTTATGTCTAACTTTTGACATAAAACATCAGGCTCTTGACCTCTTGCAGTCTCTCTCTCTCTCTCATTCTCTCACTGTGATCTATTCTCTTGCATTCTTTCAGATAATACTTACAGTAGTATCCTTTTACCTGCAGTTTTGCTTGCCATGGTTTTAGTTACCTCCAGGCAACTGTGATCTAAAAATATTGAATGGCAAATTCCAGAAATAATTCATAAGTTTTAAATTGGGCACCATTCTGAGTAGTGTGATTAAATCTGTGCCTTCCTGCTCCACCCTACCCGGAAGGTTAATCATCTCTTTGTCCATGGTATCTGTATATATAAGCTATCCCCCTCTAGTTACTCACTGGCCATCTTGGTTATTTGATTGGTTATCAGGTAGAGACCATATTTATATAACTTTTATTAGAGTATATTGTTATTATTGCTCTCTTTTATTATTAGGTATGTTAATCTCTTACTGTGTCTAGTTTATAAATGAGCTTTTATTATAGGTATATATGTAGTGGAAAAAACATAGTATATATAGGGTTCCATACTACCCGAGGTTTCAGGAATTCACTTGGGGTCTTGGAACATAACCCTCTCAGATAAGGGAGAATAATCTATTGAGTATTTAATTGAGTACCAGACACTGTGTAGGCACTGGGGAATATGACAGTGAACAAAACAGACAATACCCTTGCTTTTCTGGAGTTTACAAATTTGGGGGAATTTTTATTCAGTTTCCTGATAGCTTTCCACTTTTATTTTTATCTCCCGAACTCGATTCTTTTATTCTCATCTACCTATGAGATTTGCCATGTGGATATCTTTATGATTGCTCAATCTCAGATTTGTAACATTGAATTTACTATTTCCAGTGCCACGTTCATTCATGTTCTTAAGTCCCATTTTGATTTTTTTTAACAGTATGAATTTTTTATTGCCTCATTTTCTCTACAAGGAAAAACTAGTGCTTCCTAAATTTGGAAGACCCCATGAAATATTTTTATTATATTTTTTGTAGTTGACTAGAGGCCCGGTGCATGACATTGTACACTGGGGTGGGGGGGTGGTCTCTCAGCCCGGCCTGCACCCTCTTGCAGTCCGGGGCCCCTCAGGGGATGTCTGACTGCTGGTTTAGGTCTGCCACTGCTGCTGCACCAGCCCGGCTTCTAAATGAGTAGTGCGCCCCCTGTGGGAGGGCACTGAACACCAGGGAGCAGCTCCTGTATTGAGTGTCTGCCCCCTGGTGATCAGTGCACATCATAGCGACCGGTCGTTCTGCCGTTTGGTCAATTTGCATATTAGAGTTTTATTATATAGGACTAAAGGCCTGGTGCACGAAATTTGTGCACTTGGGGTGTTGAGGGGACAGAGATTCCCTCAGCCCAGCCTGTGTCCTCTTACAGTCTGGGAGCCTGCTAACAAATGCCCCGTCTGCCAGTGGCCTGGGTCTCCCTCTGCAAGGCAATCATGGGGCGATGGCTGGACCCCTGACCAATTGTATCGCACCTGCCTTGACTGGCCTGGCACCAGTGGGTGTCATAGCTTGGTAGTCTAGACTATCATTCGGATGTTTGGTCGATTTGCATATTATGCTTTTATTATTATAGATAGTATTACAGATATTTCCCATTTTATCCCCCCTTGTCCTCCCTCTTCACAGACCCTACCCACCCCGCTCCAGGTCTTCACTATGCTATTGCCAGTGTTCATGGCCTATGCATATCCTATATGATAAAGAGCTAATATGCAAATGGTCATCATGCCCTCATGCCATCATGTGGTAACAGCTCAGACACTCAACACCAGGGAGAGAGGAATGGGGATGAGTTAGGCACAAATGAACTCGTGAGGGAGGAATGGGCACCAGCCAGGATGCGGCCTAGGAGAGGGACAAGCTGCCCGTCCCATGGTCTTGGGTGCCAGCGCCTGTGCCTGCGCCTGTGGCCCGGGAGAGGGACACCTGCATGCCCTGTGGTTCCGGGCACCAGCGGCTGGGGCTGTGGTCAGGGAGAGGGACAAGCAGCCTACCCTGCAGTCCCGGGTGCCAGTGGCTGGGGCTGCGGCCTGGAGAGGCACTAGCTGCCCGCCCTGCGGTCCCGGGCACCAACGCCTAGGCCTGCGCCTGCGGCCCAGGAGAGGGACAAGCCACACTCCCTGTGGTCCTGGGTGCCTGCGGCTGCGGCACAGGCCAAGCTACCTGCCCAAGGTCTCCTGCGGCTGCGGCTGCGGCCCGCCTGTGTCCTGGGTGCCTGCGGCCAGCCAGAGGGAGGGAAGCCTGGGTCCTGGGTGCCTGCGACCGGCTGGAGGAGGAAATCCTGGGTCCTGGGTGTGGGACAAGGTAGAGGCGGTTAGGGGCGATCAGGCTAGCAGGGGAGCATTTAGAGGCAATCAGGCAGGCAGGCAGGCAGGCAGAGGTAGTTAGGGGCAGTCAGGCAGGCAGAGGTGGTTAGGGGTGATCAGGCAGGTAGGCAGGCGAGTAGTTAGGAGCCATTGGTCCCAGATTGCAAGAGGCAGTCGGACATCCCCCGAGAGGTTCTGGATTGGAGACGGCGCAGGCCGGGCTGAGGGACTCCCTCCTCCCATGCATGGATTTGGTGCACCGGGCCTCTAGTAAGTATATAAGTTCTTTGCTTTATCTCTTCTTGTTCCCCCAACCCCACTTGGATTTATGTCAGTCTGTTCCATGCCTCCCTGCTTCAGGTCTTATTTTGTTGGTCAGTTCATTTTGTTCATTGGATTCCACATATAAGTGAGATGATGTGATATTTGTCTTTCTCAGTTTGGCTTATTTCACTTAGTATAATATTTTCAGGTCCATCTATGCTGTCCCAAAGGTATGAGATCCCTCTTTTTTTTACCACTGCATACTATACCATTATGTGCATGTGCCACAGCTTTTTTATCCATCTAGTGATGGGCACTTGGGCTGTTTCTAAATTTTAGCTATGGTAAATAATCCTGCTATGAACATAGGGTTGCATATATTTCTGATTGGTGTTTTGGGGTTTTTAGGATATATCCTAAAGTGGGATCGCTGGGTCAAATGGAAGTTCCATATTTTATTGTTTGAGGAAACTTCATATTGTTTTCCATAGTAGCTGCACCAGTCTGCATTCTAACTAGCAGTAAACTAGTGTTCTTTTTTCTCCACATCCTTGCCAGCACTTGTTGTTTGTTGATTTTTGATGATATAGCCATTCTGACAGATGTGAGGTCATTATCTCACGTGGATTTAATTTGCATCTCTCTGATAATTAGTGACTTTGAACATTTTTTCATGTTTCTTGGCCATTTGCATGTCCTCTTTGGAGAAATGTCTGTTCAGGTTTTCTGCATATTTTTTAATTGGATTGTTTGTCTTTCTTTTGTTGAATTGTATGAGTACTTTATATATTTTGGATATTAACCCATTATCAGATATATTATTGGCAAATGTGTTCTCCCATACAATGGGTTTCCTTTTCATGTTAATGGTGGTTTCTTTTGCTGTGCAGAAGCTTTTTATATTGACGTATTCCCATTTGTTTATTTTCTCCTTAGTTTCTTTTGCCCTAGCAGATGTATCCATAAACATATTGCTACATGAGATATCTGAGATTTTACTGCCTATGTTCTCCTGTTCTCTAAGACATTTATAGTTTCACTAGAGGCCCGGTGCATGAAAATTCATGCACTGGAGCGGGGGCGTCCCTCAGTTTGGCCTGCCCCCTCTCTCAGTTTGGGAGCCCTCAGTGGTGGGAGGCGACCCGGCAATCAGGGGAAGGTGATGCCCCATGACACCTCTGCTGCTGCCACTGCCGGCAGCACAAGCCTCGGCCGGCCCTGGTTACCAGAGCCTTGGGCGACCCTGGGTGGCTGGGCAGCCGCCATCTGAGGCTTGCCTGCGCCTCGGACCTGCCCTGGGCAGCTGGGGGGATGAGGGGAATGGGGGACTCTGGAGGCAGGTGTATGGAGTGGCTGGGCCCACCTGGGGGTGGGCCCGGCCTTGCTGCACACCTGCCACCCCAGCGGGGCTGAGGGGACTGGGCACTGCCATTTTGTGGCTGTGGGCAGTCAATTAGCATATTGCCTCCTTATTGGCTGTGGACGCCACCATCTTTGAGGGCGGGGCAGTCAATTAGCATATTGCCTCCTTATTGGCTGTAGGTGCCGGCATCTTTTCTACAGCATGAGGGTCAATTAGCATATTCTCTCTTTATTAGATAGGATGCCTTATATTTAAGTCTTTTATCCATCTGGAGTTTATTCTTGTGTATGGTGTAAAATTGTGGTCTAGTTTCATTATTTTCATGTGTCTGTCCAGTGTTCTCAGCACCATTTGTAGAAGAGACTGACTTGACTCCATTGTATGTTCTTGCCTCCAATGTCAAATATTAATTGACCGTAATGGTGTGGGTCAATTTCTTTGGTTTCTGTTCTGATCTATTGGCCTATATGCCTGCCCTTGTACAAGTATAAGGCTGTTTCGATTATAATGGCTTTGTAGTATAGTTTGATATCTGGTATTGTGATCCCTTCTTCGTTCTTCTTTGGAGAGATTGCTACAGCTATTTGGGGTCTTTTTTGGTTCCATATACATTTTTGGAGTATTTGATCTTGCTATGTAAAGTATGCCATTCGTATTTTAATAGGGAATGTTTTGAATCTGTTGATTGCTTTGGGTAGTATAGACATTTCAGTGATGTTAATTTTTCCACCTCATGAACATGGTATATGCTTCCATTTGTTTGTATCTCCTCTATTTCTGTTTCTTTCTGTTTTTTTTTTTTTTTAATCCTTACCAGAGGATATTTTTCCCATTGATTTTTAGAGAGAATGGGAGAGTGAGAGACAGAGATAAATATCAATGTGGTAGTGAAACACTTCAATTGGTTGCTTCCCACATACCCTCAACCAGGGCCAGGAGTCTGCAACCTAGGTATATGTCCTTGAACAGAATTGAACCTGGGTCCCTTCAGTCGTAGGCTGGTGTGCTATCCACTGAGCCAAACTGACTAGGGTTTTTTAAAAAAATATATATTTTTATTGATTTCCAAGAGGAATGAGAGGAAGAGAAAGATAGAAACCTCAGTGATTGGAGAGAATCTTTGATATGTTGCATCCTGAACGACCCACAATGGGGATCAATCCCACTACCTGGGCATGTGTCCTGACTGGGACTCAAACCATGACCTCCTGGATGTTCCACCCTTGAGTATTGCCATCCGGGCTCTTCCTCTATTCTTTTTTCAGTGTCCTATACTTTTCTTAGTGCACGTTTTATACCTCCTTGTTTAAGTTTATTCCTGGGCAACATATTTTTGGTTGTTGTTGTAATGTTAAGTGGGATTGCTTTTTTAGTTTCTCTTTTTGAGAGTTCATTATTGCTGTATAAAAATTACATTGATTTGTGGATGTTGATTTTGTATCCTGCTACTTTTTTTTTCATTTCCATTTGCCTGAATTTTTTTCCACCCATTCACTTTCAGTTTGTGTGAGTGCTTTGTTCTGAGGGGGGTTTCTTGTAGACAGCATATATCTATATTAATAAAAGGGTAATATGCTAATTAGACACGACATCTTCTGGACAAAGCCACGGTGGTGGGAGACGAGGCAGAGGCCATTAGGAGCGATCAAGCCAGCAGGTCAGGGCAGTTAGGGGCAATCAGGCTGGCAGGGGAGGGCAGTTAGGGGACGATCAGGCTAACAGGGGAGGGCATTTAGGGGGCGATCAGGCAGGCAGACAGAGGCGGTTAGGGGCGATCAGGCTGGCAGGGGAGGAGGTAGGGGGCGATGAGGTAGTCAGGGGAGGGCAGTTAGGGGGCGATCAGGCAGGCAGACAGAGGCGGTTAGGGGTGATCAGGCCAGCAGGGGAGAAGTAAGGGGCATTAGGCCAGCAGGCAGAGTGGTTAGGTGCAATCAGGGAGGCAGGCAGGTGAGCGGTTAGGAGTCAGCAGTCCTGGATTGCGAAAGGGATGTCCTACTGCCAGTTTAGACCTAATCACTGTGGGATCGTGCCTAAACTGGTAGTCAGAAATCTCCCGAGTGGTCCCAGATTGGAGAGGGTGCAGGGTGGGATGAGGGGACCCCCCCCATGCATGAATTTTGTGCACCGGGCCTCTAGTCTATAAAATAAAAGTCTAAGCGACCATTGTGGTGGACCTGGTCAACAGGACCTGATCTCAGGACGGTGGCCACAGCTGCAGAACATAGATCTGTTTCAAGAAAAGTTGGGAATGCAGACTTTCATGAGCCCCTGTTCCAAATGGTGGCAGTTTATTCACATTGTGGCAAAGACACCTTCGTGAGTAACATAAGTGGGTAAAGTCAGGGCCAAACTGGGCCATTTTCTCATCCAATCTCTCTGAGGCACATGGACAGAACCAAGTCTCAGCTCTTTGCAGGACACTTCCAGTTTTTTTTTTTTTTTAAGCCTAAAGGACAATAGTCTGTCTCCATTCTTGTTCTTTGGGATTTTTTCATCATCGGACAAAAGGATACATACATTGGAGCAATCCTCTCGAGATACAATATTCCAGTTGCATCCATGTGATGACAACAGCCCCCCCCCCCCCAGAGGGAGGGAGCCGACAGATGGGGAGTAGGGAATTCTGAAAACAAAAGCGATGACAGAGATGCTAAGCCTTTCCTTCACATGTCTGTCAACCCTCCTCTGGTGGCCTGCAGGCCGGGCGTCTGCTGGACCTTTACCACTTGATGTCCTGGCAGGCTGCCCTGGGCCCTGCTAGGCTGTGTGTAGGGTCGCTTGGGCCCAGGGGAGTCCCCCGCTCCAGCCACTCCTGATACAGCTCCTGCATATGGGCACTGGTCTCCAGGGACCACACTGGGATGGCAGAGTAAATGCCTTCCATCTGCTGCAGCAGTGCCCTGTCTGCATGCCCGTCCTCACCTGGGCCTGGCTCCTGCCACTTAAGGCATCCCTGGTGCAGGCCAGGACCTCCACGTAGTGGCAGGGGAACTTGCCCCTCTACAGCTTCAGGACCACTTCTGGATGTTCTGAAAGCTGTAAGCAGCCTCAAAGCATAGCAGAGCCTCTTCGTTCCTTTCAAGGGTGACCTCCTGGAAGTGTTTGTTCCTCAGGGTGTGGTAGGTGAGCACCCCATGTCCTCATTGAACAGCTCCTTGGCCATGTGCCTGAAGATGTGCACCAGGTCCCCGTCGGAGCTGGCTCCCTCATGGAGCCTCACCTCCTCCTCCTTCACATCTCCAAACAGAGTGTCCAGGGTGGCGGCGTTCAAGGCGAGTTACTTTGCTCTGTTATCTGGACAATTTCACCTGAGGTTAACACGCAGTCAGCACCCTGGGAACTATGCAAAGCTGTTGGAACATCTTCTCGAAGGCCTCCAGTTTCTTGTCAGAACACGGGGCCACAATGACATGGAAAATCTTGTCTGGGAACAGGTTCTGCCATCTGGCAAAGTCATCCTTCAGAGAGCCTATGATCTGGTGGGGAGACTTGGCCTGCAGAGGTGGGAGTGATGGGATGATCCAGCACATGTTCTGCATATCAGACCTAGCCAGGGCAGGTGGAGGTCAGCATGGGTAGCTGGGGCTCTTTCTCACGGTGCTGGCAGTACCGACACAAAAATTCCTTCTGACTCTCCAGGATACTGAAGTCCGCAGCTATCTTCATGTCAAAGACAGTGTGCCCCAGGGCTTTTTAGAAAGCCGCAGAGTCTTCTGGATGCATCAGAGACACTGAGGCTGAATTTAGCAGCAAAATAAGGCAGAGACTAAGGACACACGGACACTGTCAGCACCTTGTGCTGTGTGGTATCACATCTCTTATTAAGGTTCAGAACACGGAAGAAGTACTTGGTGTTCTGAGAAATTTGGACTCCTTCTGCGGTCACACAACTGTCACATGCCAGGCAGTCACTAAGAAATAACTTGGCATTGGCCAACTTATGGAATTCTTCCTTCTCTCTGTTCTCCTGAGCCACACTCTGGACGATGACTGCAGCATTCTCTTGGTCATCAGTTTTTGTTTTTTGTACTACATTCCTTCTGTGTGCAGTGCTCACACGTCATCTGGAGCATGGTGGGTGGGGGCCGGCTCAAGTGACCTGGAGAAAGCATGGGGAGAGCAGTCACCACTGGTCGCCCCTGGTGCTGCTGGCGGTATCCTTTCTTCCTTGTGGAGGGTCTAGGTAGGGGAGCAGCTGCAGCACCCAAGGCCGAGTTCTAAGAGTCTAACAGCGCTGTCAGAGTCCTGCCAGCGGTGCTGGTCCCTTGGTGCCTGTCCTGTCCTCTGGAGATTGACCCTGCAGGACTAATAAGGGAGCCAGTCCCCAGTTCTGCCCCGCCGCTGCCACCGATTGATTGGAGCCTGAGGGCCGGGAGGAAGGTTAGTGAGGGGCGACCAAACAACCAAGCAGCAGGCTGCGTGGGGCGACCAGGCCAGCAGGTGGGTTAGTGGGGGCGACCAAACGACTGAGTCACAGGCCGCATGGGGCGACCAGGCTGGCAGGGCTTAGTGAGGGGTGACCAAACGACTGAGCAGCAGGCTGCGTGGGGCAACCAGGCTGGCAGGGGGGTTAGTGAGCAGTGACCAAATGACTGGACACCAGGCTGCATGGGGCGACCAGGCCCGCGGGGGGGGGGGGCAGTTGGGGACGACCATGCTGGCACGGGGGCCAGTACGGGGTGACCAGGCTGGCGGTGGGGCAGTTAGGGGTGACCAGCCTGTGGGGGTCAGTTGGGGGTGATGAGTCTGGCAGGGGGTGCAGTAAGAGGTGACAAGGCTGGCGGTGGGGCATTTAGAGGGTCCAGGCCTTTGGGGGGGGCAGTTGGGGGCAAACAGGCCAGCAGGGGGGCAGTATGGAGTGACCAGGCTGGCGGGGTGGGTATTTAGGGGTGACCAGGTCACCAAGGGGGGGCCATTTGGTGGCAACTAGGCTGGCTGGGGGGCAGTTGGGGGTCTCCAGGCCAGCAGGAGGGGCAGTTATGAGCGATCAGGCAGCAGGCAGGTGAGCAGTTAGGAGCCAGTGGTCCCGGATTGTGAGAGGAATATCCTGGATTGGAGAGGGTGCAGGCTAGGCTGAGGGGGACCCCCCCCCCCCGGTGCATGAAATTTGTGCACCGGGCCTCTAGTTCCTTGGCGTTGGTCTTTTGAGTTTCCTTTTGCTTGGGACTCTGTGAGCTTCTTGGACTTGTGTGTGAGTTTTTTATTCCCTATATCAGGGAAGTTTTCTGTCATTTCTTCAAACAGGTTTTCTATTCTTTGATCAGTGTCCCCTCCTTCTGGCACCCCTGTTATGTGGATGTTGTTTCGTTTCGTGTTGTCCCAAATTCCCTGAGGCTCTCCTCCTGTTTTTAAATTTTTTTTCTAGATGCTGCTTTGCTTGGGTAATTTTTCCAACTTTGTCTTCTAGCTCACTGATGCAGTCCTCTGCTTCTTCTAGTCTACTGTTGATGCTTTTTATTGAGTTAGTTATTGCAGTGATGTCATTTTTCATTTCGTCTTGGTTTTCTTCATTTTCTCTTGGTTCTTACACATATTGTTGACTTTGTCTTCCAACCTTTTCAGTGACCTTATGACCATTTCTCTGAATTCTTTCTCTCACATATTGATTGCCTCCATTTCGTTTACTTCCTTTTCTTTCAATGCCTCATTTTCTTTCCTTTGTGGGCTGTTTCTTTGTCTCCCCATGATCTCTCTTCTCCATGTTTCTGGTTATGTAGCTCTCTCTCTCTCTTGCATTGACTTAAATGCACAAAATACAACACAACAAGGCACAACATACAAGGCACTGAACACAAATGTATTCACTATACTAATAACCGCAAATAAAGGTGACAACCAGAGAAAAGAGAATCCTACATAATAAAAAGGTAATATGCAAATTGCATCACTCCGCTACGCCCACGATTGGGCCGGCTGGAGGCGCGGGGGCGGGACTCAGGGTGGCCGATTGGCTGGCGGTACGAGCGGGGGGGCGGGGACTCGTGAGTCCCCGCCCCCCCCCAGCTCCTCCCGCCCGCCTAAACGGCCGGCGCTGTGGGAGGACCCATGGGGCCGGTGGAAGACGCTGGTGGTGGAATTCGGGATGGCCGATTGCGTGGCTGCTGGCACCAGTTTTCCACCAGCACCAGTTTTCCTCTGGCCAACCGCCCCCCCCCAATCGGAGCGCCTCCCGAGTCTCGCCTTCAGCCTTTGGGAGGCGCTCGGATCCGCGGGTGGCCAGACGAAAACTGGTGCTGGCGGAAAACTGGTGCTGACAGCCAAGTGAAGGAAAGTCTATTGCACGAAACTTCGTGCAACGGGCTTCTAGTTAGGGGATAAAAAAAAGAGAGTGCAAAAATGATATTGAGAAAAGGAAAAAAAAACTAAGAGAGAAAAGAAAGCATAAAAAAGAAGGTGGAAAAAATTCAATACAACAACAACTAATCAAAAAATATGCAAACAACTAACACCTAGAGATGAATGCAAACTACAAAAAACAGCTAATAACAGGCAAGGAGAGGAGGAAAACAGAAGCAAAAAAAAAAAAAAAAGAGAGAGAGAAACACACAAACAAACAAACAAACAAAAAAAACCCAATCTAATCAACAATGAAACAATAACAATAGGACAGAGAGAAAGAAGGGCAAAATCAAACTAAATAAAACAAAAAACATAAAACAATAACAACAACACACACCAAAAATAAACAAAAAACAAAAAAAAGGGGAAGAGAGAAAAAAAATGGATAGCTAAGAAAGAGAAGAGAGAGGTGTGTATGGACTTGGAGCAGGGGATTGGAAATTAGATATATAAGTAGGATGAATTTTTAACAGGGGGTAAAAAAAAGGAATTCGGAAAATCTAAAGCAGGAATAGGGTAAGAGAAATAGGACAACAAAACTGGAAAAGTGAGGAAGAGAGTGTTGCCATAATGGTAAAATTGAGATATAGTAAAATGATGCTAAAGGAAAAATGAAAATATAATGTAGAAGATTAATCCTATATAATAATAGCGTACCATGTAAATTACCATCACTCCGCTACGCCCACGATTGGGCGGCGGAGGCTGGGGGCGGGACTCAGGGTGGCCTATCCGGCCATTGAGAGGCACGGATCCGCTGCCACTGAGCGGGGCTATCCTGCTGTTGAGAGGTACAGGGGGCTGGACTCCCGCCCCCTGTGCCTCTCAACGGCCAGATCCGGGGCCCCTGAGGGGTCCCTCCCCCTGCGCCTCTCAACTGCAGGGTAAGCCCCCCTCAGCGGCCGCGGACCATCAAAAGTGGGGGAGCGAGCTCTGGCCTCAGTCAGCGAGCCACGGAAACCCGGCAGAGGATGGAGAGCAGTGACGAGGAAGACATGGAGAAGCACCGCATCCACCTACGCCCCGTCACTCTGCGCACACGCTGCACCTCCTGCCCTGTGAAGTCCGGGTTAACCGGCCCGCCCCTGTGGGGCGCTTTTTCACCCCGGCCATCCGTCAGGGTCCCGATGGACTCCAAGTGTCGTTTCGGGGCCGCAGTCTGAGGGGCGAGGAGGTGGAGGTGCCGCCTGGCCTGCTGGGATACGTGATGGTGATGGAAGAGCAGTCGGTGGGGAAGCAGGACTTTTCAGCGGGATCCGACAAGGACGAGCAGGAGCTGGTGGAACCCCCGGAGGCGCTGGAGTGGGACTTCGACCGCTTTATTTGTGCCTCTGCCAGTTTCAGCCGCTTCACCCTGTGGGGCCTGGAGAGCATCCCTGGCCCGGATGCCAAAGTGCATGGGGCCCTGACCTGGCCCAGCCTCGCCGAAGCGATCCATAAATAGGTGCCGCAGGACTGAGAACCAGCGCTTGAAACTGGAAGCCACCGATCCCTTCACCAGCTCTCCACTTTGGATCCACTGAATCCACCACCCCAATAAATGAGCTCTTTCACAGCAAAAACAAAAACAAAAACAAAAAAACAAAAGTGGGGGACCTGGGTGCCTGTCGGCTCCGGCACCAGGCCTTTCAGAAGCCTCTGCCGAGCCGGAGGCTTCTGAAAGGCCTGGTGCACGAGTGGACAGGCACCCAGCTCCACCGTGAAAAGCGAAAGCGTGTAGGGGACCCTACACGTGCATGATTCAATCATGCACTGGGCCTCTAGTCTCAAAATAAAATAAAATAAAG
This sequence comes from Cnephaeus nilssonii, assembly GCF_951640355.1. Taxonomy (NCBI): domain Eukaryota; kingdom Metazoa; phylum Chordata; class Mammalia; order Chiroptera; family Vespertilionidae; genus Cnephaeus; species Cnephaeus nilssonii. The sequence continues at coordinate 98,091,242 of NC_137079.1, forward strand.
ATAAAATTAAACGAAAATTTAAAAAAAGGTAAAATAACAGTAGTAATAATACCGATTCAGAATAAAAATATAATACTTAAAAAGGTAAAATCAAGTTAGAAAAAAAGAAAAAAATTAGTTTTTTAAGTAAAAGATAAAAAATAAAAATGTGCAGTAGTTAAAGTCATGCACTTCCTCTACTGTTCTGTTTGGTACGCCTGTTTCTTGTCAGGTAGTCAGGACAGTATTGAAGTTCCCTGCATTGCACCACTCCTCTGTGTCATAAGCCACAATCCTGTTTTCAAGTAGGCAATATTCCTTTGTTTCTCAGGCTGCCTTTAGTTGTAATTGCAAAAGAGCCAATTTGTGATTCAACCCTTGCTTGGCAGTGTTTCTGTAATGACATCCGGGGCTATAAGTCCTCTCTACCTAGTATTTAGATTTTGTTTTCCCTGCCACACTTAATACTGGTTTGGGGGGATGGAGTGCCCCAGAGCTGGTTTTCTGATTGTTTCTCCCTGCTCTGATCCCCAGGTTCCACAAAAACAGCTTCCCCCTGCAGTCTCTGAGAGTGTTTTTAATTGGGTGATTCTATGTACTGGGCTTAGTAATCAAATGCAAGGATTTAAAGATAAAAAAGAGTCAGAGTAAGCACTTGAACTTGGGACTTTTTAGCCCTGGCACTGCGCATGACTCTGCGCAGGTCTCTGCGTACGTCATTTTCCCCTGGCACTGCGCAGCCGGTATATTGGTAGAACTTCAGGCTGCCTTTTTGTGCCCTGCCCAGCTACGGGTTGATTTCTAGAGTTCCCTTCTGCCAGCAGCCCTGTGGACCCCCTTCCACATTCGCAGACTTTGCTGGCCCCAGTGCCGTGGATTTTGTAGTGTGCAGACTTCCTCTGTACCTATATACCCCTCTGCGTGTGTTTCTCCCTCCAGCCTGGATTGCAGACCTCACCTTTCTCTGGGTGAAATCCGACCTTTCCGTGAGAATCTGCAGAGCTTGTCCGAGATCGCATATTCGCGCTGCTTGAGACCCAGTGTTCATGGGTTTCCAGCTGGTCCCTGGGTTTTGTAGTTGTAGGGTCCCGGTAGGTATCCGATTCTTCCTGGTTAAAGGTAAGGCTCTGCTTCTGATCACAGCCACTCTTTCCTTCAAGATGGTGCAGTCTCTGCGGCAGAGCCCATTGCTCCGGGAGAGATTTCAGCAGCAGTGGAGGCTTCCCGTTCAGGGAAGCCCGGTCCGGCAGTCCCCTACAGTCCCTTGGAATATAGCTGTCCCTCATTCACAAATAGACACTCCCCACACATCCACATTCTCTCCTTTTGTTTTCTCACTCAGACACTATCTTGCAGCCTGCCTTCCCGTCAGCAGCCATCTTCGATCTACCCCATTTACCAGATCTTACGCATTGTGAAAATGGATGTAAACTGTTAGTATATGACTTAATTTGTAGTAACTGTGCTATACATTTTAGCTACTATTGATATTTATAAAAATATTATGTTTATTATGAATTTTTAATTAAAACTAAATGCAGATCTGAGTATGCATACGTAGTCTCCAAGTTTATATCCATGTTCTTTAGTCATCAAATATCAAGTCAAAAAGCTGTGGTACATTTACGCAAAGGAATACTTCTCTGTTGTGAAAAAGAAGGAAATCTTACCCTTTGTGACAGCATGGGTGAACCCTTGAGAGCATTATGGTAAGTGAAATAAGCCAGTCAGTGAAAGACCATATGATTTCACTCATGTGGAATCTAATGAACAAAATAAATGCACAAACAAAATAGAAACTAGACTTATATTCATAGTTAGAAAACAGACTGACAGCTGTCAGAGGGTGGGGGTTGCAGGGCTGCTTGAAAAAGTGAACGGATTAAAGAAACAAACAAAAACAAATAAAAAATAGCATCATAGAAACAGACAACAATATGGTGATTATCAAAGGGAAATGCGATCAGATAGGTAGAAGTGATTAAGGGGAGATAAATGGTGATAGATGGAGACTTAGGGTGGTGAACACACAATTGAATATATAGATGATGTATTATAGAATTGTACCCTTGAAAACTATATAATTTTATTAATGTCACCCCAATAAATTCAAGAAAAATGTAAAAAAATATGTATATATGAAGTAAAAATTTGGGCACTTTTGTTTGGAAAATTCTTTTATGTATTAGCTGTAGAGTATATATTGATGCACCAAAGAAAGAACAGTATGTAACTTTCACTGAAATAATTCAATTATGATTCACATATTTATTTATTTAATTGTATCATACATTAGTTATGATCAAAAGCAAACTGTTCCTTTGTAATTCCAAACCTGTTTATCAGCCAAATTAACTGCATCACTGTATTAATTATCTTAAGTTACTTGTACTCATTTAAGTTTAAAATTGTAACCATCATAGGCTCCCTTTTTTCCATATCAACACTTCCGTTCCGTTTTTTAAAATTAGTCCCTATCTCTCTCTTTTTTAATCCTCACTTGAGGATATGCTTATTGATTTTAGGGAGAGAAAGAGAAAAACATCACCTTGAGAGACAAACACTAATCAGTTGCCTCCCAATCCAGCCCTTACCAAGGATGGGACCCATAACCTAACTAGAGGCCAATCGTGCAAGGAGGCGCCCTGCCTCCCTGTGTGCGAGGCCGCACCCCTTGGGGGGCCGGGACCTGCGCCTTACCTGTGTAGCGCCAGCCTCCGTGTTGTGTCCGCTGGGCTGAGGGAAGGTGCTCCTATGTGTTGTGTCTCCGATCAGGCCCACCCTCAGCCCCAGCCTCCCTGTGTGTTGTGCCTCCACTCTGGCCCGCCTCCAGTACCAGCCTCCCTGCAGCCGCTGGGGCTGGGGGTGGCACGCAGCTCCTCCTGAGCAGTCATGATGCAGCCTCCTCTTTGGCGGTCCTGATGCCCAGCTAATTAGCATATTCCCTGTTTATATATATATAGATTATGTGCCCTGACCAAGGATCAAACCTGCAATCTTTTCAGTGTTAGGGACCATGTTCCAACCAACTGAGCCACTCTCTTTTAAATTACTAATACTTTCATCTTAGTTTAATTTTCTATGGTGTTCTTATCTGAACCTTTCCTACAGTTTTTAAGTTTATCCATAATTGCCTAACTATCTCACTTCCTCAATACTGCGAGCTATTTTCCTAAAGTATGAAGATGATCATAGAAGTTTCCTGCTCAAAATTCTTCAGTGATTCTACACTATGCAAAAACCAAAGGCTGATTACTAAAGTTGTCCAACAGATCTCTTTATAATTTGGTCTTTGTCTGTTTTTCTCTATAAGACTTAATGCTAGAAATAACTTACCAAACATCTGTGCTGTATGTACCATATTAAAATACCTCTGTAAGGAATGTATTTATTGTCCCTTTTTTACTTAATAAATTTGTATTCATCCTTCAAGCTTAGTCTTAAATTTTATTTTTCTCTCTTTTTTTTTTGTGCCAGTTTTAAATTAGATTGTTTGTCTTCCTTTCGTTGAGTTGTGTGAGTTCTGTATGTATTTTGGAAATTAACCCCTTATCAAATGTATTACTGGAAAATATGTTCTCCCTTACAGTGGGATTCCTTTTTATTTTGTTTATGGATTCTTTTGCTGTGCAGAAGATTTTTATTTTTATGTAGTCCCATTTGTTTATTTTTTTCCCTGTTTCCCTTGGCCTAGGAGATGTACCTGCAAATATATTGATATGAGATGTCTGACATTTTAATCATCTTAATTCTTCTAATCCATGAACACAGTATATTCTTCCATTCATTTTTATCTTATGCTATTTTATCAATGTGTTATAGTATAGGACTTTTACCTCCATGGTTAAGTTTATGTCAAGATATCTTTTGTTGTTGTTATGATGGTAAATAGGATTGTTTTATTAATTTCTCTTTTGGAGAGTTGATTTTTGGTGTAAAAATATGCAATTAATTTCTGGATGTTAACTTTGTATCCTGCTACATTGCCAAATTCATTTATTAAATCTAGTATTTTTTTGGTGGAGTCTTCAGAGTTTTCTGTGTACAATACCATGTCAGGTGTGAATAATAATGACACCTTTACTTCCTCCATTCTGATTTGGATGCCTTTTATGTTTTCTTGTCTGATTACTATGGCTAAGGCTTCAAGTACAATCTATATATATAAAAGGCTAAGTGACCGACTGTCTGTCCGTCTGATTGGCCAACCAACTGGCTACTACACCGGCTGCTACATATGACGTGCACTGGCAATTTAAAAATAAACGTTGACTCGCGCATACATATAAAACCCTCGCTGGTGCCAATTGCACATGTGTGTTTCGATCTGTCATTGTCAATCGTGAATTTGGTTGACACTTTAAAGTGTGAATAGTGATATTAAAATATTTCTTCTAATTAATTTCCTTTCAGTGTGCACAAATCCGTGCACCAGGCCACTAGTGTTGAATAAGATTGGTGAATGGGGATATCACTGTATTTTTCCTTTTCCTAAGGTAAACACTTTTAATTTTTGCCCTTTGAGTATGATATTTGCTGTAGGTTTATCATATAAGGCCTTTATTACGTTGAGGCATGATGCCTCTATTCCTACTTTGCTGAGAGTTTTTATCAAAAATAGGTGCTGGCCCTAACTGGTTTGGCTCAGTGGATAGAGCGTCGACCTGTGGACTGAAGGGTCCTGGGTTTGATTCTGGTCAAGGGCTCATGCCTGGGTTGCGAGCTTGATCCTCAGTGGGGTTTTGAAGGAGGCAGCCGATCAATGATTGTCACTCATTATTGGTGGTTCTATCTCTCTCTCTCTTATCCTCTCTGAAATCGATAAAAATATTTTTTAAAAAATGGGCGCTGGATTTTGTCGAAGGCTTTTTTTTAATATATTGATATCATATAATTTCTATATTTTATTTTGTTTATGTAATGCATCATGTTTATTGATTTACCAGCCTGCGTCCTTGGTATATATCCAACTTGTTCATGGTAAATAGTCATCCTATATAATAATAAAAGGCTAATATGCAAATTTCCCCTTGACTGGGAGTTTGACCTGGAGTTCAACTGGGAGTTTGACCAGGGGGTGTGGCTGACCTGCCAACTGCCCATGGCTTCTCCCCTCATCCGGCCCCTCCCCTGATTGGCCCAACCCACCCAGAACGGGGGCAGGGCCAGCTGGCCAACCGCCCACAACCTCTACCCCATCCAGCCCCACCCCCGATAGGCCCCAATCGGTTTGGGCTGGCTGGACAACACCTGTGCATGAATTCATGCACTGGGGCTCTAGTTTCAATATATTGCTGGATTCCATTTGCTAACATATTTTCTAAGGATTTTGGCATCTATATGCATCAGAAACATTGGACTGCAAGTTTCTTTGTAGTGTCTTCCTTTGGTTTTGGCCTTAGGATCATGCTGGCCTCATAAAAAGAGCTTAAATGTCTCTCTTCCTATTGAATTTTTTGAAATAGTATAAGGAGGTTAGGTCTTAGTTCTTCTTTCAATGTTTGGTTAAACTCGCTTGTGAACTCGTATGGTCCAGGGCTTTTGCTTACTGGGAGTTTTTAGATTTGTGCTTCTATTTCATTAGTTTTTATTAGTCTAGTCAGGTTTTCTGAATCTTCCTGATTAGTTTTGGAAGCTTGTATGTTTCCAGGAATTTGTCCATTATGTCCAGGTTTTCCAGTTTTTTGGCATATGGTTGTTTTTGTTTTCTTACAATATTTGTATTTCTGTGCTGTCCATTGATACTTCACCTCTTTTGTTTCTGATTTTATTTTATTTGTGTCCTCTTTCTTTATTTCTTGATGAATCTGGATAGTTGTCCATCAATCTTGTTTATCTTCAAATAACAAGGTCTTGATTTCATTGATATTTTGTATTCTTTTTAGTCCCTATTTCATTTATTTCTACTCTAATCGTTATTATCTCTTTTTTTTTTCTATTATCTGTGGGCGTTTCTTGTTATTCTTTTTAAAATTCGTTTAGTTGTAGAGTTTATTAGAGATTTTTCTTAATTTTTTAGTTAGGCTTGTAGAGCTATGAAGTTCCCTCCCAGGACTGCTTTTGTTATGTTCCCTTCAATGAATGGATTGTTGTGAGTTCGTTTTCAGTGGTTTCCAGGAAGTTTTTTATTTCTTCATAATCTCATTGGTAATACATTTATTATGTTACTAGAGGCTCAGTGCATGAAATTTGTTCACGGAGGGGGGTCCTTTTGCCTGACCTGCACTCTTTCCAATCTGGGAGCCCTAGAAGGATGTCCAACTGCCAGTTCAGGCCCGATCCCAGGGATCTCTAGCTCCTAACCGCTCACCTGCTTGCTTGCCCTAACCACTCTGCCTGCCTGCCTGATCCCCCTAACTGCTCTCCCCTGCCAGTCTGGTCACACCTAACTGACCTCCCCTGCCAGCCTTGTCGCCCCTATTAACTTTTTAAAAAATCTTATCCCCTTTACACAATTGTATTTGACTTCCTTATTGGCTTCTGCCTCTCACACAATTTTTCTCTCTCCTTTATGTAACACTTTTTCCTACTAACTCATCATTTATAAACTTTTCTTTCCTCATTTCCTTCTGTTCCATTATCCTTCTTCCCATCTTTCTCTTACCCTCCCTCCCCACATTCCTTCTTTCCTTTATCTTTACCCCCGGCCTTCCTCCATTCATTCCCACCTTAATTTTTTTCTTCACTTCCTCCCTTTGACCTGTTTTGCTCCCTCCCCCATTTCTTCCTTCTTCCCATTCTCCTTTTAAGCTCTATCGGCTCCCCTTTAAAACTTTTCTTCCTTTTCTCTTTCTGATCCTACCTTGCCCATACATTCTTCTCTATTTACTTCCACTGTTTTAATATCTATCTATCTACCTGCCTAATTATTCACTATCATTTATCTTTTTTCTTTTTTGAATCCTATTTCTAAAATCTTTCCCCAGATTTTAAAAATAGGATTTATACTTGATTTTCATTATAGCTCCTACAGTTCACTCATACGTCCTCTTTCCCTCTTTAACTCTGCTCTCTACTGACTCCTTTATAAAGTTCTTCCCTCCCTCCCTTCTTAAAGCTTTCGTCCGGGGCGGGGGGGAGGGGGAAAGCATTAACCCCCAGCCCAGGGCTCAGCCCCGGCCAGGTGTTCGCCGCCCCCCTTTCTCTGGCCTCCATGCCACTGTCCTGCTCCCATTCCCTGCCCGGGAGGCCTGGCATAGCGAGGGTGGCCGAGGCCCTTGCAGCCCAGGCACTGCTGCTGGGACCGCAAAGTAGGAGCGCCTCTGCCCAGAAGGCCTCGGACCGTCCACCTCTCTGTCCCAGACTTGTGGGCACCTCCCCGCCAATGGGCCGCACCGGGGACCACCGCCCTGCTCCTGCGGCTGGGCGGGCCTCCCGCCCCACACCTTGCTGGGCGCACCTGCTCCCCCGCTGCGGTCACCACCCCCTCCTGCGTGCAGCCCCCCCCCCCCCCCGTTTCCTTCCCTTTTCCATTCCTGCATCTTTTTATTTTTTATTTTTATTTTTTATATATTTTTTATTGAGGTATTATATGTGTACATATATTACCATTGCCCCCCCACCCTACTCCCATACATGCCCTCACCCCCCAGAGTTTTGCATCCATTGGTTGTGCTTATATGCATGCATACAAGTCCTTCGTTTGATCTCTTACCTCCCCCACCTCTCCCTAACCTTCCCCCTGTAATTTGACAGTCTGTTTGATGCTTTACTGTCTCTGTATCTATCTTTTTGTTCATCAGTTTATAATGTTCTTTATTATCCATAAATGAGTGAGATCATGTGGTATTTTTCTTTCATTGACTGGTTTATTTCACTTAGCATAATGTTCTCCAATTCCATCCAGGTTGCTGCAAAAGATGAGAATTCCTTTTTTATGGCAGCATAGTATTCCATTGTGTAGATGTATCACAGTTTTCTGATCCAGTCATCTGCTGACGGGCACCTAGGCTGTTTCCAAATCTTAGGTTTGTAAATTGTGCTGCTATGAACATAGGGGTGCATATATCCTTTCTGATTGGTGTTTCTAGTTTCTTCGGATATATTCCCAGGAGTGGGATTACTGGGTCAAATGGGAGTTCCATTTTCAGTTTTTTGAGGAAACTCCATACTGTTCTCCACAGTGGCTGCACCACTCTGCATTCCCACCAGCAGTGCACGAGGGTTCCTTTTTCTCCGCATCCTCGCCAACACTTGTCCTTTGTTGATTTGTTGATAATAGCCATTCTGACAGGTGTGAGATGGTACCGCATTGTTGTTTTGATTTGCATCTCTTGGATAATAAGTGACTTTGAGCATGTTTTCATGTGTCTCTTGGCCTACTTCTGTCTTCTTTTGAAAATATTCTGTTTAGGTCTGTTGCCCATTTTTTTTTATTGGATCATTTAACTTCCTTTTATTAAGTTGCATAAGCTGCCTGTAGATGTTGGAGATTAAACCTTTATCAGTGATAGCATTTGCAAATATGTTCTCCCATAGAGTGGACTTTCTTGTTGTTTTGTTGAAGGTTTCTTTTGCTGTAAAAAAGCTTTTTATTTTGATGTAGTCCCATTTGTTAATTTTCTCTTTAGCTTCCATTGCCCTAGGGGCAGTGTCAGTGAAGAAGTTCTTTTGGCATATGTCTGAGATTTTGTTGCCTGTGGATTCCTCTAGTATTTTTATGGTTTCCCGTCTTATGTTTAAGTCCTGTATCCATTTTGAGTTTATTTTTGTGTGTGGTGTAAGTTGGTGATCTAGTTTCATTTTTTTGCATGTATCTGTCCAATTTTCCCAACACCATTTGTTGAAGAGACTGTCTTGACTCCATTGTATATTCTTGCCTCCTTTTTCATATATTAATTGAGCACAGTGGTTTGGGTCGATATCTGAATTCTCTATTCTATTCCATTGATCTATATGTCTGTTCTTGTGCCAGTACCATGCTGTTTTGAGAACAGTGGCTTTGTAATACAGCTTGAGGTCTGGTATTGAGATCCCTCCTACTTTATTCTTCTTTCTCAGGATTGCTGTGGCTATTCGGGGTCTTTTTATATTCCAGATGAATTTTTGGAGAGTTCTTTCTAGGTCTGTGAAATATGCTGTTGGTATTTTGATGGGGAGTGCATTGAATCTATAGATTGATTTGGGTAGTATGGTCATTTTAACGACGTTGATTCTACCAATCCATGAACATGGTATGTTCTTCCATCTGTTTTCGTCTTCCTCTATCTCTTTTTTCAGTGTCCTGTAATTTTCTCTGTATAGGTCTTTTACCTCCTTAGTTAAGTTTATTCCTAGGTATCTTAGTTTTTTTGGTGTGATGGTAAATGGGATTACTTTTTTAGTCTCTCTTTCTGTAAGTTCACTATTGGTGTATAGAAATGCCACAGATTTCTTGGCATTAATTTTATATCCTGCTACATTGCCGAATTCATTTATTAAGTCTATTAGGTTTTTGATGGATTCTTTTGGTTTTTTTATGTACAATATCATGTCATCTGCAAATAAGGACAGCTTTACTTCTTCTTTCCCAATTTGGATGCCTCTTATTTCTTCTTCTTGTCTAATTGCAATAGCTAATACTTCCAGTACTATGTCAAACAGAAGTGGTGAGAGTGGGCATCCCTGTCTTGTTCCTGTTCTTAGGGGAAATGATTTTAGTTTTTGCCCATTGAGTATGATGTTTGCTGTGGGTTTGTCATATATAGCTTTTATTATGTTGCGGTATGATCCTTCTATTCCCACCTTGGTGAGAGTTTTTATCAAGAAAGGGTGTTGGATTTTGTCAAATGCTTTTTCTGCATCTATTGATATGACTTTGTGATTTTTATCACTCAATTTGTTTATGTTATGTATCACGTTTATTGATTTGCGGATATTATACCATCCTTGCATTCCTGGGATGAATCCTACTTGGTCATGGTGTATGATCTTTCTGATGTACTGCTGGAGCCGATTTGCTAGAATTTTGTTGAGGATTTTGGCATCTATGTTCATGAGGGATATTGGTCTGTAATTCTCTTTCATTGTGTTGTCTTTATCTGGTTTTGGTATTAGGGTGATGCTGGCTTCATAGAAGGAACTTGGAAGTGTTCCTTCCACTTGAATTTTTTGGAATAGTCTGAGGAGGATAGGTTTTAGTTCTTCCTTGAATGTTTGGTAAAACTCTCCTGTGAAGCCATCAGGCCCCGGGCTTTTGTTTGCCGGAAGCTTTTTGATGACTGCTTCAATTTCTTCCATAGTTACTGGCCTGTTGAGCTGTTTAGATTCTTCCTGATTGAGTTTTGGAAGGTTATATTTTTCTAGGAATATGTCCATTTCCTCCAGGTTGTCCAGTTTGTTCGAATAGAGTTGTTCGTAGTATTTTGTAACAATCCTTTGTATTTCGGCGGGGTCTGTTGTTATTTCACCTCTTTCATTTCTGATTTTGTTTATTTGGGTCCTCTCTCTTTGCTTCTTGGTGAGCCTGGCTAGAGATTCATCAATCTTGTTTATCCTTTCAAAGAACCAGCTCTTGGTTTTGTTGATCTTTTGTATTGTTTCTTTGGTCTCTATGTAGTTTATCTGCGCTCTGATCTTTATTATTTCCTTCCTTCTGCTTACACTGGGCTTTTCTTGTTGCTCTCTCTGTAACTCTTTGTGTTGTAAGGTTAGGTAATTTATTACCATTTTTTCTTGTTTTTTGCAGTAGGCTTGTAGAGCTATGAACTTCCCTCTTAGGACTGCTTTCACTGTGTTCCATAGATTTTGGATTGTTGTGTTTTCATTGTCATTTGTTTCCATGATGTTTTTAATTTCTTCCTTGATGTCTTTGGTAACCCGGTCATTGTTTAATAGCATGCTGTTTAGTCTCCATGTGTTTGATTTCTTTGGATTGTTTTTATTATAATTGATTTCCAGTTTAAGCCACTGTGATCTGAGAAGATACTTGATATGATTTCAATCTTCTTGAATTTGGAGAAATTTTGCCTATGTTCTAATATATGGTCTATCTTTGAAAATGACTCTTGTGCACTTTAGAAGAATGTATATTCTGTGGCTTTGGGGTGAAATGTTCTGAAGATGGCAATTAATTCCATCTGGTCTAGTGAGTCATTTAGGATTGATGTTTCTTTGCTGATTTTTTGTTTAGAGGATTTGTCCAATGGTGATAGAGTTTATTAAAGTCTCCTACTATGATGGTATTGCTGTCAATCTCTCCTTTGATATCTTCCAGGAGTTTTTTTAATGTATTTGGGTGCTCCTGTATTGAGTGCATATATGTTTACCAGAGTTATCTCTTCTTGTTGGATTGCTCCCTTTAGTATTATGAAGTGGCCTTCATTATCTCTTGTTATGTCCTTCACTTTGAGATCTAATTTGTCAGATATAAGTATTGCTACCCCAGCTTTTTCATTTCCATTCGCCTGGAAAACCTTTTTCCATCCCTTCACTCTCAGTCTGTAAGTGGTTTTTTTTTTTAGGTGGGTTTCCTGTAGACTGCAGATATATGGGTTTTGTTTTCTTATCCAATCTGTTACCCTGTGTCTTTTGATTGGGGCATTCAATCCATTTACATTTAAAGTTATTATTGATAGGTATTTATTTGTCGCCATTTTTATTCTATACCCCTGTGTTCCTTCTTTGCTTCCTATTTCTTTTTTTTTTCAGCAGACCCTTTAGCATTTCTTACATTGTTTGTTTGGTGGTGATAAACTCCCTTAGTCCTTTTTTTGTCTGTGAAGCTCCTGATTTCACCTTCAATTTTGATTGATAGCCTTGCTGGGTACAGTATTCTCGGATTGAGACCCTTGCTTTGCATGACTTTGTATATTTCATTCCATTCCCTTCTGTTCTGATGAGTTTCTGTTGAGAAATCAGTTGCTAGTCTGATGGGGGTTCCTTTGTATGTAATTTTCTGTCTCTGTCTGGCTGCTTTTAAGATTCTTACTTTGTCGTCGTTGTTTGCCAATTTAATTATGATGTGCTTTGGCGTCGGTCTTTTGGGGTTCATTTTTCTTGGGACTCTGTGAGCTTTTTGGATTTGTGTGGGTTTTTTCTTCCCTATATCAGGTAAGTTTTCTGTTATTATTTCTTCAAATAGGTTTTCTATTCCTTGCGTAGTTTCCTTTCCTTCTGGTACCCTTATTATTCGGATCTGTTTTTTTTCGTGTTGTCCCAAGATTCCCTTAGGCTCTCCTCATGCTTTCTAATTTTTTTTTTTTAGAAGCTGTTCTACTTGGGTATTTTTTCCTTCTTGTCTTCTAGCTCACTGATGCGGTCCTCTGCTTCTTCTGGTCTACTGTTGATGCTTTCTATTGAGTTCTTTACAGCAGCGATGTCATTTTTCATTTCTTCTGGGTTCTTCTTCATTTCCTTTTGGTTCTTACTAATACTGTCGAATTTGTCTTCCATTCTTTTCAGCCACCTTATGTCCATTTCTCTGAATTCTTTCTCTGATAGGTTGCTGGCCTCTAATTCCTTTATTTCCTTTTCTGGTGATGCCTCCTTTTCTTTTCTTTGGGGGCAGTTTCTTTGTCTCCCCATGGTCTCTCTTCTCCAGATGTCTGGTTATATAGTTCTCTCTCTCCTGTGTTGATTTAAAGGTACAAAATACAACACAACCAGGTACAACACACAAGGCACTGAACAGAATTGTATTCACAGTATTAATAACCTCTAATAAAGTGACCACCAGAGAAAGACAAATTAGGGGATAGGAGAGGAAGAGAAAGAGTAAAAAGAAAACAAAAAAAAAGGAGTGTGAAAATGAACTTGGGAAAAGAGAAGAAAAAAAAGAAAAGAGAAAGAAAAAAGTAAGAGCTACATGAACGATACTAAGAGAGAAAAGGGGAACAAACTATATATATGGGGAGTAAACTCCAATAGAACAACCACTAATCCCAGCAAATGCCAGCAACACGAACCTGGAGATTAATACAAACTACAACACCAACTAATATCAAGTGAGGCAAGGGAAAACAGAAGTAAAAAAACAAAAAAATAAAGCAAACAAAAGAACCAAACAAACAAACAAACAAAAAAAGAATAATCAAAACAATCTCATAAAAAAGCATAAAAATTCAATCTAATCAACATTCAAGCAAACAACAACAAAAGGCCAGAGAGAAAAACAATTTTTTTTTTTTAAGGTAGCGTAGAGAGAGGTGTGTATGATCTTGGAGCAGGGGGTTGGAAATTAGATATATAAGTAGGGAAATTAGATATAGCAGAGGGTAAACTGAAAGAGTAGGGAAAATCTAAAACCAGAAAGGGTTAAGATAAACAGGACACCAAAAGGGGAGAGGTTAGGAAGAGAGTGATGCCATAAAGTTAGCATTGAGATAGGGTAAAACGATGCTAAAGGAAAGATGCAAATAGAATGTAGGACACTAATCCCAAAATAAAACAAAGAGAAAATCAAATGACACTTAAAAAAATATAAAAAAATAAAATAATAGTAATAAAATGCTGATTGAAAATAAAAATGTAATAATTAAAAAAGTGAAAATCGAGTGAGGGAAAAGAGAAAAAAATTAGTTTCTTAAGTAAAAGAAGAAAAAAATTAAAATTAAAATTAAAAATAAAAATAAAAAATAAGAATAGTAAAATGTGCAGTAGTGGCGGTCATTCACTTCCTCTATTGTTCTGTGTGGTACGCCTGTTTCCCAGTCCGGACAGTATTGCAGTTCCCTTCGTTCCACTGCTCCTCAGTGTTGTAAGCCAGTCCTGATTTTTAAGCCTGCGGTGTCTTAATTTTTCGTATTTATTTATTTATTTATTTATTTATTTATTTATTTATTTTATTAAACCATAGACTTTATTCAGATTTAGCCAATTTCTCACTAATGCCCTTTTTCTATTCTAGGATCAGAGACAATTTGTGTTTCAGCACCTGGGTGGCAGTGTTTCTGGATTGACTTCCAGGTGTCTCTAGTTTTTTTATTTTGTCCCGTTGGCAGTCACTACCGGTTTGTGGAGGTGTGTGCCTCAGAGCTGCCTCTCCGATGGTCAATCCCAGCTCTGCTCCCCAGGTTCCGGAAAAACAACTTCCCCCTGCAGTCTCTCAGGGTATTCCCCAACTGGGTTTTCCTATGTATTGGGCTTAGTAATCAGAATCGGAAAAAGCCCAAGTGTGCGGACATTGGGTCTGCGCTCAAGACTAAGCAGCCTGCACTCCTTTGAAAATTCTTAGTCTGACCCTCCTCGTCAGATCAAAATGAGTTGCTTTTTAGAGATCCCTTCTGTTAGCATCTCAGAGGACCCCCTTCCACATTCACGGATCATGGCAGCTCCAACAGCCGCCGATTTTTCTAGGCACAGACTTCCCCAGTCCTGCGTGCGTTGCCCTCTCCCTCCGCCGGGACAAGAAACCTCACCTTATCCCAGGAGAAATCTGACCTTTCCTTGGTGCAGTGAAGAGTTCCTTTGAATCCGCGTGTTCGCGCCGTTTGGGGACAGGTACTCTGGTGCTCACAGCTGTTCAATGTTTCCCGTTGTTGCGGAAAGTCAGGCTCCCATAAAATCCTCCTTCCCTTGCAAGATGGCGAGGCTTCCCCCTCAGCCCGCAGCTCCGGGAGGGGACCCAGCTGCTGTCCAGAGTTGTGAGCCGAGGCTGCAGAGCAGGGAGAGGCACAGATTTGTGGAGCCTGAGGAGAGGCTGGGGAGGGAAGCAGGGCAGGGAGACGTGCCCAGGACTCCAGCACTGGGACCTTCGTCCCTGTATCTTGTTCCCTCTCTGTATTTCTGTTTCTCCTCTTGGTCTCTCTGCATGCAGGCCTGCCTTCCTTTCCCTCTCCTTTCATATCTCCTGCTATCATATCCTATCCCACCCTGGGCCTTGCAGCTGACTGAGCAGAGGGTGGGGTCGCAGCCTGCTGATCCAGTTGTGACATGGTGCTATAACGAACAATTTGCATATTTCTCTATTATTAGTTTGGTGTTTGCCTCCTTGTGTTTGAAAGTTTTTGAGGGTTTTTTTTTAAAATTTAAATTCTTTATTATTTAAACTAGAGGCCCAGTGCATGATTGAATCATGCACGTGTAGGGTCCCCTACACGCTTTCACTTTTCGCGGTGGAGCTGGGTGCCTGTCTGCTGGTGCCGGAGCAGACAGGCACCCAGGTCCCCCACTTTTGTTTTTTTTGTTTTGTTTTTGTTTTTGTTTTTGCTGTGAAAGAGCTCATTTATTGGGGTGGTGGACTCAGTGGATCCAAAGTGGAGAGCTGGTGTGGCTTCCAGTTTCAAGCACTGGTTCTAAGTCCTGCGGCACCTATTTATGGATCGCTTCGGCGAGGCTGGGCCAGGTCAGGGCCGCACGCACTTTGGCATCCGGGCCAGGGATGCTCTCCAGGCCCCACAGGGTGAAGCGGCTGAAACTGGCGGAGGCACGAATAAAGCGGTCGAAGTCCCACTCCAGCGCCTCCGGGGGTTCCACCAGCTCCTGCTCGTCCTTGTCGGATCCCGCTGAAAAGTCCTGCTTCCCCACCGACTGCTCTTCCATCACCATCACGTATCCCAGCAGGCCAGGCGGCACCTCCACCTCCTCGCCCCTCAGACTGCGGCCCCGAAACGACACTTGGAGTCCATCGGGACCCTGACGGATGGCCGGGGTGAAAAAGCGCCCCACAGGGGCGGGCCGGTTAACCCGGACTTCACAGGGCAGGAGGTGCAGCGTGTGCGCAGAGTGACGGGGCGTAGGTGGATGCGGTGCTTCTCCATGTCTTCCTCGTCACTGCTCTCCATCCTCTGCCGGGTTTCCGTGGCTCGCTGACTGAGGCCAGAGCTCGCTCCCCCACTTTTGATGGTCCGCGGCCGCTGAGGGGGGCTTACCCTGCAGTTGAGAGGCGCAGGGGGAGGGACCCCTCAGGGGCCCCGGATCTGGCCGTTGAGAGGCACAGGGGTCCGGAGTCCCGCCCCCTTCGCCTCTCAACAGCAGCGTAGCCCCGCTCAGTGGCAGTGGATCCGTGCCTCTCAATGGCCGGATAGGCCACTCCTAGTCCCGCCCCCCAGCCTCCCGCCGCCCAATCGTGGGCGTAGCGGAGTGATGGTAATTTACATGGTACTCTATTATTAGATAGGATTTTGCATATGTCTCCTTTTCTACATCTTCACCAGCACTTGTTTGTTGATTTGTTGATGATAGCCATTATGTGAGATGGTACCTCATGGTCGTTTTGATTTGCATCTTTTGGATGATTAGTGACTTTGAGCACGTTTTCATGTCTCTTGTCCTTCTGTATGTCCACTTTAAAAAAAGTGTCTATTTATATTTAGGACCTTTGCATATTTTTTGATTGGATTGTTTATCTTACTTTTGTTAAGTTGTATGAGTTCCTTATAAGTTTTGGAGATTAAATCCTTATCCGATATAACATTGGCATATATGTTCTCCCATGCAGTGGACTCTCTTGTTGTTTTGTTGATGGTTTCTTTTGCTGTGCAGAAGTTTTTATTTTGATGTAGTCCCATTTGTTTGTTTTCTCCTTTGTTCTAGGAGCTGTATTGGTAAAGATATTGCTATGACATATGTCTGATATTTTGGTGCCTATGGATAATTTTAAAACTTTTATGGTTTCTCATCTTACGTTTAAGTCCTTTTTCCATTTTGAATTTATTTTTCTAAGTTGTAAGTTGGTCATCTTGTTTCTTTTTAGCATGGTATAAGTTGGTTGTCTTGTTTATTTATTTATTTTTTCATGTATCTGCCCAATTTTCCCAGCACCATTTATTGAAGAGACTGAGGTGTGTGTGTGTGTGTGTGTGTGTGTGTGTGTGTGTGTTTTAACTCTGGTTGATTTCTAGTTTCATGCCATTGTGATCGAGAATATATGCTAAATATGGTTTCAATTTTGAATTTGTTAAGATTATTTTTTGTACTAACTTGTGATATTTTTTGGGGAACGGGTCTTGAGAAAAAATTTATATACTGCCCTTTTAGGATCAGATATTTTGTAAATATCAATTAAATCTATGTGATCAAGTATGTCCTTCAAGGTCGCTATTTCTTTATTGACTTTTTTTTGGAAGATCTGTCCAGTAAAATCAGAGGGGTGTTAAAGTCTCCTACTATGACTGTTGATATCTCCTTTAAAGTCATTCAAAAGTTTTATTTTAAACTAGAGGCTCAGTGTACAAAATTTATGCACTTGGGGGAGGGGGGTCCCTCAGCCCGGCCTGCGCCCTCTTGCCATCTGGGAGCACTCAGGTGATGTCTGATTGCCGCAGAGGTGAGAGAGGCTCCTTCCACTGCCACTGTGCTCACCAGCCAAGAGCCTGGCTTCTGGCTGAACCACGGTCCCCCTGTGGGAGTTCACTGACCACCAGGGGGCAGCTGCTGCATTAAGCATCTGCCCCCTGGTGGTCATTGTGTGTCATAGCGAGCAGCCATTCTGCCGGAGTCCAAGGTGAGTGGCTGCAAATGAAATTTAGACGATTGGCCCATTAAGGGAGTATCTGTATATCTAGCCATCTCCCCCTGCTGGACAGTACCCATGGTGCTTTTCACAGCCAGGTGTTATGTAGGCACCTTTCCCAGTTTTGTTACCCTGGGCTTGGAAGGCCAGCTTGGGTTTATACCCCAGACATCTCAGAGGTAACCCCCTACAACTGAGATATTTCTCCAGAATTTCAGCTGTTGCCTGTGGGAGTCTAGCCAGCCTTCTCGCACCACCATACTTCCTACCCATCTTGATGTGGCCTCCTCTTTACATCCTTGTTTATAAGGGTTCTTTCCACTTAGTCTTCTGTAGGTTATTCAGGATGGTATCTCTATATGTTAGTGTAATTTCGATTTGGACTGGGAGATTGTTGGTGTAGCTTCTACTTATTCTGCCACCATCTTGGAATCTCTCAATTGTACAGCTTTTAGTGTTTGTCTTAAAAATATCTTTCAGCAGCAGAAAATTTTATTTATTTATATATTTAGGTACTTTAATTTCTCAAAATTTATTTAAAAATGTACAGATTGTGTCTAGATTACATTATGGTTGAAAATTTTCAAACTCAATGAATGTTATGTAGACAAATTTTAAAAAAATATACATATTTTTGATTTCACAGAGGAAGGGAGAGGGAGAAAGAGAAACATCAATGATGAGAGAGAATCATTGATCGATGCCTCCTGCACACCCCTACTGGAGATCAAGCCAGCAACCTGGGCATGTGCTTTTGACCAGATCGAACTGGGACCCTTTAGTCTGCAGGCTAATGCTCTATCCACTGAGCAAAACTGGCTAAGGCTCTTTAGATAATATTTGATTCTTATATATATAAATATCTATGAGGTTTTCTTAAATTTATTTGATGCTCAATTTTATGAGCTCTTTCTGATAAGTTTGTAATACTTAGAAACATGAGCTTTTAAATGACTAATTTTAATGACTCAATTTGCAACAAATTAGATAACCTAGAATGAAGCAACTTAAAAAGATAAAAAAGACTTTTAAATGAGTGAAATGATTTGACCTGACATTATTTTTATAGTTGATAAACAATGTTTTTATATATTACTGTTTTCTGTTGTTCAGTGTTGATTTTCTAAATAAAAATAAATGAATTGAATTTTGTTTAAAATATTCCAGACAACTTGAAATAACTAATTTTAGTGGTTGAGAATTACTATTAACGTTATGTACTTTGCAAATATATATTAAATAATTGAATAGTGCTTTTAAGTAATCTGGAGAACAAGGTCTGTAATCTATATATTTTTTTTTTTATGAAAACTCATCTAATTATCCCCTATCCCCTTATCCACTGAAGGTATATCTAGAAATCATTTGTGTTTTTCTATAATTTAGAAAACAATTTTTATATTCTCTGCTTTAGGCTATCCTATCTAATAAAAGAGTAATATGCAAATTAACCACCACTCCGCTACACCCACAAGCCATGCACACCAGCCAATCAGGAGCGAGTATACAAATTAACCCAATCAAGATGGCTGTGGCCACAGAGAGAGCAGGAGGGAGGCTTGGGTTTCCCTGGCGATGGAGGAAGCCAAGCTTTCTGCGCACCCTGGCCGGCTCAGGCCTCCGCTTAAGGCTACAAAGTTTTAATTATAGAAGATAAATAAATCCCAACAAAAATGGCGGCAGCCATGGAGCTGGAAGAGCAAGAGGCTAGGGTTGCCCCCGGCGATTGAGGAAGCCAAGCTTCTGCAGCCCTGGCCTGCTTTGACCTTCGCTTAAGGCTACAAAGTTTCAATTATAGAAGATAAATAAATCCCAACAGAAATGGCTGCCGCCACGGAGCGAGCAGAAGGCTTGGCTCCACTCCAGGCTACAAAGTTTCAATTGTAGAAGATAAATAAATCCCAGATATCAGGGCCTCTGCTTGGGTCGCAGGGGGTCGTGACCGGCCTGCAATCCACCACAGGCCCCTCGCCCAGGCCGCCCCACGCCCCAAGGGAACCCCCACCCTGACCTGGGACACCATTCAGGGCAAACCAGCTGGCCCCCATCCATGCACCAGGCTTCTATCCTATCTAATAAAAGAATACTATGCAGATTGACCATCACTCCAGCACACAAGATGGCTGCCCCCATGTGGTCAAAGATCCTGCCCCCATGTGGACACAAGATGGCTACCACAAGATGGCCAGCAGGGGAGGTTGGGAGGGACCAGGCCTGCAAGGGAGGGCAGTTGGGGGTGATCAAGCCTGCAGGGGAGGGCAGTTAGGGGTGACCGAGCTGGCAGAGGAGTGAAGTTGGGGGCACACAGACTGGTAGGGGAGCAGTTAGACATCAATCAGGCTGGCAGGGGAGTTGTTAGGGGGTGATCAGGCTGGCAGGCAGAAGCGGTTAGGGGCAATCCGGAAGGAAGGCAGGCAGGCGAGCATTTGGGAGCCAGCAGTCCTGGATTCCGAGAGGGATGTCCGACTGCCTGTTTGGGCCCGATCCCACCGGGATCTAGTCTAAACGGGCAGTCAGACATCCCTTGAGGGGTCCAAGATTGGAGAGGGTGCAGGCTGGGCTGAGGGACATTCCCCCCCCCCCCATGCACGAATTTTGTGCACTGGGCCTCTAGTCTCTCTATATAAAAGCCTAGTATGCAAATTGTCCCTTCAGGAGCTCGACCAGGAGACCAAGGGTTTGATTGCTCGCTATGACATGCACTGACCACCAGGGGGCGGTGTGAGGCAAAGGAAGGCCCCGGCTAGCAGCCAGCAGCCCAGGAAGGGAGGTCCCTGCCAGCAGCCGACAGTCGGGGAAGGAATGTCCTGGCCGGCAACCTGAAGGAAGGCCCTGGCCAGCAGCTGGAAGGCCCCGATGGGCGTGATCACTGGCCAGGCCTAGGGACCCTACCCATGCACGATTTTCATGCATTGGGCCTCTGGTTAACTATAAAGAGACTAAGGTTTGGGTCCACAAATTATTACAGAACTTAAGCCATCTATATAAAAAAAGCACACCAAAAGTGCATTTGGTTGACCCTAGTAAATATAAAATGAGAACTCAATTGAAATTTATTTCTTTATTTTTAAGGAATATTCATAAGTTAAGTTTAGAATATAAAATTATCCCTGATTTAATAAGTCTAAATGGTGTGTTTCAATTGTAGGTAAGTTGTACTATTTTTTTAAAATATATTTTTATTGATTTCAGAGAGGAAGGAAGAGGGAGAGAGAGGTAGAAACATCAATGATGAGAGAGAATCATTGATTGGCTGCTTCCCAAATTCCCCCCCACTGGGGATCGAGCCCACAATCCGGGCATGTGCCCCTGACCAGAATCAATCCCGGGACCCCTCAGTCCACAGGCCGACGCTCTATCCACCAAGCCAAACCGGCTAGGGCTAAATTGTGCTATTAATGTTAAAAAGTTTTTCATTTGTCAGGTCTTTCTTGACCATACAATCCAAAGTAGAATGTAGGTTATTCTCTCTCCTTTTACACCATTCTCTTTTCCTCACAGAAATCATTATGATTTGTGATCCTATATTGTTTTACTTGTTTAATGTATGTCTATTTCATTATACCATAAATTTCAGAAAAGAGGGAACTATGATCAGTCTTGTCAAATCTGTGTGTTTGTAGAACCTGGCACAATGTAAATGTTGTTAAATGAATGAACACAAATATAATCGTTAATTTCATAGTTTTTGGACCTTGCTTAATTGGAAGGTTTATCAAGAATCAAGGCTTTCTTGCTCTATCCAAATCACAAGTTTATTCTTTATGAACCACTTCTTTCATCTGATAAATGAGAAATGGGATGAGGGACTTGAAATGGTAGAGGGCAACTGTTACTTTGTGCAAGCATTTTTTGTAGGTATGTTATGAATGTTACAATTGCTTTTTATACAATAAAAAGTAAACATTACTTATTGATATCTTTAATTTTTTTTTCATATAAGTGGTACATGATCAGCATTGTCCACATATACAATCGATGGAGAAACAGTGAAATTCGATGCTATGTGAATGGACAGCTAGTATCCTATGGTGATATGGCTTGGCATGTTAACACAAATGATGTAAGTTTTATTTTTACCTGTGTTTTAATGTATTTGAGCATGTGATATGTAGTTCGTAATTGAATATTAAATAGTTTGTTAGAAACTTAATAGTTTTACTTTGAATTTTTTTCTATTAAGTGAATTTTTAAGTCTTAAATTTAATGTAATTGCTACAAGATATGATTAGTGATACAAAAAAGAAAAAAATGCTTGGGTAATTTATTAAGTATTAGGTCAAAAACATCAAGGCAGTATTCTAGTATTTCCAGAATCCCAGGCATTAAAAATGTATCTTTCACCTTATTTGGATGTGACACAAAAACCTTAGACAGTTAAGTATAACATATAGTCACTACTATTTTTAGATAAATGGTGATAAATTCTATGGACTAAAATTAAGTGGGAACAGGTATAGAAAGTGTAGTTTAGGGAAGGGAGAAATCAGATGATACAGAAATGATTTTATTAGAGTTCAGGGAGCAAGCCATGTGGATATTTGGGGAGAAAATCCCATTCATTTGATGTTTAAAGATTTTAAGCCGAAACTGGAAAGTTTCTTAAACAACAAAGTAACCAGTTTGTTTGGGGCAGAGGGAAAAGAACAGATAAGAGATGAGGCAAAGCAGATACTAGACAGTCAAATATGCAAGGCCTCATGTACTAACTTAAGGCTTGGGCTTTCCAATCTTACCTAGTATAAAAATCTTTATAATAATCTATAATAATAAAAGCATATTAGACCGGTAGTCCTTCCTGACCACCTTCAGGAGGAAGCCGGGGCTGCCAGGGAAGCCCTAGTCCCAGGTGCCTGCTGGCAGTCAAAGGGAAGCCTGGGTCCCGGGTGCCAGAGGGAAGCTGGTGCGCAGCTAGGGGAAGGAAGGCCTACTCTTGCATGATTTTCGTGCATTGGGCCTCTAGTAAGATTATAAGCAGACTAGTGATATGATGCTGATGGGTATTTTAGAAACATCAATCAGGCTGCAGAAGTGAGAATATTTTTAAAGGAAATAATTGGCAGAAGCAGGGGGATCTGTTAAATGATTTACAGATATAACAAAGATAGTAATTTTGACTAGAATATTAGCAGTGGAGGAGATAACATAGTTGGATTCTTAATAGAGGATATATAGATTTAAAACCTAAAAAGCTCTTTTTTCTCTGTTTTGGGCCTTCTCTTATCTTCATCCTAGCCTGTTAGAGCAAAAATAAGAGATGTGTTCTAATGCCCACAGAATAATTCCAGCAAGCCTCTTTTTAATAAAATTCATATCTCAATATTATCTGTATCTCAGTAGACTTTAGTCTTCTCAGTGCAGGGATTGGCTCTTGTTCTAGTATCACTGTATGCATAGTCTATTGTTTGTTCTCTCGGTCAGGGCCCTTTACCTCTTTCTGTATGGCCTAGAAACTAAGAATCTGTTTTTATATTTTTTAATGACCCTAACTAACAGAAATCAAAGAAGATAACAGAAATCATTTGTGGCTTACAAACCATATTTCCTATCTGTTCCTTTATAGGAAAAGTTTGTTTTTTTTCTGTCCTAGAAATTTATAGTCGGGACATAGTCAGTAAATATTTATGAGGATAATTTTGTCAGAATTAGAATATACCCATGAAATTCTTAAGTTTTGCTCTCCAAAGGAAAAGGTCTTTTTATTAGAGTGGAAAAAACCTCAGTGATATTGTTGAGTGTCATTATCTCCACCGTTATATATATTTTTAATACAAGGAAGAAAATACTTAGATTTGTGGATTATTTGCAGTAGCACTCCACTACATGGAGAGGCCTGGACAGTAATGCATATGCACATATGTATTATGAAGTCAGTTCTTAAGTTCTTATACTTTTAATTAAGAATTGGATAGTTAATGACTAGTTTCTGTTTTTGCATCTCATTCACATGAGTGTAATAACCTGTGAGGATGAGAGAGAGAAACAGCTAGTGGCTGCTTTCACTGGTCTAGATGGGTGGGACCAAATATTAGGAGAGGTTTAAAACATCCTAGTGGGAAAGGTCTTGTTAAGAACGGCTTCTTCGGTGCTAAACTCTCCAGGTGGAGAACACTGTACCATCTGCTTTAGGCATCAGACTTTTGTGATCTTTTTTGATTTTGAAAAATGCTTATGTATGTGAGAGAGGGAAGTGATTTTCTCTGTCTGGAGAAATAGAGGAATATATCAATAATGGAGAAATTGGGTTGATTTTTAAAAATTCGGCACTATGTATTTATGGACCAGTTATTCTCTGATTCAGATGAGTCTCTCTCTGTATATGGATAATAATAAATCATTTCAGCTTAAAAATAAGTTTTACTATTATAAATAAATAACTATAAGCCCTTTTGTCTTTAAATATAAAATTGGAGAACTGGTCAAGTGATTATTGAGTAATGGTTATTGTTTGTTTACCTTGTCCATCAATATAAAACATTTAACTGATTTCTTTTTCCTAAAAATCTTTAGCTGGCTTTTATTACTTAAATACTCTGTAAGAATTAATTGATGCTTTCTTTTCTTATTGTTATGACAGTGAAAGAAGGTATCCTTAAGTATTTTGTCATTAGAAAATAATACATTTGCTTTTTATGACTTTTTAAAAATAGAGCTATGACAAGTGCTTTCTTGGATCCTCTGAAACTGCTGATGCAAATAGAGTATTCTGTGGTCAACTTGGTGCCGTGTATGTATTCAGTGAAGCACTCAACCCTGCACAGATATTTGCAGTTCATCAGTTAGGACCTGGATATAAGGTAGTAAGAACTCTCTTATAAATTCTGTGGAAAGTTTTATGTAAATTCCATGTGAAATGTGATATAATATATAGTGATAGTCTTCAATGTGGTATAAAAGTCATCTCTGTTTTTTGGAACTCAGCTGTTATGTTTATTTTCTTTCAAAGGTGCTTTTCCTTTTTTAACATTTACATTTCATGAGCTATTTTTATTCTTTAGTTTGTTTTCTAATGTTGAAGCCATGGCTTTTCTTATATAATTTTGAAATACAAAATTTATAAAAACCTATTGCTTAATGTGCTATTTGAAATAACAAATTTTGAAAGATATACACTGAGTGGCCAGATTATTATGATCTCTGAACGCATAATAATCTGGCCACTCAGTGTATATCCTGTATAATAAAAGGCTAATATGCAAATTGTCCCCTTGACCAGGAGTTCGACCAGCAGGCAGGCTGGCCAACCGCCCATGTCCCCTCCCCCTGGCCAGGCTGGCTAGACCCCACCCATGCACGAATTCATGCACCGGGCCTCTAATGCGCACACACACACACATACGCACGCACACACACAAACACACACACACACACACACACACACACACATGCTGAGTGGCCAGATTATTATGCGTTCATAGATCATAATAATCTGGCCACTAAGTATATAATAAACAAATGAAATGACTGTTATTTTTAAAATTAGAGGTAACCTAGAAAGAATAATGATTTAGAAGGAAAATGGTATAAAGTATTACATGTGGCTGAAATTATTTGATTCTAGGGCAGGCAGTGATTATGGAGTAATAATCCTAATTTTGCAAAGCTAATTATTTAATACTAGCATTCCAGTTGCAGGAAGAATCCTGCAATAGGGTTTCCTGCTGCACTCTACCCCGTCCCGCCTTCTCCACCAGCCCGCCTGCTTTTCTCCCTTCTCCCCTGCCCCGCCTTCTCCGCCAGCCCGCCTGCTTTTCTCCCTTCTCCCCCGGCCCCGCCTGCTTTTCTCCATTCTCCTCCGCCCTGCTTTCTCCGCCAGCCCGCCTGCTCTCCTCCCTTCTCCCCCACCCCGCCTTCTCCACCAGCCCGCCTGCTCTCCTTCCTTCTCCCCTGGCCCCGCCTCCACTTCTCCCTTCTCCGCCCCTCCCAGCTTGCTTGCTTCTCCGCAGCTTTGCTCCCTTCTGCAGCTCTTGGCTTCTTTCTACACTGTCTTGATATGCAAATTAACTGCCATCTTTGCATACTTGTCCTGATTGTTTGGTGGGCGTGGCTTGGCTGGTGGGCGTGACTTGGGCGTAGCGAAGGTGCGGTCGATTTGCATATTTGTCTATTATTACGTAGGATGATTTACTATATTCTTCCTGCTTTGTAATGTTTAAAATGAAGACTTATTTAGGTAAGATGTTGTATTCATATATATGAACTAGAGGCCCGAAATTTGTGCATGGTTAGGATCCCTAGGCCTGGCTGGTGATCAGGGCTGATCTGTGGGGCGACTGGCAGGGCGATTGGGGGTCCCCCGCTGGCAACTGCCTTGGCCAGCCTGGAGCCACCCACTTGTGAGCCCTGCCCCCTGGCACTGCCGCCAGTTGCCTCACTCTGTGGGGCGGTCAGAGGGGCAATTGTGGGGGCCCCCAATGGCACCTGCCTTGGCTGGCCTGGGCCTGCGGGTTGCGGGCAGCTCCTTTGTTGAGCATCTGCCCCCTGGTGGTCAGTGTGCATCATAGCAACCGGTTGTTCCACTAGTAGTTCTGCCGTTTGGTCAATTTGCATATTAGGCTTTTAATATATAGGATAGGATTAGCTTTTTAATTTAATTTTGTTTATTTTATCTTATTATTGACAGTATTACAAATGTTCCCCAATTTCCCCCTCCTGTATCCCCCACTTCCCAATCCCTGCCCCACCCCAGGCTTTAACCATACTATTTAATGTGCAGCACACCTGGCTAGGAAATATACTAGTATAGGAGTTTTATTAAAATTATATTGGAAATAGTGACATCACTAAATGTTTGGAGCTGAAAAAAGATTATACAGCGTATGTGAAAGTGTTTATGATTCTGAAGAAGTCCATGTGTTGAATGGAAGAGCCAGTGATTTATTTTAAACCTAATGTCTAAATAATCAGTGTAAAGATTGCATTATGAAAAAGGACTACAGACATTAAAAATATTTCTTTTGTCTTTTTATTTTTGCATTAGTATTCTGTTTTCAACTTTATGTTCCATGTTGACATATAAGTCACAGTTTGAGTTTACTATTATGAAAATATATTGCTGTTTTCAGTGATTTTAGTAGTCATAAATTGCATTAGGATAGTACTGTCACTTTTATGTCAAGGTGGCAGTACTTGCTATCTTTCCTTTTTCTATATAATTTTACTTGTTTATCCGTAGAAGTGAATTTATGCTGGTACAGTTAGTTACTTCTTCTTTCACGGGTCCTTTTGTTAGGTTTGAGACATAGCTGTGCCAAGTGTTGGCTTTGCATTGGAATCTATACTAATAAAAGGGTAATATGATACTTAGACCAGACGTCTTCCGGATGTCCTTCTGGACAAAGCCACAGTGGTGGGGGTTGAGGCAGAGGTGGTTAGGGGTGATCAGGCCGGTAGGGGAGAGCAGTTAGAGGCAATCAGGCTGGCAGGGGAGAGCAGTTAGGGGCGTTCAGGTTGGCAGGGGAGAGCACTTAGGGGTAATCAGGCCGGCAGGGGAAAGCAGTTATCAAAGGCAGGCAGGCCGAGGTGGTTAGGGGCGATAAGGCAGTCAGGCAGAGGCAGTTCGGGGCGATCAGGCCAGCAAGGGAGCAGTTAGGGACATCAGGGAGGCAATCAGGCAGAGTGGTTAGGGGCAATCAGGCAGGCAGTCAGAGTGGTTAGCGGCGACCAGGCCGGCAGGCAGAGGGTTTAGGGGCAATCAGGCAGGCAGGCAGAGTGGTTAGGAGCGACCAGGCAGGCAGGCAGAGTGGTTAGGGGCAATTAGCAGACAGGCAGAGTGGTTAGGTGTGATCAGGTAGGCAGGAGGTGAGCGGTTAGGAGCTAGGGGTCCCAGATTTGAGAGGGTGCAGGCCGGGCTAAGGGACCACCCCCTCCTGTGCACTAATTTCGTACACCGGGCATCTAGTATTTCTATAATTGCAGCCTGCCTTCCTTGCCTACTGCTTTGCCTTGTTCCATAAAATATTTGAAGTGGCTTTCTTTAAGCACTAACAGGATGATAAGTAGAGTGACCAATCAAACCAAGGAAACATAAATAAAGTTAGAAAATCAAATAAATACAGATATGCAAACCATAAATTCAATATGAATGCCATAATGAAATTTCAAAATTGATGGGTGCTTTTAAGGTGCAAAAAGGAAAAGGGGCTAAATATAGAGTTATGTAATTTTTTCATTTAGAAAGGAGAAAACATTATCCTGAACCACTTTGCAAACATAGTAATTTGTCATATTGCTCTTTCTTATCACATTCTTCCATACCAACAGTGAAAATGAGTATTAACCCTGAGTCATTATGTTCCATGCACAAGCATTCATGTGATACTGTATGTTTTCCTAGCATTCTAACATAGATACAGAGTACCTATATAAAGTTAGAACTTTTAAAAGAACATGCCTCTAAATTTTGGGCATTAAATTAAAAAGTATTACGTTTGTAAGTTGCCAGCATTTCAAAGGCTCCTTATTGTTAATGGAAGTTGACTTTAAATTTATGGGTGTGTATGTATTTTCTCAATTTTTTTAAATACTAAAAGTATAATTAATATCAGGAAAGATACCTGCAAAATTTTTTTGACATTAATATTTTTTTTTTCAAGAAGTTTAGAGAATGAATAAGGGAAGGTGGAGTGGATGCAGATGCAGATCAAATTTATTTTTGACTGGTAAAAAGGCTGAGATAGTTCACACCTGGTAGTCTCAATTTCTTTGTGAAATAGGAAGCAAAGTAACTTCCTATGAGTGAAGGGAGTAGAGGGCTGTTGTGGAATTTTTAAGGGATGTGGGATATATTAATTATTTGACATTTGATTTAAATCACAAATGAAGCTTAAGTTATTCAATGTTGTGTAATAAATTTATTATTTTTTGCCTTAAGTTATATGGAGCTTTCTGTAATTGCAGTGGTCAGACAGTATATGATTCTGAGCTTAATGCACATAGCATATCAATATTTGGGCTCTGAAGTAAATAAAATAAATCAACTATGGTCTTTCCCACCCCCCTCTCCCTACCCTCAACCCCCATCCATAGTTTCAAGTGATTTTGGTCTGTCACTAGAGGGCTACTGTTAATTTAAAATAATCCAGTACAAATATTCACTGCTCAAAACCAGGCATTTCACAGAAAGAAAATTTTGTCTTTCTGTGAAATGCCTGGTTTTGAGCAGTGAATATTTGTACTGGATTATTTTAAATTAACAGTATATAAGGGAGGGTATCACTAATCAATTAAAAAATTGTTAGGTTTGAAAGTAATCTTTAAAATCCAAATTTTCTCACTATAACTTTATGTACTATAGTAAAATTTAGCATGAGTTATATTTATTTGATTGGTGCTATGGAATATCTATAATATTATGAATTCTTATATATATGGTAGTCTTTTGACAAAATTGCAACACAGATTTTAATAAAGTTTTGGTAGTTTATAGTTGTTATTGGGAATTTTCTAATTGTCATATAACCTCATGTGGCAAGTAATTCATCTACATTTGTAGATACTTCAATTTTTAGCTTTCTGTTCTTTCCTTCATTTAAGAAAATGATACCATAATGA
This sequence comes from Cnephaeus nilssonii, assembly GCF_951640355.1. Taxonomy (NCBI): domain Eukaryota; kingdom Metazoa; phylum Chordata; class Mammalia; order Chiroptera; family Vespertilionidae; genus Cnephaeus; species Cnephaeus nilssonii. Next base: position 98,120,145 of record NC_137079.1, read on the forward strand.
TTTTTTATCAGTTTATTATTTATTATAAAGACCTGGCTGATAAGAGAAAAATATATAAAACAATTTCCAAAAGTAAAAATCATTTTGCAGGAATTCCAATACTCAGAGTCACATATATTTTCTTGATATGTAAATATCCAGTATTTAATTTTCATACAGCATATTCTGTAGACTTCTTTTTCAAATCACAGATATCTTATAGTCAACATATACTCAGTTAAAAAGAAAAACAATAAATTAATTCAAACTAATGGATACAGGATAAACTAAGTATGAGTAAGAAGCATTTACTGACTCATCCATTCATTTTTTGGTAAATATTTATTATTAAATGTTGTCATTCTAGGTCGTCTAGGTGCTAGGAATATAACAGTGACCAAAATGACAAAAATCCCTGCCTTTATTTGGGGAAAGGAAGATGTACATTATCATGGGCGGAGACAAACAATCTATACTAATACAATTGTTATATGCTAATTGACCATCACTCCACAACAAAATGGTGATGCCCATAGCCACAAAGATGGCAGTGGCTCCCCCGCCCTCTGCTTCTATTGGTGCCGAGAGAAGCCCGGAAGTGCCCGGAGCGTGCGGGGCGCTGGGCTTGCTTCGGTCGACGGGGCACTCCCCCTCTGCTGCCTCAGAGGGCGCCTCTTTCTGAGGTCGCCCCGGCAGGGAGGAGGGAGCAAGCTTTCTGCCAGGCTCCCGTGGCAGCAGAGGGGGAGCACGTGGGGTGCTTGGATGTACATGGCTGGTGCCGCTGAGAGAGGCGCCCTCCGCAGCGGCAGAGGGGGAGCGCCCCGGTGACTGAAAGAAGCCAAGCGCCCTGCACGTTCCCCCTCTGCCACTGAGGGAGCCTGTGAGGAAGATTGCTTCCTCATCGCTGCTGTGGAGACTGAGAGCAGGGAGGAGGAAGTCCCACTCTCACAGAATCAGCCATTGGTCAGACAGCTCTCAGCAGCCTGACAGCCAGGACTTTTGTTCACCTGCATCTCAGACTGTGACAGCAGGGAGGTGGGACTATGTCTAAAGAACAACTATTGAAACAATGTAGCTCTGCAGCCGAGAGATGCAGGCATTATTGACAAAAAATGTCCAAAGAGCAATGCGCGTCTGATCTTGAAAGAAGGCGGCGCCTGCGACAGAATGTATCTGAAAAGCAGCTATTGGAAAAACGTCTCTCTGAAGCTGAAAAACGCTGGCATCATCGAAAGAAAATGTCTAAAGACCAACGTGCCTTTGAAGTTGAAAGAAGGCGGTGGCGACAACAGAATATGTCTAGAGAACAGTCATCAACAAGAACTACCAATAGTGGTAGGAACTGCCTTCTCAGCAAAAATGGAGTACATGAGCATGCAATTCTCCAACATAGTTGTGGTGGAATTATTATTAGATGTCAGTTTTGCCTATCACTAAATTTCTCTGATGAAAAACCATCCAATGGGAAATTTACTCAATGTTGAAGCAAAGGGAAAGTCTGTCCAAATGATGCACATTTTCCAGATTACCCGGAATATTTAAAAAGAGTAATGACAAACGAAGATTCTGAGAGTAAAAATTTCATGGAAAATATTCGTTCCATAAATAGTTCCTTTGTTTTTGCTTCCATGGGTGCAAATATTGCATCGCCATCAGGGTATGGGCCATACTGTTTTAGAATACACGGACAAGTTTATCACCGTACTGGAACGTTACATCTTTTGGATGGTGTTTCTCGGAAGTTTGCTCAACTCTATATTTTGGGTACAGCTAAAGCTACAAGTAAAATATTAGCAATGCCAGAAAACCAGGGCTGCTCAGAAAGATTCATGATCAACATCAACAGCCTCATGCATGAAATAAATGAATTAACAAAATTGTACAAGATGCTACATGAGGTAGAAAAGGAAGCCCAATCTGAAGCAACAGCTAAAGGTATTGCTCCCACGGAAGTAACAATGGCAATTAAATATGATCATAACAGTGACCCAGGTAGATATAATTCTCCCCATGTAACTGAGGTTGCCGTCGTATTCAGAGACGAAGATGGAGAACCTACTTTTGAAAGGGACTTGCTCATTCATTGTAAACCAGATCCCAATAATCCGAATGCCACTAAAATGAAACAAATCAGCATCCTGTTTCCTACATTAGATGCAATGACATATCCTATTCTTTTTCCACATGGTGAAAAAGGCTGGGGATCAGATATTGCATTAAGACTCAGAGACAACAGTGTAATCGACAGTAATACTAGACATAATGTAAGGACACGAGTCACACAAATGCAGTATTATGGATTTCATCTCTATGTGCGGGACACGTTCAATCCTATTTTAAATGCAGGAAACTTAACTCAATAGTTTATTGTGGATTCATATTCAAAAATGGAGGCCAATCGGATAAATTTCATCAAAGCAAACCAATCTAAGTTGAGAGTTGAAAAATATAGTGGTTTGATGGATTATCTCAAATCTAGATCTGAAAATGACAATGTGCCAATTGGTAAAATGATAATACTTCCATCATCTTTTGAGGGTAGTCCCAGAATTATGCAGCAGCAATATCAGGATGCTATGGCAATTGTATCGAGGTATGGCAAGCCTGATTTACTCAAAACCATGACATGCACCCCCAAATGGGCAGATAATGCAAACAATTTACAACGCTGGCAAAAAGTTGAAAACAGACCTGAGTTGGTAGCCAGAGTTTTTAATATTAAGGTGAATGCTTTTTTAAATGATATATGTAAATTACATTTATTTGGCAATGTAATAGCTAAAATTCATGTCATTGAATTTCAGAAACGCGGACTGCCTCACACTCACATATTATTAATATTAGATCGTGAATCCAAATTACGGACAGAGGATGACATTGATCGTATAGTTAAGGCAGAAATTCCAGATGAGGACCAGTGTCCTCGACTTTTTCAAATTGTAAAATCAAACATGGTACATGGACCATGTGGAATACAAAATCCAAATAGTCCATGCATGGAAAATGTTCAAAGTGATATACAAAAGAATTTCAAAATGTGACCATTGGAAATATTGATGGATATCCCAAATACAAACGAAGATCTGGTAGTACCATGTCTATTGGAAATAAAATTGTTCATAATACTTGGATTGTCCCTTATGACCCGTATTGTGCCTTAAATATAATCCTCTCTAATAAAATGGTAATATGCAAATTAACCACCACTCCGCTACATAAGCCACGCCCACCAACCAAGCCACGCCCACCAGCCAATCAGGGCAAGTATGCAAATTAACCCCAATCCAAGATGGCTACAGCCACAGAGAGCAAGGTTTCCCAGGTAACAGAGGAAGCCAAGCTTTCCAATAGCCATTGCAGGCCTAAGCCTCCACTCAAGCTACAAAGTTTCAATTATAGAAGGTAAACAAATTCAAACAAATGGCGGCAGAATGGAGCTTGAGAGAGCAGGCCAGGGTTGCCGGTGGCTACAGGGGAAGCAAAGCTTTCCGCACACCCTGACCGGGCTCACCCGCTTAAGGCTACAAAGTTTCAATTGTAGAAGGAAAATAAATTCCAGATACCAGGGCCTCCCCTTGGGTTGCCAGAGGGCGTGGCCGGCCTGCAAACCACCACAGGCCCCTCGCTCAGGCCGCCCCACACCCCAAGGGAACCCCCACCCTTATCTGTGACACCCTTCAGGGCAAACCAGCTGGCCCCCACCCATGCACCAGGCCTCTATCCTGTCTAATAAAAAAGTAATATACAGATTGATCATCACTGCAACACACAATATAGCTGCCCCCATGTGGTCAAAGATCCTGCCCCCATGTGGACACAAGATGGCCACCACAAGATGGCCAGCAGGAGAGGGCAGTTGGGAGGCACCCGGCCTGCAAGGGAGGGCAGTTGTGAGGGACCAGGCCTGCAAGGGAGGGCAGTTGAGAGGGACCAGGCTTGCAAGGGAGGGCAGTTGGAGGTGATCAACCCTGCAGGAGAGGGCAGTTAGGGGTGACCGGGCTGGCAGAGGAGGGAAGTTGGGGGCAAACAGGCTGGCAGGGGAGCAGTTAAGCATCAACCAGGCTGGCAGCAGAGTGGTTAGGGGGTGATCAGGCTGGCAGGCAGAAGCGGTTAGGGGCAATCAGGAAGGCAGGCAGGCGAGCAGTTGGGAGCCTGGATTGTGAGAGGGATGTCCGACTGCCCGTTTAGGCCCGATCCCAGTGGGCCTAAACGGGCAGTTGGACATCCCTTGAGGGGTCCCAGATTGGAGAGGGTGCTGGCTGGTCTGAGGGACAACCCCCTGCTGTGCACGAATTTCTGCACCGGGCTTCTAGTTGTCATATAAATGTTGAAGTCTGTTCATCGATTAAAAGTGTCAAATTATCTATTTAAATACATCTGTAAAGGAAATGATTGTGCAGATATTCAAATTTCTGAAAAAAAATATTAATCATGACTAAGTACAGGATTTCATTGACTCCAGGTATGTAAGTGCTCCTGAGGCTGTTGGAGACTTTTTGCAATGCGAATGCATGACCAATCTCATGCAATCACAAGATTAGCTATTCATTTGCCAAATGAACAAAATTTGTATTTTCATACCAATGATTTTGCTGAAGTTATAGATAGGGCTAAAAGGCATAATTTGACTTTGATGGCTTGGTTTTTATTGAACAGAGAAAATTCCGATGCATGTAATTATTATTATTGGGAGATTCCACAGCATTATGTGTTTAATAACTCTTTGTGGAGAAAACACCAAAAGGATGGGAATAAAGTATTAGGTAGACGTTCACTGTGAACTTTAGAGAACCAGAACGATATTACCTTAGTTATATCATTTTGTTTCTGCATGTAAAAGGTGCTTTAAGTTTTGATGATCTGTGAACTGTAGGAGGTGTAATTTATGATACATTTCATGAATCTGCTAAACAGATGATTATTAATCGATGACACTATCTGGAATGATACGATTGATGATTCAATCATCCTTTATATGCCCAAACAACTACAGCTACTTTTTGCATATATGTGTGTGTTTGGATGTCCTTCTGATGCAGACAAATTATGGGATGAGAATAAATCTTATTTTATTGAAGATTTTTGTTGGAAATTACACCCAATAGAATGTGCCTGTGTGAACTGTGAAATGCATGCCCTTAATGAAATTCAAGAGGTATTCATATTGCATGGAATGAAATGTTTACATTTCAAACTTCCAGACTATCCTTTATTAACGGATACAAATACATGTAATGAATTGTATGAGCGACAACATGCAAAGGTTTTGATAAAATCTCTGAATGATGAACAGTTGGCAGCCTTTCAGACTATAACTTCAGCCATCGAAGATCAAACTGTATACCCCAAATGCTTTTTCTTGGATGGTCCAGGTGGTAGTGGAAAAACATATCTGTATATAGTTTTAATACATCATTTTAGAGGTCATGGTGGTACTGTTTTACCCACAGCGTCTACAGGAATTGCTGCAAATTTACTTCTTGGTGGAAGAACCTTTCACTTCCAATATAAATTACCATTCCATTAAATGAACCTTCAATTTCTAGACTCGATATATCAAGAGTGACATTGCTAAAACCATTAAAAAGGCCCAACTTCTCATTATTGATTAATGCACCATGGCATCCAGTCATGCTATAAACACCATAGACAGATTACTAAGAGAAATTGAATTTGAATGTTGCATTTGGTGGGAAAGTTCTCCTTCTTGGAGGGGATTTTTGACAATGTCTCAGTGTTGTGCCACATGCTATGTGATCGGCCATAGTACAAACAAGTTTAAAGTACTGTGATGTTTGGGGATGTTTCAGAAAGTTGTCTCTTAAAACAAATATGAGATCAGAGGATTCTGCTTATAGTGAATGGTTAGTAAAACTTGGAGATGGTAAACTTGATAGCAGTTTTTATTTAGGAATGGATATTATTGAAATCCACCATGAAATGATTTCTAACGGATCTATTATTAAAGCTACCTTTGGAAATAGTATATCTATAGATAATATTAAAAATATATCTAAACGTGCGAATCTTTGTCCAAAAAATGAGCACGTTCATAAATTAAATGAAGAAATTTTGGATATACTCAATGGAGATTTTCACACATATTTGAGTGATGATTCCATTGATTTAACGAATGATGCTGAAAAGGAAAATTTTCTCATCAAATTTTTTAATAGTATTACTCCTTTGGGAATGCCGTGTCATAAATTAAAATTGAAAGTGGGTGCAATCATCATGCTATTGAGAAGTCTTAATAGTAAATGGGGTCTTTGTAATGGTACTAGATTTATTATCAAAAGATTACGACCTAACATAATCGAAGCTGAAGTATGAACAGGATCTGCAGAGGGAGAGGTTAGGCATCTGACACTGGCCTCTCATGTAAATTAATTCGATGACAGTTTCCTGTGATGCCAGCATTTGCGATGACTATTAATAAATCACAAGGACAAACTCTAGACACAGTAGGAATATTCCTATCTGAACCCATTTTCACACATGGTCAGTTATATTTTGCTTTCTCTCGAGTTTGAAAAGTGTGTTACAAGTTAAAGTTGTAAATACTTCATCCCAAGGGAAATTAGTCAAGCACTCTGAAAGTGTTTTCACTCTTAATGTGGTATACAGGGAGATATTAGAGTAAGTTTAATCACTTTATCAGTCATTGTTTGCATCAATGTTGTTTTTAGATCATGTTTTTGCTGTTTTCCTATCATGTTTTTGTTGTTTTTATATCATGTGTTTGTTGTTATATCATTTTGTTATTGTTTATTTATTAATAAAATCATGTATTATTTTCATATACATTTTACACATTTCATTTAATCTGTCACACTTCTATTATAGAGAAAGGGCAAATAGCAATATTTAAATATTTCCTCAAATTAATTTCCTCTTAATGTGCATGAATTTCGTGCACTGGGCCACTAGTCCTATATAATAAAATCATAATATGCTAATTGTCCCCTTGGGTGGTCGTTCGACTGGAGTTTGACCAAGAGACTGGGAGTTCGACCGCTCGCTATGATGTGCGCTGACCACCAGGGGGCAGCGTGGAACATGGCAGGCGTCAGCAACACGCTGTGACCTCTTGCCAGCTACCTGGGGGTGCAGGTGACATAGATGGAGGTGTGGTGAGAATGAAGGTTGTCTGCTGAGCACACTCAAACTCCACCTGCCAACCTCCCCCGGATGCCAGGGCTCACGTGCTGTGGAATTCCCGCTCTCAGTTGCCAGGCTCCCACATGGAGCCCACCCCACATGCGCGCAGCTTTTTCCGGGTGAGCCGGGCCACAGCCACCGGGACCGCAGGGGCTGGTCGGCTCCCCATGGTTTTGCGCAGGAGCTGGTCTGTGAGGCAGGCTGGGAGAGAGTGTGCTGCCTGCCTGGCTTCCTTGCGGTGCTTTTGGGCAGCCCAGAGGCCCACGCTGCACCCCAGCCTGCGTCCTCTGGCCGCACTCACCACATCTTCATGTGGGGACTTGGGCGCCGTGACTCAGGCGGAGGGGGTGTGTGGGGGCCTGGGGGCCCAGGTGCTACCCAGGGCCCAGAGGTCAGCTGGGACCTGCCCTTCCACGCCAGACGCTTACGTTTCAAATACCGGCCAGGCCTAGGGACCGCACCCATGCACTAATTTTGTGCACTGGGCCTCTAGTCTATATATATAAAAGGCTAGTATGCAAAGTGTCCCCTTGGGAGCTTGACCGGGATATGATCGCTTGCTATGACATGCGCTGGCCACCATGGGGTGGTGCAGAATGAAGGAGGGCCCTGGACAGCAGCCAGAAGGAAGGCCCTGGCTGGCCGCTAGAAGGCCCCGATCGGCCACGATCAATGGCCAGGCCTACGGACCCTACTCATGTATGAGTTTCGTGCACCAGGCCTCTAGTAAAGTACAATACAAAATAAAAATATATAGTGTGTGAGATAGTTTCAAGTGCTATGGTTAAAACAAAGCAGGTAAATAAGAGGGGATGTGGTGAACTGCAGTTTTTGTTTTTTTAAAATCCTCACCAAAGGATATGTTTTCATTGATTTTAAAGAGAGAGGAAGGGGGATAGAGAGAGATAGAGAGAGAGAAAGAACCATCAATAAGTAAGAGAAACACTTTGATGGTTGACTCCTTTAAGCACCTTGACTGTAGATTGACTGGGGATGGAACTTGCAACCTGGGTATGTGCCATGACTGGGAATAGAACCTGCAACCCTTCAGTGCAGGGGACGATCCTCCAACCAACTGAGCCACACTGGCCAGGGCAGAGCTGCAGGTTTAAATAGAGTGATTAGAGCAGGTTTCACTAAAGACTTGGAGGTGAAGGTGAAGTCAGCTACATAGCTATCTGGAAAAGAGCTTTCACAGCAAATAAGAGAGTAAGAGTAAATTCCATTAGTAGAGTTTCACTTGGTAAATTAAGGAACACTGTGATTGTGTGACATTGTGATTAGAATAGATGGAGCATGGGGAATAGTAGTATGAGATGAATTTGTAGATCAACTAATGCTTGCAGGTGATTGTTTACTTCTGAGTGAGTGGGAAAACCTTTGAAGAGTCTTAAGTGACTTGGTCTGATATCAATTTTAAAAGGATCACTCTGGCTGCTATATTAAATAGGGAACCAAGGTGGAAATAGTGTGACTAGTTAGCAGGCTATTACAGTTATTTAAGTGAAAGGTGATAGTAATTTAGAAAAGGCTGATTGCAATGGAAAATAATAGGGCTTGGTTGTACTTTTGATAAAATATGTAAAAAATAAAACTCTTCAATATTTTGGAGGTAAAGAACTTAGGATTTTCTGTCATTGTGAATGTGGGGAAGAGGAGCAAGAGAGGATTCAAAGGTTAGACCCAATTTATTTTAGCCTGAACTACTGAATTGATGGACTTAGCATTTACTGAGATGGGCAAGACTTGAAAGGACTAAGTTTTGTTAAGAGTCTGGCTTTGGACATCTTAAGTTTGAGATGCCAATTAGACATCTAAATGGGGAAGCAATGTAATTATGGAGTTTAGGGGAGAGTCTAGGTTGGAGATAGAAATTTAGAATTGGCATTGTATAGATTGGATTTATGTACCAATGAAAAGTGTTAAATGATGACTGAGTAATGATGGGTCCTTGGGAAAGGCAGGTAGGAGGTTGTGGAGATGAGGAGTACTCAGCAAAGGATTCTTAGAAGTGCAAGGGAGTGAATGGAAAAAGCTAGAAAGTATGGAAGCGTTTAAAGGGAGAGGAAGTAACTGCCAAATGCTGCCGACAGACTGAGTGAATTGAGAACTGAGAAATGGCTGTTGTATTTAGCAGCATGAAGGACATGGGTGATCTTTATTATCACATCTTACAATTAGTAGAAATAGGGAAAAGCATTTCATTTAATGAAGATAGAATTCCTTTCAGAATTCAAAGAGACACATTAATTAGGATTGAAAGTATGGTTGTTTAGTTTTGCTCGTTTCATTTAAGTACATTTCATACAAAGGCATTATCTCTTTCCTTGTTACATTTTTTTCACTCCATTTCCATCATTGTTTTCTTTTGTGGGACTGTCTATATGTAGTTGGTTTTTCTGCTCTCCTGATTATTTGCTTATACTTTATTATACATTTATTTATGCCTAATATATTTGCAAATAAAATTTTTATAGAAAAATACCTCTGAGTATTATGTGCACATGTACTTATGTTCATATGTAAATTTTTGTGAAATAGGGAAGCTTTATTTTTAAACTAACATTTTAAATGATTTATAATTTTAGCCAGTATCTTATAGAAGATAAATGCATATTCAAATGTTATCATATTTCAATTAGTTGTAATTTTTATTTTGGAATTGCTTGAAAGGTCAATACAGTTTTCATTACAGCTATACTATATTTTTTATGAAAGATGGTTTTATGACACTTATTAATATATCTACCATGGCTGCAAATAACTTTCTTTATCCAAAAATTAAATCCATCTCTTGAGGATGACAGTTTGTCTTCAAAAATATAATTTAAAATGCTTCGAGTTTGATCAGTAGTGGGAGTGGAGCGCTAGCCCAGCTGGCCCCAGTCACCATTATAGTAACATAAGCACCCAGGCTGAGACTCAGGCCGGCACTATGGCAGTGGTCCTGGGTCGCCTCATATTGGTAGCACCTGACAGGGACAAGAAGGTCATTGCAAGGAAGATAATGGCTCCGGGTAAGAAATGCATATGGTTTCATCAATAGGAATGACACCAAGAAAGATATATTTGTTCAACAGGCTGCCATAAAAAAGGATAACTCCAGTTAGTTCCCTCACAGTGTAGAAGATGGAGAGACTGTGGAGTTTGGTGTTGAAGGAGAAAAGGGTGCAGAAATAGCCAATGGTACAGGCCCCAGTGGAGTTTCAGTACAAGGCAGTATATATCATTAGGTTGTAATGTTAGTTTATTAATAATTTTTCTTGAATTTTGAGATATCTCTTGGGAGAAGACAGTTGACCTACCCTATTGAAAAACCCCTTGCCCCACCCTATAGAGTTTCTGAGGCCCATTTAGAGTCTGAGAATTACTGGTAGCCTCCAGGCAGCAGCAATTTCCCCACCCTTTTAAAAAACCATACCCTACCTCTGGACAATTGCCTGAGGCTCCTCAAGGATGAATCCAATTAGCCTGCAGGCAGAGGACATTCTTGGAGGCTTTGAGTCTTTGTCTAATCTAATAAGTTAGAACGAGCTTTTGGGTCCCCACCACAGACGCTGCCCCAACCCCTGATGCTGCAGGGAGGCTAACACCAGCAGCACCTCTAGTATGACCACCCCAGATGGCATAGGTAGCGAATATTAGCGAGACCTTGCATGTACCCCCCTCCCAAGACACCAACCCGGACCCTAAGTGAGGTAAAAGCCAGTGGGACCCCAAGTGGAAGAAGAATGGATTAGGAGGGATCACAATCCTGGATATCAAACTATACTACAAAGCCATTATAACCAAAATAGCCTAGTACTGGCACAATAACAGGCATATAGACCAAAGGATCAAAACAGAAACCCCAGAAATTGATCCACACGATTATGGTCAATTAATATTTCTCAAAGGAGGCAAGTGCATACAATAGAGTAAAGACAGTCTCTTCAACAAATGATGTTTGGAAAACGGGACACACACATGCAAAAAGATGAAACTAGACCACAAACTTACAGCATACACAAGAATAAACACAAGGTGGATAAAATTTTTAAATATAGGGCATTCTATATAATAAAAGCCTAATAAGCTAACTTCAGTCATCTCACATAGCTAATGTTTATGGGTACATCTCCTAGGGCATAGGAAACTAAGGAGAAAATAAACAAATGGGACTACATCAAAATAAAAAACTTCTGTACAGCAGAAGAAACCACCATCAAAATGAAAAGGAAACTTATTGTATGGGAGGACATATTTGCCAATGATACATCTCATAAAGGGTTAATATCCAAAATATATAAAGTACTCATACAACTCAACAAAAGGAAGGCAAACAACCCAATTAAAAAATGGTTAGAAGATTTGAACAGATATTTCTCGAAAGAGGACATACAAATGGCCAAAAGACATATGAAAAAACTAGAGGATCGGACCTAAACGGGCAGTTGGACATCCCTCTCATATTTCAGGACTGCTGGCTCCCAACTGCTCATCTGCCTGCCTTCCTTATTGCCCCTCACCGCTTCTTCTTGCCAGCCTGATCATCCCCTAACCACTCCCCTGCCAGACTGATTTATGCCTAACTGCTCCCCTGCCAGCCTGTTTGCCCCTAACTGCCCTCCCTTACAGGCCTGGTCACCCCTAACTGCCCTCCCCTGCAGACCTGGTCCCCCCCAACTGCTCTCCCCTGCAGGCCTGGGTCTCCCCCAACTGCCCTTCCCTGCAGGCCTGGTCGCCCCCAACTTCCTTCCTCTGCCAGCTTGGTCACCCCTAACTGCCCTCCCCTGCAGGCTTGATAGCCCCCAACTGCCCTCCCCTGCTGGCCATCTTGTGTCCACATGGGGGCAGCCATCTTGTGTGTTGGAGTGACGGTCAATTTGCATATTATTCTTTTATTAGATAGGATAGAGGCGTGGTGCATGGATGGGGGCCAGCGGGTTTGCCCTGAAGGGTGTCCCGGATCGGGGGGGGGTTCTCTTTGGGCATGGGGTTGCCTGGGCGAGGGGCCTGTGGTAGTTTGCAGGCCGGCCACGCCCCCTGGCGACCCAAGCAGAGGCCCTGGTATCTGGGATTTATTTATCTTCTATAATTTAAACTTTGTAGCCTGGAGTGGAGGCCTGGGCCGGCCAGGGCAGGCAGATAGCTTGGCTTCCTCCATCTCTGAGTCAACCCAAGCCTCCTGCTCTCTCCAGCTCCGTGGCTGCTGCCATTTCTGTTTGGATTTATGTATCATCTATCATTGAAATTTTGTAGCATTGAGTGGAGGCCTGGGCCGGCAAGTGCAGGTGGAAAGCTTGGCTTCCTCCATTGCTGGGGAAACCCAAGTCTCCCTCCTGCTCTTCGTGCCCACAGCCCTCTTGGTTGGGTTTATTTGCATATTCGCTTCTGATTGGCTGGTGGTTGTGGCTTGTGGGCATGACTTGTGGGTGCAGCGGAGGTACGGTCAATTTGCATATCACTCTTATATTAGACAGGATGTTCAAAGTCACTAATCATCAGAGAAATGCAAATTAAAACCACAGTGAGATATCATCTCAAACCTGTCAGAATGGCTTATCATTAATAAATCAGCAAACAACAAGTGCTGGAGTGTATGTGAAGAAAAGGGAACACGAGTTCACTGCTGGTGGGAAGGCAGATTGGTGCAGCCACTATGGGAAACAGAGTGGAGTTTCCTCAAAAAAATAAAAAAAAATGGAACTTCCATTTGACTCAATGATCCCACTTCTGGGAATGTATCCTAAACACCCCAAAACACCAGTCAGAAAGAATATATGCACCCCCATGTTCATAGCAGCATTATTTACAATAGCTAAGATTTCTTTCAAAACAGCCCAGTTGATGAATGGATTAAAAGCTATGGTACATTTACACTATGGGATACTATATAACTATAAAAAAGAGGGATCTCTTACCCTTTTGCACAGCATGGATGGACCTGGAAAATATTATGCTAAGTGAAATAAGCCAATCTGTGAAAGACAAATATCACATGATCTCACATATTTGTGGAATTAAATGAACAAAATGAGTTGATGAACAAAATAAGAGCAAGGAGGCATGGATCAGACTGACATAACTCCAGGTGGTGTTGGGGGACGAGAAGGGATAAACCAAAGAACTAAATATATTTATATGCATAGCCTGTGAACATAGGCAATATGGTAGGGAAGACCTGGAGGAGTGGGTAGGGGCTGGAAGGAGATGGGTTAAGGTGGGAAGGGGAGGATACAAGATATCGCTAATACTATCTATACTAATAATAGACAAATATGTAAATTGACCGTACCTCTGTGATGCCCACAACCAATCAGGAGTGAGTGTGCAAATTAACCCGAAAAAGAAAGCGGGCTTGTGGGCAATGCGCATGCGCACAGGCATTGAGCATCTGGGGCGGGGTGGGATGCTGGCATCATCGTCCATGCAACAATGTCAGATGGTTGCCTTGCTGTATCTGCCTCCCAAGGGCACGCCTGCGCCGTCGGCTCCTACACGTGGTTCCAACCACTGAGGAGTTGTCAGACCCCATGGCTACCGTCTCTGCCAATAACCAGGAGGCCGCTGCCCCGAGGCCCAGGTGAGAGCACGGCTCTGCCTCCTGCTTTCCATACCCACCTGGACACAGGAGTAGAACCCGGTCTTCACGGTCTCTCTGGAAGCAGCCTCCCGGGACAAGTGAGCGGGCTGGAGATCATGCCTCTGGCTCCGTGCCTTCCTGCGGGTGGGTAAGAGGCAGCTCGGCTCCTCCTCCTCTCCCCAACCCCCTCCCTTTCTTACCAGGGGCCTCACTGGGAACTTAACTTTCTTTGTTAAACAAGGGAATTCTGGACAACAATTGTCCGACCTCTGCGAACCCAGCGGGAGAACATGTCCAGGGCCAGGGTGCCCCCGCCGGCCCGGGACCAGGCAGTGACTGCACAAGCACACATCCTTTATTCCCGCGGAAGATGGACAGCTGATCAGAGAACTCTGTAGAACAGCAGGGATCTGCTGAGCAGTTCCCGGGCATCTGGCGACCAATTCGTCTGCAAAGAGGTTATGGGAGAAGGGTGTCTCTCTGTCGCAGGCGCTCTTGGCCAACCCCTCTGGCACCCCCAATGCCGAGGTTTCCCATGGAAACCGCGACGCAAGACGAGACCTGCATTTCCTCACCATCCAGCTCTTTGAGAAACTAAGAAAGAGGCTTCCAAAGCTGTGACAGTGAGCGCATCACGCAAACCCACACGACCGCCTCCCCAGCCAGCACCCGGCGCCTGCTATCACCCAGGGGTCTTCCATGTTCTGTTCACTCAAACCTATGAGAGCACACCTCCATCACTGCAAGCTTAGGGGACTGTGATGGAAGAAGGCACCATGACTGCTCCGGGGCCACAACAGTGGGGCGACTCAGGGTGCAGAGAACTGGCCACATTCCCAATGCCTGGATCTGGTTACTGCGTGGGATCAAGACTCTGACTCCCCAGGCTGTGCCTTCCCCGTAAGCTATGCACAGCCCCGACGGACACCACACTGCTGGGTAGCACAGAGCAGATGCATGAAACCCCACAGCCCAGGAACGAGCCAGTCTCAGGCAGCTGGTCATAAACTGGCTACTGCAGGGATGGCCCAGCTGGCCGTCCCCGCACTCAATTGCCTGCCAAAGTCCTGACCCTATGGTTTGGTTCACTCCTCTTACTCCCCAAACCCCTCTAGAGACCCAAACTTGTATATATATATATATATATATATATATATATATATATATATATAAAATCATCTGAAGAAAGAATGATTCAAAAATTTCCAAATTTAGCAAAATGTAGTAAAAAATATAAACCCACAGATCACAGAAGCTCAGTGAATAGCAAGCACAGGACATAAAGAAAGCTACATCAAGATACATAAAAAACATTGCTCAACACCAATGAGCAATTGGTAGCGCGCACGTGCGCAAAAGAAAAATCTTTTAAGTAGTCAGAAGAAAAGAGACACACTATACACAGGAATAAACATAAGGATTACAAAAGATTTCTCATCAGAAACAGTGTAAGGGAGAAGATAGTAGAGCAACATCATTAAAGTACTCACAAGGGGGGAAAATCCTCTCAATTTATAATTCTAGACTGAGCGAAAATATTTTTTAAAATAGTTAAAATATATTTTTCATGTATAAAAGATTGATTTTTTTTTCCTCACCAGCAGATTTGTAGTGTAAGAAATGTTAAAAGAAGTCCTGCAAGCAGAAGTAAAATTTTGCCAGATACAAATAACGATCTATGCCAAGAAATGGAAAACACCAAAGACAGTAAATGCATAGGAAAAAATATAATAGAAGTTTCTTGTTATTTAAATATATTTAAAGATAATTAACTATTTAAACAAATAATAATGTAATGTCAGTTTTATAACATCTGTGAAAGTAAAATACATGACAACAATAGCACAAAGATTGCCCGGGAAAAATGAAATTTTTTTACAGTCAAGTTTCTATACAAGATGTGAAGTGGTATAATATCCACTTGAAGATAGACTGTGACAAGTTAAAATCCTATATAATAAAGATCTAATATGCAAATAGTCATCATGCCCTCATGCCATCATGCCATAATGGCTCAGACACTCAACACTGGGGAGAGAGGAATGGGGACTAGCCAGGCTGTGGCCCATGAGAGGGACAAGCCACCTGCTCCAGGGTCCTGGGTGCCAGCAACTGCACCTGCCCCTCTGGCTCAGGAGAGGGACAAGCCACGATCCCTGTGGTCCCGGGAGCCTGTGGCTGCAGCCTGGGTGAAGCCGCCCGCCCACGGTCCCCTGTGGCTGTGGCTGGCCTGGGTGAAGCTGGCCTGGGTCCTGGGTGCCTGTGGCTGGCCAGAGGGAAGGAAGCCCGGGTTCCGGGTGTGGGGCGAGGCAGAGGCAGTTAGGGGCAATCAGGCCAGCAGGGGAGCAGTTAGGGGCAATCAGACAGGCAGGCAGAGGGGTTATGGGTGATCCGGCAGGCAGGCAGAGGCAGTTAGGGGCGATCAGGCAGGCAGGCAGGCCGGTGAGCGGTTAGGAGCCAGCAGTCCCAGATTGCGAGAGGATCGGGCCTAAACCGGCAGTCGGACATCCCCGAAGGGGTCCCCAATTGGATAGGGTGCAGGCTGGGCTGAGGGAACCCTCCCTCTGTGCACGAATTTCGGGCACCGGGCCACTAGTAATACATATAACACGTGATTGTTGCAAAGGTTAAATTTATTTTGTCATCGTCAGGTTCATATATGTAGAGAAATTTTAACTATTTCTAACAATACCTTTCTTATTACAGCTGGTATATTTTTATTTTTTCTCTTATTTAAAGTGGTAATATGTTTTTTCTTAAGTTTATAATCTTTTTTAAAAAAGTTTTTATCAGATTTATTGGGGTGACATTGGTTAATAGGACCATATAGGTTTCAAGTTTATATTTCTGTGATACAAGATCTGTATATTGTAGTGTGTGTCCACCCCCCAAAACCAGACCATCTCCTGACTCCATATATTAGGCTCTTCTCCACCAACCACCGCCTTCCCAGTCCTTTCCCTCTGGTAACCAGCACAATGCAGTCTGTGTCCACAAGTTTCAATTTTATATCCCACATATGAGTGAAATCATATGGTTCTTAGGTTTTTCTGACTGATTGATTTCACTTAACGTAATAGGTCTATCCACGTTGTCACAAATGTCAGTATTTTGTTTTTTTCTTCTGGTTGAATAGTATTCCATTGTACATATGTACCACATCTTTTTTATTCAATCCTCTATCAAAGTACATTTTGGTTATCTCCATGTCTTGGCCACTGTGAATAATGCTTCAATGAACATAGGGGTGCATATATCTTTGCAAATACTTGTTTTCCAGTTTTTGGGGTCGATACCCAGGAGAGGGATTGCTGGATCATATGATAATTTTCTTCTTATTTTTTTGTGTGGAACTGTCAGACTGTTTTCCATAGTGGCTATACCAGTCTGCATTCCCAATGTCAGTGAATTAGAGGGTTCCCTTTTCTCTACAACCTCCCCAACACTTGTTCTTATTTGTCTTTTTGATACTAGCCATTCTAACAGGTGGTAACATGAATTTCTGTTTGGGGTTAATTAGGCTTTTGTGGAGTAACGTTGTTGGTATTCAATATGTTGATAAACTTGCATAGAAGTTTTTCATGTGCCAGGCACTGTGTGTGTGTGTGTGTGTGTGTGTGTGTGTGTGTACACTTGAAAGTAATAACAAGAAAAGTTTATATTATGGATTATTAAAGTAAAATTTTATTTATATTTAATATAATCTGGTTTTAGGTGTTTTGTAATAAAAACAGTTTATAGTAAAAAACAATAAGAATGAGAAAATGAAGATGTGTTTATTAGCGTAATAAAATTTAACTCTTATAGAACTGAAGTGAGAATAAAAAAATAATATAAATACCACGGATTAATGCGTGGAAGGGTCACAACAAGTTTTTTACCTTAAATGTTTCTGTTCTTTAAAACTTTAGGGTTTTATTGTATATTGCCTTTAAAATGAGTATTTAACTTAGCTTTATTTTTTCAGAGCACCTTCAAGTTTAAATCTGAGAGTGATATTCATTTGGCAGAACATCATAAACAGGTTCTATATGATGGAAAACTTGCAACTAGTATTGCATTTACGTATAATGCCAAGGCCACTGACGCTCAACTATGCCTGGAATCCTCACCAAAGGAAAATGCATCAATTTTTGTGCATTCCCCACATGCTTTAATGCTCCAGGTGGGTGAATAGTAACTTAGTTTTCATGTTCTCATCCTGGTTAACAGTATTTTTGTTTTACATATTGAACATTGTTCATCTATAAATCTACAACTGCTCTTTTGTTTTTCTTTTTGGTTTTCTAGTTCTTTGAATGACATTTTTTCCTTCTTCCCTTTTTTGGGGCAATATACTTTACCTTGGACTTGTCTCCTTAATAGGATATCTGTCATTTCTGATATCTCCTATCTTCTATAGCCTTTGAAATAAAATCTGTTGGTTAACTGAACAGATAGTTGTTAATATAAAAAATACTTTGGTTTAAGAACAGTAGTGTATATCTCCCTAACATAAAATTCCTTGAGTATCTTTAAATTAAGGTGACCAGATTTTAACATTGGTAAAGCGGGACACCATTGACCGAGGGGAGGGGGGGGGGTTCCTTCTTCTTCTTTTTTTTAAAAAATATATTTTGTTGATTTTTTACAGAGAGGAAGAGAGAGGGATAGAGAGTTAGAAACATCGATGAGAGAGAAACATCAATCAGCTGCCTCTTGCACACCCCCTACTGGGGATGTGCCTGCAACCAAGGTACATGCCCTTGATCGGAATCGAACCTGGGACCCTTGAGTCCGCAGGCTGACGCTCTATCCACTGAGCCAAACCGGTTTCGGCCCGGGGTGGGGGGGGAATTCTTGATTAAAAATTTGGTCTATATTGTAATCGCTTTTGGTTTTTTTAATAAAAGGAAATTCACTTCTTAGATCATCGTTGAATTTGCATCCTCTTTTCTTACTCATTATGTTAAAAATCTAAAAAAAATAATTTAAAATTATATTATAAATTATTATATACATATTGCTTAAAAACACAGTAAGTAGGTATATAATTACATGAACATATTTTATTGTTAGTTTATAAATTAAATTAAATTTGATTGTTATAAAGTAACTATATTTTAAAAATTATTTTAATCCTATATTTCTTTCTAAATAATAACAATACTAACTTGTATTATTTTTCCTCTGAATTTGCCGTAACGTAAGTCGTAAGTGTCACTTTCAAGGCCGGCGCTAGACTTTTTGCCGCCACTATAAAATATAAATAATACGAGTACTGTCTGCTAAATTCAAGAAAATTTATGTATTTATGAAATAAATAAATAAATTACTTACCTAAATTATCTGAATAATTTGTAATGACATCACTTGTTTAACTAGCTTACTAGCACGCAGTACGATGTGCATCATCTGAGAGACAGTTACAAAATGTTTTCGTCGTTGCCAATCCGAAAAAAATGCCATTGTTCATTAAGTCCAAACAATGGTGGTCGAATTCTAACAACTGATCAACAATGCGAACTTTGATAAGCAGTTCTCGATAATCAGTTCTCAACAATTATTTGTTATTATTAAAGTTTAACATTTGTTTAACATTTAATAATAACATATTTGTTATTATTAAAGTTTAACATTATAAAATTAACAAAAATAATATAAAACTCATATCCTGGCTAAATAGCCACCTAGCCGCCGAAAACCGTATATTCCCTTCCCGTTCTCCCGACGTTCCCTAGCTTGTCGTGCATTCTTTCCAAAAATCGGGACTTTTTTAAAGTGCTGCGGGACGTGGGACAAATTGTTAAAAATCTGGACTGTCCCGCCAAAAGCGGGACATCTGGTCACCTTACTTTAAATCCATTAACAGTATTTCTTATTATAAAAATCTCTTGATTTATAACTTCATATTTTTTTGTGTAAAAAATCTCTCAACTTAAGATTTCAAATTTCTATTTTATATGGGCATCAAAAATTGTATAATTGAAGGTTTTTAAAATGTCTAGCTAATGTTATTTAATTGTATTTCAAAGTTATTTGGAACAAGGAAATAGTGATAACATTATGCTTCAGAAATGTTATCAACATTTTTGTTTTCTGAATGTAGGATGTGAAAGCTATAGTAACACATTCAATTCATAGTGCAATTCATTCAATTGGAGGGATTCAAGTACTTTTCCCACTTTTTGCCCAACTGGATAATCGACAGCTCAATGACAGTCAAGTGGAAACAACTGTCTGGTAAGTTTTCTTTGAATGTATAATTTCTTACATTTTTTACATACTTAGAGTACACCTGGTATACTCGGTATTGTATAAATGTATTATAATATTTGGGTTTTATTCTTAGAGTTTGAATTAAAGTTTTTTAGGAGTGAGGCAGATACATATTTAACCCTAAAGAGGAGAGACTTCCTTCATTATAAATAAAAAAATTCTTACCAGACGAAACATAGTGATTACATTATGCATTTGAGGAAAAATATTACTCTCAACATTATCCTTTGCAAATACTCATAGATTGGATTGTCCATGAGAAATCCTGTCAGGTTAAATAAAATTATTAGGGTAAAGTTTATTTTTAAGAATAATATTTAATAACAGTTACATAATTTAAATACTGATATTATTTTATAATGCTGTTATCATAAGAGTAGCACAGACATTAGCTTTTCTTTATATATAGTTCATGTTTGAGAGCCCAAATCTAACCAGTGGCATCTGTGTCTATAAAAAAATCAATATTTCTAAGTAGGTTTATTTCTGTTTTTGTAGCTTTCCTCCTTTTTATTAAAAATATCTCATTCATAAAACTCTGATTTAATCATATCTTAGAATCATATATGTAAGAAGTTAAATGTAAATTTTAACAGCTATTTAGGCTGTGTGCATTGCTATGTTTAGAGAATTTAAGGAAAAGTTTCAGAGGCAAACATTAATTTCTATTTCAAAAGTAATATATAGGAATGCTTCATTAGTATGCACATGAAATCGTTCCTTTTTGAATTGATGAAAAAAAACTAGTGAATGAATCAAAGATGGGAAAATTTAAAGTCCCCTGAAATATAACATGACTTTCTCATAGTTATTATCTAATCTAGCTATTAACAGAATTCTGTTGTATTATTGCTATTAATATTGTTCCTGTGGGTATAAATGTAAATATAAATATTACCTGTACCTTTATAAAATTCAGCTCCCGTCCATAGGTCATGCTTTCTTTTATATCAGTATAGTATGAAGATTGAAGATTTGAAGTGACATGGAATCCTGAGGTCATGTCCTGTTATCATACTACTTTTGTATGAGGTCTTAAATAATTTCATTGGCAGGCAGATCCGCATTTTGGAAAAATAAAATTTTAAATTCCAGGCCTGAATTTCAATTAAAAATGTTTTATCTTTATCATCTAAGTAATTCAGTACACATTATGATCAGTAATTAAAAACTTAATAAACACTATGAAAAAAAGTTGAAGATGAGGTAGCCAG
Organism: Cnephaeus nilssonii; assembly: GCF_951640355.1. NCBI lineage: Eukaryota > Metazoa > Chordata > Mammalia > Chiroptera > Vespertilionidae > Cnephaeus > Cnephaeus nilssonii. The sequence continues at coordinate 98,141,322 of NC_137079.1, forward strand.
TAGAAAGTTCCATGTGTGATTTTAATATTCCTTATGAAATTAATATTAAGTCCATAATTATTTTAACGTGAAATGGAATTATTTTGCTTGAAAAAGAAATATTAGGAAGATTATGCTGTTTGAAATGTTATAACTAAAATTATCCACAATAACTTATATCTTTATGAATAGCTATTATAAAATCTTAGTGCTAAAATTATACTTAACACTTTATCTGGTTCATTCATCCAACACACATGGTTATTTTTCATTGCCTGTCATTAAAACTCATTTTTAGTTTTTACATTATGTTTTGGTATTTAAATTGTATTTATTTTATTATAAAAGACAGTGTAAAGGCTCAGCATTCTGATTTTCATTTTGATTTGTTTCAAGTTACTTTAAATAATTCATTTTAAATTTTCTCTGTAATAAATAACTTCAGTTTTTTCAGTGATATGTATGTTCTTAGTTTATAGCCAATAGAGAACATACAGATATCACTCTCCTTTTTAATAATAATACATACACAATTCCAAGCTACCCCGGGCTTTTTTGAATTCTTACCAGATGAAACCTAATTACTATTTTTAGTTAATTGTGTCAAAAGCCCTTGATATCTGAGGTTCACTTATTTGTGGACAGTTGTGTGCATCAGTAATATAATCTTTTGTCATTTAAAGTTTTAAAGTGAACATTATAGACGTGTGTACATCAGTGGGCTTTGGGTTTTGGGTTTTAAATGTTACATGCAAGGGCTTTGGGTTTTAAATGTTACATGCAAGTTGTTAAATGTGATTTCTCCCTCTATTTGAAGAACACAGAGTCTTAGCTACAGGATAGGGTAAGCATTATTAGAATTTCATGTTTTCTGGGAAAATAATAAATCCATATTTATGAATGAGACCTTGAAATAGCCTATATTTTATTTTTAGTCAGCATAAAAATATTGTGTGGGAATGAAAATCTATTTGAAGTTTTTAAATCTTCCAGATAAAATTCAAAAGACTCTTTTTTTTTTGAAAATTTGTTCACAAATGAAATACATGCCAAAAATTGCAATATTACCTAATTCTTAATCACATTTTGGAGAAATTGAGCAAATCTCTAAAATAAGTTATTTTCCTTCTGTGTTTCAAATTGAAGCATTTTAGGTCCCATGTACTTTTCTCCACTCAGTAGTCATTTTAAATAAATTTTTTTCTTTTACAATAAGACAACCTTTATTGGCACTACTATGCCATTATTATAAACTTTGATGAGTTTTACTCGATATAAAGGGTTTAGGATTAAAATAATTTATTGAAATAATCTTATTTCCTGGAGCCTTTAAAAGTAGGCTTTATTTGTGTAAGATAATTTTTGTGGCTTGTTTTATCATAAAGGCTTCGTAATACAACTATTATATGTGTGCCAGACTTGGGTTCAAATCTAAAGTTTACTATTTCTTATTAGTGTAACTCTTGAGTGTGTTATTGCCTTTTTTGTGCTTCAGTTTCCACCATTATAAGGTAGGGATATTAGTAGTTTACTGGATTATTTAGCTTAAATGCGATAAAATATATAGCTCAACATACTAATCACTCAGTACATGATGTTTTTTTTTTTTTTTATTATGAGTGTGGGCTAGGGGACTACAAGATTATCTAAAATACTATGGTTTTATATTTAAAAAATATATTATCTCTCTTAAGAATTAGTTGTTATTATAGGGGCCATATTGTTTTATATTTGAACTTCTTTCTACTTATTTAAGTAGGTCTTTTATTTTGAATTTTAGTTGTAATGATCAAAACTTCTTTTGAATGATCCTATCCATTTTTTAGATAGAGTGGCTTAAAATTGAAGACTTTAACTCAATTTTTTAAATACACACACACACACACACACACACACACTAGAGGCCCAGTGCACAGATTCGTGCACCGGTGGGGTCCCTCTGCATCCTCTCGCAATCCAGGGGATGTCAGAGACCCAGTGCACAGATTCAGCCCCATCCCCACAGGCCAGGCCGAAGGACCCCACGGATTCCTGTACTGGGCCTCTAATATGCATATGAGATATTTGGTTAATCCCTTCCCCCTTCCCTCTGAGATTCATCAGTCTATTCCGTGTTTCCATGCCTGTGCGTTGAGCGTCTGCCTCCTGGTGGTCAGTGTGCGTGATAGCTACCGGTCAAACAGTCGAACCATTGCTTAGGCTTTTATATATATATAAAATTTTTATATATAATATTTATTGATTTCAGAGAGGAAGAGAGGGAGAGAGAAATAGAAACATCAATCATTGATCAGCTGCCTCCTGCATACCCCCCACTGGGGATGGTGCCTGCAACCCAGGCATGTGCCCTGACCAGGAATCAAACCATGACCAGCCACTGTGCCATGCTGGCTGGGCATTAACTCAAGTTTTGAACAGAGTCAAACAAAAACACCAGGTCAAACAAAGCTTGGACTGGTTTAAGATGATTTTCTTTAGTTGGTTTTTGGATTTTGTATAGTTATCCTCTTACTCTAGATCTTCAGAAATAATATTTTCTACATTTATTTTAACATGTAGCTAGCCATTAGCATGGCATAAAATAACTAACCAACAAAGGAGTAGATAAATACTCTTGAACTGAGTGAACTAACATGTGGCAACACACACTGTATTGTTGATGTGATCTGTTTTTAGTAAGTAAATGAGGCCAATATATGGTCACTATTGTGATTTCATCCTGTTCATAATGATTCTCAATCAGCATGATCACCTTGAGAAATAGTGCCCAAATGACCAAAGCTATTTGGATGCTTTATCATTCCTTGGGGACTAGTAGTATTTTATATTGTACTGGTTGATCTTTCTCAGTCAAGTGACTATTGAGAGCATTAACTATGCAAATTGCATTTCACTAGACATTTAATAAATACTTAATGACTAAACGAATAAGCAGATGGCCCTAGCTGGTTTGGCTCCGTGGATAGAGCATCGGCCTGTGGACTGAAGGGTCCTGGTTCAATTCTGGTCAAGGGTAAATGCCAGGTTTGCAGGCTCAATCCCTAATAGGGAGCATGCAGGAGGCAGCTGATCAGTGATTCTCTCTCTTCATTGATGTTTCTATCTCTCCTCCCTTCCTCTCTGAAATCAATAAAAAAACAAATAATTTAGCCCTAACCGGTTTGGCTCAGTGGATAGAACATCGGCCTGCGGACTGAAGGGTCCCAGGTTCGATTCCGGTCAAGGGCATGTACCTTGGTTGTGGGCACATCCCCAGTAGGGGGTGTGCAAGAGGCAGCTGATCGATGTTTCTCCCTCATCGATGTTTCTAATTATCCTTCTCCCTTCCTCTCTGTAAAAAATCAATAAAATAAAAAATAAATAAAATAATGAGCAGATTAATAAATTAAGAAGCATAACTCTAATCTTGAAATAATCATATCATCTGTATTTTGTGTCTAAGAGTGACTCAGTATATTAGAAATTTCATTTTCCTTTGATTTGGATTATCATACTCAGTGAATACAAATGACATATTCTTCTCCAATTTGGCCTACACCCCTTCTTCTTAAGAATGTATGTTATTAAATTCTATGGATGATACAAAACAGAATAAATCTTCTTCATTGTGTGACTTAAGAAATTACTTTGAAAAAATGTTTTTTTGTCTCAAGGTATAAATACGCTTTTTATGTTAAGCAGTTAAAAATATATGAAGCCTTGGGCAGTGTTTTCAGTGGTTAGAGCATAGGGTTGTGGGTTTGATTCCTGGTCAAGGGTCAGGGGCAGGTATCTCGGTTGTAGATTCCATACCTGGCCCTAGTTGGAGTGTGTCCTGGAGGCATTCGATGTGTCTCTCTCACATAGATGTGTTTCTCATCTCTCTCTCCCCCCTCCTCTCTTTTTTCTCCTCTCTCCCTCCTTCCTTCACTCTCTCCTTATGTCCCTCTTTCCCTCCCCGCCTTTCTCCTTTCTCCTCCCTCCCTCCCTCTCTCCTCTCTCCCTCCTTCCCCCTTTCCAGTCTATCTAAAATTTACCTCAGGTGAGGATTAACAAGACAGACAAAAAATATGTGAAAAGAGTAGTTTTCATTAGAGACAGTGTGATGTGATGAGCAGGTCTTCTTTGGGTGTAATACAGATTAAGACAAACTGGTGTTTTATTACGTACTATCTGATTTTAGGAGATGGTAATGTTTGAGGGTGTGTAGTAGTAGTAGTAGCGCGTGGTATTTATTGATAACTCACTATGTGCCAGTCACTGTTTGTAATTGTATTGTCTTTTCTGCTGATGAGGGAGGGAAAAATTAAGTAGCTTGCTCAAGATCCCAGAGACCCAAATAGTACATTAGAACCAGGGCACTATTCCTGAAAGACTGACTCCAGAGCCCTCATTGGAAACCACTACAGACAACACCGAGAATCAGTTTTGCCAGCTGTGGAATGATTTTAATCATACCAACTTTACTTTATTGTAGTATGCATTTACATAAGATAGTATATGTAAAGTGTCAGAGTTCCTGGTATATAGTAGGCATTTAATGAGTTTTCTTTCTTTTTTCCTCAGTAAATATTGGTAAGTCTATTGATGTGATACAATCTTGTAGTACTAAAACTTATTTTAATGCTATTTACCTCTGATAAATTATATAAACCAAAAATGAATTTCAAGTGATAACTTAAATAAATTATCAGAAGTATATAAATATTTTTCTCAGAAAAATTTTTATTTTTATTATTAGATATGTAGTTTGATAGACTGCCTGACGGAATATAATGTATAAAAAGATTTGCCCTAGCCAGTTTTTCCCAGTGGTTAGAGCATCGGCCTGTGCACGGAAGGATATTGGGTTCCATTCCCAGTTAAGGATGTGTACCTGGGTTGTGGGTTCACTCCCAGCCCCCACTTGAGGCACTTGTGGGAAGCAACCAATGGATATGTCTCACATGGATGTTTCTTTCCCTTTCTAACCCCCTCCTTCCCTTCTACTCTCTGTGAAAAAAATAATTTAGAGAATTCCTTAACACATTGATGTTAATAATGCTATCATTGAGAATACTCTGGTAATATGAATATTCATGGGTCATTAATTTGGTTAGTGAACTTAAATCAAGATTTTCTCCCTCCAAAAATACCTTGCTAACCAGTTATTACAGTAATTTTCTTGAATTTTATAGCCTCCTTAATAATTAAGCAACCCCCTTAATAATTAAAGGTTTTATAGTAAAGTACTAATTAGAACTAGTTTATATGCAAACCAACAAAATTACCTGAAAATTTCAACAGTTCAGTGTCTAACTACCTAATACAGATTTTTTTCTTAAACTTCACAGTGACATTAAAATCTTTCTTCTGGCTATGTTTCCTGAATTCTTGTTCAAGGAAAAGTGCCTAGTATGTACATAATGTCAAAATTTGATTATCTAATTTTAGACCAATTGACATAAAAAATGAAATATGATTGCTTTCAGTAAGCAAAATAAGTGAGATCAATACTTTTTGTAATGGTTGTCTTCTATGGAGGTTGTTGTTCATATATATAGAAGATAATTATTATTTCAGTTTCCAAATGTTTTTAAATATTTTGAACATATACCTATCAAATCATATTACTTTTGTATAGTTTTCAGAAATGTACATCTGTCACTCCTTAATATGCATATTTGTTGGTTTTACCTGTTTTGTAAAGATTACTAAGTTAGTAATGAAAATATTCTTTCACATGAAAGAGACACAAAAAATGCCTTTGAAGTATTGTGATACTACTATTATTAGAAGAGAAAATTTAATAATCTGTGTAGTGAGATTTAATGAGAGTAAAATATAACTTACATTGAATTCACTGAGCAAATTAATTTGTAAAGAGTGAAAAATAAAGTACAGTAAGCATTCTGTCTGAAACATAGGGACATTTTAATGTGATGTTCAAATTGTTCTCTCTTCTTTGTTAGGCAAGTCATTTTTATTCCAAGAAGTCTGTACAGAGGCTATCTAATAATAAAGTTTATAGTGCTTATGTAATTTAGAGTGTTTTTCGTAAGTAATTAATTTTCTACAATAATTCTTCAAATAAAACATTTCCTTTAAATTTAGTGAAATCCATTTTAACGCTATGTTACTTTGTGCTGTTTTAGTTTACAACACATAATCTTTAATGCACTTCTTGCCTTCATTTTCCTCTGGTTTGCATATCTACATCATCTGACATTCAATATTTCAATCATATCATGTTACAGAAGGTATTGTTATTTTATTATGGAATAGTATTAATTTCTTTTAACTTCTCTATGTCTTTAAAATTCTTTTGAAAAGTAAATTGCTTAATTTTAATTTTATGGTAATCATACAGTCTAAAAAGAAAATTAGTATTATTTGTTTTTACAAGGAATATTGTCATATGCCTAAATATTTATGAATTTAATCTCAAAACTTCAGAATATTTTTAATGAAAAAGTGGGTATAATACTGAGTCTCCCAGGTATTTAGGCTCTTTTCCTTCCTTTCTCCTGGATGTGATGACCTTTATGTGCAGTGAGTGGAATCTATAAAAAAACAACAGGGCATCATTAGGAGGTTGTAGTTAATTTAGTATTGGGGTTTTATTGCCTTTTATTTTTTTAAATATATTTTTATTGATTTCAGAGAGGAAGGGAGAGGGAGAGAGAGCTAGAAACATCAATAATGAGAGAGAATCATTGATTGGCTGTCTCATGCACGTTCCTAACTGGGGATTGAGCCTGAAACCTAGACATGTGCCCTTGACCAAAATCAAACCAGGGACCGGTCCCTTCAGTCTACATTCCCAATGTCAGTGAATAAGGGTTCCCTTTTTTCCACAACCTCGCCAACACTTGTTATTGCTTGTCCTGTTGATAATGGCTGCTCTAACAGGTGTGAGGTGGTATCTCATTGTAGTTTTGATTTGCGTTTTCTTAATGGCTAGTGAGATTAAACATCTTTTCATATATCTATTGACTGTTCATGTGTCTTCTTGGAAGAGGTGTATTTTCAGGTCTTCTGCCCACTTTTTTGATTGGGTTGTTTTGTCTGGTCTTTTTATGAGTTCTTTATTAGAAATGAAACCTTTGTTAGAGCTATTGTTTGGAAATATCATTTCCCATCTGGTTGGCTGCCTCTTTGTTTTTGTTTTGTTTGTTTGTTGTTGGTGGGTTTTTGTGTTGTTGTTTTTTTGTCATTTCTTTGGCAGTTCAGAAGCTTTTTAGTTTTATACAGTCCCATTCATTTATTTTTGCCTTTACTGCCCTTGCCTTGGGGGTCAAGTTAATAAATGTTCTCTACCACCAAGGTCCATAAGTTTGGTACCTATATTTTCCTTAATATAACTTATTGTTTTAGGTCTTATATGTAGGTCTTTGATCCATTTTGCATTAAGTTTTGTACCTGGGGACAAACTGTAATCCTGTTTCATTCCTTTGCATGTGCCTTTTTAGTTTTTTTCAGCACCATTTATTGAAGGACTAACTTTACTCCATTGTGTGTTTTTGACTCCGTTGTGGATAATTATCTGTTCACATACATGTGGTTTTATAGCTGGATTCTCTATTCTGTTCCATTGATCTGTGATCTCTGTCAATACCATGCTGTTTTGATTGTCATAGCTCTGTAGTACAATTTGAACTTAGTGTGATACCTCCAGCTTTGTTCTTTTTTTCTCAGGATTGTTTTTGCTCTTTGGGGTCTTTTATGGTTCCATAAAAATCTGATGATTTCTTGTTCTATTTCTTTAAAAAATGACATTGGGATTTTGATGATGATGCATTAAATTTGTATGTTGCTTTGGGTAATATGGCCATTTTAACTATGTTGATTATTCCAATCCAAGACATGTGATTTTTCCCCCATTTTGTTTTGTCTTTTTCACTCTCTTTTTAATAATTGTCAGTGTATAGGTCCTTCATGTTCTTTGTTAAGTTTATTTCCAGGTGTTTTATTCTTTGGTTTTAATTGCAAAAGGAAGGTGTTTTTTTTTTGTTTTTTTTTTCTTTGTTTGTTTCATTTCTTTTTCTGCAGTTTTGTTGTTAGGAAGGCAATGGATTTTTGCATATTGCTTTTGTATCCTGCAACTTGACTGTATTTTTTTGTTGTTTCGAATCGTTTTTGGTGGAGTCTTTAAGTTTTTCTATATACAGAATCAAATCTTTCACAAAGAGTGACAGTTTTACTTTTTCCTTCACTATTTGGATGCCTTTTATTTCTTTCCCTTGCCTTATTGCTCTGGCTAGGACTCCCAGCATTATGTTGAATGAGAGTGGTGAGAGTGGACATCCTTGTCTTGTTCCTGATCTTGGAGGAAAAGCTTTCAGTTTTTCACCTTTGAGTATGATATTAGCTGACAGTTTATCATATATGGCTTTAATTAGTTCAAGATACTTACTTTCTTTTCCTATTTTATTGAGTGTTTAAATCGTAAATGTATGTTGTGTTTTTTCAGATGCTTTTTCTGTATCTATTGATAAAATCATGATTTTTATCCTTTCTTTTGTTAATATGGTGTATTACATTGATTGATTTGTGTCTGTTGAACCCTCCTTGTGCACCTGGAATGAATCCTACTACATCGTGTTGTATTAGAATGTTTTTTATGTATTTGATTTCCTAGTATTTTGTTGAAGATTTTTGTATCTGTATTAATCCTAGATATTGGTCTATAGTTTTCTTTCTTTGTGTTATCTTTGCCAGGTTTTGGTATCAGGGTTATGTTGGCCTCATAAAATGTGTTAGGAAGTATTGCCTCTTCTTCAACTTTTTGAGAAGGATAGGTTTTAAATCTTTGAACATTTGGCTATTTGGTCCTAGAATGTTCTTTTTTTGGGAGGTTTTTGATGATTGTTTCAACTTCCTCACTGCTGATTGGTCCATTTAGGTTTTTCAATTCCCCATGATTTAGTCTAGGAAGGTTATATATTTTTAGGAACTTATCCATTTCTTCTGGTTTATTGAATTTGGTGGCATATAGTCTTTCTTAATATTCTAATATAATCCTTTTTATATCTGTGATGTCTGTGGTGACGTCTTCTCTTTCATTTCAGATTTTGTTTACATGGGTCTTTTTTCTTTTTTCCTTAGTGAGTCTAACCAGGGCTTTGTCAATTTTATTAATCTTTTTAAAGACCCAGCTCTTTGTTTTATTCATATTTTATATAGTTATTTTGTTCTCTCTTTCATTCAGTTCTGCTCTAATTTATATTATTTCCTTCTGCTGACTTTGGGTTGCTTTTGTTCTTCTTTTCTAGTTCTTTAAGATGTGATGTTAGGTTTTTTACTTGGAATTTCTCTTGTTTCTTGAGATAGGCCTATAATTATATAAACTTCCTTCTTTTTTTAAATATATTTTTATTGATTTCAGAGAGGAAGGGAAAGGAAGAGAGAGATAGAAACATCAATGATGAGAGGGAATCATTGATTGGCTGCCTCCTGCATGCCCCCTACTGGGGACTTAAGCCCGCAACCCGGGCATGTGCCCTTGGCCGGAATCGAACCCGGGACCCTTGAGTCCACATGCTGATGCTCTATACACTGAGCCAAACCAGCTAGGGCTAAACTTCCTTCTTATTACTACTGTTGCTACATCCCAGATGTTTTGATGTGTTGTATTATTATTCTCCTTTGTCTCTATATGTCTTTTGATCTCTTCTTCTATTTCTTCTTTGACCCAGTCAATTTTTTTAGTAGTATGTTGTTTAATCTCCACATATTTGTGGGTTTCTTTACTTCCTTTTGCAGTTGATTTCTAATTTCAAGGCATTGTGGTTATAGAATATGCTTGATATAATTTCAGTCTTCTTGAATTTGTTGATGTGAGTTTCGTGACCTAACATATGGTCTATCCTTGAGAATGTTCCAGGTGCACTGGAGAAGAATGTGTAATCTGATGTTCTGGTATGAAAGGTTCTATAAATGTCAATTATGTCTATTTGGTCTAGGGTGTCATTTAAGGCCAATATTTCGTTATTGGTTTTCTGTTTGGTTGATATATCTAGAACTGTCAATGTAGTATTAAGGTCCCCAACTATGATTGTGTTTTGATGTATTTCTCCCTTTAGCTCTATAAGTAGTTGTTTGATACTCTCCGGTTGGGTGCATATATATTAAGAGGTGTTACGTTTTCTTCATGTAATGTCCCCTTTATCATTATGAAGTGTCCATCTTTGTCTCTTGTTATCTTTAAATCTATTTTGTCAGGTTTAAGTATGTCTAAACCTGCTTTTTTTCTGGATGTTACTTGCTTGGAGAATCATTTTCCACCCTTTTACTTTGCATCTACCTTTGTTTTTGCAGCTTAGATGTGTGTCTTGTAGGCAGCATTTGGTTGGGTTTCATTTTTTGATCCATTCGGCTACTCTGGCTTTATGAGTGAATTCAGGCCATTTACACTTCGGGTAATTATTGATGTCTGAGGATTCCCTATAGCCATTTTATCTTTTGTTCTCTGGTAACTCTGTGCCTCCATTGGTTCTTTTCCTTTGTGTTTTTGTTTGGTGGTATTCCATACTTCTTTCCTTTATTTCCTCTTTTTTTAAGCTTTGTGTCCTGTTTTGAGGATTTTTGTGGGTGGTTACCATTAGGTTTATAAAAAATAAAGTTCATATATACCATAGTATTTTTTCTTTTGAGTTTAGGTGAAATTCATCCTCCTTTGCCAGTTCAGACCCTAACTCCCTTCCCCTTTTATGTTTTTGTTGTCACAAATTATCCCCATTTAAACTGTGACTTCTTTGGTGACCTTACTTGTAGTTTGTGACCTTCTGTTCTTTGTTTCATGTAGAGTAACTCCTTTGAGTATTTCCTGCAATGGAGGTATTCTGGTGATTAAATGTCTCAGCTTCTGTATGTCTTGGACCGTCTTTATTTCTCCTTCATACTTAAAGGATAATTTTGCTGCATGTTTTATTCATGGCTGGCAATTTCTCTCTTTCAGACATTTGAATATTTGGTTTCTCTTCTTCCTTGTAGAGTTTCTGCTGAATAGTCAGATGAAATTCTAATGGGTTTTCCTTTATAGCTTTGAGAATTGTTTCCTTCTTTTCCTTGGCAGCTTTGATAATTTTTTATTTGTCATTAATTTTTGACAGTTTTAATATCAAGTGTCTTGGAGAGGGCCTCTTTGGATTGAGGTAACCAGGTAATGTTTGCTTCTTGGATTCAAGGATCTAGTTCTTTCCATAGGTTTGGGAAGTTCTCATCCACTATAGTTTCAATAGACTCTCCATTCTCTTCTTCCTCTCTTCACCCTCTGGAATGCCTAATATTGTAATACTGCTTTTTCTGATGAAGTCAGATAGTTCTTTTAGAATTCTATCATTTTTCTTTATGCTGAGGTCTCTCTTCCTTCTATGCCTTTTCTAGACTCCTATCTTTGATATCACTAATACTTTCTTCCATCTGGTCCACTCTTTTCTTTGCTCAGTAGTTTACTCTTAATCTCTTCAATTGCATCCTTTATTACCAGGACTTCTGATTGGTTTTTAAAGAGTTTTAATGTCTTTGGTAAAGTATTCATTTTGTTCATTGATTTGTTTCTGAGTGACTTAACTGTATTTTCTTGCATCTCATTGTGTATTTTTAGAACTGCAATCTTGCAATCTCTGTCATTTATATCACATATTGCCATGTGTTTCAGCTTGCTTTCTCGGGAATTTTCATTTTCTTTCTGATCATCCTCATTACAGTGCTTATTCATGGTATTTACTGCTCTAGTTTACCTAGGCAATTATATCTGTCTATATTAATGGCTGTTGGCAGCTTCCTCTGAAGAGGTCTTTCTACTAGTTTCCAGTAGATGGTGCTGAATTGCAAAATTATTTACCTTTGTGATCTCCCAGTGTTGACCCCCAGGGCTTCTCTAAGATAGTCCTGCTGGGCTGCTTTGGGTTGGGGATTGTATTGCCTTCACTGTAATGGTGACCCCTGACCTTTGTGGGGTCCCGCTCCAAGCACCCCACCTGGGGATCAGGAAAATAGTGCTTCTTTTCCAATTGCTCTTGGTTTTACAGGTCATATGCTCCTCAACCTGAGTCCAAGGGCAATGGGAGGAGAGTTTTGGGAGTGTATATTTTGGCAGTGCTCTGTGCTTCTGTTTCTTTGTCTGAAATACCACCACCTGACAGTGGAGTACAGCAGGGCAGATCTCTGCTCTGTCAGGCATCTGCTGGTTGAGTCACTGTTAGCTCTGCTCACTGCTGGCCCTGCTGGACTGCCCCTGCAGTTCTCCTCTCCTCCGTGCTGAAGGAAGCCTTGGACTCCTGGCTTCAGGGCTGCATCTGTGAGCAGTCTGCTTTCCTCCCTTCGTGTCTCTGTTTATTCCTGGTTGCCCAGTTTTAGATTATTCAATGCGTGGATCTCTGAAGTGTGCCTTTGTATCGAGCAGGGAATTCTTTGTTGAAATAAAGTTGCTTAACTTGTTGAAATTTCAGGGGGAGAGCCCAAGATTACCTCTCTCACCTCTGATGTTACTTCCTGTCATTACATTATTGTTAAAAATTGTATTTTTTAGAGCAGTTTAATGTTTGCAATAAAATTTTGCAAGGCTCTGCCATATATTCTTTCTCCCCACACATACATACTCTACCCCATTATCAACAGCACTGACCAGAATTGTAATTTTTAATCAAGGTTTAAACTAAATTGATACTCATAGTTACTCAAAGTTTATACTTTGAGTTTACTCTTGGTATTGTGCATTCTCATGTGCATTGGGTTTTGACAAAAGTATAATAACATATATTAATCATTATTATGTTATAAAAAATATTTTCCCTGCCCTAAAAATCCTCTGTGCTTTGTCTGTTCAACCCACTCCCAGAAAATACTGACTTTTTTATTGTCTCTATATATTTGCCTTTCCTAGAATGTCATATAGTTGAAATCATACAATAGGTAGCCTTTGCAGCTTTTCTTTCACTTAGTAATCTGCAGTGAAGGTTCCTTTATGTCTCTTTATGACTTGATACCACATTTCTTCTTAGCACTGGATATTCTATTTATGGATTTCCACAGTTAATTTATTCATTCACCTACTGAAGTACCTTGATTGCTTCCAAGTTTTGGGAATTATGAATAGACCTGCTATAAACATTTATGTACACGTTTTGTGGGAATATAAGTTTTCATCTCCTTTGGGTATTTATCAGGGAACATGGTTGCTGGATTGTATGGCACAAGATGTTTAGTTTTGCAAGACACTTCCAAATTGTCTTCCAAAGTGGCTGTACTTTTGCATTCTCTCTAGCATTGAATGAGAATTTCTATTGCTTCAGTTTTGCACCAGCATTTGATGTTGTCAGTGTTCTGGAATTTAGTCATTCTAGTAGTTGTGTACTGGTGTCTCATTTTCATTTTACTGGTGACATAAAATGTGGAGTATCCTTTCATATCTGTTTTTTGTTGTTGTTGGTTTTTTTTTTTTTTTGTCATCTGTGTATCTTTGGTGATGTGTTTGTTAAAGTCTTTTCCACATTTATAATTTTTTAAATCATTACTTTTATATTTTTAAATTTGATTTTTTTGAGATACAGGAAGGGAGAGAGAGAAACATTGATGAGAGAGAAACATCAAATGCCTGCCTTCTGCATGTCCCTTCCTAGGAACTGAGCATGCAACCCAGGCAGGGGCCTCTCAGTGCCTGGGAGAATGCTCAACCAACTGAGCCACACTGGCCAGGGCTTTTGGCACATTTTTAATAGGGGTTGCTTTTTAATTATTGTTGAACTTTGATAGTTCTTTGTATATTTTTGAATATTAGTCCTTTATAACATGTATCTTTTGCAAATACTTTCTCCCAGTCTGTGCCTTGTCTTTTAATCCTCTGAGTATTGTCTTTCTCAGAGCATAACCTTTAATTTTAATGAAGTCTACCTTATCAATTATTTTATGGATTGTGGCTTTGGTGTTTTATCTAAAATATCATCACCATACTAAAAGTAATTTAGATTTTCTCTATGTTATCTACTAGGAGTGTTTAGTTTTGCATTTTACATTTAGGTCAATGGTCCATGTTAAGTAAAATATTGTGAAAGATGTAAAATTTATTTCTAGATTCACTTTTTATATGTGGTTATCCATTCTTTCAGCATCATTTGTTGAAGACACTATCTTTGCTGCATTATATTAACTTTGCTCATTTGTCATAGATCAGTTGACTATATTTATGGATGTCTATTTCTGGATCTCTAATCTTTTCCATTGATCTGTCTACTCTTTCACCAATACCACACTGTCTTGGTTACACTAGCTTTATAGTAATTCCTATAGCTGGTAGCTTCATTCTTCCAACTTTATTCTCCTTCAGTATTGTGTAGGCTATTTTCTCTCTCTCTCTCTCTCTCTCTCTCTCTCTCTCTCTCTCTCTCTCTTTGCTTCTCCATATATACTTGAGAATTAGTTTGTCAATATCCATCTTAATAATATTTAGTATATCTACTATCCATTTACATAAAACATCTCTTCAGTTATTTAGTTAACCTTTGATTTTGTTATTGAGAGTTTTGTAGTTTTCTTCATATAGATCTTGCATATATTTTGTTAAATTTATAACTATGTAATTTGTATTTGTTTTGAATTTCAAATTTTACTTTTTCATTATCGGTATATAGGAAAGCAATTGAGTTATTTTATATTAACTTTGTATCCTGCAAACTTGCTATAAATTGTTTTTCATTATCGGTATATAGGAAAGCAATTGAGTTATTTTATATTAACTTTGTATCCTGCAAACTTGCTATAAATCTTGGATATTTTTTGTTGATTCTTTCAGGTTGTCTACATAGACAGTAATGCCATCTGTGAACAAAAGAGTTTTATGTCTTTGTTTCCAGTCTGAATATTTTTTGTTGTCTTTCCTTGTCTTACCAATTTATCAAGGACTTCCAGTGCAGTGTTAAAAAGGAGTAGTGAAAGGGGACAGCGTAGCCTTTCATTCAATCTTAGTGGGAAGGCTTGAGTTTTTCATCAGTTATGAGGTTAGCTGTACAGAAAGGTTCTCCTCCTAATTCACGGATTTTTTTTTTTTTTTTTTTTTTTTTTACCATAAATCGTTTCTGGATGGTGTCAAAAGTATCAAATCCTTTTTCTGCTGCTAAGAGCATGTAAATTTTTTTTAGCCTGTTGATATGATGGATTACATTAATTGACTTTTAAGTCTTGAACCAGCCTTATATACCTTGGTTAAACCCTACTTGGTTGTGGTGCATAATTAATTCTATTTATACTTTTTTGGATTCAGTTTGCCAATTTTTGTTGTTGTTGCAGATTTTAGCATCTGTGTTCATTGAAGATATTGGTTTATAGTTTTCTTTCTTATAATGTCTTTTTTGTTTGTTTGTCATTAGACTAATACTGGTCTCATAGAAGGAGTTAGGAAATAGTTTCTCTGCTTCTGCCCTCTTACAGAAATTGTGGGAAATTGCCAAAAGTTGTTTAAGTGTTTGGTAATATTCACCAGTGAACCAATCTGGACCTGCTGCATCCTGTTTTAGAAAATTTTTAATTTATGATTCAATTTCTTTAATAGTTATAGGTCTATTCAAAAATGTCTATTTTTGCATGAGTTTTGGCAGGTTATTTCTTTCAAGGAATTGGTCCTTTCATCTACGTTTTAAAATCTATGGGCATAGGATTGTTCATAGTATTCCTTTATTATCATTTTCCATGGGATATGTAGTTATACCCCATCTTTCATTTTTTTATATTAGTATTTTGTATCCACTTTTTATTTTTCTTATTTTGGCTAATGGCTTACCAATTTTATTGATTTTTACAAAGAACCAGCTCTTGTTTCTGTTGATTTCCTGTTTTCAATTTCTTTGATTTTTATTCTAATTCTTCTTTTTTCTTCTTACTTTGGATGGAATTACTTTTTCTAGTTTCCTAAGGTATAAGTTTATATTATTGATTTTTAGACCTTTCTTCTTTTTGTAGAGTATAGAGGTCTGAGCACCCAATTCCTATGTATGGAGTGGTAGTTTCCCCCACACCTCTAAGCAGTTCTCTGCTATAGCACCTCTTTGTCATACAATTTAACTCAATTCTCACACTATTTACATGGAGATAGTTTCAGATTTTACAGGTTATTAAGAGCTCAGTCACACAAGACTGCCCTTACCCTCCCCCCCCCCCCCGCCATTTCAGATTCTAGTTGCAAGCCAGATTATCACCTGTGCTTCTGATTAACTGACTATAGATTGGCAGTTCCAACAGGTTCTGGTTGGACTTGAGATGTAAATAGCAAGTTCAGGTTATTACCTGTATTTCTTACCAACTGACTATAAATCAGAGGTTCCCACAATCCCCCCTTGGGTTTGATTAATTTGCTAGAGTGGCTCACACAGCTCAGAGAAACATTTTACTTACTGATTACTGGTTTATTTTAAAAGTATACGATAAAGGATGCTGATGATTATCCAAATGGAAGAGATTCTTAGGGCAAGGTATGGGGAAAATTCCTGGAGCTTTAGTTCCCAGGTATGTCACTCTCCAAGCACCTCCACATGTTCATCAACCCTTTTCTTTTGGGTTTTTATGGAGGCTTCATTACATAGGCATGAATAATTAAATCATTGTCCACTGGTGATTAAGCAATCTCCAATTTTCCCTCCCTGGAGATTAGGGAGAGTGATGGAGTCTGGACATTCCAACACACTAATCACATGGTTGGCTCCACAGCGACTAGGTCCCATTCTTAGGCAAGTTCCAAAATTTACCTCATTAACATAGCTAAAGACAGCTATAATTGTTCTGATCACTTAGAACATTTCAAGGACTTTAGGAGCTCTGTGCCAGATATTGGGGAGAAGACCAAATGTATTTATTATAAGTCATTATCATATTACGTTATGAATTTACCTATATGCATTGCTTTAATTTCATTCCACAAATTGGTAAATTGTGGTTTCATTTAAAATATTTTTAATATCTCATGATTCTTTTTTTTACCCAGGTATTACTTAGAAATGTGCTGTTTAATTTGTACTTCTTATGGGATTTTCCAGTTATCTGTTATTTCTACTTAATTCCACTATGATCTGAGTATAGATATTGTATGCTTTCTATTTTTTTTTTAATTTGTAAGATGTGATTTGTGATCCAGAAGGTGATCTGTCTTAGTGAATGTTTCATGTGAGCTTGATAGGAATGCTTATTTTGCTGCTGTTGGATGAAGTCATGTATAGATGTCAGTTATCTCCAGTGGTTTGTTAGTATTGTTGAGTTCAACTATATCCTGATTTTCTGCCTACTGTATTTGTCCTTTTGTCAGAGAGGAGTGTTGAAGTCTCTAACTATCATAGTGGATTCATTTCTTTCTCGTAGTTATAGCAGTTTTTGCATCATCTGGGTTGATGCTCTTGCACCTTGAGAATTCTTATGTCTATTCAGAAAATTGACCCTTTTAACATCATGCAATGCCCTTCTCAATCTTTGCTAATTTTCCTTGATTTGAAGACTGTTCTGTCTGAACAGTTATTTTAAATAAACTTATAAGATTACTTTAGATGAAATAATAGAAGTTTTTATTATTATTTCTTCAGTGTTCTTTCTTTATGTAGATCCAAGTTTCTGACCTATGTTGTTTTCTTTCTCTTTAAAGAATTCCTTTTAACATTTTTTCACAAGTCAGTTCTACTGGAAACAAATTTCCTCAATTTTTGTTTGTTTGTGAGTCTTTATTTATTCTTCACTTTCAAAGGATAATTTTGCAGGGTACAGAAGTTGAGGTTGGTGGGTTTTTTTTCTTGAAGCTTTAAATATTTCACTCCATTCTCTTTATGCTTGTAGGGTTTCTGAGGAAAAGTTGGATGTCATTCTTTTTACTACATTTAAGTTGTCTTTTCCTTCTGGCATATTTCAGGAATTGCTGTTTAACTTTGATTTTCTATAATTTGAAAATGATATGCGTAGGTGTAGTTTTCTTTTCCTTCCCTTTAAAAATTTTTTTAAATTAAGATTTCCATCTCTATGCTTGCATTGCCCCTTTGTTCTTTCATGCTATATATTTTTATCATTCAGAACGCTTAGCATGTTAATTATAGTTGTTTTAAATTCCAATTCTGCTAATTCCAATATCCCAGCCATGTCTGGGTCTTATTCTTGATTTGTCTTTTTAAATTGGAATTTACCTTCTAATTTTTCCTTGATAGTCAGACATTATGTATCTGGAAAAGGAATTGCTATAAATAGGTCTTTAGAAATATGTTGGGGGTGGGAGCACACTATAGTCGTTATAATTGGGTCATTTTGTTTGTTTGTTTTTGTTTTTGACTATTTAAAGTATTACAAATAGTAGTGCATTTGTCTCCTTTTTCCCCCATAGACCTCCCCCCGGCACCTCCCACCTCCTGGCACACGCTCTCACCCCCCTTAGTGCCTGTGTACATTGGTTATGCTTATATGCATGCATGCAAGTCCTTTGGTTGATCTCTTACCCCAGTGGTCGGCAAACTCATTAGTCAACAGAGCCAAATATCAACAGTACAACGATTGACATTTCTTTTGAGAGCCAAATTTTTTAAACTTAAACTTCTTCTAATGCCACTTCTTCAAAATAGACTCGCCCAGGCCGTGGTATTTTGTGGAAGGGGCCAAAGAGCCGCATGTGGCTCACGAGCCGCAGTTTGCCGACCACGGTCTTACCCACACCCCAACCTTCCCCTGCCTTCCCGCTGAAGTTTGAAAGTCTGTTAAATGCTTCTTTGTGTCTGTACCTATTTTTGTTCATTGGTTTATGATGTTCTTTATATTCCACAAATGAGTGAGATCATGTGATATTTATCTTTTTCTGACTGGCCTATTTCGCTTAGCATAATGCTCTCCAGCTCCATCCATGCTATTGCAAATGGTAAGAATTTCCTCTTTTTCACAGCAGCGTAGTATTCCATTGTGTAGATGTACTACAGTTTTCTAATCCACTTATCTGCTGATGGTCACTTAGGCTGTTTCCAAATCTTAGCTATGGTAAATTGTGCTGCTATGAATATAGGGATGCATATATCCTTTCCGATTGGTGTTTCTAGTTTTTTGGAATATATTTCTAGAAGTGGGATCTCTGGGTCAAATGGGAGTCCCGTTTTTAGTTTTTTGAGGAAACTCCATACTGTTCTCCACAGTGGCTGTAGCAGTCTGCATTCCCGACAGCAATGCACGAGGGTACCTTTTTCTCCGCAACCTCGACAGCACTTGTTGTTTGTTGATTTGCTGATGATTGCCATTGTGACATGTGTGAGGTGGTACATCACTGTCGTTTTGATTTGCATCTCTCAGATGAATAGTGACTTTGAACATGTTTTCATATGTCTCTTGGCCTTCCTTATGTCCTCTTTCAAAAAGTATTTAGGTCCTTTGCCCATTTTTTTTATTGGATTGTTTATCTTCCTTTTGTTAAATTGTATGAGTTCCTTATAAATTTTGGAGATTAAACCGTTATTGGAGGTAACATTGGCAAATATGTTCTCCCATGCAGTGGGCTTTCTTAATGTTTTGTTGATGGTTTCTTTTGCTGTGCAGAAACTTTTGATTTTGATGTAGTCCCATTTCTTTATTTTCTTCTAAGTTTCTATTGCCCTAGGAGCTGTATTGATAAAGATATTGCTATGACAAATGTCTGCTATTTTACTTCCTATGGCTTCTTCTATGATATTTATGGTTTCCTGTCTTACGTTTAAGTCATTTATCCATTTTGAGTTCATTTTTGTGTATGGTGTAAGTTGGTGATCTAGTTTCATTTTTTTGCATGTATCTGTCCAACTTTCCCAGCACTATTTATTGAATAGACTGTATTGACTCCATTGAATTCTCTTGCCTCCTTTTCCAATATTTTTTGAGCATATTGACTTGGTTCTATTTCGAGGTTCTCTGTTCTGTTTCGTTGGTTTATATGTCTGTTCTTTTGCCAGTACCAGGCAGTTTTGAGAAACTTGGCTTTGTAATATAGCTTGATGTCTGGTATTTTGATCCCTCCAACTTTGTTCTTCTTTCTCAGGATGCTGTGGCTATTCGGGGAGTTTTTTTTCCATATGAATTTTTGGAGAGTTTGTTCTAGGTCTATGAAATATGCTGTTGGTATATTAATGAGGATTGCTTTAAAACTATAGATTGCTTTGGATAGTATGGACATTTTAATGATGTTGATTCTACCAATCCATGAACATGGTATGGTCTACCATTTGTTTATGTCTTCCTCTGTCTTTTTTCAATGTCCTGTAGTTTTCCAAGTATAGGTCCGCTATCGCTTTAGATAAGTTTATTCCTAGGTATCTTAATT
Organism: Cnephaeus nilssonii; assembly: GCF_951640355.1. Taxonomy (NCBI): domain Eukaryota; kingdom Metazoa; phylum Chordata; class Mammalia; order Chiroptera; family Vespertilionidae; genus Cnephaeus; species Cnephaeus nilssonii. Next base: position 98,161,552 of record NC_137079.1, read on the forward strand.
TTTTTGTTGCATTGGTAAATTGGATTATTTTTTTAGTTTCTCTTTCTGTGATTAATTATCTATAATAATTAAAGCATAATATGCAAATGGACTGAATGGCGGAACAGCGGAATGACTCTCTGGACGTCCTTCTGGATCAGGCCAGGGCTGAGAGTTCCGAAGCAACCGGCTGCATACGCCGAGGCAGACGGGACTGTGAATGTCTACTCTTTTTTCTTTTCCTTTATTGATTAAAGTATTACATATGTGCCCTTATCCAACCATTGCCCTCCCACCCCCCACTCATGCCCTCACACCCCTGGTGTCTGTGTCCATTGGTTAGGCTTATATGCATGCATACAAGTCCTTTGGTTGATCTCTGCCCCGTACACCTACCCTGTCCTACATTCCCTCTGAGATTTGATGGTCTGAATGATGATTCTCTGTCTCTGGATCTGTTATTGCTCATCAGTTTATGTTGTTCATTATATTCCACAAATGAGTGAGATCATGTGATATTTATCTTTCTCTGACTGGCTTATTTTGCTTAGCATAATGCTCTCCAGTTCCATCCATGCTTTTGCAAATGGTAAAAATTCCTTCTTTTTTCCTGCAGCATAGTATTCCATTGTGTAGATGTACCACAGTTTTTTAATCCACTCATCTGCTGATGGGCACTTATGCTGTTTCCAAATCTTAGGTGTTGCAAATTGTGTTGCTGTGAACATAGGGGTGCATGTATCCTTTCTGATTGGTGTTTCTAGTTTCTTGGACTATATTCCTTGAAGTGGGATCACTGGGTCAAATGGGAGTTCCATTTTTTCGTTTTTTGAGGAAACTCCATACTGTTCTCCACAGTGGCTGCACCAGTCTGCAATCGCACCAGCAGTGCACGAGGGTCCCTTTTACTCTGCATCCTCGCCAGCATATTTCACAGACCTAGAACGAACTCTCTAAAGATTCATCTGGAATGAAAAAAGACCCTGAATAGCTGCAGCAATCCTGAGAAAGAAGAAGAAAATAGGAGGGATATCAATACCAGATATCAAGCTGTTTTACAAAGCCACTGTTCTCAAAACTGACTTGTACTAGCACCAGAACAGACATATAGATCAGTGGAATAGAATAGAGAACCGAGAAATCGACCCAAACCACTATGCCCAATTAATACTTGCAAAGGAGGCAAGAACATACAATGGAGTCAAGACAGTCTCTTCAATAAATGGTTTTGGGAAAATTGGACAGATACATGCAAAAAAGTGAAACTAGATCACCAACTTACACCATACACAAAAATAAACTCAAAATGAATAAAGGACTTAAATGTAAGATAGGAAACCATAAAAAGAGGAATCCACAGGCAGCAAAATCTCAGACATATGCTGAAGCAATATCTTCACTGATACAGCTCCTAGGGCAATAGAAACTAAAGAGAAAATAAAGTAATGGGACTACCTCAAAATAAAAATCTTCTGCACAGCAAAAGAAACCATCAACAAAACAACAAGAAAGCCCACTGCATAGGAGAACATATTTGCCAATGTTATGTCCGATAAGGGTTTAATCTCCAACATTTACAGGGAACTCATACAACTTAGCAAAAGGAAGATAAACAACCCAATCAACAAATGGGCAATGAACCTAAATAGATACTTTTCGAAAAAAGACAGAAGGAAGGCCAAGAGACATATGAAAACATGCTGAAAGTCATTTATCATCTGAGAGATGCAAATCAAAACAACAGTGAGGTACCATCTCACACCTGTCAGAATGGCTATCATCAACAAATCAACAAATGACAAACGAAGTCCTACTCTATCACGAAATTTGTGCATAGGGCCTCTAGTTGGTTTATAAAAAAGCCATAGATTTGTGGGTGTTAATTTTGTATCCTGCTACTTTGCCAAATTCATTTATTAGGTCTAGTAGTTCTTTGATGGAGTCTTTGGGTTTTCTATGTATAATATCATGTCATCTGCGAATGATGACAATTTTACTACTTTTTTTCCAATTTGGATGCCTTTTATTTCTTCTTCTTTGTCTGATCGCCATGGCTAGTACTTCTAGGACTATGTTAAACAGCAGTGGTGAGAGTGGACATGCCTGTCTTGTTCTTATTCTTAGGGGAAATGTTTTTTTTGTTTGTTTGTTTTTGTTTTTTGCAAATTGAGTATGATATTGGCTGCAGGTTTGTCATATATGGCTTTTATTATGTTGAGGTATGATCCCTCTATTCCCACCTGGTTGAGAGTTTTTATCACGAAAGTGTGTTGGATTTTGTCAAATGCTTTCTCTGCATCAATTGATACGATTATATGGTTTTTATCTTTCAACTATAGGCCCGGTTCACGAAATTCGTGCACGGGGGCGGGGAGGTGTCCCTCAGCCCAGCTTGCACCCTCTCCAATCTGGGACCCCTTGAGGGATGTCCGACTGCCCGTTTAGGCCCGATCATACCGGACATCCCTCTGACAATCCAGGACTGCTGGCTCCCAACTGCTCGCCTGCCTGCCTTCCTGATTTCCCCTAACCGCTTCTGCCTGCCAGCCTGATCACCCCCTACCCACTCCCATGCCAGCCTGATTGATGTCTAACTGCTCCCCTGCCAGCCTGGGCAGTTGGGGGTGATCATTCTGGCAGGGAAGCAGTGAGGCGTCAATCAGGCTGGCAGGGGAGCGGTTAGGGGGCGATCAGGCTGGCAGGCAGAAATGGTAAGGAGCAATCAGGCAGGCAAGCAGGTGAGCATTTAGAACCCAGCAGGGATTGGGCCTAAACCTACAGTCAGATATCCCCCGAAGGGTCCTATACTGGAAAGGGTGCAGGCCGGGATGTTGGACACCTCCCTTCTGTGCACGAATTTCGTGCAACTGGCCTCTAGTTTCTAATATTATGCCATTGTGATCGGAGAAGATGCCGAATATGATTTCAATCTTCTTGAATTTGAAGAGACTTTGCCTGAGTCCCAAAATGTGGTCTATCGTTGAAAATGTCCCATGTGCACTTGAGAATAGTGTATATTCTGTAGCTTTGTGATGGAATGTGCTGAAGATGTCAATTAAGTCCATCTCATCTAGTGAGTCATTTAGGATTACTGTTTCTTTGCTGATTTTTTTTTTCTAGAGGATTTATACAGTGATGTTAATGGGATATTAAAGTCCCCTACTATGATTGTATTGCTGTCAATCTCTCCCTTGATATTTTCCACAAGTTTTTTTTATGTATTTGGGTGCTCCTGCATTGGGTGCATATATGTTTACCAGAGTTATGTCATCTTGTTGTATCGATCCCTTTAGTATTATGTAGTTGCATTCCTTGTGTCATGTTATGGCCTTCACTTTGAGGTCTATTTTGTCAGATATAAGTGTTGCTACCCAGCTTTTTTTTTTTTCATTTTCATTTGCCTGAAAGTTATTTTTCCATCCCTTCATTTTCAGTGTGTGGGAATCCCTTGTTCTGAAGTGGACCTCTTGTAGACAGCATATATCTGGGTCATGTTTTCTTGTGCATTCAGTCACTCGATAGCTTTTGATTGGAGCATTTACGTTTAACCTTTTGCACTCGGATGTCGAGTGTGACTTGACACGGTTAGCATCGGTAGCAGCTCATATGTCGAATTGTATTGAATGTATCAATAATTTGAAATATAAAAAATCCAAATAATTAAGTTTGTATGAAAAGAAACTCCAGTTTTTTATTCTACTGCCGCGCTTTGTAAAATCTGGGGTATTTAAAAAATTAAATCCCGAGTAGAATAAAGGAATCGAGAAAAAAGCAAGCGAGTGCAAAGGGTTAATGTTATTATTGATAGGTACTTGTACTGTGTGCGGCTAGCCATTTTTATTCTCTATGCCTGTTTCTTCTTCCCTTTCTATTTCTTCTTTTTACAACAGTCTCTCTAGAATTTCTTGCATTCCTGGTTTGGTGTAGTGATAAACTTCCTCAGTCTTTTTGTTGTTGTTGTTGTTGGTGTGTGTGTGTGTGTGTGTGTGTGTGTGTGTCTCCCGATTTCCCCTTCAATTTTGATTGATAGTCTTGCTGGATAGAGTTTTCTTGGATTCTGTCCCTTGCTGTGTATCACTTTGTATACTTCATTCCATTCCCTTCTGGCCTGATGTTTTTCTCTTGAGTAATCATTTGATAATCTGTTGGGAGATCCTTTGTAGGTAACTCTCTGTCTCTCTATTGCAGCCCTTAAGATTCTTCTTTGTTGTTAACGATTTCCATGGTAATTAAGATATGTCTTGGTGTGGGTCTTTTGTGGTTCATCTTGTTTGGAACTCTCTGTGCTTGTGTAACATTTTTCTTCCCCAAATCTGGGATGTTTTCTGACATTATTTCTTCAAATAGGTTTTCTAATCCTTGCTGCTCTTCTTGTCCTTCTGGCAGCCCTATTATATGTATGTAACTTCGTTTCATGCTGTTCCAATGCTCCCTTAGGCTGTCTTCCTGCTTTTTAAATTTTTTCTCCAATTGCTGTTTAGACTGTGCTTTTTTTCCCACCTTATTTTCTAACTCAATAATTCGGTCCTTCGCTTATCCTAGTCTACTGTTGAAACCTTCCATTGTGTTTTTAATTATAGCTGTATCACTATTGATTCCCTTCTGATTTTTACATAGGTTGTTGATTTTCTTGTCCATCTGGTTTATGAACTGTAGGACTATTACTCTAAATTCTTTTCCCAACATATTGCATGCCTCTCTTTCATTTAGTCCCTATCTTGGCAGTGCCTCCTTTTTTCCTTTGGGGATTATTTTGTTGTCTTCCCTTTTTTGCTATCACCAGATGGTTCAAGTGTCGAGTTGCAAGAATCTGAGCTGCGTGCAGTGGGAGCATCGTGCAACCCAAGTGTCACTGAAGAGCTCTGGCACCGTGACTCAGCTGTTGTGGATCGGCGGCAGCTGTGCATGCCGAGAATTAGAGTTCCTGCATGCTCTGAGAATCAGAATCACTGGTGCCTAGCTAGGCCTCATGCGTGTGCCAAGCATCAGAGTCCTTGCAAGAATGCACCAAGAATCAGAGTCACTGGTGCTCGGTGCGGCCTCGTGTGTGCGCACTGAGAATCAGAGTTCCCATGTTCCTAAACAGGCAGTCAGGCATCCCTCTCACAATCCAGGACTGCTGGCTCCCAACTGCTCGCCTGCCTGCCTTCCTGATTGCCCCAAACCGCTTCTGCCTGCCAGCCTGATCACCCCCTAACCACTCTCCTACCAGCCTGATTGATGCCTAACCACTCCCCTGCCAGCCTGATTGCCCCTAACTGCCCTCCCCTGCAGGCTTGGTCACCCCTAACTGCCCTCCCTTGCAGGCCTGGTCATCCCTAACTGCCCTTCCCTGTAGTCCTGGTCCCCCCCAAACCTGCTGTCCTCTGCAGGCCTGTGTCCCCCCCAACTGCCCTTCCCTGCAGGCCCGGTCACCCCCAACTTCCCTCCTCTGTTGGCCTGGTCACCCCTAACTGCCCTCCTCTGCTGGCCTTGTCACCCGCAACTGCCTTCCCTTGCAGGCCTGGTCCTTCCCAACTGCCCTCCCCTGCTGGCCATCTTGTGGCGGCCATCTTTGACCACATTGGGGCAGCTATCTTGTATGTTGGAGTGATGGTCAATTTGCATATTACTCCTTTAATAGATAGGAAGATAGGATAGAGGCTGGTGCATGGGTGGGGGCCAGTTGGTTTACCTTGAAGGGTGTCCCGGGTCAAGGTGGGGGTTCCCTTGTGGCGTGGGGTGGCCTAGGTGAGGGGTCTGTGGTGGTTTGCAGGCTGGCCAAGCCCCCCGGTGACCCAAGCGGAGGCCCTGGTATCTGGGATTTATTTATCTTCTATAATTAAAACTTTGTAGCCTTGAGCAGAGGCCAGGGCAGGCCAGGAAGCTTGGCTTCCTCCATTGCCGGGGAAACCCAATTCTCCTGCTCACTCCATGGCCGCAGCCATTTTTGTTGGGATTTATTTATCTTCTACAATTGAAACTTTGTAGCCTTGAATGGAGTCCAGGGCCGACCATAGTGGGCAAAAAGCTTGGCTTCCTCCATTGCCGGGTAAACTCAGGCCTCCTGCTCGCTCCATGGCTGCAGCCGTCTTGGTTGGGTTGATTTGCATACTCACTCCTGATTGGCTGGTGGGCGTGGCTTGTGGGCGTAGCGGAGGTACGGTCAATTTGCATGTTTCTCTTTTATTAGTGTAGATGATAAGCAGATTAGAAAATTATTGGACATACAGGGTTGGCAAAAGTAGGTTTACAGTTGTTCATATGGAAAATAATTCAATGATAAATAACAAGAATGAACTCTGCATTTCTCATACTCACAACTGTAAACCTACTTTTGCCACAACATGTTATGTAGAGCCCAAGTGTCAAGTAATTATTTCAGCTTTCTGTGTATTCAGCTGTTTAAACATATTTTTTCCCTTTATTTTGTAATTTCAGCACATCTAGGGTATATTTTTTATCCTGCTTCTGTTAAGTAGGCTGAGGGTTGGCTGAAAGTAGAGACAGCACCAGATAAAGCACTGACCAGTTGGCTTCCCTGCAGTAGCATGCTTTCATCATGAAGGGCATTATATATATAGTTAAGATTTCAAAAAAAAAATTTCACATGTTTAGTTATAATCTTTCTAATTTTTCTTTGAAGTTTTTAATTTTTTTAAGTGTAGGAAGTTATAGCATCAAATTTCTAAAGTATTCATGTATTACTATAGTGTTGCTGCTATTTGTTACACATCCAGGGAAGTTTTCATAAAGAGACTAGGGAATTTACTAGTAGAGTATTGAAGTGGCTGTTTGTCATTTGAGGTCAAATTGCAAACTGTTAGGCTTTGAGCGTTTTTTTGTTTTGTTTTACATTGGAGCCTTTTCAGTTAATATCTATCAGCCATTTTATAGACATTATGAATGGAGCTGATCAAAAGACTCTTGTTCTCAAATTATGTAAATACTGGTAGATATTACGTAATAACACATCATGTCATAACGGGTTTATAATTAATTTGTTTACATGATCAATTTTTTAAATTGTTTCTTTGATAAGACAAATTGTTATACCTTTCAGTTCACACTTTAATAAACTTCTATGTTTTTAGGCTGTGAATATATTTTGTCAGAAATAAAATAGGCTAATGAAATATAAAATCAAAGTTTGTTACCAAATAAAGGTAAAAATGTGTTACAGCTTGACAAACTTTTAATAGAGCCTTTTAAGACTGCTCTTAAATAGCCATGATAGAGGTAGCAATTGAATTAATATGGCGGCCTGTCTCATATCAGGTTGAAAGAAAAGAGAGAGATTACAGAGGCGAGATTTCATGGCGAAGTGCATGCGCAGTGATTTCATGTGCTACCCATTGTATTCCATCCATCCTTACATTTTATTGTGCTGCATTTCACTCTTTTCCTTTTTTGACTTGCAGATAAATGTATTTTACTTAATTTAGCATATATCTCCACTTGATGTCTTATTTGATGAATGTAACAGTTTGTGTACCAGGATTCATTGCATATGTAGGCAGGTAGGCAATGGTTTTTTGAGATAGTATCTTCAGGAATATATTGTCTAAAAGTGACAGCTAAATGTACCTGGAGTTGGAAACTTTGGGTTTGGGCATTTCTAATTTTGAACTGTGAAAAAATTTAACTCTTCTAACTTACTGTGAGAATTTTTGTGTGTGTATGTTGCTGAAAATTGTGTTGAGTATGAAATTATCTTGAGTATGGACTTGAATTGATTTCTTTTACAGTTTTATTCTTGCTATGATCACTCTCATCTCCAAAGAGTTTTGTAGTGGAAAAAAAACTAGTATTAAAACTATAGTATTAGCCCTAACCGGTTTGGCTCAGTGGATAGAGCATTGGCCTGTGGACTGAGGGGTCCCAGGTTCGATTCCGGTCAAGGACATGTACTTTGGTTGCGGGCACATCCCCAGTAGGGGGTGTGCAGGAGTCAGCTGATGTTTTTCTCTCATCGATGTTTCTAATTCTCTATCCCTCTCCCTTCCTCTCTGTAAAAAATCAATAAAATATATTTTTTTAAAACTATAGTATTAGATATTTTATGTAAGTTTATCTTTTGCAAGATTTCAATCTATTTCAATACTAAAGACATGAAACTTTATGAAAAAGCCAAAAGACCCTCCCCTTACCGGCACCTTAAATCTTATTAGGACTTGATCTACTTCTGAATTTATTCTGACAGTTACTTTGCTTGTAGTGAGTGTTTTTTAAAGATTAAAAACATTTTTATAAAGGTATGTGTTGAATCTCTGAGTGAATATAGAATATTTTATTTTAACTCTATTCCATTCTTAATATATTTAAACAACTCATCAAACTGAGGTACTTGCTTGTACAAAGCAAATTGAAAAGTGAATTTCTGTATTCTAATAACTGCTTTTGAACTGAACATAGGTTATATATTTAATATTAATCATTTCAGTAATAAAGTAGGTCTATCTATATGATATATTTTATCTTTAAATAATACAGTACCTCAATAAAACTTCTGTGATCATATCACATAAGTTATCCACATTAGTTACTTTAAAAAATAAATAAAGGGCAAATTAGAATGGATGAAATAATATTAAAATCAAGTAAAATCTACAGTTATATAAATTTTAATGGAACCTAAATATAGTCATATTTTTATTAGAAACATAATTTAGTTACATTTTTACATAGTTATTAAAATTCTTAGGTATTTATGGGCCAAGACTGATTGTGTGTGTGTGTGTGTGTGTGTGTGTGTGTGTGTGTGTGTGTTTTAAGATAATATGGGCCAGAAAGCTCTGGAGATTTTAATAAATATAGCAAGTTGTTAAATGTATTATACTATTTTTTTCAATTTTCCTAAGGTCTAGACCTTTATAAGTATGACACTTGAAATAAACATTATTTCCTAGTTTACTTGAAGCTTATTAAAAATTGAAAGATTGTTATTATTTTTAAGAAATAACCCTAAAGATACTTAGTGTCATTTTCCTTAAAAGGAGACAGAATTAAAAACCCATTAACTGTTTCTGAAGTGGAATTGCTATGTACAGAACATGTGTTACAATGTCTATTGAAAAGTTTAGCAGTTTTACCTTATGAGATAAAAATCAGAGTACTTTTTATCTATCAAGTAAAAAAATTCTGTGAACATCTCTTTCTAGCAATTGATACACTTTTCAAGAGAATTATCTCGTTTTGGCTGACACAGATACTTACTTTTGATTTATCCTATATATTTAGATCTTCTACAGTTGAACTGATGTGTCTAGACAGGAAGTGGTATGTAGGAGATATAGGAATGGGCTGAAGTATCCTTTATATTTGCCTTTGTATCTAGGGGAGTTGGAAATAGGCAAGAATGGAGAGAAATTTTGTATGGCAGTACACAGAATTTTGCAAGTTTATTGTGAGCCCTGCAGCAATCCGATGCATTTTAGTTACTGGTAAGTTTGTTAAATTATGTTTGAAAATGTACCTCTTCGAAGATGGCCATCTATTTACTATTACATCTACCATGCCAAATATATCTATTTTAAAGATTTAAGAAAGATATGGTATTGCTATTGCATTGGGTCTTAGGTATAAATGAATAATACCTTTGTTAGTGAATGAATTTGACTTTTTAATTCTTGTCATAGTTAAAATAGAAGTGAAATTAATATTATATGGATAGATTATATTGTGTTAAGATTTTGGAAAAATAAAATTAATATTTCTGGTTTTGTAATGAAACTCTAGTGTGTTTAGAAGTCTGAGTTAATTCATTAGATTGTTGCTAAAGAGTTGTCTTTCTGACATAAAAGAATAAGAAAAGCCATGGCATCCTTGTAATTTTATATGGGTCTACATAGGAGGAAGATTTATCATAAGAAATACTTTTTGCATTTTTTTATGGACCATAGGGACCATAGTGATGCTTTTCTGGTCTTTTTGGCAGTGCTGATGTTTAGGAATCCTAGTCATCTTCCTCTCTAAATCACTAACTCAGATGTAGTTTAAAACTCCATGAACAGATTAGGAAATTGTGTGATCTCTATGCAATCGCTGTCTTCATTCTTTTCACACATGTAGGCAGAAGTATTATGTATAACATTTCTTAAGCAGTTATTTGTGAAGTGGCTTTGACTATTGATACAATTCATTTAAAATGGACTAGATTGTTTTTAATAGCTGTTCTTTTTTACAGAAACATTTAAAAAATCCCAAGGAATTCCTTGGGAGTTGTGTTTTTCTTGTAAATATCTACCTTTGATTTTTAGGACAGAGTAAAACAATATCATTGTTTTGTAATAGTAGTTTACTTGTTTTTGTGGCTTAAAGATACAGGGCCAAATAATGTAATAGAATATTAATTTCCTGTAATGAAGTACTTTATTTTCAAATGTACTATATACTTTTATATAGTACATTTAAAAATAAATCTGTTAAACTCTTGATTTTTACAATAATGATAATTTTTGGTAATTATTTTTATGAGAATACTTTTCTAATTTGAACAAGTATAGCCTCACTGTTAGAGAAAAGTGTTGTTTGTAATTTTTATTGAAATCAGAAGAGCAACCCCCAGGTAGGTCAGGTAAGTGCCCATGACGCTCAAACCACTGAACCCTGCCGGCCAGGGCTCTCTGGATATTTTTTTACAAAAGTAATTTTTTTAATAACTCCAAAGAATATAATAACTTTAGATTATTTGGGGGGGGGGCCTTAGTAATTTTCAAGTTTTCCTCACTACCAGATTTTCTAATTTCTTTTAGGAATGAGTACTTGTGTGTTAAAATATATTTAGAAATTTGAGGCTTTACCCATGCTTGTGTATATAAATAAGGAATTTAGGGTCCTTGTAAAGCACTTTAAATAGATATTATTTTAATAGGTGGTAAAGTCTGGCTTATAATCATTTATTGCTATAAATTATGGTAACATATAACTAGAAATGCTGTCATGTATGAATGCTGCTGTTTGAAAATTGTTCTATGTAATTTTCTGAATATATTACCACAGCTTAATAAATTGCAATACTTTCTTTTTCTTTTGTTTCTTCATTCAGTTACCACATCAAGTGTTTTATGTTTGTCTGGCACATATCTTTATGTGCTTTTATGTGTTGTATATACATTGTGTTACTGTCACTTTTCATTTTAATATCACATAAATCATTTATTTTCTCTGCTCTCATGAACTTTCCTGAGGGCACATAGGGACATAAGTAACATGTTTCATGTGTCTCCGGATATATATTTTTTATTGACCCTTACTCAGAAGTGAGGATATTTTTTCCATTGATTTTTTTTTTTTTTTTTAGAGAGAGAGATAAACATCAGTGTGAAAGAGACACATCCATTGGTTGGTTGCCTCCCACATGTGCCCTGACTAAGGACAGGAAGGGGGTGTGGGAGTGGGGGCTTGGGGAGGGGTTAAACCTGCAACCTCCAGGTAGGTCTGGTAGGTGCCCATGACCAGTAGTTGAACCTGTGATCCTCTAGTGTGCAGGCTGACGCTCTAACCACTGAACCCTGCTGGCCAGGGCTCTCTGGATAATTTATAAAAAAATAATTAAAAAAAATAGGTCTAAATGAAAGGTTTATTTAAAAAATCAATGTGTGCTTCCAAAACAATCTTATATACCTATTTAAAATTCTCTAAGATAGCACGTTCTTTAAAGATATGATAAAGTCTTTATTATGATGAAGTGACATATTTTGGGGTGTGTTTCTTATGTTAAATTTATTTGAAACAGGGAATATATATGTGTATAGGTAAACTTAGATGTTTTGCCTTAGAACATAAAAAAATATACAGTTTGTTGATTTATGATATTTAATTTTAAATAGATGAATCTAGTTTTCTCATGTTTATAAGAAATATATTATTGCATAACGTAAGGTATAATAGTCATTTTCAGCAAAACAGAGGTTCGATTTAAATGTGGTTATCTTTTGTCATAAAAATATTGAAATTGAAAACTATAATCAACAGTTGATGATTATATAATGAAATTATCTGTACTTTGCAGTGCTACTCTTTTGGCTTTCCTGGTTGAACTGCTTAAAAGTTCAGTAGCCATGCAAGAACAGATGCTGGGTGGAAAAGGCTTTTTAGTCATTGGCTACTTACTTGAAAAGGTAAGTGACATGTAATGATGATTTTATTGTGTAGCCTACAAAGATGTACAACTGACACTCACTAATTATAGTTTTTCTATAGTTTCCTTTTTCATTAACTATAGAGAGGCTATATTTTAGGCTAATTCATAAGCATTTTTATATTATACACCTAGATGTAAGTGTAGACATTGAACTAAATTAGGTTAGAAATTTATATAATTAAGAAATTCTGAGTGAAAATAGAAACTAAAAAAGATATTTCATCTGCTTTTCTTTAAAGTTATAAGTTTGTTCTTAATTCTTTTTAAATTATGGAAACTGTTTTCCTATATCTTGAGTATTGATAATTACCTAGATTTATCTGAAATTACATTTTACATAAATGAGATTCTATAAAATGTCTTTGCCACATAACTGCACATGACACAGTAACTATCAGGAGCTACCCCTTACATAAACTTGTCATTTATTTACTAATGTTTTATCGGCATAATTTTAAAGTGAGCTTTTTTTTTTTAATCCTCACCCAAGGAAATTTTTCCATTGACAATCAGAGAGAGTGGAATAGAGAGGGAAAGACAGAAACATCGATGAGAGAGAGACACATTGATTAGTTGCCTCCTACATGAGCCCCGACCAGGGCCCGGGCCAGGGAGGAGCCTGCATCCAGGTATATGCCCTTGACTGGAATCAAACCTGGCACCCTTCGGGCCGCAGGCCTACACTCTGTACACTGAGCAAAACTGGCTAGGGCTGAAGTGAGCATTTTTTTACACTAAAACTTAGCTTAAAATTAGAAATATTGTGAAAACACTTCAATTCAAATAAATAGAATTCAGTACTTTCTCTTTCTCAGAATTAAGGTTCTTAATATTATACTGTCAATTTAGTGAGTAAAAATATTTTCTTGTTGTGGTTTTTATTTACATTTTTAAATTTTGAATAATATTGGATATATATATATATATATATATATATATATATATGTGTATGTGTGTGTGTGTGTGTGTGTGTGTGTGTGTATGTGTGTATATTGGACATTCTTCATTTCTCTTTTATGAAGTGCTTATTTATTCCTTTGCCAATTTTCCATATTACCTTCAAGACCCCTACTCCTAGGCAGTCTGTGATCTACTTTTTGTCTCTGATCTTATGTATTATAGATTTTTCTTGTAAGTGGAATCATATAGTAGTTGTCCTTTTGTAAATGGCTTATTTCACTAAGCATAATGTTTACAAAATTCATTGTTGTAGCATATATCAGAACTTCATTTCTTTTTCTGACTTAACAGAATTCCATCATATGTATTTATTGCATTTTCTCTATCTATTAATCTGTCAATGGATATTTGTATTGTTTCTATCTTTTGGCTACTATAAATAACTAGAGGCCCGGTGCACGAAATTCGTGCACGGGGGTGTATGTCCCTCAGCCCAGCCTGCACCCTCTCCAATCTGGGACCCGTCGAGGGATGTCCGACTGCCCGTTTAGGCCCGATCCCGGTAGGATATGGATCCTAACTGCTGGCTCCCAACTGCTCGCCTACCAGCCTTCCTGACTGCCCCTAACCACTTCTGCCTGCCAGCCTGATCACCCCCTAACCACTCCGCTGCCAGCCTGATTGATGCCTAACTGCTCCCCTGCCAGCCTGATTGCCCCTAACTGCCCTCCCCTGCAGGCCTGGTAACCCCTAACTGCCATCCCCTGTAGGCCTGGGTCCCCCACAACTGCCCTTCCCTGCAGGCCCGGTCGCCCCCAACTTCCCTCCTCTGCTGGCCTGGACACTCCCAACTGCCATCCCTTGCAGGCTTGGTCCCTCCCAGCTGCCCTCCCCTGCTGGCCTGATCACCCACAACTGCCCTCCCCTGCTGGCCATCTTGTGGTGGCCATCTTGTGTCCACATGGAGGCAGCCATCTTGTGTGTTGGAGTGATGGTCAATTTGCATATTACTCTTTTATTAGATAGGATTCTTTATTAGATGTATGATTTCCAAAGGTTGTGTTCCATTCTGTAGATCACTTTGTGTTATCATTTGCATTTCTCTGATAACAAGTTAAATTTAGCATTTTCATATTTTTATTGTCTTTTTGGTTATCTTCTTTCATTAAAATCTGCAGTATTTGCCTTTTCTCATTTGGATTTTCTATCATTTTTTTATTAAGTTTGGAACTTCTGTATATATCCCAGATATGACTCCTTTGTTGACTATGTATTACAAATATCTCTTCCTCTGTGGCTTGTCTTTTCACTCTCTTAATGGTATTTTTTAATGAACAAAAGTCCTTAACTTTAATATATGTCAAGTTTTCATTTTCTTTTATGATTAACCCATTTTGGATTCTTATGTATGCCAGAACCATAAGACTCAAAATTATGTTTTACTTTACACATTTAGATTTATAGTCAACCTCCAGTTGCATTTTGTATATAGTATGAAGTATAAAGGGCAAAATTTATTCCTCTCTCTCTCTCTCTCCCTCTCTCTCTCTCTCTTCAGGTATATATCCTATATAATAAAAGCCTAGGTGGTGTCACGTGACATTATCACAAGATGGCCACCACAAGATGGTCATCACAAGATGGTCAGCAGGGGAGGGCAGTTGGGGGCTAACAGGCCAGCAGAGGGAGGGGCATTTAGCAGCAACCACGCTGGCAGAGAAGAGCAGTTAGGGCGACCAGGCCTGCATGGGAGGGCAGTTAGGGGCGACTAGGTTGGAAGGGGAGGGCAGTTGAGGGCTACCAGGCCAGTAGGGGAGGGCAGTTGGGGGCCATCAGGCTGGCAGAGGAGGACAGTTGGCGGCGAGATCAGGCCTGCAGGGGAGGGCATTTGGGGGCGAGATCAGGCTGGCAGGTTATTGCAGTTGGGGGTGAGATCAGGCTGGCAGGGGAGGACAGTTGAGGGCAATCCCGCCGTCAGGCGAGGGCAGTTAGGGACGACCAGGCTGGCAGGGGAGGGCAGTTTTGGGGGCGACCAGGCCTGCAGGGGAGGGCAGTTTTGGGGGCGACCAGGCCTGCAGGGGAGGGGAGTTGGGGGCAACCAGGCTATCAGGGGAGGGAAGTTGGGGGTGACCAGGCTGGCAGGGGAGGGTAGTTGGGAGCCATCAGGCTGGCAGAGGAGGGCAGTTGGGAGTGAGATCAGGCCTGCAGGGGAGGGCAATCGGCAATCGGGGGCAATCAGGCTGGCAGAGGAGGGCAGTTGGGGGCCAGCAGGGGAAGGCAGTTGGGAGCGATCAGGCCGGCAGGGGAGGGCAGTTGGGGGCTGACAGGGGAGCAGTTAGGCGTCAATCAGGCCAGCCTGGGAGCAGTTAGGGGGCAATCAGGCTGACAGGCAGAGGTGGTTAGGAGCCAATGATCCTGGAGGGATGTCCGACTGCCGGGATCGGGCCTAAACCGGCAGTCGGATATCCCCTGAGGGGTCTCAGATTGGAGAGGGTGCAGGCCGGGTTGAGGGACACCCCCCCCCCATGCAAGAATTTAGTGCACCGGGCCTCTAGTGTGTAAATAAATAGGTAACTGGGTGACCATGTGTACATTAGGTCATTTCCAGAATCTTACTATTGTGGTATTTTTTTTATCTTTGACGCAGTACAACATTATCTTGATACCTCATAGTGTGCCATCTAGTTTTATTTTTCTTCAAAATTGCCTTGGCTATTCTTGGTCTCTGAACGAGCATATACATCAGCCTTTCAATTTTCACATACAAAAAAATTTTCTAGGGTTTTTATTGTATTACTAGAAGCCCGGTGCACGAAATTCGTGCACGGTAGGGGGTTGTCCCTCAGCCCAGCCTGTACCCTCTCCAATCTGGGACTCCTGGAGGGATGTCCGACTGCCCGTTTAGGCCCGATCTGGTGGATCCTGGTCCGACTACCCGTTTAGGCCCACCAGGATCGGGCCTAAACGGGCAGTCAGACATCCCTCTCACAATCCAGGACTGCTGGCTCCCAACTGCTTGCCTGCCTTCCTTCCTGATTGCCCCTAACCGCTTCTGCCTGCCAGCCTGATCACCCCCTAACCACTCTGCTTCCAGCCTGGTTGATGCTTAACTGCTCCCCTGCCAGCCTGTTTGCCCCCAACTTCCCTCCTCTGCCAGCCTGGTCACCCCTAACTGCCCTCTCCTGCAGTTGATCACCTCCAACTGCCCTCCCTTGCAAGCCTGGTCCCTCTCAACTGCCCTCCCTTGCAGGCCTGGTTCCTCCCAACTGCCCTCCCTTGCAGGCCGGGTGCCTCCCAACTGCCCTCTCCTGCTGGCCATCTTGTGGTGGCCATCTTGTGTCCACATGGGGGCAGGATCTTTGACCACATGGGGGCAGCCATATTGTGTGTTGCAGTGATGATCAATCTATATATTATTCTTTTATTAGATAGGATAGAGGCCTGGTGCACGGGTGGGGGCCAGCTGGTTTGCCCTGAAGGGTGTCACAGATAAGGGTGGGGGTTCCCTTGGGGTGTGGGGTGGCCTGAACGAGGGGCCTGTGGTGGTTTGCAGGCCGGCCACGCCCCCTGGCAACCCAAGGGGAGGCCCTGGTATCTGGAATTTATTTTCTTTCTACAATTGAAACTTTGTAGCCTGGGGCGGAGCCAAGCCTGCTGCTCCCTCCGGGGTGGCAGCCATTTCTGTGGCAGTTAATTCACCTTCTACAATTGAAACTTTGTAGCCTTAAGCGGGTGAGCCCGGCCAGGGTGTGCGGAAAGCTTTGCTTCCCCTGTTGCCGCCGGCAACCCTGGCCTGCTCTCTCAAGCTCCATTCTGCCGCCATTTGTTTGAATTTGTTTACCTTCTATAATTGAAACTTTGTAGCTTGAGTGGAGGCTTAGGCCTGCAACGGCTATGGAAAGCTTGGCTTGCTCTGTTACCTGGGAAACCTTGCTCTCTGTGGCTGTAGCCATCTTGGATTGGGGTTAATTTGCATACTCGCCCTGATTGGCTGGTGGGTGTGGCTTGGCTGGTGGGCGTGGCTTATGTAGCGGAGTGATGGTTAAATTGCATATTACCATTTTATTAGAGAGGATGTTGATTTTTACATTGAATCTTTCAATTCATACACTTCTTATATCATTCTGTTTATTTAGGTGTCTTGATTTCTGTGTAGAAAAATTTTTGCTGAAATTTTTCCTAGATACTTGAGGTTTTACAAATTTCCTTTTTTTTTTTTTAATTTGTCATTGGTACGTAGAAATATAGTTGGTCTTTATATTGATCTTTTATATACTGATCTTGCTATTACTTTATTAAACCTAGTAGTTTGTAGATTTTTTAAAATTCTGTGAAAGCCCTAACCAGTTTTGCTCAGTGGATAGAGCGTCAGCCTGTGGACTGAAGGGTCCCAGGTTCGATTCCTGTCAAGGGCATGTACCTTGGTTGTGGGCACATCCCCAGTAAGGGGTGTGCAGGAGGCAGCTGTTCAATGTTTCTCTCTCATCGATGTTTCTAACTCTCTATCCTTCTCCCTTCCTCCCTGTAAAAAAGAACTAAAATAAAAAAATAAAAATTCTGTTAAAAGTTATATATCTGAGAATGAGAACTTTTTTTCTTTCTGATACTTTTTATGCCTCCCCTCCCTTTGACTAACTGTACTATCTAAGCCATTCAGTATAGTGTCAAATAGAGGTTGCAATGGTGGGCATTCCTAACTTATTTCAGATTTCATGGGCAAAGATTTTAATAATTTTCCACTAAGTAAGATTAGTAGGCTATAAATTACATTTTGTTGATTCTTTAAATCAAGTTAAGAAACTATTTCAAGTTTGCTAAGAGTTTTCTTTATTAAAAACAGGTATTGAATTTTATCAAGTGCCTTTTCTGCATTAGTTGAGATAGTTATAATGTTCCTACATTTTTTTTTATTAGTTTAGTGAATTATATTGATTTTCAAATGTGAAACCATTCTGATATTCCTGGAATCCTGTCTAGCCTTCAATTCATTCTCATTCCAACCAGTTTTCATCTCTTTACTTCCCTTAAAATGGCTATGTGTCACCCATAGGCTTCATGTTCTTTCTTTATGATTCTCAATCTACATCGTACTTGACCTTTTAATAATATTTCAGTTTAACATTCTTTCCTTGAAATGCTTTCTTCAATTGTATTTTGTGACAGTATTCTTTGTTTCTTCTTACCTCCTTGGACTTTTTTTATTCTCTTTGTAGTTCCTCCCCTTGTTTCTAAATTCTAAAGACTGTACTATCTTGTTATCTAATCCTGGAAACCTTTTTACTTTTCTGTTTACATTTAATTGAGTTTATCAGTCCCTTAACTTTTATTATCCTGTAAATACTACATATTCTCAAATATATATCTCAGACCACAATCTTTTCTTTGACTGCTAATCTCTCATATACAGCTCAAGATGGATGTCTAATAAGCATCATAAATATAAATTATCCAAACTTACTTTTTATTTTCCTCTCTAACCTTTAATCGTTCAGTCTTCTCTTAGTTAACAATAACACCATTCAACAAGTACTTCAGACCAAAAATGTTAATCCTTTTTTTAAGAGCATTTTCTTTTTAAATGTATTTTTTATTTTTATTGTTATTGATTTCAGAGCAGAGGGGAGAGGGAGAGAGAGAGACATCAATGATGAGAGAGAATCAATGATTGGCTGCCTTCTGCATGCCCCCTACTGGGCATTGAGCCTGCAAACTGGGCATTTGCCCTTAACCGGAATCAAACTTGGGACCATTCAGTCTGTAGGCTCATGCTCTATTCACTGAGCCAAACTGGCTAGGGCAGTGGTCAGCAAAGCCAAATATCAACAGTACAACGATTGAAATTTCTTTTGAGAACCAAATTTTTTAAACTTAAACTTATTCTAACGCCACTTCTTCAAAATAGACTTGCCCAGGCTGTGGTATTTTGTGGAAGAGCCACACTCAAGGGGCCAAAGAGCCGCATGTGGCTCGCGAGCCGCAGTTTGCCGACCACGGGGCTAGGGCAATGTTAATCCTTTTTTACTCTACTTTTTCACACAGTAAATTCGTACTATCAGCAAATTGTATTGCTTAGTATCAAAATATATCCCGGAATAATAACTACTTTATACTTACTATTCTGCACCTTTCTATATTCTATATATATAAAAGCGTAATATGCAAATCGACCGCCGGCTGAACAACTGGTCACTATGATGTGCACTGACCACCAGGGGGCAGACGCTCAAAACATGAGCTGCCGGCAAACCTCTTGGTCCCTCCCCCCAGCCTGCAGGCTCTGATCGCCCAATGGGGAAGCAGGGGAGGGTGGCGGCAGATGCAGGCAGCGCCAGGCCAAGGTGGGTGTGAGCGAGCGGGGCCCCGATCACCCTGCCAGTTGCCTCAAACACAGGGCAACTGGCGTCAGCGGCAGGGGGGCGGGGACAGCTGCTGGCAACTGGGGAAGATTGGCCCTTATCGCAGGCCAGGCCTAGGGACCCTACCCATGCTAGAATTTCATGTGCTGGGTCTCTAGTACATTGATATTATCTTAGTTCAAATTGCCATCTTTCACCATTGGTTACTCATAGTCCATTTTTCACTTGCATTCAGAGTAAAATTTGTCAGATCTTACAAGTCTATCCTGTTTATAGTAAATTCACAAATTTCTTACTTCTGATAATATATCTTTAACATTCTCCTTTTTGCCTTTTCTTTTGCAGTCATATGAGAGGCCTTGATATTCATCACATTTGGACTGTTTCATGAAAAACTTTTAATGTATTTTGTTTTATTTTGCCAAAATATGAATGACACCATGATTACTCTAAATAGAATAGTAACCCTTCCCTGACCATCAGTATCTGTCTACCCGGCTAATTTTTATAGCACTATTCTGATATATTTTAAAAAATGTTTATTTTCTAGCTTCTTTCACTGGAATGTAGTTTTCGGATTCATGAAAGCAAGGACAATATCTTTTTTTCCTCACTTTATTGCTGTATCCTCGGCACCTAAAAGAGTGACTGACAACAAACATTTGTTGAATAAATGAAATGTACTTACATGCTTCTTTGATTACCTAAAAAGAATATGCTTTCTCAGATTATTCATTATACTGTTATTTATTTATTCATTTAAAATGTATATTGGTTTTTATTGATTTTAGAGAGAGGAAGGGAGAGGGAGAGAGAGCTAGAAACATCAGTGATGAGAGAGAATCATTGATTGGTTGCCTACTGCATGCCCCTTACTGGACATCAAGTCTGCAACCCAGGCATGTGCCCTTTATGGGAATTGAACCTGAGACCCTTCAGTTTGCAGGCCAATGCTCTATCCACTGAGCCCAACTGGCTAGGGCTATACTGTTTTCTTTTTAAATAATCGGCTGCCAGGTGAATAGTATCTATACTAATAAAAGGGTAATATGCTAATTAGACCAGCTAGACCGGACATCTTCTGGACATCTTTCCAGACAAAGCCACGGTGTCGGGGGCCGAGGCAGAGGCAATTAGGGGCGATCACGCAGGCAGGCAAAGAGGTTAGGGGTGATCAGGCCGGCAGGGGAGAGCAGTTAGGGTTGATCAGGCCGGCAGGGGACAGCAGTTAGGGGCGATCAGGCCAGCAGGGGACAGCGGTTAGGGGCAATCAGGCCAGCAGGGGAGAGTGGTTGTGGCAATCAGGCCAGCGGGGGACAGCGGTTAGGGACAATCAGGCCAGCAGGGTTGAATGGCTAGGGGCGATTAGGCCGGCAGGGGACAGCGGTTAGTGGTGATCAGGCCAGCAGGAGAGCAGTTAGGGGCATCTAGCAGGCAGAGGTGCTTAGGGGCGATCAGGCAGGCTGGCAGAGGGGTTAGGGGTGATCAGGCAGGCAGGCGTGTGAGTGATTAAGAGCCAGTGGTCCCAGATTGCAAGAGGGATGTCCAACTGCCAGCAGGTCCCAGATTGGATAGGGTAAAGGCCAGACTGAGGGAACCACCCTTCCCCGTGCTTGAATTTTTTGCACTGGGCCTCTAGTAGATAATAAAGATTCCATTTCTATTTTATCATCAACTGATAACAAGTTAGTGGTTAACTGTCTTACCTTTATCTCCTTGTCTGGAAAGGTATTAAGATATTATCAAGGAAGATAATCTAGAATCAGTAAGATATCAAAGAAGGTAGTCTGATGGAAGGCCTTGGTATTCATCACATTTAGACTGTTTCATGAAAAACTTTTAATGTATTTTGTTTTATTTTGCCAAAATATGAATGTTCTTGAATCTATTATTACTGAATAAGAATGGAATATATGAGATAAGCTATGTGAAATTATAACAAGTGAAGGAGCTGGCTAAAGCTTTAAATATTCATTGATCTCTTATTTAATTGTATTCACCTATCCATTAATAGTATTTTAGAATTTGAAAGTATTATATTCTTTTCATTAAAGTTCCTTTAAAATGAGAGCCCAATTCTTGCCGTTTTGTTTTTACTCAAATATTTTATTTTTGTCCCGCTGTCTCTTGTAAGAACTCAGCTATTTGTTAGAACCATTTACTTTATCTTCTCAAAACATTATCATGTAAAGTTAAGCTTTAAGGCTTGTTTTGAATTTTGTAGGATTATTAGAGGACCTGTGCACTTGTGCACCAGTGGGGTCCCTCGACATGGCCTATGGGGATTGTGCTGAAACCAGGTCTCCGACATCCCCCAAGGGGTCCCGGATTGCGAGAGGGAGGTTCTTGGGTGGCACAACCCGGAATTGGTCTCCCTCATCTCTGGTTCCTGACACATCACCCCAAAACCACAGCTGCCAAGTCACTGTAGCTCGGCAGCTCCTGTGTTGAGCGTCTCTCCCCTGGTGGTTAGTGTGCGCATCATAGCTACCGGTCAGAGCTTCTGCCCCCTGGTTGTCATTGCGCCTCATAGGTATTGGTAGGACAGTTGAATGGTCATACAGTTGCTTAGGCTTTTATATATATAGATTGCTTATCTACTAAGCATTGGTGTTTTGTCAAACACACAAGCCTACTAATACAATACAAAATCATTGCTGGTGTTATCATACTTCACCCTAATTAAATGCTACCTTCTGAATAATACCTTCCTTTAACCACCCATCTACAAATTTCCTATCCACTTTATGTTTTTTTCATTCATTTATAAATATTTAACATGCTACATATTTTACCTTTTTATTTTATTTATTGTTTACGTCTGCCTTCTTTCACCTATGAGGACAGCCTTTTTTTTCTTTTTGTTTTCTTAACTGTTCTTTCCACAGTGCTGAGGAGAGTGCCCAAAAATTGTAAATATTCAACATATAATTTTTTAAATGGCTAAATGAAAAGTAAAATGCTCTAACTTTACAGTAAAAGAAAAGGATATAATGGTTTTACAAGTTGAGGGAGCATGATAGAGAAAGCATATGAAACAAATTGGTGCTAAGCGGGTGAAATTGGGCCAAAGAAATATTTGATTAGTTCAATGAAAAGTTTCTAATTTTGAATTTTAGTTCCTTTATGTACTTAGAGCAATCTTCACTACTCTTTTTTTTTAATTAAAATTCTTTATTATTTAAAGTATTACATATGTCTCCTTTTTCACCCATTGACCTCTCCCCGAATGCTCCCACCCTACAGCATATGCCTTCACCCCTCCAACTGTCTCTGTCCATTGGTTATGCTTATATGCATGCATACAAGTCCTTTGGTTAATCTCTTACCCACTCCCTCCTCCTCCTCCCCTCCCCCACATTCTCTCTGAGGTTTCACAGTCTGTTCCATGCTTCTTGTTTCTGGATCTATTTTTGTTCATCAGTTCATGCTCATTATATTCCACAAATGAGTGGTAACCTGTGATATTTATCTTTCTTCTACTGGCTTATTTCGCTTAGCATAATGCTCTCCAGGTCCATCCATTCTGTTGTGAATGGTAAGAGTTCTTTCTTTTTTTTACAGCAGTGTAGTATTCCATTGTGTAGATGTACCACAATTTTTTTTACTTTTTTTTAATCCACTCACCTGCTGCTGGGCACCTAGGCTTTTTACAAATCTTAGCTATTATAAATTGTGCTGCTGTGAACATAGGGATGCATATATCATTTCTGATTAGTGTTTCTGATTTCTTGGGATATATTTCTGGGAATGAGATGATTGGGTCAAATGGGAGTTCCATTTTAAATTTTTTGAGGAAACTCCATACTGTTTTCCAAAGTGGCTGCACCAGTCTGCATTCCCACCAGCAGTGCACGAGGGTTCCTTTTTCTCCACATCCTCACCAGCACTTGTCATTTGTCGATTTGTTGGCGATAGCCATTTTGACAAGTGTGAGATGGTACCTCGTTGTCGTTTTGATTTGCATCTTTCAGATGATTAGTGACTTTGAGCAAGTTTTCATATGTCTCTTGGCTTTCTATATGTCCACTTTTGAAAAGTGTCTATTTAGGTCCTTTGCCCTTTTTTTGATTGGATTGTTTATCTTCCTTTTGTTACATTTTATGAGTTCCTTATAAATTTTCGAGATTAAATCCTTATCAGATATAACATTGGCAAATATGTTCTCCCATGCAGTGGGCTTTCTTGATGTTTTATTGATGGTTTCTTTTGCTGTAGAGAAGATTTTTATTTTGATGTAGTCCCATTTGTTTATTATTTTATTAGTTTCCATTGTCCTAGGACCTGTATCAATAACGATATTGCTATGACATATGTCTGATATTTTGCTGTGTATGGCTTCTTCTACGATTTTTATGGTTTGCTGTCTTACGTTTAAGTCCTTTATCCATTTTGAGTTTATTTTTGAGTGTGGTGTAAGTTAGTAGTCTAGTTTCATTCTTTTGCATGTACCTGTCCAATTTTCCCAACACCAATTATTGAAGAGACTGTCTTGATTCGATTGTATGCTCTTGCCTCCTTTATCAAATATTAATTGAGTATAATGCCTTGGGTTGATTTCTGGGTTCTCTGTTCTGTTCTGTTGGTCTGTATATCTGTTCCTGTGCCAGTACCTGACAGTTTTGAGAAAAGTGGCTTTGGAATATAGCTTGATATCTGGTATTGTGATCCCTCCAACTTTGTTCTTCTTTCTTAGGATTGCTGTGGCTCTTCCGGGTCTTTTTTTATTCCATATGAATTTTTAGAGAGTTTGTTCTAGGTATGTGAAATATGCCGTTGGTATTTGGATGGGGATTGCATTGAATCTATAGATTTCATTTTAATGATGTTGATTCTACCAGTCCATGAACAAGGTATATTCTTCCATTTGTTTATTTCTTCTTCTATCTCTTATTTCAACGTCCTGTAGTTTCCCAAATACAGATCATTACCTCCTTAGTTAAGTTTATTCCTAGGTATCTTAATTTTTTGTTGCAGTGGTCAGTGGGATTTTTTTTTTTTTTAGTTTCCTTTTCTGTGAGGTCATTATTGGTGTATAAAAAAGTCATTGATGTCTGGATGTTAAATTTGTATTCTGCTACATTGCTGAATTCATTGATTAAATCTAGTAGTTTTGATGGAGTGTTTAGGGTTTACTGTGTACAGTATCTTGTCATCTGGGAATATTGACAGTTTTACCTCTTTTCCAACTTGGATGCCTTTTCTTTCTTCTTCTTTTTGATCACTATGGCTAGCACTTCAATACTATGTCAAGCAGGAGTGGCGAAAGTGGGCATCCCTGTCTTGTTTCTGTTCTTAGGGTAAATGGTATTTGTTTTTGTCCATTGACTATGATGTTGGCTGTAGGTTTGTCATATAAGGCTTTTATTTCGTTGATGAATAATCCCTCTATTCCCACTTTGCTGATAGTTTTTATCAAGAAAGTGTGTTGGATTTTGTCCAATGCTTTTTCTGTAACAGTTAATATAATTATGTGATTTTTATCTTGCAATCTGTTTATTTGATGTATCATGTTTATTGATTTGCAGATTTTATACCAGCCTTGTATCCCCAGAAGCAATCCCACTTGTTCACGGTGTATGTTCTTTCTAATGTAATGCTGGATCCGATTTGCTAGAATTTTGTTCAGGATTTTAGCATCTATGTTAATCAGGGATATTGGCCTGTAATTCTCTTTCTTTGTAGTGGCTTTATCTGGTTTTGGGATTATGGTAATGCTGGCTTCATAGAAAGAGCTTGAAGTCTTCCTTCCTCTTGAATTTTTTGGAATAGTCTGAGGAGGGTAGGTTTTAGTTCTTTGAATGTTTCTTAATACTCCACTGTGAAGCCATTAGGCCCAGGGCTTTTGTTTGCTGGAAGTTTTTTTATTACTCCTTCAATTTTCTCCATAGTTATCAGCCTATTCAGGTTTTTTTATTTTTCCTGATTGAGTTTTGGAAGATTGTATTTTTCTAGGAATATGTCTATTTCTTGTAGGTTGTCCAGTTTTTTGGAGTAGAATTATTCATAGTATTTCTTTTTTTTATGATCCTTTGTATTTCTGTGGGGTTGTTACTTCACATCTTTAATTTCTGATTTTGTTTATTTGGGTCCTCTCTCTTTGCTTCTTGGTGAGCCTGGCTAGAAGTTCATCAATCTCGTTTACCCTTTCAAAGAACCAAAGAACTTGGTTTCATTGATCTTTTGTATTGTTTTTATTGTAGTTGATTTCTAATTTTATGCCATTGTGATCTGAGAGGATGCTTTATATGATTTCAGTCTTCTAGAATTTGTAGAGACTTAGCCTGTATCCTAATATGTGGTCTATCTTTGTAAATGTATCATGTACACTTGAGAAGAATTTATATTCTGTAGCTTTTGGGTGAAATGTTTTTAAGATGTCATTTAAGTCCATCTGATCTAGTGAGTCGTTTAGGATTGCTGTTTCTTTGTTGATTTTTTTCCTAGGAGATTTATCAAGTGATGTCAATAGGGTATTAAAATACCCTACTATTATTTGATTGCTTTTGATCTCTCCCTTGATATCTTCCAGAAGGTTGTGTTTTTTTTATATATATATATATTTGGGTGCTCCTGCATTGGGTGCATATATATTTACCAGAGTTATATCCTCTTGTTGTATTGATCCCTTTAGTATTATGAAGTGGCCTTCCTTATGTCTTATATGGTCTTCACTTTAAGGTCTGTTTTGTCAGATATAAGTATTGCTACCCCAGCTTTTTTTTCATTTCCATTTGCCTGCCATTTTTTCCCCCAATCTCTTCACTTTCAATCTGTGTGCGTTTCTTGTTCTGTGGTGGGTCTCTTGTAGAGAGCATATGTGTGGGCCTGTTTTCTTATCTACTCAGCCACTGATGTCTTTTGATTAGAGCATTTAATCCATTTACATTTAAGGTTATTTTTGATAAGTACTTGTTTGTAGCTATTTTTATTGATAATGCCTATGTTCCTTCTTTCCTTTATATTTCTTCTTTTTACAACAATCTCTTTAGCATTTCTTGCATTATGGCTTGGTAGTAATAATCTCCCCTAGCCTTTTTTTGTCTGTGAAGCTTCTGATTTCTCCTTCAATTTTGAATTTTAGCCTTGTTGGATAGTGTTCTTGGATTCTGTCCCTTGCTTTTCATCACTTTGTATACTTCCTCAATTCCCTTCTGGCCTGATGTGTTTCTGTTGAGAAATCATTTGATAATCTAATGAGAGATCCCTTGTAGGTACCTCTCTCTCTCTATCTTGCAGCCCTTAAGATTCTCTCTTTGTTGTTAAATATTTCCATAGTAATTATGACGTTTCTTCATGTGGGTCTTTTTTGGTTCAATTTATTTCGGACTCTCTGTACTTATGTGACTTTTTTTCCCACAAATCAGGGAAGTTTTCTGTCATTATTTCTTCAAACAGGTTTTTAAATCCTTGTTTCTCGTCTTGTCCTTCTCTATTATACAGGTGTTGCTTTGTTTCATGTTGTTCCATAAGTTTCTTAAGCTCTCCTGCTTTCCAATTTCTTTTTCCAATTGCTGTTCAGATGGGGTGTATTTTTCTACCCTGTTTTTTAGCTTACTGATTTGATCCTCCACTTCTTCTAGTCTACTGTTGAAACCTTTCCATTGTATTTTTTATTGTAGCTATATCATTCTTCATTTCCTCTTGATTCTTACATATGTTGATTTTCTCATTCAGCTGGTTTAGCAACTTTAGGACCCTTATGCTGAATCTTTCTCTGACATATTTCTTGCCTCTGTTTCATTTAGTTCCTTTTCTGGTTATTCATCCATTTCTTTCCTTTGGATATTATTTTTCTCCCCATTTTTGCTGTCTCTTTCTTGCCCTGGGCTCTCTGCTTGGGGTTGAAGCCCCTAGTGGTTCAGTGATCTCCGACTCCCTAGCCAAAGTTTGGGTCTGCCTGAGTTTCACACCTGTATTGTCTCTGCTCTTAATTGTAACCCTTTCTCCCACGGTTCTGGTCCCTCAGTTGTCCACTTAAGATTCTCGGGGGCGGCAGTGGCCATGCACAGTTCCTCCGGTGTGTGACTCCCTGTGATGGGCCAGGGCCCTCTGGTATGCAATTCACTGTGCGGCCCAGCACCCAATGCAGGATGGTGCCCTAGGACCCACTTGCAGCACACATGCATTGTGGTTCTGGGACCTGTGGCTGGGCACACCAGGTCGCACCAGCAGATCTGACCTGGGCTGGGGAAGGCATGCCCCAGATGACAGCTGTATCTGTGTCGGGGGCTGAGCACGCACCTACTGATTGCTGTCTGTGCTGGGGTGCACTGGTCTTTGGCTCTGTACTGGAACCAGGGATGGAGCTCGGCGAGGGGTATCCCTGGCTGCACTTATAGCACGGACCTGAAGCATGGGCTCCTGGGACAATGAGTTTGGGCTTCTGCGAGGAGGTGCAGCTTGGAAGGTCTGTCTGGTGTATACTCACTACAGACGTCTAGGACCTCTGTAGCTGTACCACGCTGCTCACTGCCGGGCACAGTGGTCGTTCCACATTGGTTATGGGCTGGCAAGTGGCTCACTATACATGTCTGGTGGTGGTGTTGGAGGCTAATCTGGGTGTAGGTATGCATGCACTTTGGCCTCCATTGCTCCCCTCTTCAAGATGGCCTAGGCTCCCCGCTAAAGCAGCGCTGGCCTTGGAGTGCCCACAGCAGTATCAGGGACTCCCCGCCTAGGAGAGTCCGATCTGTCAGCCCCCTGGACTCCTGTGATATCTAACTATCCCTCACTCCCCCACAAACACACCACAAATGTCCACACACGCTCCTCTCACTCCTTTAGTTACTCACACTCTCCCCCTCCCTGCTGTCCTGTCGGCCCCCATCTTTTTCTCTTCATTGTCTACTACTGTGATGATATATTGTTGTTGACTACATGCATATTGTAATCATCTGAGTTTGTAGATTTCTTCTGTAAAAGTATGAAAATGCATGCATGCTTAAATAAAATTTATTGAGTTGTTACGAGCATGATGATTGTAGGTAATATTATACCTTAATAGTCCTATACTGATAGTTTGACTTTAATCAGTGGATAATAGAGATAAAGGTATAATATGAACTGTGCTTTAGGGTAGTGTGATAGGTGATTCTACTACCTTGGGGAGGCTGGTGATACTACAAACATGATTACTAGATGAGGAAGAAGTAATTTGTGTAGGTAGATACATTTTTTGACATTTGACTTTTTGTTATTAGCTTTTTTGAATACCTTTTCCTCTATAATATTTTCTACTGAAATTATACTCTAGGGTAGCATTTTCAATTAAACTATAACACAAGTTTGATATGCATAAAATTTTCCAGTAAAATGTAACTGGTGAAATTAACTTTAATAATATATTTTATTTAGTCTAGTATACCCAGAATATTTCCACTTCAACATATAATCAATATGAAAAAGAGTAATTGGTATTTTGCATTATTTCTTCATTCTAACCCTTCAAAATCCAGGATGTACATAATTACAGCACATTTCACTTTAGACTAGACACATTTCAAGGGCTTAGTAATTACATATGATTAGTGGCTACTCTATTGGACAGTGAAGCTTTAAGGTTTGATTTGAATTTTGGAAGGTCTATCATTTACCTAAATACCGTTTGTTACAGGTTATGTATTGGTGATGGCAGTTGAAAATTCTTGATGGGAGACCTCAGCATAGAGATTTGTTATATGAAGCTGTGGAAGCCTAAAATATCTAGGGAGAGTGTATTTATTCACAAGAAAGTTCCAAATAAATAATCTTCAGCAGTTTCCATCTTTTAAGTAAAGGACTCTTAGGAGTGATCTGAGCCTTGTGAATGCCAAAGGAGGACAGTATTTTCAAGCAAACATTATGGATAGGTCAAAAAATTTTATGCTGTGCAAGGTGCAACTCATTTGTAACTTTTTGAAGAAAGGTTTCAGTAGAATGGTAGCATCAGTTTATTTTCCCTGTGGGTTGGATATAGCAAAAGCACTTCTCTTTACTAATAACTTTTTTTTTGGTATGTATATGTATTATGAGTTCATTTTTTAATTTTGTGGTTTTTTTTAAAATTTCCCCCCCATCAATTTCTAAAAAAAAAGGAATAAAACAATTTATTATTCATAACATATTTTATTTCTTTAGCTTGAGTAAAGTGGCATTTTTTAAACAGATATTTACTAGTATCTGCTGTTATCCTAGAAAGAGCTTCAGATAACAAACTATCATTCAGAGAATTATCTTAAAATTCTAAGTTTCTAAATGAAATTAAAATTTAAATATCTATCAAAAGAAATGTAAAGTTTTTTTAAGTATATATTTAAAGTATTAGGGATAGCATATGAAAAATTAGTATGTGTTTATGTTAAGTCAACAATTTTATACTTTGGTATTCTGCATAGTTTTAGTTTGAATTTCTGTTTTCTTTCTTCAGTCCTCACGAGTTCATATAACTAGAGCTGTCCTAGAGCAATTTTTATCCTTTGCAAAATACCTTGATGGTTTATCTCATGGAGCACCTTTGCTGAAGCAGCTTTGTGATCACATTTTATTCAACCCAGCCATCTGGATACATACACCTGCAAAGGTATAAATTTATTCTCATTTATTTTATTTTATTGTAATGTTATAAGTAACTAGAGACCTAGTGCATGAAATTCGTGCACTCAGGGGACCGGTGGTCCCTCAGACCAGCCTGAGCCCTCTTGCCATCCGGGAGCCCTCGGGGGATGTCTAACTGACGGCTTAGGCCCGCTCCCCATGGAGAGGGTGCCTAAGCCAGCAGTTGGACATCGTTAGCACTGCCGCAGAGACGGGAGAGGTTCCAGCCACTGCCACTGTGCTCGCCAGCCGTGAGCCTGGCTTCTGGCTGAGTGGCGCTCCCCCTGTGGGAGCGCACTGACCACCAATAGGCAGCTCCTGCATTGAGCGTCTGCCCCCTGGTGGTCAGTGCATGTCATAGCTACTGGTTGTTCCGCTGTTCATTGATTTGCATATTAGCCTTTTATTGTATAGGACTAGAGGCGCGGTGCATGAAATTCGTGCATGGGGGGGTTCCCTCAGCCCAACCTGCATCCTCTCCAATCTGGGACCCCTTGGGGGATGTCCCTCTCACAATCCTAGACCTCTGGCTCCTAATCGCTCACCTGCCTGCCTGCCTGATCACCCCTAACTGCCTCCCCCTATCCCCCGCTGACCTCATCGCCCCTCACTGCCTCTGTGTGCCAGCCTGATCACCCCTAACTACCCCCCCCCCGCTGGCCTAGTCACCCCTCACTGCCCCCCCCCCCCGCCAGCCTAATCGCCCCCAACTGCCCCCCCTCCTGGCCTGGTTGCCCTCAACTGCACCTCCTGCCCCCGCTGGCCTGGTCACCCCCAACTGCCCCCCCCCCCACTGGCCTGGTGACATCTTACTGCCCCCCGCCGCCAGCCTTGTCGCCCCAACTTTACCCCCTGCTGGCCTGGTCGCCCCCAACAGCCACCCCTGCTAGATTGGTTGCCCCCAAATGTCCCTCCTGCCAGCCTGGTTGCCCCTCACGCACCCCCACCCCCACTGGCCTGGTAGCCTCACGCAGCGTGCTGATCAGTCATTTGGTCATCCCTCACTAACCCCCCTGCCGGCCTGGTCGCCCCATGCAGCCTGCTTATTTAGTCATTTGGTTGTCCCTCGGGCCAGCCCTGGGCGGCTGGGGGGCTGAGGGGACTGGGGGACTCTGGAGGCAGGTGCGTGGAGCAGCCAGTCCCGCCTGGGGGCAGGCCTGGCCATGCTGTGTGCCTGCCGCCCCGGCAGGGCTGAAGGGACTGGGCGCCGCCATCTTGTGGCTGTGGGCACTGCCATCTTTGAGGGCATGGCAGTCAATTAGCATATTCCTTATTGGCTCTGGGCACCGCCATCTTTGTGAGGGTGTGGTGGTCAATTAGCATATTCCCTCCTTATTAGATAGGATAATTAGTGGATCTAAACTATTCAGTAGAACACATTTAGAATTTTCAGTTTATTTTGTACTCAATATGAAGCAATTGTATTAAGCTGCATCAAAAATCAAAATATTAAATATGTAAATATTTAAATAAGTGAAACTATAGTTAAAAATTAAGCGTGATATAACTGTATTCTGATGTCATTAGCTGTGATTTATATTTTTCCAAAAAAGAGAATTTGGTACGCTAATTATTAGAAGACTAAAGAGAGAAAATAATAGATAACTAACTGTATTATGATAATTATGATCCTGTGATTAGAAAATTGCTTGTATTGTAAATATAGAATTTGTTATGTAAATATAATTTGTTTTAAAATAAATATATACACAAGACATTTTTTCTAGATATCAACATAAACCTTTTAATATTTTGCATACCTGCACTTAGCCCTATTACAGTCTACTGTTAATCAATCAATAATCAGGGACATATTTTATGATTTTGAGCTGCCTTATGCAATTTTCAAATCTTTCACATAACTTTTTGTACATCATCTTTAAATTCTGACTTTTATTACAGTTTATTATGTTCATTATAGTGCTAATCTCAACCATGAAGTTTGTTCAATATTTCAACAAGGTGTTTGACTTATCTTTTCTCTATTGACATGGTTAGACTTCTCATAGTGGCAATGGGTTACGATATTTTGAAGTTACATCAAACTTTTAAGATATATGACAATACTATATATTGTTTGCAAATATGACATAACTATGTGATATTCTGTGATTTTTGAGCTGCTGAATCGTACTTTGATTTAGGCTTTCATCTAATTGACTTTTTAAACAATTTGATAATCCTTTCAGATACTTTCAATGGAATTACTGATTTATTTAAAATTATTTCATGTTTAATAGCTATTACGTTACCTTTATTAAAATAAATGGCATTACATTCTGTTCATTGCTGATCGTTTTTTAATATAAATAATATTTAAAAAATATTTATTTTTAACCTCATATGCTACTTGCTAGGCCTTTACTAATTTTCATTTAAGTTAGAATAGAGTGCATATGTATAATATAAACACTTGAAACTTTAAAAATTTATTTTAATGGTCTGTTAATATTTTGTGAATTAGGTTCAGCTTTCTCTATACACTTATTTGTCTGCTGAATTTATTGGAACTGCTACCATTTATACCACCATACGCAGAGTAGGAACAGTGTTACAGCTAATGCACACATTAAAATATTACTACTGGGTCATTAATCCTGCTGACAGTAGTGGTATTACACCTAAAGGATTAGGTAAGTATAATCTTTATTTGTACCTTACACTGTACTATGATTGGTCTATATTCTGAGTACTGTTATAATTAACAGATATGCTTGGTTATGAAAATATCACTCAACTTTTGTCTTTCTTATATAGTAAACTGCTATATTGAGATATGTTTTTTTGGTCAAGAAGTTTATAGTTCTGCAATATTAAACTATTTTTGCAAAAAGAACAGGTAGAATAAATAATATTCTATCTTATATACTATATACTTATTGTGATTAAGGAAATATATTCATAATATTAAAAACATATGAATGATATTGGTCATGATACCATGAATTCTTAGTTCTTTTAACATTTTGAAATTGTTTACTTTCTATATATCTGTTTCCCGACTTCATAGTTTCTTACAAGTATAGAAGAAGCTAATTATTCACTGCATTGGGTTGTTTAAAATATACAGAAAGTTATTTTCTAATTATATAAAAATACATACTTATCATAGAAAATATAATAATATATAAGAAAAATAATTCATAACCCAAACCTCAGGAATTAACTGTTACAAGTTTGGTGTATGTTCTTCAACTATTTCTCATTGAATAAATCTGAGAAATATTTAAACTCTTAAAGAATTAAGGTTTTCTTGATTTTTGCATATTTTTGTTTTCTTAGCTCTGCATAAGAGGATATGCCATTTACCTATTTCTAAAGTTTTGATTCTATAAAAAATCAAATCTACAGATAATTAAGTGATTGATTTGATTGTACATCATTACTTACCTCTACCTTTGATTTGTTTAGAATTTCTGAGAAAAGGTCTCATAATAAATATTGTCAGTTTTATTCAGAAATATTATACCAATTTACAATTTCACCAGTAGTATGTTAGAGTGCTTTTCTCAGCATATGCACAAATTCATCATTTTATAAAAATTTTTTGATAGGGCAAAATAGCACTTCACTATTTTAATACTCATTTATCAGCTTGCTTTTATGTCTTTTATTGATGGGACTTTAAAAATTGTGACATTTACACTCAGATATAGTATTCTATCTTTGTCTCTTTCTATTTTTTTAAAACTCAGTGATGCCTAAAATCTACTGAATATTCACAATGAGTTGGAATCTATGCTAAGCTTTTTACATGTTAATTTTAAAATAGTTTATATGTAATATATTCTATATACATATTTATACATGCATATAGTACTATATCTAAATATAACTATTTTATTAATACCACTCACATTTTGTAGATTGGGGGGAAAGTTACAGAACTAAAATTTGAATCATGTTTATCTGACTTAGAGCACTTGTTCTTAAACACTACTGAGTTTTCTTTACTTAGGAAAACCATATATTCACACATACTTATTTCTGCTTCAAATAAATTGTTTTGGTAAATACAGTTTGTAGAAACCAGAATTTTGGTGTTAAATGTGCTTGTTGTATTTATTCTTCTTTGGGTGTCATTGGCTTCAGGGCATTTTTAGTGAAAAGGATGCAGAAATATAAATACATGCGTTCATCTAAACCGATCTACCTATATTAAAAACTGTGAGTTCATACCTTCAATCCCAGCTCAAAACTATGTGGTTCAATATAACCTCAAACATTTCAGCTTTCTTCCTTTAATAGTAAGAAATCTTACTCCCAGTATCTTTAATATATTTATGTTAGAGGCCCAGTGCATGAAAATTCGTGCATTCGGGGTGGGGGGAGTCCCTCAGCCCATTCTTCACCCTCTTACAGTCCAGGAGCCCTCAGGGGATGTCCACCTGCCAGCTTAGGCCCCCTCCCTGGGGGATCAGGCCTAAGCTGGCAATCAGACATCCTTCTGGCAGCAGGAAGCGGGACTAAGCCGCAGTTCGACATCCTTAGTGCTGCCACGGAGGTGGGAGAGGCTCCCGCCACCGCTGCTGCGCTCACAGCCATCAGCCCGGCTTGTGGATGAGCGGAGCTCCCCCTGTGGGAGTGCACTGATCACCAGGAGGCAGCTCCTGTGTTGAGCGTCTGCCCCCCTGGTGGTCATTGTGCATTATAGCGACCAGTTGTTCCGCCGTCTGGGTCAATTTGCATATTGCCCTTTTATTATATAGGATATTTGCATATTCTGCATTATGAAACCAGTGTTCTGACACCTACGCTATCACCTTCTCAGCATTGACATGCCACTTGGCTCTGAATCTCCATAACTTTAACTGTGGATGATCCTTATTGCCTCCTTGACCTCCATTGTTTCTTTGCCATTGCATACCACTGGCCTCTATTGTTTTTTCGCTTTGCCCTGAAGGTGTTACCTCCTGGTCCATGCCATCCTCTGGTGTCCCCTTGGCCTCTGCTATCTGCTGGACTCTTAGGCCCTGCTGGCTCTGGCCACGGAAAAGAGAGGAGAGGGAAAAAACCACATATATATCCTATATAATAAAAGCCTAATATGTAAATTGCCCCCCTTGGGTGGTTGTTCGACTGGGAGAACAGGAGTTCAACCGCTTGCTATGACGTGCACTGACCACCAGGCGGCGGCACGGCACTGGCAGCAGGCGGCAGTGTAGGCGCTGCGGGCCTTATGGGCCCTGATGAAAGTGGAACCTTGGCGGGATGGTGAAGGGGATGGGGCCACCACCTGGCTCCCAGGCACTGAGGGAGATAGGTGGCGCCTTGGCCCGATCAGTTGCCCTGCAGGTGGATGGTGGAGCAGGTGAGGGGGCGGTGCCAGGCCAAGGCCCGATGCACGAAGATTCGTGCAAGAATGGGCCTTCCTTCCCCTGGCTGCCGGCACTGCCTTCACTTTGGCCCAGAGCCACCTTTCCGCCTTTGCTGAAGCCTGGAGCCACCTTTCTGCCTTCACACACTGCCCAGATGCCCAGAGTGGCTGGGGTGGTGCAGAACGCCTGTGTCGTTGCCATGGGGATGAAGCAAGTGCCCCGCCCCCGGCTGTTCGGCGCCTGTGTATGCAAATTAACCCCTCATCTTTGTTGGGTTAATTTGCATACTCACTCCTGATTGGCTGGTGGGTGTCGTGAAGGTAGGTCAATTTGCATCTTTCTCTTTTATTAGTGTAGATAAACACAAAGTGGTATTATATTTGTAAATATAAAATGAACCTTAATAGAAATAATTAAAAAAAATAAAGGTAGACCTTTACCCCTCAAAAAAAAAAGTAAATAAATAAAATGAACCTTATATAAGTAACACTAAGCTTAAGAAATAGAACATTATCATAAACCTGTTTGAAGGTACACACACCTTCCTCCCCTCTCCAGCCCAGAGATTTCCCCATCTTTAATTTTATGTTTATTGTGCTTTTACTTTACTTGAGTAAGTTTTAGTTTTTACTATGCCTGACTCTTTTGTTATTTATGTATGTATTCCTGAAGGATTGCTTGGCTTTTGTGTTTTACATAAATAGTATTATTATTTGTTTTGTCATTCAGTTTTATATTTTTAAGATAAATTTATTTGTATTTTATTTTGTAAAATTAGTTCTTATTATTCACATACACAAAATTTATACATACCTATATATTTCTATGCAACCTGCTCTTTATATTGTGTAATGTATGACAGTAGTAAATCATTACATATAACATTTACTGACTACTTACAATTAAAATGACCAGGAACTAATATCTTTACATATGTTGATCTATTTAATTCTCATAAAATATCCTATGACATAAGCACTATTATTACCCTCCTCCTAACAAAAATATTCATGTATTAAGGTAATATAAAACGTGTCCAACTTCATTAAATAATGGCAAATTTATAAATAAAACTAATATAATTTTACTAAGATATTGGTATACTCTACTGGGATGGAATGGGAAATATCATCAGAGGTAGGGTGAGGATTCTGTATTTCTGGTGCCCCAGGCAATCCTATATAATAAAGAGGTAATATGCAAATTGACCATCACTCCAACACACAAGATGGCTGCCCCCATGTGGTTAAAGATGGCCGCCCCCGTGGACACAAGATGGCCACCACAAGATGGCTGGCAGGGGAGGGCAGTTGGGAGGGACCAGACTAGCAAGGCAGGGCAGTTGGGGGTGATCAGGCCTGCAGGGGAGGGCAGTTAGGGGTGACCGGGCCTGCAGAGGAGGGCATTTGGGGGCAACCAGGCCTGCAGGGGAGGACAGTTGGGGGGGGACCCAGGCCTTCAAGGGAGGGTAGTTGGGGGGGACCAGGTCTGCAGGGATGGACAGTTACGGGCGACCAGGCCTGCAGGGGAGGGCAGTTAGGGGCAATTGGGCCGGCAGGAGAGAGCAATTGGGGCAATTGGGCTGGCAAGGGAGGGAAGTTAGGGGTGACTGGGCTAGCAGGGGAGGGCAGTTAGGGGTGACCAGGCCTGCAGGGAAGGACAATTACGGGCGACCAGGCTGGCAGGGGAGGGCAGTTAGGGGTGACCAGGCTGGCAAGGGAGCAGTTAGGTGTTGATCAGGCTGGCAGGGAATGGTTAGGGGTGATCAGGTAGGCAGGCAAGTGAGCGGTTGGGAGCCAGCAGTCCTGGATTGTGAGAGGGATGCCCACCGGGATCGGGCCTAAACGGGCAGTTGGAAATCACTCAAGGAGTCCCTGATTGGAGAGGGCTGGACTGAGGGACACACACACACACACACACACACACACACACGTGCACGAATTTCGTGCACTGGGCCTCTAATGTTTAAATATTCAGGGATTTTATAAACTGGTACCTAACCCTTGGTACCTTGAACTTGAAATCAGTCATGTTGGGAATATTTACATAACAGAAATAGAACTCTGCAAATGACCTAAATCAGGACCTCACTCTCCACCTTGTATAGTTCTTTCCCTGCAATCAACTGGTTAATGGGTTTCCCTGCCAGGCTGCTCTGTGTTCAATTTCTTCACCTCAATAGTGGTTATACAATAGGTGTTCATTTTATAATAATTCATTAAGTTGTACATGTATATCTTTTGTGTAAGTGCTATTTTTTCACAGTGAAAAATATTTTTTTAAGAATACATAATACCAGTGTTGATAGGGAGGATAGGGTACTTTGTACTATTGGCAAAAGTGGGACAAAGATGTAGAAGGCAGTCTTGGAAAATAGGGAAGT
Source organism: Cnephaeus nilssonii (assembly GCF_951640355.1). NCBI lineage: Eukaryota > Metazoa > Chordata > Mammalia > Chiroptera > Vespertilionidae > Cnephaeus > Cnephaeus nilssonii. The sequence goes on from NC_137079.1 coordinate 98,199,187, forward strand.
TATTTCTTTCTCAAGAATAAAAAGAGTGGATTATTTGACTGTTAATTTGCTTTGAGATGTAATAATCTACATGTTAATTTTTGCTGAATAAATAGATGCTAGAAATGACACATAAAGGGATTGTAGTTTTAAAACTTATGTAAATCCTGGTTGCATTAAGAAAAGTTTGATGTTTAAGGACTCTCATGGTTCTAGCTACCTACCTTAAAGGTATAATTTAATTTTTCTATATTATATATATTACATGTGCTTATTGTATATTCTCATTTTTTGGTAATTAAATATCTGCAGTTAATTAATTTGAAATTTAGATATTATGTAATTAGTATATATGTTTAATGTAATTGTCATTTTCATTTATTGACTCATAAGCATTTATTGAGAGTCCACTATAATATGTATTTGGTACATACAGGTGACAGAAGAAAAGATCTGCAAAGAAATAATTACAATACAGTGTCACTTTTTCTATGCTTTGTTTTTTAAATGAAGTCCACTTTGAGGATGGAAGATGTATTGGGAAAACTTGGATTTGAGGGGGAAAAGGGAACCAACCTATTAAGTTAATAGAAGTGGGAAAAAGTATCTGTGTAACCACTTGATGATTATACATTTATCCATGTATAGTAATGTAATTTTTAAAAAGTAATTCTTTCCCTCAAATCTGACATTTAGTGAATAATTTGCAATTGCTAAAACTCTGAAAAATTAATGTTTAGATTCTCTGATATAATTCTAATTATGCAGCATTAGTAGTAATAAATATTATAATTATATCAAATATAACTATTAAATAATTCCATACTATCCTAACATTATTGCATTAAGCTTATTATCAAAAATTTTTCCTGTTTTTCTTTTTTTTTCTTTTCTTTTTGTTTTATTTCAGATGGTCCACGGCCATCACAAAAAGAAATTGTATCACTACGGGCATTTATGCTACTTTTTCTGAAACAGCTAATACTAAAGGTAAAATAATTTTATGTAATTTAAAATTACAATATATTAGGTGAAAAGAAATTTTTGGTATAGTTTAAAATCATTATCATAAAATTAGCACAAACTATTTAATTCATGGATTGTTTTCAGAATTTTATAAATGTTAGTATTAACTTTGGTTGAATTTTATTTTTTGTTAAATACTCTTTGAGATCCTTTATCTTAACAGATATAGCACAAAAGCAAGGAACATGTGAATATGAAACAAGAATAAATATTTTATTCCAGAAAATGGTGTATTTCCTCTTTTAATAAAACTTACACTAATGTATTTTATCAAAGTAGGGTTTTTAAAAGATTAATATTTTTGAAATGGAAAATAAAGATAAAATTCTCAATATTGTGAAGTTTTATAGTAATTTGCATTATTTTTAAATTTTACTAAATTTTTATTGATTTCATAATGGAAGGGAGAGGGAGCGATAGAAACATCAATGATGAGAGAGAATCATTGATTGGCTGCCTCCTGCATGCCCCCAGGTATGTGCCCTGACTAGGAATGGAACCTCACCTCCTGGTTTATAGTTCGATAGTCAACCACTATGCCACACTGGCAGGGGCAGTAATTTGCATTATTTTAAGGAAAGAGTACATGTTTAAAAATAGTGATTATTAATACGACAACATGATCAAAATATACTAACTCTTTATAGGGAATGTCAATCAAATATTAACTTCAGAGAATAGATACAAATTTCCAAATATTTATTTAAACTGAAGTAATCTTGATTAGGAAGTGTCTGGATATTTTAACTAAAACATTACTTCTTTTAAGTTTTTTAAAATTTCTTTAAAAATGCTAATTTTGATGCCTTTAATTAAAGTTTTAAGTTTAGATTTAAATTAATACTGTTTTTAAACATTAGGATCGAGGTGTCAAAGAAGATGAACTTCAGAGTATATTAAATTACCTACTTACAATGCATGAGGTAGGACATGACCTGGGTCTTCTATTTTAATTATTTTATTCAAAGCATAGCATAGTTTTAACTAAAGAAATTTTGGTTATTCTTATGCAGGATGAAAATATTCATGATGTGTTACAGTTATTAGTGGCTTTAATGTCAGAACATCCTGCCTCAATGATACCAGCATTTGATCAAAGAAATGGAATAAGGTATGAGTATAATATTAGTATTTTAATAGACTTTAATTGAGTACAGTTGTGCTTTCTAGAATGGACCCTATTCTATGAACTTTTGAATAAATATAGCAGTCTTACACGTTAAAAGGAAATAAATGGAGGAAGCTGCTATATAATCTCCAAAATGTAACTGATGAGGTGTACAGAAAATGGATCTCAGGTCTCAACAAGAGTAATTAAATCATTACTATACTGGAGAGTATTATTCTAAGAAATAAGCCAGACAGAGAAAGACAAGTATCACATGATGTCACTCATATGTAGAATCTAATGAACAAAAATAAACTGATGAACAAAATAAATCAAGAGATATAAAATCACGGAACAGACTGTGGAATCTCAGAAGGAAGGGGAGGGGGGACAGAAAGAGATTAACCAAAGAACTGACCTAATATATAAAAACCCAGGGTCTGTAACGACCGACCGAAGGCTCGACCGAGAAATGCATGTGTATGTATTCTTATTTTAAAGTTAGGAATATACAATGAGTTTTCAAATTCAATATATTATATTGTTATACTTTACTTTTATCCTAATATATAAAAACCCTGGGTCCGTCACATCCACAAGGACCAGAGGCTCAACCTAATGCCCAGGCTGCGCGCAGCAGGCTCTGGTGGGTGGGGACTTGTGGCAGTGGAGACCAGGACAGGGGAGGTGATACAGGCACTCACACTCACTCACAACCGCACACACGCACAGACACACACAGTGCCCACCAGCTCACAGCCTTTTCTCCCTTTCTTTCCCTCCCTCCTAGGTCGCTCTCAGAGCCTCTCTCAGAATGAGGGAACAAAATAGACTGGACCTGAGGAGGCCTGGATGGAAGGGAGGGTGGGCAGAGGGTGGAGCGGCCCCCACTGGCCCCACCCCCTGCCAGCCAGGAAAGAGGAAGAGGGAGACAGGGAGGCAGGGAGGCCTGGAGGACTGCTGAGAAAAGCAAAGAGAGACAGAGACTGGGTGAGATCAGGTTGGCAGGGGAGGGCAGTTGGGGCAACCAGGCTTGCACGGGAGGGCAGTTGAGGGTGAGATCAGGCCGGCAGGGGAGAGCAGTTAGGGGAGATCAGGCAGGCAGAGGTAGTTGGGGGTGAGATCAGGCCCACAGGGGAGGGCAGTTAGGTGCAATCAGGCAGGCAGGCAAGCTGAGGCAGTTAGGGGTGATCAGGCAGGCAGGCAGGTGAGCGGTTAGGAGCCAGCGGTCCCAGATTGCGAGAGGGATGTCCGACTGCCCGTTTAGGCCAGATACCTGTGGAATCGGGCCTAATCTGGCAGTTGGACACCCCCCAAGGGGTCCCCTATTGGAGAGGGTGCAGGCTAGGCTGAGGAACCCCGCTTCCATGCACGAATTTCGTGCACCAGGCCAATAGTCATATATATATAAAAGCCTAAGCGACTATTCGACTGCTCGATTGGTAGCTATGATGCACACTGACCACCAGGGGGCAGACACTCCAACCGATAGGTTAGCTTGTTGCTGGGGTCTGGCCAATGGGGACTGAGTGAGACGGGCCTGACATGCCCTGGAACCCTTCCTCAGTCCCTCCCTGCTCAGCCAACCTCCCATGGTCCCTCCCCAGCTGGCCAGCCCCAATTGGCCCCAATCAGGACTGGGCGACATGGGCCAGACACACCCTGGAGCCCTCCTGCTGTCCCTCCCCACCCCTGATTGTGCACTGGTGGAGTCCCTCAGCCTGGCCTGTGCCCTCTCGCAATCTGGGAACCCTTGGGGGATGTCCACAGGCCAGGCCGAGGGACCCCACCGTTGCACGAATCCATGTACCAGGCCTCTAGTATGCATATATGCATAACCCATGGACACAGACAATAGTGCATCGAAGGCCTGGGTGTGGGTGAGGGGCTCAATGGGTGGAATAAAGGCTACATCTGTAATACTTACAACAATAAAGATAAATTTAAAAAAATAAAGACATTTCAAGAAGTGGGAAGAGCAATTTGTTTTTTGCAGGAAAATGAGAGTATGGAATAATTCAGCCAAAGAGAGCACAAGAAAATTAATGAGTTTAGGGTCAAGAGCTAGAATACTGGCCAGGTTTGGAAGATCCATAGCATGCTAAATGTAGATTTTGTTCTGTTGTTGATGAAAATTAACGAATTTTTAATGGGGAACTTATTTACTCAGATTTCCATTTTGTAAAATATAGTCAACTGTGTGGAAAAGAGTTGGAGAGGAACAAAATTGTAGTGAGACCATTAGAGCAATTATTATATTCATCAGTGTTAGGCATGATGAGGTAGGGCAGTGGCAGTGCAGTGGCAATAATATAGATGAAAAATGTCTTAGGGCAAGAGGACAAAGCAAAGGACTTTGAAGATTAACTTTATTTATGAAGATTTAAAGTAATTATGTAAACAAGTGAGACATAGTTTTTTGTTTATATATTTTTGAAGGTCAAGTTTAAATAAAAATTAATAAAATGTGCTAATTTTTTTCCTAAGAATTTGAAATCCTGAGTGGTATTTTATATTTTACACATGTGTAGTTTAATTGTAAAGGATACAGTGCTTATATTTTCAATACTTATAGAAGTTTAAAAGATCATTGGTTTCTATATTTTTTAGGGTAATCTACAAATTATTGGCTTCAAAAAGTGAAAGTATTTGGGTTCAAGCTCTGAAGGTTTTGGGATACTTTCTGAAGCATTTAGGTCACAAGTAAGTAGAAGTTTTTTATAGTGAATAATAGAAATGTCTACTGAAATTGTATTTTTACTCCTTTTGTATCTAATTTTACATGCAATCTGACTGAAATAATCTTACAATGGAAAATAGCTTCTTATGGTAAAAGTTGCAAAAATATTTTATAAGATAACTAGCGTTCCCATTGCAGGAAAAAATCCTGCAATAGGGTTTCCTGCTGCACTCTACCCCACCCTGCCTGCTCTCCTCCCTTGTCCCCCGCCCCGCGATCTCCCCCAGCCCCCCTGCTTTTGTAACTTCTCTGCCAGCCTGCTCTCCTTCCTTCTTCCCCGGCCCGCCTCTGCTCTTCCCTTCTCCCCCAGCCCGCCTTCTCTGCCAGCCCGCTCTCCTCCCTTCTCCCCCAGCCCGCCTTCTCTGCCAGCCCGCCTGTTTTTCCCTTCTCCCCCGGCCTGCCTCTGCTCTTCCCTTCTCCCCCGGCCCCGCCTCCGCTCCTCCCTTCTCCCCCAGCCCCGCCTCCGCTCCTCCCTTCTCCCCCAGCCCGCCTTCTCTGCCAGCCCGCCTGTTTTTCCCTTCTCCCCCAGCCCGCCTCCGCTCTTCCCTTCTCCCCCAGCCCGCCTTCTCTGCCAGCCCGCCTGTTCTTCCCTTCTCCCCTGGCCCCGCCTCCGCTCCTCCCTTCTCCCCCCAGCCCCGCCCCTTCTCCCCCGCCCCGCCTGCTCAACTTCCTCCCCCGGCCCCGCCCCTTCTCCCCGGCCCCGCCCCTTCTCCCCCCCCCCCCCCCCCCCCCGCCGCCCAGCCTGCTCAACTTCCTTCTCCCCCGGCCCTGCCTCCGCTCCTCCAGTCTCCTCCCCCCCCCGCGATATGCAAATTAGCCGCCATCTTTGTTTTGATAATTTGCATATTCGTCCTGATTGGTTGGTGGGCGTGGCTTGGCTGGTGGGCGTGGCTTGGGCGTAGCGAAGGTGCGGTCTATTTGCATATTTGTCTATTATTAGATTAGATATTTATTAATAATAGGTTATATAACAAATATCACAATTTCAGTAACATAGTGTATTTCTATATGCTTGCTGAAAAATATTGTTCATTTTGAGGATATAATAAAATATTTCATTAAATAAAGTAAAGCACATATGGATAGGATTTCAATGAAAATTTACTTGTATCATGTATATTAAAATTTCCTTAGAGCTGTTTCTTTGCTTACATGCTAAGTCAATATTTTATTATTTGGTACATTGGGCTTTACTGGCATTGGCCTTACTGATCCCTTTTGTGATTTAAAAGTCCTAAAATATATTTTTTCCCCAAAGTCCAGAAGTCAGCTACTTTAAAAGTCACCTGCTGATACAATAAGTTTTTTTACACTGTTTTGACCACTGTATGATTACTCTTTTTTAAATCCATTTTCTATGCAAATGAGCCAGCCAAAATTAGTGCTTTTATTGAAATACTAGTAGCCCTGCACACAAATCCGTGTGCCAGTAGCTTGCCAGTAGCTCGCTGCCGCCCTCCAGTATCCGCCCACTGCCCTGCCCTCCTGTAGTTCCCCCTCTCTCCACCCCCCCTCATAGCTTGCTGCCCTGCCCCCTCCTGTAGCTCTCTGCTGCCCACTTGTAGCTAGCTGCCCCACCCTCCTGCTGATCCATGATTCTGTCGTTACTCGGTCAGTCGTTATGCTTCACGGTATAACAACCATTTGCATATTACATCTTTATTATATAGGATTGCCAAGTGGGATTCCTGTCAGAACCTTACTTTGGCAGTTCATTTTAGTGTTTAAATTTACCAAGACTTTACTGATAACACTAATGAAAACTGCACAAAATCCTGGTAAAAGATATTATTTTCGTTTTGGTATCAAAACAAGATTTAAGTAAGGGGGAATAAAGATAGCAATGATACAAAGACTAATTCAGTGTAACCAGATTGTAGGAAAAAGTTACCTATTTATGAGGGAACAGTATATAGATTACTGAGAGTGTGAAACATATATACTTTAGTATTAAGAGAAAAAGGTTGCTTATTTAAAGGAATCAATTAGGAGATATTAATAAAAGATTCTAACCAAGATGCATCTCTTGAAACTTGTAAAGAAAGCACATTTAAAAATATAGAAATGTGAAAAAATTGCTATCGAGTACATCATTGTGATTAGAAATTTTACCATATGTTAAAAAAATAAATAAATTATTTGCTTCTGAGGAAGGACAACTACTAACAGAATTTCAAGAAATTGGAAGAAATGGTAGGATAACATGGAAGTATTGAACCACGAGCTTACATAACTTTGGGGAAAAAATGAAGGATAAAAAACTTTCACACAAATAAAAATGAAATCAGAAGAAGGTCAAGGAAAATTGTGTGGATAGCATACTAAGATACAGAGAAGATGAAATTGGAAACAGCAAATAATATGTATTGATAAGATTATACCAAGGATTACACAGAAAATTATTGACGTAGAAAACGCAGAAGTTCCAACAATAGCATAAATGGCATTTTCAAGTAAGAAAATTTGGACACTGGACTAAACAAATATATACAGCTATAATTTAGTGAAATCCTAATACAAGATTTTGCCATCTGTACTGTTTATCAGGGAAAATTTCTTGAATGATCAGCACAAAAGTATACTATTGGATTTAAATATAAGTAAAGAATACTTTGCAGTATGCAAATAAGGAGAAAAAATATATTGAGTCTTGCCTTAACTTTTCTACAACAACCTTCAATACAGGTAACGTAAAGCTCCAACCATAAGGTACTGAAATGAAGAAAATGTGAGACGAAGGATACTTGAAGCATAAAGGGTGCTGACAAACAATTTTTAACTACAAGTAATTGTGTTTTTCTGAATAATACTTAAGGAAATTTCTGGGGCAAGAAATGAAGTCCAGCCAGTTAGGCAGACTACAGCTAAGGACTATTGGAGAGTAATGCATTAATTTAACAGTAAGAGCAAGATTAAAACAAATGTTCGAATTAGAGTTGCAGACCAGAATTTACTTTTTATATGATATAATAATTTAGAAATGGTACGATTATAAGAAATTGGGAGATGACTGAGGAAATATAGAAAGTGGAGTAGATCCAAAGAGTCAAATGATATCCATGTAAGCTGACAAATGAAATAGTAGAAATATAGGCTTATTGGCTAAATTTGATGACAGAAGAGAGGAAAAATTAAGAGTAAATATGATTATCATTGCTTATATTATGAAAATATAGAGGACCTCTGATTCCTTTATAGTTACAAAGATAAGCAGTTCAATAAAACTGTGAAGCTTTCAAAAGATTAAAGAGAAAAATTGCAGTTCTATATTCAATAAACATCCTAAAATCAAAGTGAATTAGAGAAATGCTGAAAATAAAAGGATGAGTGAAGGTATACCACATAAATACAAATGATAAAAAGAAGTAATCATGACTTAATATTGGAAAAATTCTAAAAGACAAGAAGCAACAAACAATATAAAGAGGGATACTTTAAATTATCAAAGGGTGAAACCTTCATGAAACAGAAATGAAAAGGGAAGTAGACAAATACTACATTTAAACATTAAGACAAACTTTAATTTATTGATCTTGGTTCAAAACAAGTGTAGAGAGAAAGTACTATAAATAATAACATAAATCTGATTAGTATGGTTTGAACTCTGTATCGTGTTAATGAGGACTACAACTTTAAGTGCCCAAGGAGCATATATAAAAATTAGAGAAAAATTTCAAGACATAGAAACAAAACAGGAAAGATTAAGATTATCTTATTAATATGCAATAACATTAGAAAATAATAACAGTCTGGAACCAAAAAATACTTAGAAATTTAAAATTTATTGTACAATATTTGTGTCAAAGAGAAAATACACACTGCAATTACAGAAGTTTTAGAAAATAACTTTAAAAATTATAATATATAGCTGAAGACCTAGCTATATATCTTTTTAGTGGTCTTGGAAACATCCTTGAAGCTCATTTTTTGTTCTATAAATGAATAAAACCACTGTGCTTCCTCATTTGGTTTTAGACTCAGTCAGAGCAGATATAAAGTGGTTAATTATAGTATACTGCCATGTGATAATTTGAACAGTTGGCAAAAGGTAATAGGTACAATTTAACATACAGTTTTGATAAATTCAGAACATTTCTTTATGATAAAATATTGATCTTAAATAGTTGATATCAAATAAATGTGAAATACTGGCAGCATTCATACAATAATCTAATCATTACTTGTTCAAATATTTGAAACAAATACAACACCCAATTATTAGGGAGGAGAAAATAGGTATTGTTATTTATAGGTGGTTTTATTACATACCTAAAAATCTAAAAAGAATAATCTTTAAAACTGCTAAAAAATGAGATACTACCTAAGCTCAGCATCTTAGTTGTATATGGAGGAATTGTTTGTCTAACAGAGAATCTGACTGGGGTTCAGAAATGAAGCTAAACTGAAGTCTCTGTGGGTTGGTCCTTTGTAATAGATAGCATATAATTTATGTGAAGTGCTTGGAATACAGGTTGTGAGATAATCATATACTGTAATTGTTAACTGAACTAGAAATAGGTTTGGCATCTGTCATTACAATTGAGAAGTTTGTTCCAAATAATATATGCTACAAATTCTCCCACCTGAAGATGGAATTTAAGTCTTTTCTTCATGAGTATTGGGTAAATTTACTGGCTTTCTTTTAAAGAATAATAAAACCTGGCAGTGATTTTCACTATTGATTAAGGGTAATATCAACAGTCATATACTTCACCTTTGTGTTATTCTTCTAAAAAATAAATAACCCTAATATAATCCAGAGAAAGCCTCATACAGCCCCAAATTTTGAGATACATTCTATAAAACATTTGACCAGTCCTCCTTAAAACTGTTGAAGGGCATGGCAACAAATAACAGGAAACTCCCACAGATCAAAGGAGTATACTAGTAAGGATATATGAGGATTAAATGAAAGGTGCAATCATGTATTGGATCCTGAATAGAAAAAGCACATGAAGGAAAACTGTTGAAATATAAACAAAATCTGTATGTTAGTTGATAATATTATACCTCTGTTGATTTCTTAGTTTTCACATGTGTACTATGTTATGAAGAAGTTGGGTGACTACTAGGTAGGAACACTCTGTACTGTTGTTTAACTTTTCTATAAAATTTAAGTTTCCAAAACAAAATACATGTATATAAATTTTAGAACTCTAACTTGGGTATATGCTTGCCTATTAAAATAAAATGCTGCTTCAGGGAGATGGTCTGATTATGGTTATCCTCAAAACAGAATTCTAAGAAATGGATCAAATACATGATCAGAATGCCCAAATTCTAAAGCTACAGGGGACTTCTGGTCAAGATGACAGAGTAGGTGATCTCTGTGCCCTCCACCTCCCACAACTGCATCAAAATCACAAGTATATTATAGAACAACCATTACTGAAACCACCTGAGGACTAACTGAAATAAAAATCTATAAGGAGACAAAGAAGAAGCCACTTGGAGACTGGTAGGAGAGATGGAGACATAGAACAGAGAGGTCACATACCCACAGTGTGGTAAGAATCAGAAGAGGTATATTGGCTGCATTGTTTTCACCTGAGAAATGAGTGGTCCCAGCCCCAAATGTAGCTCTTCACACCAGACAAGCAGTGTTGGGAAGAGGAATCCTTATTATCATCTGACTGAAAACAGCAGGGATAGCATCTGAGTAAGATTGAGGGCTGCTAGAGACCAAGTTGATTATTTTGAGGGGCGCACACATGGCCTCTCACTCACAAACACTCATTTTAAGCTTCAGTTCAGAGGCAGCAGCTTGAAAAGCACCAGGGACATAAATACAGGGAGGAACTGAATTGATTAACTTCAGCATGAAGGCTGGAGAGGCTCGGATTGCGGTAGCTTTCTTCAGGGACAGAATTGCTGGCAGGCATTATTACTTTGTTGGACTTTCCCCCCACCAAGCTTGCAGGCTCAAGCTGGGATCAAATCTGAGCTAACATTGTTCACCTTGTGCTGGTAATTTCCTGAGACCTGGCCCCACACAACTCACACTGGGTCGAAACCTTTTTCTATCGCTTTTCCATACCAGCAGCCTGCCTGGGCTCATGCTGCAGACTTTCCCAAAATCTTTTCAAGGTCCACAAATCCCAAAGAAGCAACAGCTAGCCTGGCCATGCCCTCTCCCTCTTGCTAAGCAGCTCCAAGCCAGGCACAACGTAGCAACTGGTCTCAACTTGCATTGTAGATTCCACCAAGTGGTCCCAAGCCTGGCATAAATGGCAGTCAGCCTTAGCTTGGAACAGAGCTTCAACTAAGCAGTGACAAGCTTGGTAAAAGTGGCAGCTCGTCTCAGGTCACATCATGGTACCCACCAAAGGGCCCAAAGCTCTGTACTAGTGGCAGCTGGCCTCAGTTCATAGCATAGCCTCTCACAGTGCCTCCAAGACCAGCACAAGTGACAACCAAACACAGCTCACTTTCTAGCTCCTACCAAGCCGCCCCAAGGTGGATACAAGTGGTGGTGGACATTGGATTGCACTGGAGTCCTCCCAGAGGCTCCACAACAACACCACATGGTGGCTGGCATTTTACCAAACAATAACACTGCCCACCCAGGTCCACAAATGACACATCTAAAAGGCAGATTCCATTGGCACCGAACCCTGTTAAAGTGACTCCTACTTATCAGGTCAGCACCCACAGAACATCCTGTCTACTACAGTAGTCTTCACAACCAGTAAGCTTGAAGGTCAGTTCTACCTACTGATGTGCCAACAACAATCAAGGCTTACCTACAACAGGAGGGCACATATAACCCACACAAGGGACACTTCTGGAGCACCAGCTCAGGTGATCAGGGAGAGTGTGCTACTGGGCCCCACTGGAAACCTATATATAGCCACTTTGCTGAGCCTGGGAGACATAACAGATATATCTAATAAATAGAAATGAACACAGGGATGCAGCCAAAATGAGGAGACAAAGAAACATATCTCAAAGGAAAGAACAAGAAAAAACTCCAGAAAAAGAATTAAGTGAAATGAAGGCAGGCAGTGTACCTAATACAGAGTTGAAAACACTGGTTACAAGGATGCTCAATGAATTTAGGGAAATAATAAATGAACTCAGTGAGAAATCTAACATAGAGACAAAAAAACATTAAAAAAAAAGATAGAAAACATATAAAAGTACAGTCAGGAATAAAGAATACTGAAATGAAGGATATATTAGAGGGGATCAATATCATATTACATGGAGTAGAGTTTCTAGTCAACAATCTGGAAGACAAAGTGGCAGAAAACATTCAGTCAACACAGGAAAAGAAAAATAATTTTTAAAAATGAGGATAGAGGAAGGGGCCTTTGTGGCAACATCAAGCATATCAGCATTTGCATCATAGGGGTACCAAAAGGAGAAGAGAGAGGCCATTATCCCTGGTGGGCATAGTAGATGGAAAAATGCTCAACAAAATGTTAGCAGTTCGAATTCAGCAATATATTAAAAAGAATATACACCATAGTCAAGTGAGAATAATTTCCGGGATGCAAGGTTGGTACAATATCCACAAGTCAATTAATGGGATATACCTCATTAACAAAATGAAGTATAAAAATCATGCACTCATGTCAGTAGATTCAGAAAAAGTATTTTACTATATCCAACATCTGTTTACAGTAAAAACTCATAGGGAAGTGGGGCTATTGTGAACATGCCTCAATATTATAAAGGCTATATATGACATATCTGCAGCCAGTATCATACTCGGGTGAAAAGTTGAAAGCCTTTTCTTTTAAGATGCGGGGCAAAACTAGGATGTGCACTTTCATCACCTAGCAACAGCAATCAGAAAATAAAAAAAATAAAAGGCATTAGAATTTAAAGGAACAAATAAAACAGCCATTATTTGCAGATGATATGATACTATATAGAGAGAATTCTAAAGATTTCACCAAAAACCCGTTAGAACTAATAAATGATTTCAGTATAGTTGCAGGATACAGTATTTATATTTAGAAATCACCAATAAAATACCAGATATTGAGAAAAACCCATTTATAATTGCATCAAAAAGAATAAAATACCTTGGAATAAATTTAAGGAAGGTGGTAAAAAACCTGTACTTAGAAAACTATAAGATATTGAAGAAAGAAACTGAAAAAGGTACAAATAAATGGAAGAATATCATGCTCGTGGATAGGAAGAATTAACGTATTTAAAATATCTGTACTACCTAAAGCAATCTATAGATTCAGTGCAATTCCTGTCAAGATACCAATGCCATATTTCACATAAGTAGAACAAATATTCCAAAAATTTATGTGGATCTATAAAAGATCCCAAATAGTCACACTAGTCTTGGGAAAGAGGAGCAAAGTTGGAGGAATCATACTTCCTGATATCAAACTATACTACAAGACCATAGTAATAAAAACAGCATGGTATTGGCCTAAAAACAGACATATAGATTATTGGAACAAAATAGAGAAATTAATCCACACCATTATGATCAGTTAATGTATGACAAAGGAGGCAATAACACACAATGGAGTTATAGACAGTCTCTTTAATAAATGGCAAACATGTAAAAAAATAAAACCAGACCACTTTACCATATGCAAGAATAAACTCAAAATGGATTAAAGACTTAAAAGTAAACCCAAAACCTTAAAACTTCTAATAGAAATTGTAAGCAGTATACTCTTTTTTATTGCTCTCAGTAATATGTTTTAGGATATGTCTTCTTGGTCAAGGGAAACAAATTGAAAAATAAGTGGGAATATATGAAACTAAAAAGTTTTGCATAGTGATGAATATCATAAAAAAAATGAAAAGCCTTCCTACAGAATGGGAGAAAATATTCCCCAATGATGCATGCACTAGCGGTTAATACCCAAAATATATAAAGAACTGATACAACTTAACTCCATATAATCCAAACAGTACAATTAAAAAATGGGCAGAGGGCCGAAACCGGTTTGGCTCAGTGGATAGAGCGTCGGTCTGCGGACTGAAAGGTCCCAGGTTCGATTCCAGTCAAGGGCATGTACATTGGTTGCAGGCACATCCCTGGTGGGGGGTGTGCAGGAGGCAGCTGGTCGATGTATCTCTCTCATCGATGTTTCTAGTTCTCTGTCCCTCTCCCTTTCTCTCTGTGAAAAATCAATAAAATATATTTTAAAAATAAATGGGCAGAGGAAATAAGTAGGACTTTCTCCAAAAGGAACCTACAGATGACGAAAAGACATATGAAAAAATGTCAAAGTTACTAGTCATCAGGGAAATGGAAATTAAAACCACAATTAGGTATTACCTTACATATCTCACAATGGCTATCATCAATAAATCAACAAACACTCATTGTTGGGGAGGATGTGGGCCAAAAGGAACCTTTGTGCACTGTAGATGGGATTGTAAATTGCTTCAGGTGTTATGGAAAACAATATGGAGATTCATCAAAAAAATTAAAAATAGAACTACCATATGGCCCAGCAATTCTACTTCTGGGTATTTATAGGAAGAAATTCAAAACAGTAATTCCAACGATCCATACACTCCTGTCTTCATTGCATCATTATTTATAATAGCCAAGAGAAGGGCACAACCCAAGTATCCACTGATAGATGAATGGCTAAAGAAGGAGTGGTACATATATATAATGTAATATTACTCAGCCATAAAAAATAATGAAATTTTGCCCTTTGCAACAACATGGATGGGATCTAGAGGGTATTTATTATTCTAAGTGAAGTAAGTCAGATATAGAAAGACAAATGCTATATTATTTTACTATATGTAGAATATAAAATACAACACAAACAAAAATACAAGATAGAAGCAGACCTATAGATACAGAGAACAAATGAATAGCTGCCAGATGAGAGGGGTTTAGGGGGACTGTGAAAAAGGTGAAAGGATTATGAAGTGCAAATTGGTAGTTACAAAATAGTCTCAGGGATGCATAGTACGGCATAAAGGATGTAGTCAGTAATATTGTCGTAACTGTGTATGGTGTCAGGAGTGTACTGGACTTTGGGGTGGTCATTTTGTACGTTATATAAATGTCTAATCACTATGTTCTATACCTGAAACTATTTTAATATTGTATGTCCACTATAATTGAAAAATTTTAAAAATATTTTTAAAATGCTCTATAATAATACAGGTATGATTATTTTGTTTTATAACAATTTAAAACACATTATTGAGTTTTCATGGAGGAAATAAAAATTCTCAACCAAATATATTTGTCTAAAGTCTTAACTATAAACATTGTAATTTCTGGGTGAATTCTTTAATATGATCACAATATAAAATGTATTGTTGCCATGGCCTGTGTTGCTCAGTTGGTTGGGCATCGTCCCATGTACTGTTACTGGTTTGATTCCAGGTCAGGGGACATACCTGGGTTGTAGACTCGATTCCTGGTAAGGGGTGTGCAGGAGGTAACCAGTCAATGTTATGCTCTTAATGTTTCTCTTTTTCTCCCTCTCCCCTTCTTTCGCTCTAAAAAGCAATAAAATAAATAAAAATAAATAAAATGTATCATTGATTGTTAAATGAATCAACTTGCTGTCTATATTAGTTAGTTTTAGGCCTTTGTAGACATTTGTTTAACTTAATGGTTTGTTTATTTGTTTATTTTTGAACTAGTTGAAATTAGTTCAGTATTTTGGCACAGCCAGTTATCTATTAACAAAAAAGTAATAACGTAGATTCTGGGAGTATGACAGTTGTGATGAAGCTTTCTTCCCACCTACTCTCAACTCCAAGCTGTTTGGCTCTCTTAAGGCAAATGTTGGTTTCTGTGCGCTCCTCAGTACAAAAGAGTTTTGGTGTGCAATTGGGGTTTAGCAAAGAAAACAAGGCAATTGGTGAGGAATTTTCTCTCCCACAGGAATCACAAGCAACTGAAGAAGTATGGTAGAGGGCTAAAGTAAAGACTAAAACAGAAAGTCTTGAGAGGTGTTTTACTCTCAGAGATCTCTGCCCCCCAATTTGTCTCCTCTATTTCGTTCCCTTCCCCAAGAATGTTATTGTTGGCTTCTGTGTAAGTGACACCAGAAAGCTGAGATGTACCTGAAATGATGGGATGAGTCTTCCCTAACCATCACGTGATATTGGAGTGCTAGCATGTTGGCTCCAGGGCTTACAGCAGGCTAAGTTTTATACTGCAGGTCACTGTGTTTAGAGGGTCTTTTGCCTTAACACACCTGCAGGGATCCCATCATGTAACATTCACAACACTGAGATCTGACCTGAACTGTGTCAGGTCAGAAATTGAGAAATTGAAATAACTCAATAAAGAGGCCTAGCATCCAGAGACAGGAGAAAAGAAAGAATCATCAAACTGTGTACTCATTGAAATATAACTAGTGGTGAAGGCTGTGGTGGTACCTTTGGATTTTATTTTTAAAAACAGGATATGAGGTTCAGGTAGGGCACCAAGGTCATATTCTGCTTCTTTAGCCTAACTGCAATTCACTCAAATAGTGTGATGGAAGATCTAAAAGTGTGGATCAAAAATACAAAGGGAGAGAAAAGATAAAATTGTAGAAAACAGGTGATTGAGTGTGTGACAAATATGAATTATTGGAGAAAAATAATGGACAAAACATGATATCCTGAAACACTTTGTATTACTAAAAACTTAGAAATGATGGATAAAATAAACAATGAATTATTTTAGAAGTATAACCGACCACACAAAAAGGAAGTTCTCAAATGCCAAAAAATGAAGATTAATCATAATAGGAGAAACTATTCAAGATAATATTAAAAGAAACTGTGAAGCTTAAAAATAATCAAAAGTAGCTTTTAGAGTGAAAGGTTAGTGATTAAAATTGACAACTCCATGGACATATTAAATAGATTCATAAAACTTAAGAAATAATTGGTGAACTTGAAGTTATAAATGAAGTAATGACCTAGAATATAGCACCAAAAGAGAAAACAAAAGTTGAAAACTAGGAAATGAAGCTGAGAGATATGGAGAAAAATGAATGGTTTCATAGAGCAAAATCCTGAGGAATAAATTTAACCAAGGGGGAAAGTGATCTGTACACTGAAAGCTATAAAAATTGGCTAAAATTTTTGAAAAACATACAAATAAATGGGAAGATACTGTATTTTCATAGATAGAGGAACTGTTGTTAACATGTTCATACTACCTAAAGTGATCCACAGTTTGAATGGAATTCCTTTCAAAATTGCAATGGCATTTTAAATAGAACAAACAATCCTAAAATTTGTATGCAATCACAAAAGACTCCAAATAGCCAAAGCTTTGTTGAGAAAGAATAAGACAGCCTTCACATTTCATGATTTTAAACTATAGGGTGGGATAAAAATAGGTTTAGAGTTGTGACTACATGAAACACAGAGTTTATTCTTGTGTTATTTATTAATTATTGTATTATTTACCATGTGAACAACTATAAACCTTTCACTACTTACTATATATATCAAAGCTATCGTAATGAAACAGAGTGGCTTTGCATAAATACAAACAGACACAGGTCAGTGGAACAGAACAGATCCAGAAATTAACCCATGCATATTTGGTCAATTATACAACAAAGGAGCCAAGAATATACAGTGGAGAAAAGGATACTTTACTTAATAAATAGTGGAGTAAACAACCTAATTTTCTACAATCAGGGGTCCTCAAACTACGGCCCGTGGGCCACATGCAGTCCGCCGAGGACATTTATCCGGCCCGCCGGGTGTTTTTGCCGCCGCTGCCTGTCCTGCTTAGCAGCCAACTTAGCAGTGTGCATAGGAATTTGTTCATAGTTTTTTTTAAACTATAGTCCGGACCTCCCAAAGGTCTGAGGGACAGTGAACTGGCCCCCTGTTTAAAAAGTTTGAGGACCCCTGGATTTTTTATACATTCATCCATTGATGGCCACTTAGGTTGTTTATATTTCTTGGCTATTTGTAAATAATGCTGCAATGAACTTGAAGGTACAGATATCTCCATATAAAAGTGGAATATTATTCAGGCCTAAAGACTAAGGGAATCCTGCTATTTGTGACATCATGGATGGATCTTGGGACACTATGCTAAGTGAAATAAGGCAGACAGAGAAAAACAAATATTGTTTGATTTCACTTATATGTGGAAATCAAATAAACCAAATTCATAGAAACAGAATGTAAAAAGTGGTTTCCAGATGGCAGTAAGTGGGGTGTGGAAGAAATGTGTGAACTCACTCAAAAGATACAAGCTCTGAGTTATAAGGTAAATAAGTCTTGGGGATATAATGTTCAGCATGGTGACTACAGTTATGAATATTGTATTGTAGCCTGGCTGGTGTGGTTTAGTGGTTGAGGTCACTGTTCCAATACCATTCAGGGCACATGCCTGGGTTGTGTGCTGGATTCCCAGAAGGCAGCATGCAGGAGTCAGCTGATCAATGATTATCTCTCATCACTGATGTTTCTATCTCTCTATCCCTCTCCTTTCCTCTTTCTGAAAATAGTAAAAATATAATAAAAGAAAAAGAATACTGTATTGTGTATTTGAAAGTTGCTAAAGAGTGGATTTTTAAAGTTTTTATCACAAGAAAAGGAAATTCTAACTAAATAAGGTGATGGATGTTCATTAAACTTACTGTGGTCATCATTTAATAATATACATATATATCAAAGCATGATGCTTTACACCTTAAAAACTGGAAAGAGGGTGAAAAAAACTTGATAGGCAACTGTAACAAATGCACCACGATGGTGGGAGATGTTGATAGTGAGTGGAAGCCATGAGTACATGGAATGTGTGAGTTCAGGGTTTATATGGGAACTCTCTTTATACTCTCTGCTCAATTTTGCTGAACCCCTAGACTACCCTAAAAAATAAAATCAATTTTAAAAGGGTGTGTAGAGGGGGGAAGTTGATAGGCAAATAAAACAAAAATGTTTACCTATTTGGGGAGTGGGGGAAATAAGAGAGGGTATGGCCCTAACCAGTTTGGCTCAGTGGATAGAGCATTGGCCTGCAGACTGAAGGGTCCCAGGTTTGATTCCGGTCAGAGCATGTACCTTGGTTACGGGCCCATCCCCAGGAAGGGGGTGTGCAGGAGGCAGCTCATTGATGTTTCTCTCTCATCGATGTTTCTAACTCTCTATCCCTCTCCCTTCCTCTCTGTAAAAAAATCAATAAAAAATATATTTAAAAAAATAAAATAAAAATAAGAGAGGGTATGAGTTGGGTGTGAAACTCCTCTGCACCTTTTGATTGTCACCATTTAAATTTTTATTTTTTTAAAAGATTGCAGTTGATATATAATATTATATTAGATTTAGGTGTACAGCATAGTTACTAGACATTTATGTATACATATAAAAGCCCAGCAACGTTTATAGTGGAACGACCAGAACAACCGGTTGACCAGTTGCTGTGATGTGCACTGTCCACCAGGAGGCAGACACTCAACACAGGAGCTGCCCCCTGGTGGTCAGTGCGCTCCCACAGTGGGAGAGCTGCTCGTCTCCACATCGGGAGCAGCTGCTCAGAGGGATGGGTCCACAGTTGCTTGGCTGGCTGGGATGAGCGGTACTCCCACAGCAGGCTGATCCCCACAGGCCATGCCCCCCACCAGTGCACGAATCCCATGCTCCAGGCCTCTAGTATAATTTATAAAGTGATCACCTCAGTAAGTCTAGTACCCATCTGATACCCTGCATAGTTATTGGAATATTATTGACTCTATGTATTTCCTATGCTATATTTTATGTCCCAGTATTCTTTTTGTAACTGGCAATATGTACATTGTAATTCCTTCATCTTTTTCACCCGTTCTCCCAACTCCCTCTCATCTGGCTATCATCAAACGTGTCTGAGTTTGTGTCTGTGAGTTTTTTATTTTGTTTTTTTAACCCAATAAAAGTATTATTTTAAATACTAAGTAATAAAAAGTGGTAGACCAATCCTATCTAATAAAGAGGGAATATGCTAATCGACCGTCACGTGCTCACAAAGATGGCACTCACAGCCAAAGATGGCACCCACAGCCAATAAGGAGGGAATATGCTAATTGACTGCCATGCCCTCAAAGATGGCGGTACCCACAGCCACAAGATGGCGGTGCCCAGTCCCCTCAGCCCCACTAGGGTGTCAGGCACACAGCACATCCAGACCCACCCCCAGGCAGGTCCAGCTGCTCTGCGTGCCTATCTCTGGAGTCTCCCAGTCCCCTCAGCCCCTCAGCCACCCAGGGCCAGCCCAAGGCACAGGCAAGCCTCAGATGTTGGCTGCCCAGCTGACGCCCGAGGTGCAGGCAAGCCTTGTATGGTGGCTGCTCAGCGGCCCAGGGCCACCTGAGTCTCAGGTAACCAGGGCCTGCTGAGGCTTGCACTGCCAGCAGTGGCAGCAGCAGAGGTGTGATGGGGTGTCGCCTTCCCCTGATTGCCGGGTCACCTCCCACCCCTGAGGGCTCCTGGACTGTGAGAGGGGGCGGGCCGGGCTGAGGGACCCCCCCTCCCTCCAGTGCATGAATTTTCATGCACCGGGCTTCAAGTATTAATATAAACTTTAAGTCAACTAAGTTAATGAGGCTAAAGAGGGGTACCATCCTATATAATAAAAACCTAATATGCTGTGTCCAGTCGTCAAATCTTCTGTTCGGCTGATGAAAGCGTGATATGCTAAGGCCGCTTAACTGATTGCTATGACGTGCACTGACCACCAGGGTTCAGATAGTATACTGGTCTACTAGTCGCTATGATGTGCACTGTCAACCAGCGGGCAGACAGCCGACTGGTCGACTAGTCGCTATGACGTACACTGACCACCAGGGGGGCAGACGCTCCAACTGGTAGGTTAACTTCCTGCTGGGGTCTGGCCAATTGGTACTGAGCGAGATGGGCTGGATACGCCCTGGATACCTCTCGTGTTCCCTCCCCAGCTGGCTAACCTGCATCCCTTTCCAGCCCCAATTGTGCACTGGTGGGGTCCCTTGGCCTGCCCTGCGCCCTCTCACAATCAGGGCTGAGTGACCCCCCCAGGTGCATGAATTTTGTGCACCGGGCCTCTAGTTTAATGATAACGGTATAGTTCACCGGGAAGATAAAACAATTTCAAATGCACATGCCCTTAACAACATAGGTGACAAAATTGGCTAAGTTTGAAAGATAAATCACAATGAGTTTTAAAGTTTAACATGTTCCTTTTTTTAAAAGAGCAATAAGAAAACAAATAGTATAAATTTGAAGAAAAAAAATCCAGTGGCTTGATTAGCATATACATTTTCTCCAGCACAAACAAAACTGTAAAAAGTATTCAAATTAAGCCATAAAATAATCTCCATAAATTTAAATAAATTATTATCATCCAGATGACTTCTCACAGTGTAATTAAACAAATCAGTGATAAAAACTGAAACTCATAAACACAAACAACAGTATGTTGGTTACCAGAGGGAATTGGGGGGTGGGGATAGTTAGTAAAGGGTAAAGGCAGCCAAATATATGGTGACGAGAAATGATTTGTCTGTTGGCGGTGGGCACACAATGCAATATACAGATCATGTATCATGGAACTGTTCACTTGAAATCTATATAATCTTATTAGCAATGTCACCCCATTACATTTAATTAATAAAATAATAAAATTAAAAAATCAAACCATGATAATGGAAATACGCATATCCTACATAATAAAATGGTAATATGTAAATTACCATCACTCCGCTATGCCCACGATTGGGCCAGCAGGAGGCGCAGGGGGCGGGACTCAAGGTGGCCGGGGTAGCTGATTGGGCCAGCAGGACGCTGAGCTCGCGGCGCCACTGGCGCCGCGAGCTCAGCGTCTGTGCCATGGCTGCGCCAGAGGTTTTCAGAAGGCCTGGGGCACCAGCGGACAGCCGGCCAGGTCCTCTGCGATCAAAGGCCAAAGCTGGGGACCTGGCCAGCTGTCTGCTCCGGCGCAAGGCCTTTCGAAAGCCTCCGCAGCGCCGGAGGCTTTCGGAAGGCCTGGGGCACCGGCGGACAGCCGGCCCGCTGGTGCACCAGGTGCATGATTAAATCATGCACTGGGCCTCTAGTGTTAAATAACAAAACAAAAATTGTGCAAATTATAAAATACTTAGAATCAAAAGTTATTGAAAATTTTGTGTTTACACTTCTGACAGTTGGTCTAAGGGGCATTGAATGAAATTTATAGCCATAAGTATTTATATTAAAAGGAGAAAAGTGGTTTGCCCTACCTCCCCTCTGCCCCAGTTTCTCAGTTTTATGCTAAATGTAAGGGTAGTTTAACATCAGGATAACTTAAATATCACCTACTTATTAACACATTAAAGAGTAGCCATATAACTATAATGGTATAAAATCCACACTAATAAAAGAGTAAGATGCAAATTGAACGTACCTTCGTGACACCCACTAGCCAATCAGGAGTGAGTATGCAAATTAACCCAACAAAGCTGGTGGGTTAATTTGCATATACAGGCGCCAAGCGGCCGGGAGTGGGGCGGGACACTTACGTCATCACCATGGCTATGATGCAGGAGTTTCGCACCGCCTCAGCCACTCCAGGCTTCTGGGCAACGTGGGAAGGCAAAAAGTCGGCTCTGGGATGGAGCGAAGGCGGTGCCGGCAGCCAGGGGAAGGAAGGTCCATTCTTGCACGAATCTTCGTGCATCAGGCCTCTAGTATTTAACCCTTTGCACTCGCTTGCTTTTTTCTCCATTCCTTTATTCTACTCGGGATTTAATTTTTTAAATACCCCACATTTTACAAAGCGCGGCAGTAGAATAAAAAACTGGAGTTTCTTTTCATACAAACTTATTTATTTGGATTTTTTTATTCTTCAAATTATTGATACATTCAAAGAGTATAAAAAGAGCTGCTACCGATGCTAACCGTGTTGAGTCACACTCGACATCCGAGTGCAAAAGGTTAATAAAATGCAGTTCCTGTTTGTCAGAAAAATTTTTAGGAAGTTGCAAATAGAAAATTATTTTTTAACCTGATAACACATAACTACCCCAAATGTACCATAGTCCTATTTAGGAATGTAATCTTAAAAGCATTCCTTTCAATAACATTAATGAAAGCCTATTTTTACTACCTGGGTTCAATGTTGTATTGAACAATTCATTGACATTTATAGGACAGTCCACCTAAAGACAGCAGAATTTTTTTCAAGTGCATATATGTTGCATTTTCCAGAATACCGGTATATTAGGGATTGGGCAGTAAAACATCAAACAAGTTTCAGTAAACCTAAACTTATTGAGATAAAACAAAATACGTTCTTTGACCACAACAGAATTAATTTAGAAATCAGCAATAGAAAGAGATTTCAGAAATTGCTAGGTATTTGGATAGTAACACACTTCTAAAGAACCATTGGATTAAAACAGAATAAAATAAAAATGGAATATTAGTTTGATTTGAAGAGAAGCAAAACCACAAATATAACAATTTATTGAATCCTCATGCATGGGAATGTAAAATGCTCTAACAATGTTCAACACGGTTTTCTTATGACTTTAAAAATCTAACACATATCATACATCTTGGCATCTCCATGATTATGTATCTACCCAAGAAAAATGACACACTAAGTTCATACCTGGACTGATGCATGAATATTCTTAGTATCATTATTGATAATAGGCCCAAACTGGAAAGAATTCAAAATGTATCAATTAGTGAATGGATAAACAAAATACCATATGTCCACAAAATGGAATAATATTGCACAATTAAAATAAAACTACTGATGTATGCAATAACATTAATGAGTCCTAAATACATTATGCCAAATGATAAAAGTCAGATGGGAAAGACTGTATATTATATGATTACTTATATATGAAATGTCCAGAATTCAGATTAGTAGTTATGTGGGGCTAGCAATGGGAGTTGGGATTAACTTCAAATGGGCACAAAGGAACTTTGTAGGGTGATTAACCCTTTGCACTCGGATGTCGAGTGTGACTCGACACGGTTAGCAGTAGAATAAAGGAATCGAAAAAAGCAAGCGAGTGCAAAGGGTTAAACTGTTATAAATGGGATAGTGATGCTTGTGCAAATTATAAAATACTCTAAGGATTGAAAGAAAGCACTGAATTATCTATATATATAAAAGGCTAATATGCTAAGTGTCTGACCTTTCGGCCAGTAGCCATGATGTGCACTGACCACCAGGGGGCAGATGTTTCACGCACAGCCATGGAAAAATGGAACAGACTGATGAACCTCATGGAAGGAGGGGCGGGAGGAGGGCAGGAAGAGATTAACCAAAGATCCTATATGCTTAGTAGAAGCCTGGTGCACGGATTCGTGCACCATTGGTGTCCCTCGGCCTGGCTTGTGGGGATCGGGCCAAAACTGGCAGTCCGACATCCCCCGAGGGTTCCCAAATTGCGAGAGGGTGCAGGCCAGGCCAAGGGACCCCACCAATGCACGAATCCATGCACTGGGACTCTAGTAAATATGCAAAATATGTGAATTTATGTTATACATATTATACCTCAATAAAGGTAATAAAATTTTGAAAGCAAAATTAAAAACTTTTAGAAAATGTAGGATTATAGTGTCATCACCTTGGATTAAGGAAATGTTTCTGAAACAATAAGTAGTCAAATCATCCTGGAAAAAGTTGAGAAATTTGACCACTAAAATTAAAATGTTTTATTATTTTTTTTATTGTTTAAAGTATTACAAATAGTAGTACATATGTTTCCATTTTTTTCTCCATTGACCTCCCCTGGCCTTCCCCCACCCCCTGGCACATGCCCTCGCCTCCCTAGTGTCTGTGTTTATTGGTTATGCTTATATGAATGCACACAAGTCCTTTGCTTGATCTCTTACCCCACCCCCCCAACCCTCCCCTGCCTTCCCGCTGAAGTTTGACTGACCAATGATTATTCGTCTCTGTATCTATTTTTGTTCATCATTTTATGATGTTCTTTATATTCCACAAATGAGTGAGATCATGTGATATTTATCTTTTTCTGACTGGCTTATTTTGGTTAGCATAATGTTCTCCAGTTCCATCCATGCTGTTGCAAATGATGAGCATTCCTTCTTTTTACAGCAGCATAGTATTTCATTGTGTAGATGTACCACACTTTTCTGATGGAGAGACTTTGCCTGTGTCCAAATATGTGGTGTATCTTTGAAAATGACCCATGTGTACTTGAGAAGAATGTATATTTTGTAGCTTTGTGTTGGAATGTGCTGAAGATGTCGATTAAGTCCATCTGATCTAGTGAGTCGTTTAGGATTGCTGTTTCTTTGCTGATTTTTTTTGTCTAGAGGAATTATCTAGTGTTGTCAGTGGGGTATTAAAGTCCCCAAAATGATCATATTGTTGTCTCTCTCTCCCTTGATACCTTCCAGAAGTTTTTTTATGTATTTGAGTGCTCCTGCATTGGGTGCATATATGTTTATCAGTGTTATATCCTCTTGTTGTATTGATCCCTTGTAGTATTATGAAGTGGCCTTTCTTGTCTTTGGTTATGGCCTTCACTTTGAGGTCTATTTTGTTAGATATAACCCCAGCTTTTTTTTTTTTTCATTTCCATTTGCCTTAAAGATATTTTTCCATCCTTTCACTTTCAGTTTGTGCATCCCTTGTTCTGTGGTGGGTCTCTTGTGGACACCAAATATATGGGTCATGTTTTCTTATCCATTCAGTCACTCAATGTCTTCTGATTGGAGCATTTAATCCATTTATGTTTAATGTTATTATTGATAGGTACTTGTTTGTAGCCATTTATATTCCTTATGCCTGTGTTCCTTCTTCCCTTTCTATTTCTTCTTTTTACAACAGTCCCTTTAGGAATTATTGCATTGCCTGCCTGATAGTGATAAACTCCCTTAGCCCCCCCCCCCCCCTTTTTTTTTTTGTCTGTGAAGCTCCTGATTTCACCTTCAATTTTGCAATTTTGATTGATAGCCTTGCTGGATAGAGTATTCTTGGATGCAGTCCCTTGCTTTGCATCAGTTTGTATACTTCATTCTATTCCCTTCTGGCCTGATGTGTTTCTGTTGAGAATTCATTTAATAATCTGTTGGGAGATCTTTTGTAAGTAACTCTCTGTCTCTCTCTCTTGCAGCCTTTAAGATTCTCTTTTTGTCCTTAATGTTTACCATTGTAATTACACTGTGTCTTGGTGTGGGTCTTTTGGGGTTCATCTTATTTGGGACTCACCTTTCCTGTGTGACTTTTTTCTTCTCCATATCAGGGAAGTTTTCTGTCATCATTTCTTCAAATGGGTTCTCTAATTCTTGCTGCTCTTCTTGTCCTTCTGGCACCCCTATTATATGTATGTTACTTCATTACATGTTGTCCCAAAACTCCTTTAGGCTTTCCTATTTTAATTTTTTTTCTCCAATGCTGTTCAGATTGGGCTTCTTTCTGTACCTTATTTTCTAACTCACTAATTTGGTCCTCCACTTCTCCTAGTCTACTGTTGAAACCTTTTATCATGTTTTTGATTGTAGCTATATCACTATTGATTTCCTCTTGATTCTTGCATAGCTTGTTGATTTTCTCATCCATCCTGTATATATGATCTGTATGACCATTTCTCTGAATTCTTTTTCTGACATATTGCATGCCTCTGTTTCATTTAATTCCTTTCTTGGTGATTCTGCCTTTTCTTTCATTTGGGGAAAGAAAATTAAAAAAAAATTAAATATGTAAAAAAGTGAAAAGATAAGCTACAGAGTAAAAGAAGATATTTATGGTTTATCTAGAATACAATGGATTTGTATCTTGAATATATCAAAGATTATGGGATCAAATAAAAAGAAAAATACATTAGGAGCATAAATAATATAAACAGTCAATTCCCAGTAGGGGGAACCAAAAATAGCAGCAAATATATGGAAAGATACGCAGTTTCAATTGCAATCAAGAAAGTACAAGTATTTTCACAGCAATGTTCATTGCAGGGCCTTACTTTTCTCCATTGTACATTTTTTGCTCCTTTGTCAAAATTATTTACCCATGTATATGTTTATTTCTGAACTCAATTCTTTTCCATTAGTCTATGTTACTGTTTTTCTGCCAATACCATTCTATTGTTATTATGATTGCTCTGTAGAATAATTTGAAGTTAGGTAGCATGATACCTCCGGCTTGGTTCTTTTTCTCAGAATTGCTTTTTATATTTGGGGTCTTTTGTGTTTCCTTATAAATCTGATGATTTTTTTGTTCTCTTTCTATAAAACATGTTACTGGGGTTTTGAGAGGTATTGCATTAAATTTGTATATTAATTTGGGTCATATGGACATTTTAACTAATTGATTCTTCTAGTCTATGAATTCAGAACATCTTTCCATTTCGTTGTGTATTTTTCAATCTCTTAATAATGCTTGTAGTGTTCAGTATATAGGTCTTTCACTCATATAGGATATAAAACTTTAAGTAACAAATGAACAAGCAGGAAAAACACACAAACAAAAACTAATAGGCACAGACAATAGTATGGTAGTTACAAGAGGGAAAGGGGATATAGATAGTAAAAGGTAAAAGGGGGCAAATATAGGATGCTGGAAGATGACTTGACTTTGTGTGGTGGGCACACAATACAGTATACAGGTCATGTTTCATAGAAATGTACACTTGAACCCTACATAATCTTATTAACCAATGTCACCCCATAAATTTAATTAAATTTGCAGATAAAAAAAGTTTCATTTAATGCCTATTAGGATGGAAAACTTTAAAATCTTGACAATATCAAATGTTGGTAAGGATGTGCATAAGAACACCTTTCAAATCACTGGTATAATTGTATAATTCACATAATCACATTGGAGAACACTTTAATAATTGTCAAGTAGGTGAAAATGTGCATACTCTAAGACTTAGTAATTATCTCTTTAATATAGAGAAACTCTCATATGTATACATAAAAGTTCAATGCAGCATTGTTGGCAATAGTGAAAATTGGAAATAACAAAAGAATACCAATAGGCTAACAAATCAATTAGGTATCCTCATACAATTGGATATATTCAGTTTTGGAAATTAATTACCAAAAGTTAACTTTTGCAAACCTAATATAAAGCAATAATACAAGTAGCAACAGGATATGCAGTAATGATACCATTTATTTAAACTTTTAAAATATTGAATAAAGTATGGTAACAGTATAGACAGTATAATTTTTTCAGAATTGGACCAATTGAATAGAAATTGGAACAATGGTATAGATAAGTTGAGTATGTATTCATAGAACTTAGTAGATGTATATTCAATTTTACATTTTTGAGAATATATTTAATGGGTATCTAACCTGCAACCTGGGCGTGTGCCCTGACCCAAAATTGCTTGGGATGACACTCAACCAACTGAGCCACACTGGTCAGGGCTACTGTAATTTTTTTTAAGTAACCAATAGAATGGATAAAAATTTTCCATACTTAATTCAGATAAAATGTTCTCCAATTTAGACAGGAAACCAAAAATAAATCTTAGAAAAAACTATAGGCAGCAAAATCTCAGATATCTCTCATAGCAATATGTTTACCGATACATTTCCTAGGACAATGGAAACTAAGGAGAAAGTAACAAATGGTACTGCATCAAAATAAAAAATTTCTGTATAGCAAAATAAACCAGAGACAAAGTAACAAGAGAGCCCACTGCATGGGAGAACATATTTGCCAATGATATGCAATAATGGGTTAATCTCCAAATTTAATAGGGTACTTATGAAACTTAACAAAAGAAGACAAACATCCAATTAAAAAATGGGCAAGGGACCTAAATAGACACTTATGCAAAGTAGAAATACAGAAGACCAAGAGGCATATGAAAAAATGCTCAGTACTAATGATTTGAGTGATGCAAATCAAAACTACAATGAGGTGCCAGCTCACACCTGTTAGAATGGCTATCATCAACAAATGACAAGTGTTGGCGAGGTTGTGGATAAAAGGGAACACTAGTATACTGTTTGTGGAAATGCAGACTAGTGCAGCCTCTGTGGAAAACAGTATGGAGTTTCCTCAGAAGATTAAAAATGAAACTTCCATTTGACCCAGTCATCTCACTCCTAGAAATATATCCCAAGAAATCAGAAACACGAATCAGGAAGAATATATGCACCCCTATATTATAGCAGTGCAATTTACAATAGCTAAGATTTGAAAACAGCCTAAGTGTCCATCATCAGATGAATTGATTAAAAGATTGTGGTACATTTACACAATAGAATACTCCACTGCTATAAAAAAGAAACAACTCTTATCATTTGGTACAGCATGGATAAACATGGAGAACGTTATGCTAATCAAAATAAGCCAGTCAGAGAAAGATAAGTATCACATGATCTCACTCATATGTGGAATTTAATAAACAAACTGATGAACAAAAATAGATCCAGAAACATAGAAGCATCAAACAGACTGTCAAACCTCAGAAAGAAGGCAAGGGAGATTGGGTGGGTAGGAAGAGATCAACTAATGAACTTGTATGCATATATGCATAACTCATGGACACAAACGATAGGGTGGTGAAGGCCTTGGGTGAGGGACGGCAGTGGGGCTGGAAGAGGTTAATGTGGAAAAACAGGGGACATGTAATACTTTCAACAATAAAGATTTTAAAAAAATAAAATGGAGTAATGTAGCATGAAGAAATTTTAAAATTATAGGGCATTATAAAATTATAAGAAAATATGTTCCTTTTTGGCAACATAGAAAAGGTCATCTTTTAGCTCCTAGTAATAAAATCATTTTGTTCCAAATGTTTTAAATGGTTATTTTATGGCTTCTCCATACATATACATGCAATTTTCCTCAAATAAATGGTGGAAAGAGTAATACCAAATTATTAATAAAAAAGGTAAATGTACATACTTTGTTTTGCTTCACTAGTAGTCAATACTGATATTTCAAGTCCTATCCTGTCGTTCCTTAATTTATAGTTGTGTTTTGGTACAGTTTCCTTCTAATTACTGATAGATATTTACCTGTAATCATTGATAGATATTGTTGAATTCATACAGCTTTTTCAATTTTAGCCTCAAAGTAAAAGGTTGTGGAAATGTAGGTTAAAACTTCAATCTTCCAATTGTCCTAATATATTGAAGATTAAAAAGCATAATAGAGTCTAATAGTTGAATAAGTAGTGATTTTTACTAAAGAATAATAATATATCAAACAGTAGCCTAAAATGCTGTTATTTTCAGTTTATTAGAAAATAAATTGAAAAATAAATAAAATTTTTCCTAAAAACCATGAAGAAGATTTAATAACTATAGTAAATGAAGAACTATATCATGTACTTTAATGGGAAGACTCAGTTATTTTAAGACAGGATTATAATGAATTAACTTGTTTACATGACTCAGTTTTAGGAAAAATTTTGTTTTATTATAGTTTTTCAAAACTTCTATAAAGTTAACTCAGATGAACAAATGAGTAAAAATGTCAGTGAAAGATTTAAAAATGTATTTAGGAAAAGCACATGATCTAGGAAAATGTGACATGGAATGATCACATTCTGTTGTGATAAGTCTAATAAACTTAATACCAAGGCAAATGATAAAACAGAGGTGAATAGCAAGCCCAGGAACATATACTAATTAATACATGTATGCTTAGATACTAGGAACATGATTAAGATGAGATTTAACCAATAATTTACAATGGGAAATTGTTTCGTTTCTGAATTGGACATAGGAAGTACAGAAGAGTCATACCCCAAACTATGTCTCCTCTCTCTTCACCCCACATGTCCTGGTATTCCCCCCAAAACAAACAAACAACAGAGAATATAAACATTTGGAATTGTAGACTGCATCACTTAAAGCAATGCCCAGCTAAAGAAAAACCAGAAGATTTTTCATATATGACTTCATGTGTATCCTTACCCTATTCCCATGCCTCCATAATCAGTAGAATTCCTAGATTTCTCCTAAAATGGAGTGATAGGAACTTATTAAGCATCCCTATTTTATTTTGCTTCTAAATTTGGGTGGATGGAAATATTTGCTGGGAGAGGCATGGAGAAGGAACAACTATGGCTGACATTCTGTGATGAAAGTTGAAATTCCAAGATTTTCTATATCAAATATGGGGATCAATCCAAAGCCTAAGATAATTTCTTTGTCAGAATGAGGTATAGCCCCTTAAGTAGACTGAATTGTAGTGGAGAATATTTTTTAAAATTGTCTCAGAATAAAGAATGGTACTAATGCCCTAATAAAATCTGTACACAGTCTCAGCTGTTCTCTTTCTATCCAATAAAATCTTCAGAACTCAGAATAAAATAGAACAGGAAATAATTAACCCTGAAAAATACCTCAGAAGACAAAGCAAACAAATTTCAACATGGGTAAAGAGAGAAGATGAGAGGTACGTGAATTATATAAGAATTAAGAATAGATACTATATCATAAAATATACTAGAGGTCCAGTGTATGAAATTCGCCAACTTGCAGTGTGTGTGTGTGTGGGGGTCCCTCAGCCCAGCCTGCACTCTCTCACAGTCCAAGAGCCGTAGGGGGATGTCAGGCCTAAGCCGGCAGTTAGACATCCTTAGCGTGCTGCCGCGGAGGTGGAAGAGACTCCCTCCACCGCCACCGCCGCTGCGCTCTCCAGCTGTGAGCCTGGCTTCTGGCTGAGCAAGTGCTCCCCCTGTGGGAGCGCACTGACCACCAGGGGGCAGCTCCTGTGTTGAGTGTCTGCCCACTGATGGTCACTGCGTGTCATAGTGACCGGTCGTTCCATCGTTCGGTCGATTTGCATATTAGCCTTTCATTATATAGGATAAGCATAAAGAAGATGAAAAAATGTAGAGAAATCATTACAAATACGAGAGAGAAAAAGGACTGAAGAATTTAGTCCAGAAAACACATATAATAAGAAAAAGAGGTAATAATCTTTTGACTTATAAAATAAATTTCAAGAATATAAATGCAGTAAGCTCTCAAAGGTAAGCTAACAACAAAATGAGATGAACAGGAACCTAAAGAGTTAATAAAACATGCTGATTATGCCAATGAGATTCAGAGGACAGTGTATCTAAAGATGACTGGAGTCTCTGGAGAGGAGAACCAGACAAATGATACAGAAAGTACTCCCATGAAATAAAGAAAGAACTCACTTATGTATAGGAAAAGCACATGATCTAGGAAAATGTGACATAGAATGATCAGTACTGAACACAGTATGTATATTGAAGTTTAGAGATAATAAAAGAATACCAATTGTAATCTAGACCAGCTTTTGTCAACCTTTTGGACCTCATGGACCACCAGTGGTCTATGGACCACCAGTTGATGACCGCTGATCTAGAAAAGAAAGGAAGGCACCTTCATCAGCTTAAACATTGACAGGCCTTAGACTTCTCTATAGTTAAATTCAATGCCAAAGGAACAATTCAATTTTTACAAGTTCTAAGAGAACATGTGACCCAAGAATGTTACACGCTTCTGTCAAAATTCAGAAGACAGACTTCTTGGTTTCTTCTTGAATGACATCTATTCATTTGAGAGATGTATCAAAAGAATGAAAACAATGATAAATGAGCTTTTGTTTGTTTGTTTCTCTGTCTGTGAGTTCATTATTGTATAAAAAAGCCATAGATTTCTGGGTGTTAATTTTGTATCCTGCTACTTTGCCGAATACATTTATTAGTTCTAATAGTTTTTTTATGGAGTCTTTGGGGTTTTCTATGTAGAGTATCATGTCATTTGCAAATAAGGACAGTTTTACTTCTTCTTTTCCAATTTGGATGCCTTTTATTTCCTCTTCTTGTCTGATCGCTATGGTTAGCACTTCCAGTACTATGTCAAACAGGAGTGGTGAAAGTGGGCATCCTTGTCTTGTTCATATTCTTATGGGAAATGGTTTTAGTTTTTGCCCATTGAGTATGATGTTGGCTGTAGGTTTGTCATATAAGGTTTTTATTATGTTCAGGTATGATCCCTCTGTTCCCACATTGTTGAGAGTTTTTATGAAGAAAGGGTGTTGGATTTAGTCAAATGCTTTTTCTGCATCGATGGATATGATTACGTGATTTTCGTCTCTCAGTTTGTCTATGTGATTTATCACACTTACTGATTTGTGGATGTTGTACTATCCTTGCATCCCTGGAATAAATCCCACTTGGTCATGGTGTATGATCTTTCTAATGTAATGCTGGATCCGATTTGCTAGAATTTTGTTCAGGATTTTACCATCTATGTTCATCAGAGATAATGGCCAGTAATTCTCTTTCTTTGTAGTGTCTTTATCTGATTTTGGGATTATGGTAATGCTGACTTCATAGAAAGAGCTTGGAAGTGTTCCTTTCTCTTGAATTTTTTGGAATAGTCTGAGGAGGATATATTTTAGTACTTCTTTGAATGTTTGTTAAAATGCCCCTGTGAAGCCATCGGGCCCATGGCTTTTGTTTGCTGTAAGTTTTTTGATGACTGCTTCAATTTCCTCCATAGTTATCGGCCTACTCAGATTTTTTATTCTTCCTGATTGAGTTTTGGAAGGTTGTATTTTTCTAGGAATATGTCCATTTCTTCTAGGTTGACCAGTTTGTAAGAATAGAGTTGCTCATAGTATTTTTTTACGATTCTTCATATTTCTATGGAGTCTGTTGTTATTTTGCCTCTTTCATTTCTGATTTTGTTTATACGGGTCCTCTCGATTTGCTTCTTGCTGAGTCCGGCTAGAGGTTCATAGGAATAATCTTAAGTAAGGAAGTAAAAGACCTGTGCTTGAAAAACTACAGGACATTGGAAAGCATTATGCTAAGTGAAATAAGTCTGTTGGAGAAAGATAAATATCACATTTGTGAAATGTAATGAACAACATAAACTGATGAACAAAAACAGATCCAGAGACAGAGAAGCATCGATCAGACCATCAAACCTCAGAGGGACAGTAGGGTAGGGTGGGAGAGAGGGGGAGAGATCAACCAAAGGACTTGTATGCATGCATGTAAGCATAACCAAAGGACACAGACACCAGGGGGGTGAGGGAATGAGTGGGGCCGGGGGTGGGGGGGAATGGTGGAATAAGGACACATATGTAATACCTTAGTAAAGAAAATTTAAAAAAAGAGATAGAAGAAAATATTAAAAAATAGAAGAATATTTCATGTTCATGGATTGGTAGAATCAACATCATTAAAATGTCCATACTACCCAAAGCAATCTATAGAATTAATGCAATCCCCATTAAAATACCAACAGCATATTTCACAGACCTAGAACAAACTTCAAAAATTCATATGGAATCAAAAAGACTGAATAACTGCAACTATCTTGAGAAAGAAGAACAAAGTTGGAGGGATCACAATACCAGATATCAAGCTATACTATAAAGCCACTGTTCTCATAACTGCCTGGTACTGGTATAAGAACAGATATATAGACCAATGGAACAGAGCAGACCCCAGAAATTGACCCAGCAGTTGAGTGGATTAAAAGCTGTGGTACATCTACACAATGGAATACTACACTGCTGTAAAAAAAAAAAAAAAAGAACTCTTACCATTCGCAAAAGCATGGATGGACATGGAGAGCATTATGCTAAGTGAAATAAGCCAGTCAGAAAAAGATAAATATCATATGATCTCACTCATTTGTGGATTATAATGAACAATATAAACTGATGAACAAAAATAGATCCAGAGACACAGAAGCATGGAACAGACCATCAAACTTCAGAGGTAACGCTGGGGGTGAGGGAGTGGTTAAGACATCAACCAAAGGACTTGTATGCATGCATAGAAGCATATTCAATGGACACAGACACTGGGGGGCTGAGGGCATGTGCTTGGGGGTAGGGTTGCCTGGGGAGAGGTCAATGGGGGAAAAGGGGGACATATGTAATACTTTAAAAAATAAAGAATTTAAAATAAAAGTAAATGAAATCAGAAATGATGAAGACAAAACCAAGGAACTCAATTTAAAATAGGCCAAGATCTAACAACTAATATATAACGATGTTGACATGAACATAATCTAAGTATTTTAAACCTTGATGATGTTAAAATAGTAATGTAGGTCACGAAAAATGGGGGGTGACATGAAGTGTAGGAGAGCTAATTGTTTTTAATTTAATGGGAAATTAATAATTTCCAAAACTGAAATGTTTAGTCAAAATATATTAACATTTTACTTTTATTCATAATTTTTTTAAAACTTAATAGATATTTAAAAAAATAAATTGTATATTTTTGGGGTGGAGAAAGTCACCTCATTTTCACAATTTTTAAAATTTAGTTTCATATAAATTTCTTAAATATTTCTTAAACCACCTCATTGCCAAGAAGACAACAACAACGCTTGAAATTCAAAATGTGGAAAATATTTGTCAATTATTTGTGAAGTAATGTCCTTTATATTGAGAATTCTTATACTCAGTAAGAAAAAGGTGATTACAGAGATTAAAAAAATGGTCAGAGGATGGCATCGGGCAGTTCTTAGAAATAATGTAAATGGTGAGAAGACTTGTGAGCATTTGTTAGCACTTCTTATCAATTAAAATTCTATTTTTGCATATCACATTGGCTGCTTTCATGATTATTATAAGATTAATAATTGTTGAAACTGCTTATAAAATGCATTTATACTTTGATGGTGGAAGTTTGAATGTACATATTTCGAGAGGTTTTAAACTGCAAGGTCTCAAAAAATAAAATTAAATGTAATAGCTTTTACTAAATTATTTCAGTTACAGGAATTTGTCCTAAGGAAATAATAATGAATATGCCCAAAAATATAAATAAAGGCACCAAGTTTTGGGTAGAAATTTTTATAAATAGCAAATGGCCAGCAGTAGTGACTAGATTATTATGCTACTTTCTTATTATCAATTATATTTAATGACAGTAAAAAATGTTTTTTTGTTGTTGTTGTTAATCCTCACCAGAGAATATATTTCCCTTGATTTTTAGAGAGAGTGAAAGGGAGGGGGAGAGACCGAGATAGAGCAACAGCTATGTGAGAAAGACACATCGATTGGTTGCCTCCCCCATGTGCCCTGACCTGGGCTGAGCCTGCAATTGAGGTAAGGGCCCTTGACCAAAATTGAACCGGTGATCATTCAGTCCACGGGCCAACACTCTATCCACTGGGCCAAATCGGCTAGGGCAAAATTTAATATATTGATTTATAGGACACAAGTAACAATTTACCTTATACAGAGTTATTTTCATTGCATGTATATCATTATATTTGTGTCATCTTCATAGTAATCTGGAATAACATAAACTGATAATTAAAACTATCTCTGAGTTAATAGAATTGTAGGTTTCTTTTTTCTTATTCCTGTTCCAACTTATTCTCTGAATTTGTTACAAGAGTTATTTCTATGACCATCCAAAAAAAAAAAAAAATAGCTTGTTTGGTTTGTGAAGAAGGAAATCAGAGTATGTGAACTTTCCTGTTCGCAGTCTTCAGTTAAATGGTCACACCTAGCTGTAGTATAGCTGTGGTCTCAGACTCAGGAAGAAAGCAACAAGAATTTGGCGATTACCTAGTCATTTTATGTCATAGTTGCCAAATCCAAACAGGAAACCATGGAAAATCAAGGTAAGAAGTGAAATATATTGGGTTGGGAACCAAGAAGACCCAGAGCTTGGATTTTAAGAAAGTGAAGTGAATGAGAAGCTTGTAATAATTCCCTGAGCTAGAGTTAAGTGTTCTAGGAGGCCTTCAATAGAGCCTTCTATCCTCATTATGGATTGGGGAAGAGGGGCAATTGAATGAGCCAACAGTAAGTAACTATATAGAAAGGGTTTGTTTGTTTGTTTATTTATTTATTTGGTTTTTTAATCTAATGGCAGACTACGAGTACAAGCAATAATGAATCTGCTTCACTTCTGTCAATTTTTTTTGGCTTTGTAATCCCCACTTTAAGCTAGAATATTCACTTTTAACTATAATTTTAAGTTCTTGATATTAAAGTTTGTCATACACTATCTTATATACTTCCATTTGAATAGAAAGGATTTAAAAATTCTGTGGTCTCTGTGTTAGGGGAATCCAAAAATCTAAACCTAATAAAAAGAACTCCTAAATAGTTATTAGAAATTTGAAAATTATAGCTGTTAACATTTATATAATATTTTATAATTTTTATATTTCACATTTTAGTTTGCACAGATATTTTATTTGAGAAATGTTTAAGTAGTATTATTGGAATTTTAGGAAATATCTGTGCTATAAATTCTTTATTTTGTAGGTGGAAGTTAATAAAGATTATTACTTATATGATTGTGTATCTGCTTAAAGATTGTAGTTTTTTTTAAATCTCAAAGTCATGAGATAGAAAATTCAATGTGTTTCATAGCATTGTGTGGTGTTTGTTTTTTCACCTCTTTTTCTCCAGGAGAAAAGTTGAAATTATGCATACCCATAGTCTTTTCACTCTTCTTGGAGAAAGGCTGATGTTGCATACAAATACTGTGACTGTCACTACGTACAACACACTTTATGAGGTAAAAATTTTAAAATGTGTGATGTCATTTTTAAATGTATGAAGTGGATACTCTCTATGGAATTAGGATCCATTGTTGCTCATTTAACCTACAAAGACAGTAATCATTTTAGAAAATAAACAGTTGGCAGTTTTATATTTTATATCCAAATATATCCATGTACATTTATTTGCCAATTTTTATGTTGGTCCAAGGACATTTCTTTGAGTATGGATTAGGTGATTGGCTTTGCACAGAGTTTTTCTTACATAACCACATACCCATTATGCATTATGTATCAGTTCTCTCCTTTCTCCCTTTCCCTAATATGTAGAAACTAGAGGCCCAGTGCACGAAATTTGTGCATCGGGGGGAGGAGGGGGTGGGGGTCTCTCAGCCCGGCCTGCACCCTCTCGCAATCTGGGACCCCTCAGAGGATGTCCAACTGCCAGTTTAGGGCCGATCCTGCAGGGATCTTTGCTGAGGACTTTTCAACATATAAAATGACTTGGCTCTGAACATGTCAGGGATCTGCGGGATTGGGCCTAAACTGGCAGTCAGACATCCTTCTCGCAGTCCGGGATTGCTGGCTCCTAACCACTCGCCTGCCTGCCTGATTGCCCCTAATCACTCTGCCTGCCTGCCTGATTGCCCCTAACCACTTGCCTGCCTGCTTGATCTCCTCTAACTGCTTGCCTGCCAGCCGGATTGGCCCTAATCACCTCTGATTGCCCCTAACTGCTTGCCTGCCTGCCTGATTGCCTCTAACCGCCTCTGCCTCAGCCCCCACCACTGCCACTTCATCCGGAAGGATGTTCGGAATGACGTCTGGAAGGTCATTTGGCTGTCTGGTCTAATTAGCATATTATGCTTTTATTATTATAGATTACCTACCTTAACCTAGAATTAAAACTGGTTTGAATTGTAGGTAAGAATTATTTGTAAAATGATATCTGGAAGAAACTTTATATCTCATCATTTTATTCAGAAATCTGTTTTTCATCATTTCTAACAGATGGCCATATAGCTTGGGTTCACATTTTTCTATGAAATGCATGTGCTACCTCCCAAAGTAGCTGTTTTTATTTTTAAATACTAGAAAAATATTTGGAATGTTCTCTTATGTTAACCTTAATTCTGCTTTCCTGCAACTGATCTTCTGTATCTCTAGTTCTTTTGTCCAGTGAAAAGATTAGCAACCTGCCAACACCCATCTTTGTGTGGCAACTAGCTCAGCAGTTTCTATATTTTTAAATAGTTGACAATAATCAAAAAGAAAATGATTTATTACACATAAAAATTATTTGAAATTTAAATGCCAGTGTCTGTCCATAAGTAGTTTTGATGGAAAATAGTCACATTCACTCTTTACAGATTATTCATGTTTAGTTTTACTCTGCAGATCACAGTGATGCAATAATTTGACAGTGTTTCAATTAACACATGTATTACTAAACCTAACATTAAAAAACACACCAGTGAATATATACTCTTTGAAAACAATAAAAGTGGATTTCCGAACTCACCCTTTTAAAATACAGTGGAGTATGGGTGATTTTAGTGGAGATCGAGATGGCAAAACATTGTGTTGTTATGCAAGTACACTGTAATTGTGCTAATACAATATACACTTATATTACTAGATTAAAGATTCATAATAATATTCCTAACTCAGAAAAACAGTGGTCATAATGTATAAAACAATATTGTATCATTGCAGTTTTTTTTCACAAAAATGAAAATATGAAATGAGAAACATTGAAGAGGGCAGATGCTAAGATTCTGAATGGAATTGTACTGGAATTTTAAATTAATACTAGACGCCCAGTGCACGAATTCATGCACGGTTGGGGTCCAGCCGGCCTGCCTTGGGAGGTGACTCAGGAGGTTGGCCAGCCACCCCCACCCCTGATTGGGGGGGGTCGATCGGGGTGGGGGTCTGGCTGGGGGGACCGGCCACAGGTGGTTGGTGGGGCCAGCCCACCCCCGATACCTTTTTTTCAACTCATACATACAGACACACCTCTTGTGAACTATCATCCTGCACATAGTTTTGGGTCTTGATTTTTCCACTTAATATACCACAAGTATTTTTATTATAAAATGTTCATCTTTGTTGGGGGGAGCAACCTCTTCTGATAAAGGGACAGATAATATAAAATATTTTTAGGCTTTGGGGTTGTATTAGTCCATTTGGGCTTCTCTTAAGAGAATACCATAAACTGGGATGCTGATACACAACAGAAATTTATGTCTCTCAGTTCTGGAGGTTAGAAGTCCAATACAAACAGTCTTTTCTCTGTGTCCTCACATGCATAAAGGGCAAGAGAGCTTTCGCTTTCTGGGTCTCTTTTAGAAAAGCACGAACCCTAACACTAACCTTACCCCTAACCCCTTCACATGAGGGATATGTAATCCTAATCGCCTCCCAAAGGCCCACCTCCTAATATGATCACAATGGGGGTTGGGTTCTAACATATGAATTTTAGGGGGACACAGACATTCACTGAAATAGTAACAGGATATATAGTGTCTGTTGGAACTACTCATCTCTGCAATAGTGGCTTAGAAGCAGCCATGGCCAATATGAACCAAATTCTCATGTCTGTCTAATAAAACTGTATTTACTATCCTATATAATAAAAGGGTAATATGCAAATTGACCCTAATGGGGGAATGACCGGTCGCTATGATGCACACTGACCACCAGAGGGCAGATGCTCAACACTGGAGATGACCCCTGGTGGTTAGTGCGCTTTCACAGGGGGAGTGCCACTCAACCAGAAGCTGGCTCAGGGCTGGCCAGTGCAGTGACGGTAGTGGGAGCTTCTCCTGCCTCCATGGCAGCGCAGGGAGCAGGCCTAAGCCGTTAGTCGGACATCCCCTGAGGGCTCCCAGGCTGCCAGAGGAATTTCTGACTGCCAGCTTGGGCTCGATCCCCTGGGGAGCGGGCCTAAGCCGGCAGGTGGACATCCCCTGAGCAAGTCCGGACTGTGAGAGGGTGCAGGCTGGGCTGAGGGACCCCCTGAATGCACAAATTTCCATGCATTGGGACTCTAGTGTATTTATTATATTACTAGTAGCCCGGTGCACGAAATTCGTGCACATTGAAAGGGAATTAATTAGATGAAATATTTTAATATTGCTATTTGCCCTTTCTCTATAATAAAAGTGTGAGAGATAAAAGGAAATGAGTACAATGTATATGAAAATAATACATAATTTTATTAATAGCTAAACGGTAACAAAATGATATAACAACAATAACAAACTCGTAATATAAAAACAACATTGATGCAAATAATGACTGATAAAGTGATTAAACTTATTCTAATATCTCCCTGTATACCACATTAAGAGTAAAAACACTCTCAGAGTGCTTGACTAATTTCCCTTGAGATAAAGTATTTACAACTTTAACTTTAATGTAACATGCTCTTTGAACTCAAGAGAAAGCAACAGCCGTAAGTGGTTTGGCTCAGTGGATAGAGCGTAGCCCTGTGGACTGAAAGGTCCCAGGTTCGATTCTGGTCAAGGGCATTGACCAGAACCTTGGTTCCGGGCACATCCCCCGTAGGAGGTGTGCAGGAGGCAGCTGATTGATGTTTCTCTCTCATCGATGTTTCTAATTCTCTATCCCTCTCCCTTCTTCTCTGTAAAAAAATCAATAAAATAATTTTAAAAAATACTAAAAAAAAAAAAAGAGAGAGAGAGAGAAAGCAACATATAACTGACCATGTCCAGAAACGGGTTCAGGTAGGAATATTCCTACTCTGTCTAGAGTTTGTCCTTGTGATTTATTAATAGTTATCACAAATGCTGGCATAACGGGAAACTATCTTTTAATTAATTTAAATGGGTGGCCAGTGTCAGATGGGGACAAATCAATTCTTGGAATCAGAACAATCTCTCCCTCTGCAGATCCTGTTAA
Organism: Cnephaeus nilssonii; assembly: GCF_951640355.1. Lineage (NCBI taxonomy): Eukaryota > Metazoa > Chordata > Mammalia > Chiroptera > Vespertilionidae > Cnephaeus > Cnephaeus nilssonii. Next base: position 98,240,319 of record NC_137079.1, read on the forward strand.
TATTTCAGCTTTGATAATGTTAGGTCGCAATCTTTTGATAATAAATCTGGTACCATTACAAAGACCCCATTTACTATTAAGATTTCTCAATAGCATGATGATTGCACCCACTTTCAATTTTAATTTATGACACGGCATTCCAGAAGGAGTAATACTGTTAAGAAATTCAATAGGAAAATTTTCCTTTTTAGCATCATCTGTTGAGTCAATGGAATCATCACTCAAATAGGTGTGAAAATCTCCATCAAGTATATCCAAAATTTCTTCATTTAATTTTTGAACGTGCTCATTTTTTGGACATAGAATTGCACGTTTAGATATATTTTTAATATTATCTATTGATATACTATTTCCAAAGGTGGCTTCGATAATAGATCCATTACAAATCATTTCATGGGGAATTTCAATAATATCTATTCCTAAATGAAAACTGCTATCAAGTTTGCCATCTCCCAAGTTTTACTAACCATTCACTATAAGCAGAATCCTCTGATCTCATATTTGTTTTAAGAGACAACTGTCTGAAACATCCCCAAACACTACAGTACTTTAAACTCGTTTGTACTATGGCCAATCGTATAGCATGGCAACACAAAAATCCCCTCTAAAAAGAACTTTCCCACCAAATGCAACATTCAAATTAGCGCCAGCGAGAGCTTTATATGTATGGCATGTGTGTGAGTCAAAGTTTATTTTTAAATTTCCAGTGTGTGTCATATGTACCGGTTGGTCGGACGGATGGACAAATGTCGGTCACTTAGACTTTTGTCTATACAGATTATGAGTCATGATTTTACCTTTTTAAAAAATTATCCTTTAATATCTCCAAAGCACAGTGAGTAAGAATATGAAGGTTTATGTGGCTTCACCACTCACTTCTCTCCTTTTACTCTTGAATGTTAATTCCAACATAATTTTTGTAACACCTCTTGAAAAGGATCCCACCAAGTTTTTGATAGTCCACATGATAAAACTTACAGAAAAATACAGCATGAGACTTTCATTCTCTCACTAACTTCTTCATATAACTGTAATTCCTCAGTCTCTATAGAATGAAAAAGGAAAATAAAAGTGCCTTCTCTCATTCCAAGGCCTTTCTCAGTCAGGCAACCACAAAAAGAATGAGCCTACAATTCATGCCATGTAATCTCTATCAGGCATAATTCAAATCAAATCCCATCAGGCAAAGTCTAGGATAATTAAAATATATAAGAGAACAGTGGTGACCTGGGGGAGAACTTACGAAACCTTGTCTTCTGCTTTTGCTGAATATTCTTTTTGTTATGCTAGACTCCAAGCCCCTATCCGGGACCTGGTCAGGCGGCTGGCGGCGCTAACCCACGCCGCCTGCCCTGGTCCCTGATCTGTGATCGTGGACCTGGTCGGGCGGCTTCCACTGCTAACCCATGCTGCCTGCCCTGGTCCGTCATCCCTGATAGGGGCTTCGAGTCAGCCGACTTGAAGCCCCTATCTGGGACCTGGTCAGCCAGCTGCCGGCGCTAACCATCTGCCCCAGTTCACCATCATGGCTTGGATCCCACCCCCCACCCGCCATCTTTGCTGGTTTAATGTGTATATTTGCTCCTGATTGGCTGGTGGGTGTGGCTGGTGGGCGTGGCTTATGGGTGTACCAAAGGTATGTTCAATTTGCATATTACTGTTTTATTAGGTAGGATAATATACCTATTGTATATAATGTCTTTATTATATATATATGCATTTATAAAAATATTAATATTCTGCTCTTTTATTTAATATTTTTTCCATTTTATATTCTTATCACTAAATTTAAGAATGGCTGCCCTTTAGATAAATGAAGAAAACTCTTTGTCTACTCTGTTTTATTGTTCCTGAGATGAATATTCCAACTTTGTGTCAGTCATTCCTCAAATGACATGATTTGAAAACTCTGCTTTCAAAGGTGTTGCTGTTTTGAGTTATAGTAGTTTTCTTTTTTTTTTTTATTGCGCTAATATTTTATGTACAGGGCTGAATAAGCACTCACTAACAGACAGACTTAAGTTATATAGGACATCTTGATTCTGATTTATTTTTCTAATAATGATTTCTTTTTTGGGTACTTCCTATGATAGTCATCTTGGCAAGTCCTTTACAACATTATTTTAGATCCTTGAAACAACCCTATGAAACTGGTATTTTTATTGCTTTTTTAAACAGACAAACTGAGACTCAACAGTTTAAATTATTTGTTCTGTGTCTTACCACTAATAAGTAGTCATACAATAGGCAGTTTCCTTAGTATATGTGTGTAAGGCAAAAAATGTCAGAATATACCTTCAAGTTGAAAGCATTAAAGTCATCTTAATCAGAACCTTTGCTAAAATATCAGAGTTCTGAATGCTAGTGTCTAATATTAATTAACTTGTTTTTCTATCTTGGTGTCTTCCTACTAATTGCTTTGGTTGATGATGCCTATATATGTTTTTTAATATATATCTATGTATATGTATATGTATATGTATATGTATATGTATATGTATATCTACATATCTATATCTATATCTATATCTATATCTATATCTATATCTATATCTATATCTATATCTATATCTATATCTATATCTATATCTATATCTACATGAGTTTCTGACCTGCTTGTTTTGATCTATATAGTGTCCATACAGTAGAAAGTTTTTGTAAACAATGAAACTTTATATTAAAACTAGTGGCCCGGTGCACGAAATTTGTGCATGGGAGGGGGTTTCCTCAGCCCAGCCTGCACCCTCTCCAATTGGGGACCTAATCTGGCAGGCAGACATCCCTCTTGCAACCTGGGACCGCTGGCTCCTAACCACTCACCTGCCTGCCTTCCTGATCACCCCTAACAGCCTCTACCTGCCTGCCTGCCTGATTGCCCCAACCCCTCTGCCTTCCTGCCTGATTGCCCCTAACCTCTCTGCCTGCCTGCCTGATCGCCCCTAACTGCTTCTGCCTGCCTGATCACCTCTAACGGCCCTCCCCTTCCGGCCTGATCTCGCCCTCAACTGCCTCTGCCTGCCTGATCACCCCTAACTGCCCTCTCTGCCAGCCTGGTTGCCCCCAACTGTCCTCCCCTGCCAGCCTGATCTCGCCCAGTCTCTGTCTTTCTTTGTTTTTCTCAGCAGTCCTCCAGGCCTCCCTGCCTCCATGTCTCCCTCGTCCTCTTTCCTGGCTGGGAGGAGGTGGGGCCAGTGGGGGTCGCTCCAGCCTCTGCCCGCCCTCCCTTCCATCCAGGCCTCCTCAGGCCCAGTCTGTTTTGTTCCCTCATTCTGAGAGAGGCTCTGAGAGCGACCTAGGAGGGAGGGAAAGAAAGGGAGAAAAGGCTGTGAGCTGGTGGGCACTGTGTGTGTCTGTGCGTGTGTGCGGTTGTGAGTGAGTGTGAGTGCCTGTATCACCTCCCCTGTCCTGGTCTCCACTGCCACAAGTCCCCACCCACCAGAGCCTGCTGCGCGCAGCCTGGGCATTAGGTTGAGCCTCTGGTCCTTGTGGATGTGACGGACCCAGGGTTTTTATATATTAGGATAAAAGTAAAGTATAACAATATAATATGTTGAATTTGAAAACTCATTGTTTATTCCTAACCTGAAAATAAGAATACATACACATGCATTTCTATTAGTCTTCCTGAAAAGTGGCTCAATAGCAAATGCAGCAGCATTTCACGTACTATCTATACTCACGTGCATGCTTTAAGTTTCTCATTTTAGTATCCAGATTTTGGTCTCTAATGATATTACACACTAAACAAAGCCAAGTTATTGCTGATTTCACATCTTAGGTAGAACAGCCATGATAAGATTGGATCTTCTGATACTGGATTTCACAGAGTTTCTGAAATGATAAAGTAACTGACCTACTGTCTGACCAATTTAGCAAAAATATATGCTTTTAAAGTAGAATAATAATTATGGCTAATTGGAATGAAGAACTCTGAGTTAATTGATACTCTAAGAAGGAAAGTTAATGTATGTGTACAAAAAGTCCAAAAAGAAAAATGCTTATGATATGATTAGATAGCAGTGTAGATCTCAAAAAAATATAGAAAGGATCTTCAAAATAAGCTTTATTACAACTAACAAATCAAATTGTTTTATCAGACTGTCAGGATGGTGGATGACTAATTCCAGATCACCGAAGTTTAAAGGTTGTATCATTTTAGAGGGTGGCATCTATCGCAAAACATTAAAATTTATATGATAGGTTTGAACTTAAATTCCAATTAATATAACAAGTGAAATATAACCAAAGGAAAAAAAAGAAAAAAAAAAGAAAAATCGGCCTGAAAACCTGCAGCTGGATTTGATGCAACTTGTGTCAACCTGGGTCTGCACCCCTAGAAGGATTTGGTTGATAATCTATAGTTAGCAAGCTCATTTTATCTCATTCTCTTTTTTGGCTTGGGGAAATTATATTAATCCCAGCCAATGTATCAAAATCAATATCACCACAGCTATAGAAAGGTGTAAAAATAAGTACAGAAATAATAAAGAACTGTGTAAAACCTGTTTTGACAATAATGACATTGTAGAACATGTGGTTTTCACAAAGTGAAAGTCCGATTAGGATAAGGACTATGTCACTGTGATCTTTAAAATTCTAAATCTAATAGGATACTTGTAATAGAATAAATAATAAATATTAAAGGACAAAGTAACTTAGGCTTTCATTTTAGCAGGATATATCAGACAACATTGCTTAAAGTTATGAAAATGTAAGAATGTTAATTATTATGAAAACTAAAAAATTATTAAGAAAACATCCCTGTCTCCTAGTTTTCTGAGGAGAATTTATTCTTGAATCTCATATACTAAGAAGTGAGTTAGCTTTAATGGACTCCTCTTTGAAATTATGCAAAGCTATTTTTATACAAATAATTTTGAGAATTATAATATTTGCAAAATATGTCTTAAATTTCATTTGCTTTATTTTATATTTCACTCCATCTGTAAATTATATTTATGTTTTCTTAATTATTTGTAGCATGCTTCATAATTATTTGTTAGATTTTAGAATATGTCTAATGGCAAAACTGGACTTTTTAATATTCTTGTAGATCTCAACAATACTATTAGAAACATTACTTTATTAGGTGTTGTGATATTAATGTCTCTTTATAGGTTTGGGTAAACTGCTTCTCTTTACATCCTATTCCTATAATTCAGTTAAACAGTGCAGGGACCTCACAGTGTGGGATCTTTATATTAGTGATTTAATTTCTTGTTTTGCTTAATATGCTAAGCAAAACAAGATATAATTGTTTCTTACAGAAATAATTAACTGATTTTTAAATGTATATTTTTAGTTACTTTATTTTTTTTTTTATAAGGGTATAATGGTTATTGAACACAGATTTTTTACAAGGAGGTATTCAAGTTTAAGTCTTTTTTTAAAATAAATCTTTATTGTTCAGATTATTACAGTTGTTCCTCTTCTCCCCCCCCCCCCGCCCCCCATAGCTCCCCTCCACCCGGTTCCCACCCCACCCCATGCCCTTAACCCCCTCCCATTGTCCTCGTCCATAGGTATAAGATTTTTGTCCAATCTCTTCCCGCACCCCCCACAGCTCCTTCCCCCCGAGAATTGTCAGTCTACTCCCTTTCTATGCCCCTAATTCTATTATATTGACAAGTTTATTCTGTTCTTTAGATTTTTTATTCACTTGATTTTTAGATTCACTTGTTGATAGATAGGTATTTGTTGTCGCTTTATTGTTCATAATTTTTAACTTTACCTTTTTCTTCCTCTTCTTAGAGAATACCCTTCAGCATTTCATATAATACTGGTTTGGTGGTGATGAACTCCTTTAGTTTTTTTCTTGTCTGTGAAGCTCTTTAAATGACCTTCAATTCTGAATGATAACTTTGCTGGGAAGAGTAATCTTGGTTGTATATTCTTGCTATTCATCACTTTGTATATTTGTTGCCACTCCCATCTGGCCTGCATAGTTTCTGTTGAGAAATCAGCTGACAGTCGTAGGGGTACTCCCTTGTAGGTAACTAACTGTTTTTATCTTGCTGCTTTTAAGATTCTCTCTTTGTCTTTTGCCCTTGGCATTTTAGTTATGATGTGTCTTGGTGTGGTCCTCTTTGGATTCCTCTTGTTTGGGGTTCTCTGTGCTTCCTGGACTTGTAAATCTATTTCTTTCACCAAGCAGGGGAAGTTTTCTTTCATTATTTCTTCAAATATGTTTTTAATATCTTGCTCTCTCTCTTCTTCTGGCACCCCCATAATTCGGATGCTGGTACACTTGAAGTTGTCCCAGAGGCTCCTTACACTATCTTCATACTTTTGGATTAAAAAAAAATTTTTTTTGCTTTTTGCTTTTCCAGTTTGGTGTCTTTTGCTTCTTCGTATTTCAAATCTTTGACTTGATTCTTGGGATCCTCTAGTCTGCTGTTGGATCTCTAGATATTATTCTTTATTTCAGTCAGTGTATGCTTAATTTCTGATTGGTCCTTTTTCATATCCTTGAGGGTCTCACTAAACTTCTCGGAGGTTTCTAGAAGATTCTTGGGTAACCTTATAACCGTGGTTTTGAACTCTATATCCAGTATTTTGCTTTCATCCATTTCTTTCATTTGTGACTTGTTTCTTTGTCTCTGCATTTTGGCTGCTTCCCTGTGTTTGTTTCTATGTACTGGGTAGCTGCTAAGTCTCCTTGAGTTGACGGAGTGGCCTTGTGTGGTTGGTGTCCTATAGGGCCCAGTGTCTCATCCTCCCCAGTCATCTGAGGTGGACTCTCTTGGTTCACCCCTTTGTGGGCTGTGTGCACAGTTTTGTTATAGTTAACCCTTGATTGCTGTTGGTATCACTGGGAGGAATTGACCTCCAGGCCAATTGGCTGTGATGACGAGCTGTGTCTACACTGGAAGATCTGTTGTGCAGGAGACACCCTTATGGGGCAGGACTTGCTTCAGTGGGGCTTTGGTGCTCACTGAGTCTGCCCCTTGAGTGTGTCTCTTATGGATGTGAAAAGTTGTAATCCGGTATGGTCTCACTCTGATCACTGGGTACACTGGCTCTTGGATCTCCAAAGAGGTGCAAAGTCAGCCACTGTCTGGGGCCGCCCAGCAGGAGCTACAGAGACATCTGCAGATTCTTCCCCTTTGTATGAGGTTTGGAAGTGCCCAGATGAGGCCCAGCTGTGAAGCAAGGCCACGCTGGGAAATAATTCCATTTGTAAAATACAATTTAAATGTAAATGCTAGGCTAGGTCTATGTCTGTAAATAGCATATTTATTTAATTACCTCAATGCACTGTTGTTTCCATGCCAGCTCTTATATGATAGTCACTAGTCCCATGTAGCTATTAAATACTTAAAATGCGGCTAGTTTTTATATCAAGTCAATGCCTTATTTATATACATTGCTAATATAACTAAGTACATTTCCTATCTTTTTCTTATTTTTTCAAAAAAATCTGGGGAGGAAGGTAAGAAAAATGTGACCTTTGGATGTCATCGTCTTTTTCTATTCCGAAGGGATCATCTGTGTCTCTTTTTTTATAATTTACTTTCTTCATCCCCAATTTTTGCAATATAACTATTTCAACTTACTTTTATAGTTTTTGTACTTTAATCTAGGTTGAACTATTTTGGGGGGCCTTGAACTATTTTTAAAGATTCATTCAAACCTTAGCATATTAAGCAAAACAAGAAATTAAATCACTAATATAAAATACCTTTACTCAATAACTAAATGAAAACAAATAAAAAAAAAAAAAGAATACTGTACTCACCGAGATTTTGTGTTAGTGGAAAAATTAGTCAATGTTTTAGAATTCTTCTTTCCTTTATTTGGTTAACTTTTGATATTTTATTGTTGTTTGAAAGAAGTGTTTAAAACTCTTTAGTAAATGATAATGAGCCACATATTTTATTTTAAAAAAAATGTCCCTCATAGCCCTTCCGGGGAGGCTCAGGTTGAGCATTGACCTATAAATCAGAAGTCATGGTTTGTTTCCTGGACAGGGCACATGCCCAGTGGGGGCTATGCAGGATACAGCCGATCAATGATTCTCTCTTAGCATTGTTGTTTCTCTCTTTTTCCCTCCCTTCCTCTCTGAAATCAATAAAAATATTTTTTTTAAAAGAATTTTTCCTTATGGCATTTCATTTTGAGTTGGGACCCAGGCTTCAGACTTGATTTTATTTACTTATTTTCTAAGTTTTCAAAATTAATGTTGACATCAAGAGTCAAATGTTTACAATTTGCAGCATAATATATTAAGGATGTATGCTGAAAATGTATTTAAAACAGAATAAATTCTTGCATTTCCTAATTAAGCTCTTTTTCTATAGATACTGGTCTTGGTTTTGTCTTTATAATTAAGAAAATAAAAACAAAAAAACAAAATTGAAGAATCCATGGTTTAGAAGTATGTAGAATACACTAGAAGACCATTTAGAAGAGATATTTCTTTTAATTTGAACAGAACTTACATTCTTTTAAAATTTTATGTAAGTATATATATTTGCTATTATGTTTTAAATTATTTTCTGAATGAAATTAAAATTCTTCATCTTTCAGATATTGACAGAGCAAGTATGTACTCAAGTTGTACACAAACCACACCCAGAGCCAGATTCTACAGTGAAAATTCAGAATCCAAGTAAGCAAAAAGCAATTTTTTTATTTTAATGCAATAGTAACATGGTAATATGTCAGACTAAATCACCTTTTTTCCAACCATCTAAATTCATTATGGTGCTTAAATAGTTCATAACACTTGAAAATCACCTACCATGGTGCTAAGCCTTTAGTTGAAAAATCAGTAAATATTTTTTGAGTGGAAGATATGATGTAGTTATAAATCTATACTATGTTTTTTTGTTATTGTTGTTCTTTTACAGTGATTCTTAAGGTAGTGGCAACTTTGTTAAAAAACTCTACACCAAGTGCAGAACTGATGGAAGTTCGTCGTTTATTTTTATCTGACATGATAAAACTTTTCAGTAATAGCCGTGAAAATAGAAGGTAAGCAATTGGAATACTATTACAAAACAAAACTGTATTCCATAATTAACCTCAGTTCCTTTTCTTTATTTTCAGTCTCTTTCAGAGAAAAAAAATTTCTAATCTTTTCCACTTTTCTAAATACTTCTAATTTTATCCTCACCTGATGATATATTATTTTTCCCTTTGATTTTTAGAGAGTGGAAGGAAAGGGTGGGGAGGGGGAGAGAGAGAGAGAGAGAGAGAGAGAGAGAGAGAGAGAGAGAGAGAGAGAGAGAGAGAGAGAGAGAGATATCTACGATTGGTGGCTGGTTGCTTCCCTTATGAGCCCCTACTGGGGCTGGATGTGGAACCTGCAACCAAGGTACATGCCTTTGACCCATAATCAAACCTGTGACCCTTTGGTCTGTGGGCCAATGCTCTAACTACTAAGAAAACCAGCCAGGGCGCTGAACACTTTTAATCATCAGAAGACATTGCATGTTTCTTTAATAAAATCTGCAGTTAGCATACTTCTGCTTATATCAATGTTTTTACTTATATGGGTATTATATTTTAATTGAATATATGAATATATACCCACAAACCGTTATTTAAAATGTACTGTTCCTTTTGGTGCTTTCTATTATCTATCACCAATAATAGTTTTAATTATAATTGTGTTGGATTAGCTCATATTCATCCATGCTTTTCCTGAATTTGTCTGATAACTGATTGTTATCATGTATTTTTAAGCTGGTTACCTAGGACATGGAGCCATGGTTGCTGCCTGAGTCATTAATTTAACAAATATTGATTGTCTGGTGGGTATAAAGCACCTTGCTGCATAGGTTGTCTCAGTATACAGTCTTAGTACAGTTTAGTGGGAAAGAACAATAAAGCAGTGGTTATTTTACAAGATATTAAGTGCATCATGAGTGCTACAGGTGATGAGGTAGTAGAGAAATAATAACTTAATCTGACTGGGAAAGTTAGAAAAGCAGTTTTAATGATAATTTGGATTTTTCCAGGTATAAAAATAGGGGAACGCCATTCCAAGTGTAGAATATAGGATATGCAGAATGATTGTACCTTCATTGACCTAGGTGCAGTTTTCACTATTTATGTAAATTTCAAAATAGTAAATTCTAATATAATTTAGATGTTTTTAACGAATATATTTTCCCCACTAGATGTTTATTGCAGTGTTCAGTATGGCAGGATTGGATGTTTTCTCTTGGCTATATCAATCCTAAAAATTCTGAAGAACAGAAGATTACTGAAATGGTCTATAATATCTTCCGAATTTTGTTGTATCATGCAATAAAATATGAATGGGGAGGCTGGAGAGTCTGGGTGGATACACTCTCAATAGCACATTCCAAGGTAACAGAGATTTAGCATTTTATATCATCTAGTTTTCATCTGTGGGCTAATTAAATGGCTATAAATGCTCATCTGGTGCCATCTTCTGGGCATTTTCCATTAAGGCCAACTCCTCCTTCCCAGTTTTCTCTCTTTTCTGTTTTGTTTTTCCCCCTTCTGTTCATGTTCATACACTATTAGATATTGAAGTTTTATATATCATTTGATTGAAATCTCAGGTTTATAAATTAGGAATTTTAGACCCCAAAGGTGACCCCACATATATAGCAGATCTGAGAACTTGAGACTGGGCCAATTGCCCTTTTTAAAAATAAAACTTACCTAAGAATATTTTCTGGACTCTAATTTTTAACACTTTAATAAAGCAGCCAGAAATTATTTTTGTTTACAAGTAAATTATAAATATTTTAAAGTTTAATTTTAGTGGTATTTTTAATTGCATTATCATTTCTTTATTTTTAATCCTAGAAATCAAAATATTTATATTTAAAATAGAATCTAATCTTTGGTAGAAGGAAGACATAGTTTTCCAACTCCGTTTTTGGGACTTGATTTCATCCTCCATAAAATCAAGGGGTTTTTGTATCAAGATAATCTCCAAAGGGAGGTCCACTACAAACTAAAATTTTCTTTCTATGACTTAATTAGAAATTAATATCATATGTGCCTCTAAGGAAAAATTTTGAACTGATTTTTAATTTTAGAAGAGCTTTTATTGCTGTTAATACCTTAAACTTTATAATGTATTGGTACTTTACTTTTATTATTACACTAACAAATTTGAAAATGGTATTTTATAAGAAAAAACATTGCATTTTTTTATTATGAGATTATTACAGATGCCCCCATTTCCTCTCCTTTGCCCTCCTCCACCAGACATTGCATTTTATATAAGATATATATATATATATATATATATATATATATATCCTAATGAAGTCTATATAAAGTTTCAAATTAAAGTAGCCTATGTAAAAATAAAATTGTGATGTTTTAACAGTTTATAATTGTACATATTCATAGATGTGTGTGGGTTTTTTAAAACAATTGTTGAAATAGGCACACATATGAGTAATGAGTGGTGAAATCTGATCTAGTAATAGTATTGGGTTTGTGAGCCAATGCTCAATGTATATTAGTCACTTCTTCAATTTAGCTCAAATACCTCAAATATGTAGGACTTCAACTGGCATATTAGGTAAGAGCAACATTGAAATACTTAACCTAAAAGTAAAGATCAATATTTAAAACATTAATATTGTTAAATTTACCTAACTTACTATTAATACATGCTGTGTTTGATAATTTAAAATTCTTGGCACCATTTTCCTATTATTAACATAACTAGGGGCCCAGTGCATGAATTCGTGCAACTTGAAAGGAACTGTGGGCCACGAGGCTGCAGTAGACACAGGGGTGGGTCTTGGCCATCCTCTTGCCCACTCCCGGCCCTCCTGCCACCCCGCCCCTGTCCCCTGTCTGCAGGCAGCCCCCTCCCGCTGCTGCTGCTCCCACGTGCTGAATGGCGCTGGCCCCGCTCACACCTGACGGCGCGGAGTGATTGGGGCCATTGCCAGCAGTGGGTGAAAGCAGTAGCTCCGGTGCCGGCTGCAGGTGCAAGCGGGGCCGGTGCCGGCAGTGGGTGCGAGCAGCGGCTCCACCACCAGCAGCAGCAGTGGGTGCAAGAGGTGGCTGCCAGCCCCGATCCCCTCTCTGGAGCAGGGGGAGGTGGAGAAGCCCTGAGGGGCAATCGGGGCTGGCGGCCACCACTCACACCCACTGACAGCACCGAGCGATTGGGGCAGGCACCGAGCACTGGCAGTGGGTGCAAGTGGGGCCGGCGCTGGTGCCGGCAGCAAGTGCGAGCAGCAGGGCGGGACCATGGCACGCGAGAGCAAATAATTTTCAGTAACCACCAGAGGCTCGCCCTGATGACAGCGACTGGTGCCTGCCTTGGTCTGGCGCCCCCACTCACCTGCTCCACCCTCTGACGCCTGCCATGTTCCACGCGTGACCCCTGGTGTTCAGCGCACGTCATAGTGACCAGTTGTTTGTTTCTTTGGTTGTTCTGCTGTTCAGTCTATTTGCATATTAGCGTTTTATATAGAGAGATTTTATTTGTATCTTTTATTTCTTCTTGGTATATATAAAATGCCTTAATGTTTTTTCCTTTGTTCCTAAGGTCACTTATGAAGCACATAAGGAATACCTAGCCAAAATGTATGAAGAATATCAGAGACAAGAAGAGGAAAACATTAAAAAGGGAAAGAAAGGGAATGTGAGCACCATCTCTGGTCTTTCATCTCAGACGACAGGAGCAAAAGGTGGAATGGAAATTCGAGAGATAGAAGATCTTTCACAAAGCCAGAGCCCAGAAAGTGAGACAGATTACCCTGTCAGCACCGACCCTGGAGACTTGCTTATGTCAACAAAAGTGTCAGATGATATTCTTGGGAATTCAGACAGACCGAGAAGTGGTGTACATGTGGAAGTGCATGATCTCTTAGTTGATATAAAAGCAGAGAAAGTGGAAGCAACAGAAGTAAAGCTGGATGATATGGATTTATCACCAGAGACCCTAGTGGGTGGAGAGAATGGTGCCCTTGTGGAGGTTGAATCTTTGTTGGATAATGTATATTGTGCTGCTGTTGAGAAACTTCAGAACAATGTACATGGAAGTGTTGGTATCATTCAAAAAAGTGAAGAAAAGGATAATGGCCCATTGATAACATTAGCAGATGAGAAAGATGATCTTCCTAATAGTAGCACATCATTTCTCTTTGATAAAATACCCAAACAGGAAGAGAAACTTCTTCCTCAGCTTTCTAGCAATCACATTATTCCGAATATTCAGGACACACAAGTGCATCTTGGTGTTAGTGATGATCTTGGGTTGCTTGCTCACATGACTGGTAGTGTAGACTTAACTTGTGCAAGTATAATAGAAGAAAAAGAGTTCAAAATCCATACAACTTCAGATGGAATGAGCAGTATTTCCGAAAGAGACTTATCATCTAAAGGGTTAGAGTATGCTGAAATGACTGCTACAACTCTGGAAACTGAATCTTCTGGTAGTAAAATTGTACCAAGTATTGATGCTGGAAGTACAGTTTCAGATACTGAGAGATCTGATGATGGCAAAGAATCAGGAAAAGAGATCCGAAAAATTCAGACCACTACTACAACACAAGTAAGTTACCTAACATGAGTTCTAAAAATGCATTAAATAGATGTTGCATTGTTAGCATTAAAGCAGAGTAATTTCTTACCAGTTACACTATGCTTATATTTAATTATGGTAAAATAGATTTTATAGAATTGCATAGTATGGTAGTACATATTAAAGAAATTTAAAATAGCTGAATTATATTTCCAATTCTGTGTAACTTTGCTCAATCTCTCTGGGCCTGAATTTGCTTATATTGTACTACAGATTGTACTAGATTAAAATATGACATTAGGGTAAGGTGACCAGATTTTAACATTGGTAAAGCGGGACACCATTGACCGGGGGTGGGGGGGGTTCTTGATTAAAAATTTGGTCTATATGGAGCAACAAAAATTTTCATAGAACGCAAAAATAGTATTGTAATATATTTTTTTAAATTTCAACATAAGTACAATTTACAAATATAAAAAATAAAAAATATGTATAGTATTATTTTATTCTTTGGCATATTTCTCATTTGAGTGATTTTTTTTTAGTAGATTGCTGTCATTGTTTAAAAGGTCATGAATTTGCCATAACGTAAGTCGTAAGTGTCACTTTCAAGGCCGGCGCTAGACTTTTTGCCGCCACTATAAAATATAAATAATACGAGTACTGCCTGCTAAATTCAAGAAAATTTATGTATTTATGAAATAAATAAATAAATTACTTACCTAAATTATCTGAATAGCTGATTTGTAATGACATCACTTGTTTAACTAGCTTACTAGCACGCAGTACGATGTGTATCGTCTGAGAGAAAATTACAAAATGTTTTGGCGTTGCCAATCCCAAAAAAATGCCATTGTTCATTTATTCCAAACAATGGTGGTCGAATTCTAACAACTGATCAACAATGCGAACTTTGATAATCAGTTCTCAACAATTATTTGTTATTATTAAAGTTTAACATTATAAAATTAACAAAAATAATATAAAACTCATATCCTGGCTAAATAGCCACATGGCCGCCGAAAACCATATATTCCCTTCCCGTTCTCCCGCCGTTCCCTAGCTTGTCGTGCATTCTTTCCAAAAATCGGGACTTTTTTAAAACGCCACGGGACGTGGGACAAATTGTTAAAAATCAGGACTGTCCCGCCAAAAGCGGGATGTCTGGTCACCTTACATTAGGGGCTCACCTAGTTCTAACATTTTATGACTCTGTGACTACATGTACACATTTTGTACTCAATATCTTCGCACTGAATACTTAATTTAAATTTTTTTGTTGTCATTGCTGAGAGTATTACAGATGTCCCCTCTCCCCCCATTGATCCCCTCCAACCTGCTCCCAACCCCTCCCCAGCTCCAGCCCCAAGCTTTCCCAGCACTATTGTCTGACAATGGGCTATGCATATAAGTTCATTGGTAAATCTCTTCCCACACCCCCCACCCCACCACTGTTTCCCTCTGAAATACATCAGTCTGTTGTATGCTTCAAAGTCTCTGTATCTTTTTTGTTCATCAGATTTTTTTCATTAGATTTCATATGTAAGTGAGATCATGTGATACTTACCTTTCTCTGAATGGCTTATTTTGCTTAGCATAATACTCTCCAGATCCCTCCATGCTGTATCAAAGGGTAAGAGATCATTTTTTACAGCTGCATAGTATCCCATTGTGGAAATGTACCACTGTTTTTTAATCCATTCATCTACTGATAGGCACTTGGGCTGTTTCCAAGCTATTTTACATAATGCTGCTATGAACATAGGGGTGCATATATTGTTTCTGGCTTCTTTGGATATATTCCTAAAAGTGGGATCACTGAGTCGAATGGCAGTTCCATTTTTATTTTTTGAGGGAACTCCACATTGTTTTCCATAGTGGTTGTACCAGTCTGCATTCCCACCAGCATTGTGCTAGGGTTCCTTTTTCTCCACATCCTTGCCAGGGAAATGAACACATTCCTAGAAAAATACAATCTTCCAAAACTGAAACAAGAAAAAGCAGAAAACCTGAATAGGCCAATAGTAACTGATGAAACCATTCTCCTTAAAAAGCAAGACAGAGTTGTGCACTTTCACCACTTTTATTCAATACTAGAGGCCCGATGCACGAAGATTCGTGCAAGAATGGGCCTTCCTTACTCTGGCTGCCAGCACTGCCTTTGCTCCAGCCTGGAGCCTCCTTTCCGCCTTCCCACACTGCCCAGAGGCCCGGAGCGGCTGGGGTGGTGCGGAAAGCCTGCATCGTCACCATGGCGATGACGCAGTCCCACCCCACCCTCGGCCACTCGGCGCCTGTGTATGCAAATTAACCCACCATCTTTGTTGGTTTAATTTGCATCCTCACTTCTGATTGGCTGTTGGGCATTGCGAAGGTACAGTCAATTTGCATCTTACTCTTTTATTAGTGTGGATAGTACCCAAAGTCCTAGTCACAGCAATCCGACAAGAAGACAAAATAAAAGGCATCCAAATTGTAAAGGAGGAATTAGAACTGTCATTATTTGCAGATGACATGATATTTTATATAGAAAACCATAAAGACTCCACCAAAAAACTACTAGATTTAATAAATGAATTCAGCAATATAGCAGGATACAAAATTAACACCCAGAAATCAATGGCAATTTTATCCACCAATAATGAATTCTCACAAAGAGAAAGTAAAAAAAAAAAAAAAAAAAAAAAAAAAATCCCATTTACCATTGCAACAACAACAACAAAAAATTTAGATGCTTAGGAATAAACTTAACCAAGTAGGTAAAAGACCTGTACTCGTAATTAATTTTAACCTTTTAAGCTTCAGTCCCAGACCTGTTCTGTGGATTATAGAAAAGAGGACTTGGAGCCCAGATTGAACTGATAGATGAAATGAAGGGGAAGGGAAGATGGACATGTTATTTATCAAGTGCCTGCTATGTTCCAGGCAATGTGATATATGTTTTCAGATTTAATCCTCAGAGCAACCCTGTGAGGTAGGTAATATGGCTGAGGAAATTTGCAGTTATTAGCAGTGAGAATTTTTTCTTACAATCACATGGATATAAAGTTATTATGAGAAAATTACAGACTCTAAGTCCTGGTGGGGAGGAAATGTTAGTGCTTCAGTTTTGGCCTCACCAAAGTAAAACGAAAAATAGATAATTATTTCTGATATGGATTTTAATTATTGATCTTTGAGTTTTAAGTCTACTTCCTTATTTTCTAGGCTAAATAATGCCTTAGAATTAAGAGTTGAAAAAAACTTTTACCTTTTATGATTTGTTTTGTTGCTGTTCTCTGAGTTTTACAAAATTCACTGTAAATTTAACATGTTCTATGATAAAGAGTAAGCCATATACCTAACTAGTGTCTTTGTACTCTAATAAGATTCCTTAATAATAGATTTTGTGTGTGGGAAAAGTTTCTTCATTTTTGTCTCTGTTAACTGACAATTGCCATTTTTGTGGTCGTTGTACTACAGTGATAATTGTCAGGGTATGGGAATATTGAATTAGCTATAGATTTAAAATAAAGGACAGCATGATGCATTGTGTATTGAATATAATAATCATTAGGTTTGTCTGGTTTTCATTCAGAGTGCATGGGCATTTTCTGGTTTTTCATTATATTAAATGCATTTGCTTTTTCTAAATTGAAGTATCATGAGCAAAATAGACTTTGAAGTTAACTTGAATCTGTTCAATTAATATTTCTTTTAATCTTGTGTTTTTAACTCCAATTAGTTGATGACATATATTCGGTATACTTTACTTTCATAGGGAAGAAATATGGGCTAATGTAAAGCCTCCAAAACAGGGGTAAAGTGAGTCTGGTTTTCAGTGTGAACATTGATATTAAACTTAGGTATTTGGTTTTTTTGCTTAGTTTGTGAAACTGCAAAAATGAAAATAGTAGCCCTCAGCTCTAAAAGGTTCCTGAGCAGGGAATCACCAGGTGAACAATATATATACTATCTAATAAAATAGTAATATGCAAATTGACCATACCTCTGCTACACCCACAAGCCACGCCCACCAGCCAATCAGGAGCGAGTGTGAAAATTAACCCAACCAAGATGGCTGTGGCCACAGAGAGAGCAGGAGGCTTGGGTTTCCCTGGCAATGGAGCAAGCCAAGCTTTCTGCACACCCTGGCCTGCCTTGGCCTCCACTTAAGGCTACAAAGTTTCAATTATAGAATATTGGAGAGTGTGCAGGCTGGGCTGAGGGTCACACACCCCCGTGCACGAATTTTGTGCACCGGGCTCATATATATATATATATATATATATATATATATATATATATATATATAAAGTAGCCTACTTAAGTCATAAGCAAAAGATTTACTCATACACTTACTTTACTATACTTATTGTTTTTATTTTGAAATCAGTAATTTCTTTTGCACTCTACAAATGTTCACCTTTTATTTCTCTAGGCTGTTCAGGGTCGGTCTCTTACACAACAGGACAGAGATCTCCGTGTTGATTTAGGATTTCGAGGAATGCCAATGACTGAGGAACAGCGGCGCCAGTTCAGCCCAGGTCCACGTACTACAATGTTTCGTATTCCTGAGTTTAAGTGGTCTCCAATGCACCAACGACTTCTCACCGATTTACTATTTGCTTTAGAAACAGATGTACATGTTTGGAGAAGGTAGAAATATTTCTTTCCTAGAAATAAGACTATTTTCATTTAAGAAATGTCCTTTTTATCTTTTACTCTTAAAATTAATACCACATACTAAATGTATTTTTATTAATGAGTTTATAAGATATATGCATTGTTAAAATAAAATTTTACATTATTTTATGACACCTATCTTTAGAGACTATATCAGTTAAAATATAATCACTTAATGAAAACCAAGTGTGCATAAATTAAGTCAATACCTTGCCTCACTTTTGATTTAATTTTTAATAGCAAATATACAACAAATTGATTATGAGAGTGTGTCATTTATATAAATTAGGAAATTGATGGTACTCTGTAACAGAGTATGCCACTATCACAAGTATCAGTGGTGCAGTATTCTCAAGACTCAAATGGGTTCCTCTGCTTCTCCTGATTTTTCTTCTAAGATTCAAGGTGGTTGCTTCAGCTTACAGGATTGAATCAATATAGGAAACTTGCCCTAACTAGAGGGTATGGATGACTCTTCATCTTCCTCCTTCATATCCTTCTTTCCTCTTTCTTTTTTCCTCCTCCATTCCTCTTCCTTTCTTTCTCCTCATTCTCCTCCTCTTCTCTTTCTTCTTTTATGTTTTGTTTTAATTGAAGCCACTCAAGAAATTTCCCCCTTATATCTCACATGCTAGCAGGATCATATGCTCTTTTCTAAGTTAATCACCAGCAAAAGGAAATCCTATCTAATAAAGAGGCAATATGCTAATTGACTGCCACACCCTCAAAGATGGTGGTGCCCATAGCCACAAGATGGGGGCGCCCAGTACCCTCAGCCCTGCTGGGCCAGCAGGTGCACGGCACGTCTGGGCCCGTCCTCAGGCGGGTCTGGCTGCTCTGTGCGCCTGCCTCCATAGTCCCTCAGTCCTCTCAGCGCCCCCCCGCCGCCCAGGGCCGGCCCGAGGTGCAGGAAAGCCTTGGATGTCAGCTGCCCAGCCAACGCCCGAGGTGCAGGCAAGCCTTGGATGGCGACTGCCCAGCCACCCAGGGCCGACCCGAGGCGCAGGCAAACCTTGGATGTCAGCTGCCCAGCCAACGCCCGAGGTGCAGACAAGCCTTGGATGGCGACTCCCCAGCCACCCAGGGCCGGCCTGAGGCGCAGGCAAGCCTCGGATGGCAGTTGCCCAGCCTCCCAGGGCCGCCTGAGGCACAGGTAACTAGGGCCGGCCAAGGCTTGCATTGCCGGCAGTGGCAGCAGAGAGGTGTGATGGGGTGTGCCTTCCCCTGATCGCCAGATTGCCTCCTGCCCCTGAGGGCTCCCGGACTGTGAGAGGGGGCAGGCCAGGCTGAGGAACCCCCCCAGTGCAAGAATTGTGTGCACCGGGCCTCTAGTGGAATTATAAAGACTGATCTGTACAGAGCAATATTGGTCAGTAATCTAGTAGCTGGGGTGAGGCCAACCTTTCATATACCCGGTCTAGTTCAATAATTGAACAAAATCTTGATTGTGTTAGCATGGAAGAGGAATATGGAAGTAGTCAAGGTCTGCCACATAATGTTTTTACTTCTGATGTTATTTTATTAGTTTGTCCTTAGTCTACTGATGTATAGAAACAAAGGTATTTTCCTTGCTAGTGTTGTTACGTGATAAATTACGTACAGATAATAAAGAAGGAACCCTGAATACCATGAAAGACATTAAGGTTAACATGAATATCAATGTATGAAAATTGTGTAATTTCCTAATTACAGTATTAGTGGCTTCTAAGTGAGTGATAGTCAATTTTCTTTCCTTTAACATACTGTGTATCTTTGTTTCCTTTCAAGGGCTCTCAAAAAATTTCCCAAACAGAGTCTATATAATTAAAAAATTTTTAAAGACAGAGCTTATATTTAGGACAGGGGAAAACATCTTGAGAGCTAAGATATAATATATGATATTGTACAATTCTAAAAGTTGAGAATCTTTTACTTAAATTTGATCATGAAGTAGTTTCTTCCTTTCCCCTGTTAGAATATAGTTCATATTCTTGACTGACACCGAACTAAAGCAGTGTATTTCTCTGAATATCTACATTGCATGTTTTGTATGGGGAAATTCTGCTGCCAACCTTTGAGGTCTTTTCTCTTTTTATTCAATAAATCTTTGAATTTTTACTAATTTATTTCTCCTACTACATCACTTCTGTGACTAGCAATACACATTTTCAGTATGGCTGGTCAGAGGTAGGGGGCTGGAGTCTGGTGATGCAACAAACTGAAACTGCTTAAACAGTAGCAAAACGTTGTTAACTATCCAGTTGTTCTGCCTTTTAATACAAAATGAATAACTGGCAAAAATAAATATTTTCAGCCAAATTCATTGATATAGTCATATACCTTTGAATATATTTCTTGGGAAACAAAATACTAGATTAATACACACACATAATAACCATGTAAAGGTGCTAAATTCTTGGTAATATAAAATGTCAATTTTAAATTATATTATTTTCTGAGAACTCCATTTTAAATTTGCCTAGCTCTTCATTTTTTGTCACTTAAAAAATGTTATTATAAACTGTCTAAATTTCTTATTCTTAAGCCAAGGAATTGTTCATTTGCATTTTGTTTTTCTGTTATTTTAGCCATTCAACAAAGTCTGTAATGGATTTTGTCAATAGCAATGAAAACATTATTTTTGTACATAACACAATTCACCTCATTTCCCAAATGGTAGACAACATCATCATTGCTTGTGGAGGAATTTTACCTTTGCTCTCTGCTGCTACATCACCAAGTGTAAGTACTTTGCCTCCATCTAGTGGTATATTGTATAATTACTTGACTAGAGCATGTCAGTGGTGTTCCATACTGTACACAGGTTTATAAGGCCTAGGACTCATAAAAAAAGGTATCTAAAAACTTAGGCTCTAAGTTTATAGGTGATTTTAACAAAATATGTTCATCTAAGGGAACTTGTAACTATATGAAGTTATATTTATCCATTCATATTAATGTTTGTCAGTTTTGGGTTCCAGCTATATGTGTTTATGAAAATATTTCTCTGGTAATTCTAATAAATACTTCTTATAAATAGTCATAACTAGAGATTATTAACTTTATTTTGTGTATGTTGTTTATCCCTTCAAATATAATATTATAATAAACTGTTAAAATCCTCGTTCTGTAAATCTTGATGTTCTAAATAGAAGTATATACTTAATCATGAATATAAATGTAGAAAAAAATTATTATAAATGCAATCTCATATAATTTATTTGACGTATTATTTCTAAACTACATCTAGGATGTTTACCTTCCTGCTCTCTGAGATTTGATCTTAAGCAATTTGTTTCAAAGAGAACCAAATTAATAATTTCTAAGAGTGTTTCTTATTTAAAACTAGGCACCTAGATAGGAAAATTACAAAACATGCTGTTTTTATGCTATCTTAAAAATTTCATAATCATTGAAATCCTCAGAAAACTTTATGTTCTCACATGGCCTTTAATAGCATTTTTATCTGACTTTATTTGCTGGTTCAACATTTATTTAAAAAAATATAGTTTGTCTCTATATAAAATATTGAAATGTGTTAATATCATAAGGTTGAAAGTCAATCAGTGTTAATTATGTCATTTATAATATAGTAGGTAAATGCAAACTTTATATTTAGTTAACATTTTAAAAAGTATCTCTGATCCATATAAAAAAATTTTGGCACCATAGCTGTCTACTGAAATGAGAAAGAATAGAGAATTATGCTTCCCATATTACCTGTGTTCTTGCTATCATATTGGAAACTGATCTCTAAGCCCAAGAAGTATACTTTTTTCCAAAGAGAGACCTGTTTTGTTAAGATGTCTTTTACTAGCCCTGGCCAGGTAGCTCAGTTGATTAGAGCATCATCCCTTATACACCAAGATTGTGGGTTTGATCCTTGGTCAGGGCACATAAAGTATCAACCAATGCATTTATAAATAAGTGGAACAACAAATCATTATTTCTCTCTCTCTGTCTCTCCCTCCCACCATCGCCCCCCTCTCAAATGAATAAATTTTTTAAAAAGAGGGTGAGCTAGTTTCTTTCTTTTTTTTAAAGATGTCTTTTACTTGGTAAGGCAGTGTTTCCAAATTGATCTCTGGCTTTATTTCATCATTAACACACTTCTTCTACATGACTCTTTTGCTCACTACACTTTTGTCATTGCTACCACTCCTAAAGCAACCTTGAACTTAATATTAGCAGCAGAAGATTGTACTCTCAAATCCCCATTCTCTCACAGGTACATATACTTCAATTTCATCCATGAATTTACTCAAGAAGTCTAGAAAACATGGAGGCTAGTTCAGGTGGATGTGCAGCAGAACATATCATCATTAGGACTTCAATGGAATTAGTAGCTAACCAAGGAAATAGAGCCAGGAAAAAAATCGTTGAGTGCAGGTATCCTGTGAGATTAATGTACTATACCTTCTTTTAATCTGGTTCTCTCTGGAGATATATATCAAATACCAGTAAATTGACAATTGTGTATGATTTTAAAAAAAGCATTGTAATACTGAGGCAGGGAGAATTGTTTTTCTTTTGTCTTTTATACACTAAAAACTGAATAAATCAATGTTTTCCTTCTGGCATTTTTTTTCATCCTATAAATTTTGTTTTATGTCTTATAAATTATCATTTATTATCAATACATTTTAAAAGTTTGTATTGAAATTCATTTTTAAATATATCATTTTAAAATTTCTGCAGAACAAAAAAAAATTGGCTTTATATAAAGTTAACAGTTGGTGCTAAAATTTTCATAGGTTTCAGATATTCACATTACTATATAGTCTTCCAGATTTTAAAGCTAAAAACGTAACTATCAAGATAGGGAAATATTAAATTAATGGACTATAAAGTATATAATATTTCACTACCCAAATTTGCTTATTTTTATTTTATAATGAATGTACAGTAAAGATACTGACATTTTGAGGTTTGATTTTCAAACATATTACCCGTGCAATTTTGACTAGTATAGTTTTGAGTTTGGAATTACTTAAAGCCTAAACTGTTTTCAAAAGACTTGGAAGTTCATTCAGTAGTAGAAACTTTTCTTCTTTGTCTCTCTATATTTTTGTTATTTTGGTCCATTAACTGATTTTACCTACACCTGGTTATATACCAATTTTATGTTCTTTGAATAAATTGTGTCCCTAAAAGAAACAGCTAGAATCATTTCTCCCACTTTATACTAGTGGAACTGTATTTGGTCAATGTCATCCATGAAATTGACCAAATGCAGTTTGGTCAATGACTGCTGAGTATTGTTTTCTATTCCTTGACTGTATAATATTCTTGCTAAAAATTATAATGTAGTAGCGGGGGAAAGTTAGAAAGGAGGATATTGAATAAAGAAGGAATTAGAACTAAAATATGGAACTTTTTTAACTTAGTTTTAAAATGTAAAAAGCCAAGTGACATATTTGGAAGGAATAAGTGAAAAAGGAATCATTGACAACATCAGATTACCAAAGAGAAACATTATCATGTAGATGCCATTAAAATTTTAAAAGAGAAATAAGAAATATTTGAAACTAATGCTTGAGTGATCTGATAACTTTGTTTAGGTTTATGGAGTTTTTCAAAATATTCATGCATTTTATGTGGATATGCATTTAATGAAAAATTATGAGAAATTATGATATGGCAGTGGTTGGCAAACTTTTTCTATATGAATCAGATAGTAAATATTTTCAGTCTTGTGGGCTGTATGGTCTCTATCCCATGTACTCAACTATGATTTTGCAGCCATAGACAGTTACATAAAGGATTTGGATATATGTGTGTCTCAATAAAACTTTATTTATAAAAACAGCTAGTGGGGCAGATTTGACTTGTGGGTTATAGTTTGCATCATTTCTTCAAGTAAATACAAATATCATAATAAATGTTTTAGTGTGAAAACTTTATTACTTATTACAGAAACTTAGTGTGAAATTTTAATAGAGCTTAACATTTATTACAGTTTAATTTTTTAAAAGCAATTTCTGAGTATTACAGGCATTATGTTCCACTAGGAGAGATGTAACTTTTGTCAGCCATCCTACTTTTCTTTAGCATTTGACATGTCTAATGTTGAGATTATTTTTAACTAGGAGAGTATAAGTAGAATGCTAAGAATTCTGCATAGTTGTCTATTTTAAAAAATGACTCAAAGCTCAGCACAGAAATATGTCTTTCCCATATAATTTACTTCTTATTATAAAAAACAAACTTGTTTCCTGTTATCAGTAAGATTGAGACATGATCTTTTGACGTTATGCTTTAATATAAGGTATATGAGTTTTAGCATAAATCTTATATTTTAACTTGGGTTCTACCACTTCCTGGATATGACCTTAACTGCAACTTTGTCATTTATTAAAAGGTGTTCATTTTACTGAGCCCATAGGGAGTTTGTTGAAAATTGTTAGGTATATATGTAAAGTGCTCTAGAGAAGCTCTTATTGAATGTTTCCTTCATTTAGTTCCTTTTGGAACTATTTATTCAGAATTGTATCATGATAGAATAATCTTCCCATTTATAAACTAAAGCTGTCATACTAAAAATTCTGAAGTTTAAAAGAAGATATTTGACACAAATTTAGTTATTATGGGTTTTGATGGCAAAATACTAAAATGATATAATATTTTTGCCTGTTGTTTCCATGGGATTGGCATAGTGCTTGTCTATTTTCTGCCCTGGGACCTTATATGAATACAACAATCCATACTAAGGATAACATTTGTGTATTGCTGTTGCAGTATCATCATGTATGAAAATTTGAGCTGTTTATATTCATCTTTCTTGTAAGAAAATATCTTAATGGAAACTTCAAGGAAAAAGGAGTATAGTGATAGAATGTTTATATTATAATGAACACCTTGAACTTAATATCCATGGAAGAATAGGAGTTTATTGAGTTTCAATTTTGCCTATATCATTTAAAATCATATGTGGCATAGAAAATAAATTACAAAAATAATTTCAAGTCTTTAATTAAGACCAATGGTTTTAACTTTAGACCTCTTATTATGTATTTTGACCAATCTTTGTTTTCAGGAAGGAACATTATTTTTGTTGATTTTTTTGCAGTTAATGTTTTCAGGATTAGCTATTTGAATCAAACTCTTATTTACTAGTATTTTCTACACATTGTGCAAGTTAGTCATAAATGAAAGGAAGAAATAGGAGGAAAAAATGAAGAAAAATGAGAAACATAGATCAACTGCAAATTGCAAAATGACTTTGTGATTTTAGATTGACCATTTTGGTCAGTCATCCAGAACACTGAATGCTTAGAATTTAATTCAGTTTCATCTATGGTTTATTTTCTCTGTTATAGAAAAATAATTGAGACTGATATTTTTGGCTTTCCTAATAGTTTCAAAGTCATAAGAAAGAAGAACAACTTTTTCTGTTAAAAAATGATGACAAAATCTTAATATTGGTAATGTTTTCTTACCATTATCAGAATATTTAGTTAATAGATTTGAAAATATTATTGTTTGTTTTATCTCATAACACTGATTATTCTTTAGTATTCTCAGGAAGATTTTGTATGTTCTCCTATACAATGCACCATGTAAATAGTGTATTTTGAAATTTATGCTCACATATATTTGATCAGAAAATAGGAACAGTTGATGACTTTTACTGTAAACAATTCTACTCAAAATTTTCAATATATTAAATATAATTCTTATAAGATTCTGAAGCTAAAATATCTATCTATTTAGGTTAGTTCATATGCAGACTCCATTTAGTACCAGGTATATCAATAAATTCTTTCCTAGCAAGGGAAAGTGGTCTTTAAGTTATAATCACTGAAATATGTTATCTTTTATTAACTTCTGGGGGATTGGATCTATAGGAGGGGCTCCAAATTATAACATAATTTTTAAAAGAAAATTCTAGAAGTATGGTATAAATAGTTTATTTTCCTAAGTCATTTCTGCCTAAAGAAGTACAGGCTTTTACAGAAACATTATACTAGTTTATTTACTAAATGTTTCCTTAGCCATCTGCTAGAAGAAAGATACTTAATTTACAAAATAGGATATGCATAATTTCTAATACATAACTTACATTTATAGACATGTTATTTGGGCAGAGTTATTCTAATAAAAAAATAAACAACTCTAAATATTTGACATTTGATTTCAGTCATTTTAATTTATAAAATGAATACCTCTTCTGAGATTTTGGCTTTTAATAAAATACTCAAATATAATTTTAAAATATATTATTTTGTGTTTCAATTTTATATTGTATTTTTATTTAATTTTAATAATTTTCTTTTCTTGTACTTTTTTGGTCTGTTGTCTGTTTTGTCTAATGCATGTCCAGGGTTCTAAGGTTAGTATTAACTTCAGTAATTTTCAGGTGTTTGGTTTTAAATTTTATTTTTACTTATTTATGAATTTTTTGACTTGGTTATATTTTGCGTTTCCATACCATCTTTAACATTAGGCATGCCTTCAGCATATTTAAAAAATTCACTGAATATTCTTAGTTTATTGACAAATTACTGTTTTATTATACAATTAACTTTAGAGTATCGTAATGTAATGAAAACAATGTTTCAGTCATATGTACAATCAGATGTTAGATGGTTCCAATGAAAGGAAATTGGATAGAATATATTATTTTAAGATTAGTAGCAATCATATGTGAATGCTCTTTATTTTTAAACCTGATATGATTTTCATATAACATTTCATTAAAATTGTAAATTTTTATGTGTAATGTAATAAGAACTCCTTTTTAAGTTATGGTTTGTATTAAAATGAGTACTTTTTATTTAAAAATGTGTTTAGTCAAAGATAACAATTTGGAAAATTATATGGATGCTAATAATTTTGTTTATAATTTCTATTTATCATTCACTCATTTAAAAATGAAAGCCCTAGCAGGTCTGGCTCAGTGCATGGAGCACCAGCCGGTGTACTGAAGTGTCCCTGGTTTGATTCCTGTCAAGGGCAAGTGCATCAGTTGCAGGCTCAATCCCGGGCCTCAAGTAGGGGTGCTTGTGGGAAGCAACCAATCAATGTGTCCCTCTCACATTATGTTTCTCTGATTCTCTCCCATCCTTCCACTCTCTCTAAAAATTAATGGAAAAATATCCTTGGGTGAGGATGAACAAAATACAAAAATGAAAGCATATTTTGAAGGTTAAGTCTTGTAGACCCCAAAAGATTCAAAAATATGACATTGACTAACGAAGTGAGTTAGACTTCTAATAATTTCAGAAGTTCCAAATGATGAAGAAGTTATTTGAGAACATATCTATAGATATCCTAAAATTCTAATATCTTGGGCCCTGTCTAGGTTGCTCAGTTGGTTAGAGCCGTGGTCAGCAAACTGCGGCTCGCGAGCCACATGCAGCTCTTTGGCCCCTTGAGTGTGGCTCTTCCACAAAATACCACGGCCTGGGCAAGTCTATTTTGAAGAAGTGGCGTTAGAAGAAGTTTAAGTTTAAAAAATTTGGCTCTCAAAAGAAATTTCAGTCGTCGTACTGTTGATATTTGGCTCTGTTGACTAATGAGTTTGCCGACCACTGGGTTAGAGCATCATTCCAATATACCAATGTTTTGGGTTCAATCCCTGTTCAGGACACACGCAAGAATCAACCAATGAGCCCTAGCCGATTTTGCTCAGTGGATAGAGCATCAGCCTGTGGACTGGAGGGTCCTGGATTCGATTTTGGTCAAGGGCATATGGCTGGGTTGCAGGCTCTATTACTGCTAGGGGGTGTGCAAGAGGCAGCTGATCAGTGATTCTCTCTCATCATTGATGTTTCTCTCTCTCCCTCTCCCTTCCTCTCTGATTTCAATAAGAATATATTTTTTTTCAAAAGAATCAACCAATGAATGCATAAATAAGTGGAACAACAAATTGATGTTTCTTCTCTCAAAAAATCAGTAAATACAAAATAAAATTTTAATATCTTGAAAAATTATTTTGAATGTTTAAAAGATCTAAGCATTGACCAGATCTTCCATTCTATTATAAAATTATGTTGATAACTGTGACTTAAAAGAGATTTTATATCAAATGAATGTCTTTGCTTTTCATGTAATCTATTGGTGGTGTGCCCACAGATTTTTAATACATGCTATAACATGATACTGAATATCAATGAAGTGCTAGGAAATAAAGAATTTGAATTTTGAAAATCCAATTATTTATTTAATTCATAAATACTAAATTGGCATAATGTTGTCAATCGACATTAAAAGCAAATTTTTGAATATTTTCAAGATCATTTTAGAAAGACTGATTTTGCCACTATTTTGATGTTATGTGGAAGGAAGAAAGGTTGTTAATTCTCCATTTAGAATCAAGTTATAAAGTACTTGCAGTAGTCACTTTCATTTTTATTACCCATCTTGTACACAAGAAGTTTTTAAAAGTTGCCTTTAAAAAAGTCATTATTTTCTGATGACATTTCCATGTTAATATGAGCAAGAATATGTTTAAATAGAATGATGGATATAAGCAATGTCAAAATGAAACAATAATTTGGAGCATGTACCTATAATATATGCTTACCTTGTAGTTCAATTTATCATTTGAAGAGCTAAACTTAATCAATATGGCTAGTATGTCTATTTTCAGAAATTTTAAAGAGTAATATTTTTATTTATAAAGCATTCTTTACTTTACTCTACTCTTTGAGACATTGAGAAAATGAGGCCTTGTCAATGAGGCCTAGTCATAATGAACCAAAATAACTAAAATGTTATGTGATAAACAATGAAAAGTAAAATAAGAAATGTTGCTATTGCTTATAAAATCCAGTTATACATCTTAAGAAACAAAATACTTTGTAACATTTCCCTTAAAAGCTGGAAATTATATTTTATTATTGACAATATTTAGTGAAAGTGTAGCTTCTACTGATTCTTCTTATTACTAGTGTTTATATCTGTAGAATAATTAATGATCTTCTTGATTATTTTTACCTTAGATTTTTACTGTATATTTGAGATACCTAGTGGTTTTAGACTGTTTTGAAATGGATAAGAAATTGTTATACATTCTAATTGGACACTTGTCTCATTTTGATGCCAAACTAGAGTGCCATATATTTTCCCTAGTAGTCATTATACATTTACAAGAAAGAAAAAGCAACACATTTTTTTTATAAACAAGAGAGGAATTTAGAAAAGAAATATTTTTTAAAAGTAGTATAAATATATGTGCTATTATTTCCAAATATCTTTGCAAAATGATCTTCAGTTTGGAATGTATTTTTTATAAGTAATGACATTTAAATCTAACATTGATTTTAAAAATAGACTTTTCCTTTATTCAAGAATAATTCATAGGTAACTAAATAAATTCAATAACCAGCTCTTATATATATCAAATTAGATTATAATTTGCAATCTATAATTTATTTTGTTTACAAAATATACTAAACTACTCTTCACTTGTAATATGTATGTACATGTATTATACTTGTAAATTTTAACAAGTCTTAAATCTTCTTTTTTAAAGACGGAATTGGAAAACATTGAAGTGACACAAGGCATGTCAGCTGAGACAGCAGTAACTTTCCTCAGCCGATTGATGGCTATGGTTGATGTACTTGTATTTGCCAGCTCTCTAAATTTTAGTGAGATTGAAGCTGAAAAAAACATGTCTTCTGGAGGTTTAATGCGACAGTGCCTAAGGTTAGGTAAGTCTTAAGAATAAAGGTGTCCATTATATTATCTACAGAGTAGTTATTTGACATTCTGTGGTATATAAAGTACTGATTATACAAGTTGATGATTATATAATGTAGAAATTATTATAATAAATTATAGAAAATTATAACATCTTCACATTGGAGATTTATAGAATTGATCATCTTGAATGGATTATAATTTGAAATAGAATTAAATGTATTTTGACTTATTTAAAATTTAATAGGACTGTAACATTTTTAATTGAACTGATTTTAATGTATATTAATTTATTAATTCTTTTCTGGTAGACTAATACAGAGGGTAGTTGCTCTGGGATCACACACATATCAGAAAAATCAGGACATACTTTTATACACAAAATGCTGAAGAATAAATTGACTATGCCAGTCTCACTGTGTCTCTCAGACTTAACTGTTTATCAATAAACATTACTGTACCTCTGCAGTTCACCTTCTATCTTGTGTTGCAAAGAAACTAAGCACTAATATAATATTGTACATCAACTACAATTGAAAAATAAAAAATTTAAAAAATCTATAGATATTTGGAGAATGAAAAATAAAACAGGATGCCATATGGCTACTTCCAAATACTTTTTTAAAAAGAAAGAAAAGAAAACTTAACACTGACAACTCTTAGTAAATTTAGACCAGCTCAAGGCAGGAACCATCTTTACCTCTCTTACCTGTCTTAAAGGGGAAATTTATTTATACTCTTTAAACTTTACAAAAAAACAGAGAGCTACTATTTATATACTTGCCTTACATCATGAGTAAGATGTAAGAAACCAAGACATTAGATAGGTGGAAATTCCTAATGTGTACTCTTTTTACCCATAATTAAAAAAAAAAAAAAAAACTTACATAAAAAGCTATAGGTGTATAATTTCAGGGGAGAAGTTTCTGACCTAAGAAAGGCATTAGAACTGCTTTAAGAATGATATGTTAATTAATATGATTGTGATTGTCATTTCACAATGTATTTATATGTCAAGTATACTATACTTGACATATCCTATATAATAAAAGCATAATATGCTAAATGTCCAGTCATCCTGTCGGCTGTTCAGCCAATCAAAGCATAATATGCTAAAGATATGCTAAGGGCACTCAACTATTTGCTATGATATGCACTCACCTCCAGGGGGCAGACGCTCCAACTGGTAGGTTAGCTTGCTGCTGGGGTACGGCTGATCGGACAGAACTAGATGGGCCAGACACACCCTGGAGCCTCCTGCAGCCCCTCCTCAGTGGCCAACCCACCGCGTCCCTAAACTGTCAGTCAGACATCCCCTGAGGGCTCCCAGACTGTGAGAGGGCGCAGGCCAGGTTGAAGGAACCCCCCCAAGTGCATGAATTTTGTGCACTGGGCCTCTAGTAAATACATAAAAAAATTTATAAGTACATACAATTTTATTTCTCAACAAGAGGCCTGCTGCACACATTCGTGCATGGGTGGAGTCTACTGGCCCACCTCGATGGGGACCATTGTGCCCGGCCAGCAGGGAGTAAGAGACACAGGAGGTTGGCCGGCCCTGCCCTCGATGGGGACAGCCGGGGGAGTTTGGCTGGCAAGGCCCGTCCCCAGTCGGTGTGGGGGCAATCGGAGGCAGGGCTGGCTGGGGGAGGGGCCACAGGTGTACATCCCACCCGGTCCCCTGAGACCAGGAACTGCACAGGCGCCCCCAGAGCACCAGCGTGGCACATTCTTTTGCACGCTGTCACTTTCCTCCATGAGCTTCAGGGCCGCAGGAGGTGCGGTGCTTTCTGGGAGTTGTAGTGTGCTTCCTCAACAAAGGGCCCTCCTGTAGACTGGGCTCTGGGTTTCCAAGAATTACGCCTCCTGGCATACCCCACACGAGGGCACCAAAAGTGTGCCCAGGTCGGCCTTATCCGGCAGCGCAGGGTGGAGGACCTGGGAAGCCGGCTGCTGCGGGAGGAGGGCATGTGCTTGCGTGTGGGGCAAGACTGTCCTGTTCATCCCAATCATTGCAAACAGGCAGAGGCAGGGCGGGGTGAGGATGGGGCGCCTGAGGCTGGCCAGGGGTGCAGCGCAGGAGGAGGCTTTGGTGGCTGCGGCGGCAGTGTGAGCGCGAGGAGGCGGTGGCTGCGGCGCGGGTGGGTGGCCGTGCGGTGGTAAGCACAGGTTAGTGAGGGGCAGCGGTGACATGCAGGGGTCACAGTGCGCCCCCTCGCATGCCCGGGAGCCCTCTCCTCACTTGCCTCGCAGTAGTGTCTGTCAGGCAGCCTGCGGGGCTGGGCTAAAGTTGGGGTTGGGAGGTATGGCTGCCCCTAGTGCGGGTTCTTCCAGGAAGGCTTTACCTCAGTTCTTGCCCTCTTTGCTGTGTGTTCCTCCCACTTCCCAGGAAGGCCTCCCTCGTGGCAGCCGCATTTGTAATTTAGTGCTCTCGAGGTCTAGAGAAACACAGCCAGGAACTGAGCCCCTCCCCCCTGGGGCTCCAGGCCTCAGGGCAGCTCTTGGGCACCTTAAAACAGGAGAGAAGGGTGGGAGGGTCCAGTCGGGGGGAAGGGGCTGAAGGAGTTTGGGGGGGCAGATCGGGCCGGTTGGCTGCCACAGTGCATGTCATAGTGACTGGTCACTCCAGTCATTCTGGTCGTTCCGCCATTCGGTAACTGGGCTTTTATATATCTATCTACATAACACCCTAATAGACGGGACTGCGGAACAACCAAACAACCGGTTGCTATGACATGCGCTGACCACCAGGGGGCATGCACGAAACATGGTAGGTGTCGGCAGCAGGTGGCAGAGCACAGAACATGGCGGACGTCGGCCGCAGTGGGATGGTGGAGCAGGTGAGTGGGGGTGCCAGACCAAGGCGGGCGCCGGTTGCTGTCTTCGGGGGAGCCTCTGATGGTTACTGAAAATTCTTTGCTCCCATGTGTCGTGGTCCCGCCCGGTGCTCGCACCTGCTGCCGGTGTGCTGGTCCTGCTCGCACCTGGCGCCGGCCCCAAACGCTCAACGCTGTCAGCGGGTGCGAGTGGCAGGTGCCGGCCCCAATCGCCCCTCAGGGCTTCTTTACCTCCCCCAGTTCCTGAGAGGTGATCAGGGCCGGCAGCTGCCTCTCTCACCCGCTGCCAGTGCTAGAGGCACTGCTCGCACCCACTTCAAGCGCTGGCACCAGTCTCAGTCGCTCAGCGCCATCAGTGGGTGTGAGCAGAAGCTGCCGGCCACAATCACCCCTGAGGGCTTCTCCACCTCCCCATGCTCCTGAGGGGTGATCGGGGCAGCAGCTGCTGCTCACACCTGCTGACGGCACTGGCCCCATCTGCACCTGCTGCCGGCACTGGCCCCAATAGCTCTGTGCTGTCACCGGATGCAAGCGGGGCTGGTGCTGTCAGTGCATGGGAGCGGCAGTAGTGGGGCTGCCAGCACACAAGGGACTGGGGGCTGTGGCGGGAGGGACTGGGCAGGGGCACGGAGGATGGGCCGAGACCCGCCCCTGTGCCCACAGCAGCCTCGTGGCCCACAGTTCCTTTCAAGGTGCACAAATTCGTGCATTGGGCCCCTAGTATAGATTATAATTGAATTAAAATAGTATGACGGAATGAAACCTACTTTTTGTTTTGTATTTTTTTAAAGATGTACATGCTGAGAGGAGTCATTTCATGCCTCTTGTAATTAGACAGAGATTGAACACACACAGAGAAATTTCTCTTAACAGTGAGAAGAGTGAGTTAATTTACTGTAGGCCATCATGGACATTGCCACTCATATTTAACAGTAGCTGATAGATTGAACATTATGAGAAAGATAAATATTTTTAAATGCCTCAGTATCTTCAAACCAGCACTTATTTGGTTATTTTGAGTTTTTATTTCTAATATATTCCAAGGCTTTACTACTGATTTAATTTTTATCCTAATAATTCCTAGCAGATTTATTTCCTTGGAATGTTTTATAAGTGAATAATAATAAAGCAAACAATTATGTATCTATGTCTGTTTACTGTTCTAAGCACTTTACATATATTAATTCAATTAATCCTTACAAGGATTCTCTAAAGAAGTATGTTTATACTCATTTTGTATATGAGGAAACTAAGGCACAGATAGTTTAAGCAGCTGGCCCAAGATCACATAGATCAGAAGTGGCAGAGCCAGGATTTAAGTTCCTGTGATCTGATTCCAAAATCGGTACTGTTTATTGCTGTACTTTACTGTTTCTTAAAATCTATATATATAAAAGCCTAAGCGACTGTTACAACCGGTCGACCGAATGACCAGTCAACCGGTCGCTATGACGCGCACTGACTACCAGGGGGCAGACAACTCAATGCAGGAGCTGCCCCCTGGTGGTCAGTGCGCTCCAACAGCCAACCTCCCGAGGATGGACAACCTCCCGTGGTCCCTCCCCCCAGCTGGCCAACCTCCCAACCCCGATTGGCCCAATAGGGACTGGGTAAGACGGGCCCCGATCGGCCCTGATCACTGACCAGGCCAAGGGACCCACCCATGCACGAATTCGTGCACCGGGCCTCTAGTAAGTAAATAAAAAGTTTCTTCTTATTGAATGCTTATTGACAAAGGCCATAGACTTTCCTACCTTGAGGAAAGATGGTTGTTGGGATTTGTGATAGTCGCTAAGGTAGTCAAATTATGGGAAGACGTCTTATGCAAAAGAACTTACCAAATATGAATATTAATTTTATAAAAACATTTTAGTGATTCATAAAATTCAGGATTTTGAGTGATGGAGGGGATAGACAAACTATGGAAGAGTATATTGGGAACTTCAAAAGCCCTGGTAATATTCTGTTTTTTTTAGCTAGTACATGAGTATTTTGATTAAATTTTGTAACTACACCTATGTTTCATATGTACTTTTCATCACTATCCTATATAATAAAGAGCTAATATGCTAATTAGACTGAACAGCAGAACAGCGATCTGGAAGACCTTCTGGACAACCGTCCAGGAGCCAGGGCTGCGAGGGCTGAGGCAGCAGGGCTGCCAAGGCTGAGCCCCTTTCATGAATTTTGTGCATCAGGCCTCTAGCTACTATAAATGTTAAAGATGACCTATCCTGCTCCCACCAATGTTAAAGATGTATGTGTCTCTCTGTTTTGCTTCTTATCCAATCCTAGAGATTTCCCAGGTTTGCTTTCTTCGGCACCCTTAATCTACAACCAAAGGATTTCACGTAACCCTCCTTATGACTTTTCCTTTCATTCTAATCCTATATAATAAAAGCCTAATATGCTAAGTGTCTGGTCGTCCGGTCATCCGTTTAACCAATGAAAGCATAATATGCTAATGATATGCTAAGGCCGCTCAACCGTTTGCTATGACATGCCCTGACCAGCAGGGGGCAGAAAGTCGACCAGTCAATCAGTTGCTATGATATGCACTAACCACCAGGGGGCTGACGCTCGAAGCAGGAGCTGCCCCCTGGTGGTCAGTGTGCTCCCACAGGGGGAGCGCTGCTCAGCCAGAAGCCAGGCTCATACCTGGTGAGCACAGCGGTGGTGGTGGGAGCCTCTCCTGCCTCTGCGGCAGTGCTAAGGATGTCCAACTGATGTCCAGGGGGAGCGGGCCTAAGCTGTCAGTCGGACATCCCCCAATTGCTCCTGGACTGCAAGAGGGCACAGACTGGGCTGAGGGACTCCCCCTCCCCACCACCAGTGCACAAATTTTGTGTACCAGGCCTCTAGTATTTTATAATTATCAAACATATTTACTGATCTCGTTGATTTAAGTATAATAATGGGATGGAGGAAGGGGAAAGAAAGAAAAATAGAACCTAGCAACTTTTATCAACATGTCAAAGTCAACAATTTATATTAATAATAACCTTTTGGTTTTTTTAGTTTGTTGTGTTGCTGTGAGAAACTGTTTAGAATGTCGGCAGAGACAAAGGGACAGAGGGAACAAATCTTCCCATGGAAGCAGTAAACCTCAAGAAGCAACCCAAAGTATGACTGCCATAACAGCTTCAAAGGTAATTCAATATTTTCTATGTTAATGTAACTTACCTTAATTTTTTTTTTTTAACTTTATGAGAACAGAACTACAAAGGGTTTAGTGATCAGATATCACCAGGCTCCAGTGCTGGCTTCTCTCTTCATAATATGGCACCAAGATATTTAACAGCTCTGAGACTTGAATTTTTGTTTTTTACATGAAGATACTAATAATATCTACTTCCTAGGGCTCTTTTAAGGATCATAGCATACATAGATCTGAAAAGTTCTTAGTTATAACTATTTTTAATACATATATTTTATACATAGTTTAATATATATTAAATAATGAATGAATAATATATATTACATGAGTGAATAATGTTCCTTAGGTGATAGACACTCCCATAATGTTCAGTAAAAATACATTGAATGTCCAGGAAATGAATGAACAGTGGAGAGTATTTTGGAACCTGCTATTAATCATTATCCTAAACTAGAAGCCCGTTGCACGAAGTTTCATGCAATAGACCTTCCTTCACCTGGCTGCCGGCACCAGTTTTCCGCCAGCAGCAGTTTTCCTCTGGCCACCCGCTGATCGGAGCGCCTTCCGCCAGCGCTATCGGCCACCCAGAGAGGAACTCCTCACAAGTCCCCGCCCCCCGCTCATCCTGTCAGCCCAATTGGCCACCCCAAGTCCCGCCCACAGCTGCCGCCAGCCCAATTGTGGGCATAGCGGAGTGTTGGTTATTTGCATACTTCCCTTTTATTAGGTAGGATTAGCTTTCTTTATCATATGTTTAAGTGACTCTGCAACTTTTCCCTTTACCCTTGCTTTTACCATTTTAGTCACATTATACACTTCATTCATTTCATCAGAAAAATCTTTTTATTTATTTATTGACTTTTACATGGGTTCCCTTTTCTTGAAGTTTGTATCTGTATTTTTTACCCAACTAAAATCTATTCAACTCTTAGCTATAATTAAGGGCTACTCTGAGGAAAGTGTTTTGAGATACTGTCACTGTCACCCTGGTCTACGGTAGATATTTGTTTGATATATTCCACTAGTAATTAGACGTTTGATATTGGCACATGATTTTTCCCCTCAATAAGTGAAGACATGGAATAGAAGTTTAATTAATTTAAAAAGTTCTATGACTTCAAACTTCTGCAGTTTTTAAACAGAACAACCACATATTTAGTATATCTGTATTGCAGCATCTTTCCTTTTCACTACATTTAGAAAAACATTCGTAGAATAATTAGACTACATATTTTACTGCTCACAAGTCTCCACAGGACACTCCATTGCTTAGAAAATTAAATATAAAAACATTAGCAGTAATGCCTCATGTTATTTTTGTGGGCATAGTAAACTCTAAGTTACTTGAGAGTGTTCCATATCTTGTACATCTTTGTAACTCCAGAGCTTGTATAGCACTGTGAGCACTTTATCAAAAAAGCACAAACTCTAGAATCAGACAGTTCTGAGTTTGTATCCTGGATCTACCACTTAGTGGTTTTTTGAGCCAAGACATATTCCTTAATCTCCTATGCTTCAGTTTTCCAGTCTTTAAAATGGATCAAATCTTAACTTAAAAGGTGTTTGTGTGACTTAAATAAAAAAAACAATAATGTATTAAAATACTTAATTCCTGACATGCAGTGAACATTCAATTAATACTAATACCCTTCCTTTTTCTAGCAGTTAACCACTCATTGAATGAACTCATGAAATGAATAAATAAACTACTATTTTTTAGAGCTTTGATTTTAAAGGTGTCTGTACTCAATTCAGGAGGCAAAGAGAACTTTTCAAGACAGTCAAGCCAAGTATTACTCTGATTGTAGAATATGAACAGAAAAGTCCAAAAAGAAGGAAATTTGTAGTATTTTAGTTGAGGTATTCCATTTCTCTAGCAAGAACCTCGGCAATAAAAAATGGATAATAAGTGATCACTATAGAAATATTAGAGGAAAAGTTGACTTAGTAAGATAACACATTTCAGGACAGAGAATCAATGGATTGGTTGGAGAGTGTTCCTTTTTGACTTCCTGTTATATATCTACCTAATAAAATAGTAACACGCTAATTGACCGTACCTTCGCGATACCCACCAGCCAATCAGGAGTGAGTATGCAAATCAACCCAACAAAGATGGGTTAATTTGCATACGCAAGCATGGAGCACAGGGCAGGACACTTGCGTCATCGCCATGGCGACGACGCAGGCTTTCCACACCACCCCAGCCGCTCCAGGCCTCTGGGCAGCGTGGGAAGGCAGAAAGGTGGCTCCGGGCCAGAGCGAAGGCGGTGCCTGCAGCCAGGAGAACGAAGGCCCATTCTTGCACGAATCTTCATTCGTGCATTGGGCCACTAGTATATATATATTTTTTAAATAAATCTTTATTATTGAAAATATTACATATATCTCCTTCCCCCTCCCCCTGTTGACCCCCTCCAGCCATCCACCCCAGGTCTTCAGCACCCTATTGTTTGTGTCAATGGTTTATGCATGTATGTATACAAGGTCTTTGGTTGATTACCTCCCACCACCCACCCTCCCCTGCCTTCCTTCTGAGATTCTACACTCTGTTCCATGCTTCCATGTCTCTGGTTCCCTGCTTTTATGCATTTTTATGTTCTACTTTAATAAGGAAACACCTTAGTTAATTTGGGTGTGGCACTAACCTGTGTGGATTTGCAGGGGTCTCATTTTTTATACTTTCTAAAAAGGAGTGATGATACAAGCTTTTTTTCTTTTCTTTATTGATTAAGGTATTACATATGCCTTTATAAGGATTAAATTACATTATGGCTATAGAAACATTTTGTAAAATGGTTTATAAATTAAAATGTAATTTCTTCATTTTTGCCATAAATTATGTACTTTTATGCTGTCAATGCCTTATTTTTTTTTTGTCTTGTGATAAATATTGTTAGCCTATTATTTAGATTAAATCACTGAGGTTTATAGAGGTTAAATATCTCACCTAAGGTTATATTGCTGGTTAAGTTTTGGAATTGTAATGTAAACCAAATAACTATCAACCTTTAAATACCATGCTCTTTTTACTGTCCTGTGCTGCAGTGGAAATCATCTTAATTTTTGGAACAAAATATCATAATTGAGGTCTATAGAGAAATAGAAAGATATTTTTAATCATATAACAGCAAGTTATTTTATTTATAGGAATTATATTTTGTACATCACATATATTACCTAGTTTAATTCATGCAATTAAAAATTACTGATTATGGAGGGAGGGAGAGAGGAGAAAGAGAAGGAGAGAGAAAGAGAGAGAGAGAGAGAGAGAGAGAGAAGAGAAAAATATCTACTTGTTGTTCCACTCATGTATGCATTCATTGGTTGCTTCTTATATGTGCCCTGGCCAGGGATTGAACCCCACAACCCTGGGGAATTGAACTTGAAACCTTGGCATATAAGGATGACCCTCTAATCACCTAATTCATGCAATTCTTAACATATTCTGTCCATACAATTCTTAATATGTTGTGTGTGTAAGTGAAAAAGTTCTAGATTGAGTTTCAGGGAACTTGACTCTCTTATTAGTTTGCTATGTGACACATTTCAAATAATTTGTCAATTTTTGTATCTTCAACTATAAAAAGCATTTTGATGGTAATGGTCTTTAATGTCTTTCAGCTTTAATATTAAGGGTATGTTTGTATTTTTTCAGTTTACCTTTTTCTAACTTGTGTAGCTCATGAAATGGTCACACACATAAAATCTCATATAATAATGTAACATAATAATTTCATATAAAAAGTATGATGGTTAAATGAAACCCAGTGACTCAAAGAGATTTATTAACTAGAGGTAGGGATTGAGGCCCAGTAAATTTTAGTAATAAGCCCAAGATCACACAGCAGAGATTTAGAGCCCAGATTTTCTGAAGTTCAAAATCAGTCTTTTTTCTTCCACAATCTTACCCATTTTTCTAAGTCTATCTTGGTAGCTCTGGTAATAAAAAACAAGAGTACTAGGAAAGGAAATCGACAAGATACAGGAGAACAGAAAATGAGTCTTGTAATACAGTATTGTTGTCATTAAATGTTATCCAGTGATGAGTTAAAGAACACGGACAATTTGATGCCTAAATTAGAGAAATTATACTACTATGTAAGTTTATGTATTGTGCTATTATATCTTTACAATTGGGTATCTTTTTTTTAGAATTCATTAGAAAATGTTCCAGGTAACCTTTCTCCTATTAAGGACCCTGATAGACTTCTTCAGGATGTCGATATTAATCGCCTGCGTGCTGTTGTGTTTCGGGATGTGGTAAGTTATGCCTGTTTGATGTCCCAGGGAAAATCTCCCATTATCATTTGTGTAAAATAATTTAAATTTTAAAAGAAATCTAGATATTAAAACTAAAGATCCCAATGTTAGGAATTGTGGGATTTATAACATACTTCTGTTTATAAAACAGTTGAGCCTTAGCTTTCTCTGAAAGCTTATTGATACATTTTTTTAAATTATGTGAAATTTTGATATAAGTTGTATATATATTAATTAACATTGTAATTCAACTTACTTTGAATCACCTACTCTCTTTTAGTATTCCCTGTTCCATGTGTAGGTACTAAATAGTTTGTTATCATCAATATTCCTTGTATGATGGATGAAGGGAATTAATTCATTATGGTATTACTGGCATTACTTTTGAAAGAAGAATCTGCATTTTAAAATATATTTTATCTACATGAAATTGAGTTAGAAGGATAGCTTAGTAAAACTTAAGAAAAAGATAGCTTAAGG
This sequence comes from Cnephaeus nilssonii, assembly GCF_951640355.1. Lineage (NCBI taxonomy): Eukaryota > Metazoa > Chordata > Mammalia > Chiroptera > Vespertilionidae > Cnephaeus > Cnephaeus nilssonii. The sequence continues at coordinate 98,280,829 of NC_137079.1, forward strand.
AGACAGTTTCATGGAATACTTCAATTACATCATCAATTACTCAAGATAAGCAAAAATAAGATGGGCGTATTTCAGAGCAGATTCAATATGACATCACTGCTTATTATAGTTACTATTTTCCAGCCACTTTGGGTTCTAGTTTTCTTTTCTTTTTCTTTTTATTAATTTTTTTCAATTACAGTTTATAATGAATATTATTTTGTATTAGTTTCAGGTATTTAGCATTATTTTAATTAATGATTTACAAAACATAGAAGAAAGTTTATGTTTTAAATTTACACTTAAGAAATTGGGTGGAGTACTTTAGAATGGCTGAAGTGTAAGTCATATACTATAATACTGGAGGCCCAGTGCACAAAATTCATGCACTGGGAGGATGTCCCTCAGCCCAGCCTGCACCCTCTCCAATCTGGGACTGTTGGCTCCCAACAGCTCGCCTGCCTGCCAGCCTGATCACCCCCTAACCACTCCCCTGCCAGCCTGCTTGACACCTAACTGCTCCCCTGCCAGCCCAATTGCCCCCTAACTGCCCCCCCCTGCAGGCCTGGTCACCCCCAACTGCCCTCCCCTGTTGGCCTAGTCACCCCTAACTGCCCTTCCCTGCTGTCCCGGTCACCCCTAACTGCCCTCCCTTGCCAACCTGGCTGCCCATAAATGCCCTCTCCTGCAGGCCTGGTCCCCCCCCCAACTCTCCTCCCCTGCAGGCCTGGTCACCCCCAACTGCCCTCCTCTGCCGGCCTGGTCACCCCTAACTGCCCTCCCCTGCTGGCCTGATCGCCCACAACTGCCCTCCCCTGCTGGCCATCTTGTGGCGGCCATCTTGTGTCCACATGGGGACGGCCATCTTTGACCACATAGGGGCGGCCATCTTGTGTGTTGGAGTAATGGTCAATTTGCATATTACCTCTTTATTATATAGGATTATATGGTAGTAATATACAGTAGAAAAATAATCTAATATGTATCAGTTCATATAAATCACTGGGAAAATCATATGTATCAGTTCTTATAAATCATATGTATCAGTTGCATATAATATGTATCAGTTCTTATAAATCACTGGGAAAATTATAAATATATCAACACAAAATTAGGCGGTAGACATAAAATATGAGAATTAAGGTAACAAACATATGATAAAAATTTATTGTCACCAGTAGTCAAAAGAATGCAATTTAAAACAAAAGTGAGATATTCTTGCTATTAAATAAACTAAAGTGTAAAACTTTTAATTCCAGCATTGCAAGGGTACATTAAAATATGCCATCATCCTATATAATAATCCTATATAATAAAAGGGTAATATGCAAATTGACTCTAATGGTGGAACGACCAGAACAACCACTCGACTAGTCACTATGAGGTGCATTGACCACCTCTAGGTCCCTGTCCCTGGCCAGCAGGCTCCGATTGTCCGATGGCAAACGAGGAACTTGGGGTGGATGGTGGCGGGGGGCGGGGCCGGCTGCAGGCAGCTGGGGAAGATGGCCCTGATTGCAGACCAGGTATAGGGACCATACCCACACTCGAATTTCTTGCCCCTGGCTTCTAGTATATAGATAAGTATGTGTATATACATACATATCTATCTCACTGGTAGGAATAGAAATTGGATAAAAATTTTGAATAGCTCTTCATCAATATGTGTTAAAATTCTTATAAATATTGATACCCTATGATCCATTGGTCTTGCTCAGAAGTTGTTTAACCTCATGTGCTCATTAAATATTCCTACAGAAAATTTGGCAACATTGTAAATATCTAACAATAGAGTTTCAGCCCAATAAATCATAGTATATTTATTCAAGGGGGAAACTGTGCAGCCGTTAAAATCATACTTTTGAGGGAAATTTAATGACATGGAAAAACACTCATGTGTTTTAAGGGAAAGTTGCAGTAAACAAAAGTAGTTATATTACACAAATATTACATTTGTATGCTGAGTATATGTGCATGCATATCTTTATTTAAAACAAAGACTAGAAAAAACATACCAAAATACTACCAATTCTTATCTCTAGGTAGTTTTCATTTTGTGCTTAATCCTTTTATGTTTTTGTATATTCAAATTTTTAATGATAAGCCCATATTTCTATATAATTAATAAATGAAGTGATTTAAAAATAGGAGATAAAATACATGATAGTATAAAAACAATGATATGAAAATCTTACCACAATCTGATTTGTAATCTAGACTTGGAAAAACATCACTTACTAACAACTTGACCATTTAGAAATGGAAATTATTCATCTTGAAAATAATATTTTGTGGAAAGAATGCTTTTTAAAATGAAGAATGATTAAAACATAGAGCACATCTTTATCTCCAAGAGGCACAGTCAGATCTAACAAGTTTGACATTGTGTTTTAATAGTTAGTAAATTCTGCATTAGGTGATTATGGTAAATTATGATAATTTTGGTAGATAATGACATTTTTAAGAATTATAGATGTTTTATAAATATGTTGTATAACCAAGCAGTGGCACTTAGTTTTCTTCCTGAAGGAAAGGAATTAAGTGTCCCCACGTGTATCTTACAGGAATACAACTTGTGTTCATTGAGTTTACAGTACATATTAGAAACTTAATATATATTATCCTAAGCTTCCTGTTAACGGTTAAGAGATAGTTAAGACTCAGAAAGAATAAGATCACACAGGTATTATGAGGTAGTAGATTTAGAATTCCAAGGTAGAGCTTTCCAAAGTGTTCTCTTTTTTCATCATCATATTTCACAGATTCTAAGACACTTTTTTTCACACTTATAAATAATCTGTGAAATTTGAAAATTACAAATTTTCAAATCATACATTTTAGAGGTAATTGTAGATATTATGCTAAGCATTCTACTTGACTTGAATTTTTTATGAGTCCATAGACATTTTTACTAGCCTTAATTTCAGAAACAAATTAGATAAAAAATTCGGTTTTTAAAGAAAAGTGATAGGATCCAACATGGCTGCCGACAGGATGGCAAGCTGCAAGATAGTGTGTGAGTGAAAGAACAAAAGGAGAGTGCGTGGATGTGCGGAGAGTGTCTGTATTTGTGAGTGAGGGACAGGTATATTCCAAGGAATTGTTGGGGACAGCCGGACCGGGCTCCCCTGGCTGGGCAGCCTCTACTGCTGCTGAAATCTCCCACAGAGCAGCTGGCTCTGCTGCGGAGACTGCACCATCTTGAAAGGGAGAGTGGTGGTGATCTGAAGCCCAGCCTTACCTTCAATTGGAGATCTTGGATACCTCCCGGTACCCTATAACCATAACCCCCAGGGATGAGCTGCCTTAGCTGAGAACCCAGGAACACCAAGACTCCAGCCTCGGACCACGGGTGCCTAGAAAGTCTGTCCAGAAGGAGACAAAGTGGCGCAAATACGTGGACAAGCCCTGTGCCTTGTCACAGAGCAGAGAGAAGGAACACTGAATTGATTAATATCCACCTGGAATTGGCGAGTCAAACACAGTCATTGCAGGAGAGAGAGAGCTACATAACCAGACATCCAGAGAGGAGCGATCATGGGGAGACAACGAAACAGCCCACATACAAAAGAAAAGGAGGAATCACCAGAAAGGAAATTAAACTAAATGGAGGCAAGCAATATGTCAGAGAAAGAATTCAGAGAAATGGTCATAAGGTTGCTGAAAAGGTTGGAAGACAAATTCAACAATATGTGTAAGAACCAAGAGGAAATGAAGAACAACCAAGAAGAGATGAAAAATGACATCACTGCAATAAAGAACTCAATAGAAAGCATCAACAGTAGACTGAAAGAAGCGGAGGACCATATCAGGGAGCTAAAAGACAAGGTAGGAAAAAATAACCAAACAGAGCAGCATCTAGAAAATAAAAAAACAAATTAAAAAACAGGAAAAGAGCCTAAGGGAACTTTGGGACAACACAAAATGAAACAACATCCCCATAACACGGGTGTCAGGAGGAGAGGAAAATGAGCAAGAAATAGAAAACCTCTTTGAAGAAATAATGACAGAAAACTTTTCTGATATCGGGAAGACAAAAACTCACACAAGTCCAAGAAGCTCACAGAGTCCCAAACAAGATGAACCCCAAAAGATCGACACCAACACACATTATAATTAAATTGGCAAACACAAATCACAAAGTAAGAATCTTAAAGGCTGCCAGAGAGAGACAAAGTTACCTACAAAGTATCTCCCATCAGACTATCGACTGATTTCTCAACAGAAACACATCAGGCCAAAAGGGAATGGAATAAAATATACAAAGTCATGCAAAGGAAAGGTCTGAATCCAAGAATACTGTACCCAGCAAGGCTATCAATAAAAATTAAGGGTGAAATCAGGAGCTTCACAGACAAAATAAGGACTAAGGGAGTTTATTACCACCAAACCAGCAATGCAAGAAATGATAAAGGTTCTATAAAAAGAAGAAATAGGAAGGGAAGAAGGAACACAAGCATAAAGTATAAAAATGGTGACACACAAGTATCTATGAATCATAACTTCAAATGTAAATGGATTAAATGCCCCAATCAAAAGACATAGGGTAGCTGAGTGGATAAGAAAACATGACCCATATATTTGCTGTCTACAGGAAACCCACCTTAGAACAAAGGACTCTCACAGACTGATTGTGAAGGGATGAAAAAAGGTTTTTCAGGTGAATGGACATGAAAAAAAAGCTGGGGTAGTAATACTTATATCCAACAAATTAGACCTCAATGTGAAGGCAATAACAAGAGATAAGGAAGGCGACTTCATAATACTGAAAGGAGCAATTAAACAAGAAGATATAACTCTGGTAAACATTTATGCACCCAATACAGGAGCACCCAAATACATTAAAAAATCTCTGGAGGATATAAAGGGAGAGATTGACAGCAATACAGTCGTAGTAAGGACTTTAATACCCCACTAACACCACTGGACAAATCCTCTAAACATAAAATCAGCAAAGAAACAGCAATCCTAAATGACTTACTAGATCACATGGAATTAATTGACATCTTCAGAACATTCCACCCCAAAGCCACAGAATATACATTCTTCTCAAGTGCACATGGGTCGTTTTAAAAGATAGACCACATATTGGGGCACAGGCAGAGTCTCTTCAAATTCAAGAAGATAGAAATCATATCAAGCATCTTCTCAGATCACAATGGCATAAAACTAGAAATCAACTACAAGAAAAACAATAAAAAAATCAAATACTTGGAGGCTAAATAGCATGCTATTAAACAATGATTGGGTTACCAAAGAGATCAAGAAAGAAATAAAAAGCATCTTGGCAACAAATGACAATGAAAACACAGCCATCCAAAATCTATGGGACACAGCAAAAGCAGTCTTGAGAAGGAAGTTCATAGCTCTGCAGGCCTATCTCAAAAAACAAGAAAAAATGGTAATAAATTATATAACCCTACAGCTCAAAGAGTTAGAAAGAGAGCAACAAGAAAACCTCAGCATAAGCAGAAGGAAGGAAATAATAAAGATCAGAGCAGAGATAAACGACATAGAGACCAAAAAAAACAATACAAACGATCAACAAAACCAAGAGCTGGTTCCTTGAAAGGATAAAAAGGATTGATGAACCTCTAGCCAGGCTCACCAAGAAGCAAAGAGAGAGGACCCAAATAAACAAAATCAGAAATTAAAGAGGTGAAATAACAACCAATCCCACAGAAATATAAACGATTACAAAAAAATACTATGAACAACTCTATTCCAACAAAATGGACATATTCTTAGAAAAATACAAGTTCACAAAACTCAATCAGGAAGAATCAAAAAACCTGAATAGGCCAATACCTACAGAAGAAATTGAAGCAGTAATCAAAAATCTTCCAGCAAACAAAAGCCCTAGTCTGGACAGCTTTACAGAGGAGTTCTACCAAGCATTCAAAGAAGAACTAAAACCTATCCTCCTCAGACTATTCCAAAAAATACAAGAGGAAGGCACACTTCCAATCTCTTTCTATGAAGCCAGCATTACTCTAATCCCAAAAACAGATAAAGACACCACAAAAAAAGAGAACTACAGGCCAATATCCTTGATGAACATAGATGCTAAAATCCTCAACAAAATTCTAGCAAATTGGATCCAGCATTACATTAGAACGATCATTCACCATGACCAAGTGGGATTTATTCTGGGGATGCAAGGATGGTACAATATCTGAAAATCAATAAATGTGATACACCACATAGACAAACTGAGAGACAAAAATCACATAATCATATCAATCGATGCAGAAAAAGCATTTGACAAAATCCAACACCCTTTCTTGATAAAAACTCTCAACAATGTGGGAACAGAGGAATCATACCTCAACATAATAAAAGCCCTATATGATACAGCTACAGCCAACATCATACTCAGTGGGCAAAACTAAACTCATTTCCCCTAAGAACAGGAGCAAGACAGGGATGCCCACTATCACTACTCCTGTTCGAATAGTAGTGGAACTGCTCGCCATAGAGATCAGACAAGAAGAAGAAATAAAAGGCATCCAAATTGGAAAGAAAAAGTAAAACTCTCCTTGTTCGCAGATGACATGATACTATACATAGAAAACCCCAAAAACTGTATCAAAAAACTACTAGACCTAATAAGTGAATTTGGCAATGTAGCAGGATGCAAAATTAACACTCAAATCTATGGCCTTTTTATACACCAATAATGAACTCACAGAAAGAGAAATGAAAACGTTCCCATTTACCATTGCACCAAAAAAATTAAGATACCTAGGAATAAACTTAACTAAATATGTTAAAGACCTGTACTCAGAAAACTTCAGGACATTGAAAAAAGGAAGACATAAACAAATGTAAAAACATACCATGTTCATGGATTGGTAGAATCAACATTATTAAAATGTCCATAGTACCCAAAGCAATCTTCAGATTCAATGAAATCCTCATTAAAATACCAATGGCACATTTCAAAGATCTAGAAAAACTCTTCAAAAATTTATCTGGAATAAAAAAAGACCCTGAATAGCCGCAGCAATCCTGAGAAAGAAGAACAAAGTTGGAGGGATCACAATACCAGACATCAAGCTACATTACCATGCCACAGTTCTCAAAACTGCCTGGTACTGGAACAAGAACAGACATATGGATCAATGGAACAGAACAGAGAACCCAGAAATTGACCCAATCCATTATGCTCAATTAATATTTGACAAAGGCGGCATGAGCATACAATGGAGTTAAAACAGTCTCTTTAATAAATGGTGCTGGGAAATTTGTACAGATACATGCAAAAAAAACTGAAACTAGATCACCAACTTACACCATACGCAAAACAAATTCAAAATGGCTAAAGGACTTGAATGTAAGACGGGAAACCATAAAAATCCTACAAGACTCCATAGGCAGCAAAATAGCAGACATATGTCACAGCAATATCTTTACAGACACAGCTCCTAGGGCAATGGAGACTAAGGAGAAAATAAACAAATGGGGCTACATCAATATAAAAAGCTTCTGCACAGCAAAAGAAACCATCAGCAAAACAACAAGAAAGCCTACTGCATGGGAGAACATATTTGCTAATGTTATTTCCGATAAGGGCTTAATCTCCAAAATTACAGAGAACTCATACAACTTAACAAAAGGAAGATAAACAGCCCAATCAAAAAACGCTCAAAGGATGTAAATTGACACTTTTTGAAAGAGGACATACAGAAGGCCGAGAGACATATGAAAACATGCTCAATGTCACTAATCATCCGAGTGATGCAAATCAAAACAACAGTGAGATACTATCTCACTCCTGTCAGAATGGCTATCATCAACAAATCAATAAATGACTAGTGCTGGCGAGGATGTGGAGAAAAAGGAACCCTCCTGCACTGCTGGTGGGAATGCAGACTGGTGCAGCCACTGTGGAGAACAGTATGGAGTTTCCTCAAAACATTAAAAATGGGACTCCCACCGAAACCGGTTTGGCTCAGTGTATAGAGCGTCGGCCTGCGGACTGAAAGGTCCCAGGTTCGATTCCGGTCAAGGGCATGTACCTTGGTTGCAGGCACATCCCCAGTAGGGGTTGTGCAAGAGGCAGCTGATCGATGTTTCTCTATCATCGATGTTTCTAACTCTCTATCCCTCACTCTTCCTCTCTGTAAAAAATCAATAAAATATATTTTTTAAAAAAATGGGACTCCTATTTCACCCAGTAATCCCACTCCTAAGACTATATCCCAACAAACCAGAAACACAAATCTTAAAGGATATATGCACCCTATGTTCATAGCAGCACAATTTACAATAGCTAAAATTTGGACACAGCCTAAGTGCCCATCAGCAGATGAGTGGATTAAAAAACTGTGGTACATCGAAACAATGGAATACTATGCCGCTATAAAAAAAGAAGAAACTTTTAACATTTGCAACAACATGTATGGAACTGGCGAACATTATGCTAAGTGAAATAAGCCAGTCAGAAAAAGATAAGTGAATTCTACCTGTAGTGGCAAGGAGGAACATTTGATAACATGTCAAAGAATAATTTCCTTTCTTGCTCTCATTTGTTTTCAATGGTGAAGACATTGCTGATTTTTTTTTAATTTAAAATTTTTATTATTGACACTATCGCAGATGTCCTCCATTCCCCGTCCCCCCCTTTGTCCACCTCCACCCAGCTCCTGTCCTCACCCCATATCCCACTTATCCCTCCCTACAGTATTGCCTGTCCAGGGGCTATGCATATATGTTCTTTAGCTAAACCCTTCACCTTCCTTTACCTAGTACCCCCTACTGTACTCTCCTCTGACATTTGTCAATCTGTTCCATGTATTCATGGTTCTGGTTCTATTTTGTTCCTCAGTTTATATTGTTCATTAGATTCCACTTATAAGTGAGATCATCTGTTATTTGTCTTTCTCTGACTCACTTATTTCCCTTAGCATAATAATCTTCAGGTGCATCCATGTTGTCGCAAAGGGTAATAGTTCCTTTCTTTTACAACCATTGTAGTAGTTCATTGTGTAAATATACCACAGCTTTTTATTCACTCATCTACTGATGGGCACTTGGGCTGTTTCCAGATCTTTTAAATAATGCTACTATGAACATAGGAGTGCATTTATGCATTCTGATTGATATTTTGGGATGCTTAGGATATATACCCATAAGTGGGATCACTGCATCAAAAGGCAGTTCCATTTTTTAATTTTTTTTGAGGAACCTCCATACTGATTTCCACAGTGGCTGCTTCAGTCTGCATTCCCACCAGAAGTGTACTAGGGTTCCCTTTACTCTACATCCTCTCCAGCACTTGTTGTTTGTTAATTTATTGATAGTAGCCATTCTGGCAGAGGTGAGGTAATACTTCATTGTAGTTTTAACTTGCATCTGTCTGGTGATTAGTGACTTGGAGCATTTTTTCATATGTCTCTTGCCCATCTGTATGTACTCTTTGGACAAGTGTCTATTCAGTTCCTTTGCCCATTTTTTGGTTTTGTTAATCCTCACCCCAGGATATTCTTCCACTGATTTTTACAGAGAGTGGAAGGGAAGGTGAGAGACATACAGAGAGAGAAACATCAATGTGAGAGCGACACATTGATTGATTGCTTCCTGCATGCACCCTGACCGGGGACTGGGATCGAGCCTGCAACCAAGATACTTGCCCACAACTTGAATTGAACCCTGAACCCTTCAGTCTGTGGGCTTTCACTATCCATTGAGCCAAACCGGCTAGAGCCCTTAGCCCGCGGGGGCTGCTGATCAGCCCCACCTCTCTGATCAGGCCCAGAGGTGCTGACTGGCATAGAAACCAACCAATCAGAACCAAATCTGGGTGAACTGTGAGGAGCCAATGGCTACCTAGGAGGTGGAGCTTTTGACGCTGACTGGCATAGAAACCGACCAATCAGAACCTAATCTCGGTGAACTGTGAAGGCATAACCTAAGGAGGGGCCTGAGGAGGCATTTTAAGGGCAATAGCTATTTGGTGTAAGGTGTAAGAAAGCGGTTCAATTTTTTAATGACTGATTTGGCAGCATAGTGCATATGGCTGGATATCAGTCCAGATACAGGAATTATGTATTTTTGTTTTGCCAAGAGCATCTCCTCCTGCTGAAAAGTCTCCTCCCTCCCACCCATTTAAGCAATCCTATCCTATATAATCTATCTATACTACTAAAAGGGTAATACGCTAATTAAACCGGTCAACCGGCCATCTTCTGGACATCTGACTTCCTTCCGGACAAAGCCATGGTGGTGGGGGCTGAGGCAGAGAGTGCAGTTGCGGGTGAGATCAGGTCTGCAGGGGAGGGCAGTTGGGGGCGAGATCAGGCCTGCAGGGGAGGGCAGTTGGGGGCAAGATCAGGCCTACAGGGGAGGGCAGTTGGGGGTGAGATCAGGCCGGCAGGGGAGGGCCATTGGGGGTGAAATCAGGTTAGCAGGGGAGGGCAAGTTAGGGGTGATCAGGCAGTCAGGCAGAGGGGTTAGGGGCAATCAGACAGAGGCATTTAGGGACGATCAGGCAGGCAGGCAGGTGAGCGGTTAGGAGCCAGCAGTCCCAGATTGTGAGAGGGATGTCCCCCAAAGGGTCCCTGATTGGAGAGGGTGCAGGCTGTGTGAGGACCCCCCCCCCGCCCCCGTGCACAAATTTTGTGCACCGGGCCACTAGTGTTGAATAAAAGTGGGAAAGTGGCTATCTGTCTTGTTCCTGACCTTAAGGGAAATGCTTTTAGTTTTTGTCTATTCGTATGATATTGGCTGATTATTTGTCATATATAGCCTTTATTATGTTGAGGTATGATCCCTTTATTCCCATATTGCTGAGAATTCTATCATAAATGTTTGCTGGATTTTATTGAATAGTTTTTCTACATCTATTGATATGATCATGTAATTTTTATCTTTTATTTTGTTTATGTGATGTATCACATTTATTGATTTGTGTAAATTGTACTAGCCTTCTTCCCCAGAATAAATGCCAGTTAGTCATGGTGTATGATCTTTTTAATGTATTGCTGTATCTCGTTTACTAATATTTTGTTGAGGCTTTTAGCATCTATGTTCATCAGGGATTTTGGCCTTAATTATCTTTCTTTGTAGTGTGTTTTTCTGGTTTTGAAACTAGGGTAATGCTGGCCTCATAAAAAGAATTTGGAAGTCTTCCCTCCTCTAGAATATTTTACAATAGTTTGGGAAGGATTGCTGTTTATTCTTCTTAATGTTTGGTAAAATTCTCCTGTGAAACCATCTGGTATGGAACTTTTATTTGATGGAAGTTTTTGATACGTGTTTCAATTTCATTAGTTGTTATTGGTATATTTAGGTTTCCTAATTGATCCTTATTGAGTTTTAGAATAGTGTATGTTTCTAGGAATTTGGTCATTTCACCCAGGTTGTCCAATTTGCTGGCATAGTTTTCATAATATTTTCTTACAGTCCTTTGTATTTCTGTGAGGTCAGTTGTTACTTTGCCTTTTTCGTTTCTGATTTTATTTATTTGAGTCCTTTCTCTTTGTTTCTTGGTGAGTCTTGGTAACAGTTTATCAATCTTGTTTATCTTCTCAAAGAACCAACTCTTGGTTTTCTTGATCTTTTGTATTTTTTTTAACTCTGTGTCATTTATTTCTATTCTGGTCTTTATTACTTTCTTCCTCTGGTTTTCTTGTGTGTGTGTTGTTATTGTTGTTGTTTTTCTAGTTCTTTTAGGTGTATCATTAGATTATTTATTTGAAGTTTTTCTTGCTTCTTGACATAGACTTGTAATTCTATGAACTTCCCTCTCAGAACTCTTTTGCTGTATCCCATAGATTTGGGTTATTGTGTGTTCCTTTTCATTTGTTTCCACTATACACACACACACACACACACACACACACACACACACACACACATATATACACACACACACACACACACACACACACACATATATATATATATATATATATATATTCCTTGATTTCTTTATTTCTTTTGTAATTCTTTCCTTATTCAATAATATGCTATTTAGCCTCTATGTGTTTTAGTGTTTTTGAGGATTTTGTTGTAGTTTATTTCTAGTTTCATGCCATTATGGTTTGAGAAAGATGCTTGGTATGATATCAATCATCCTGAATTTGTTAAGACCTATATTTTGTTCTAACATGCATTCTATCTTTGAGAATGTTCCATGTGCACTTAAGAAGAATATATATTCTGCTCCTTTGGGATTAAATGCTCTGTAAATATCAACTAAATCCATCTGATCAACTTTGTCATTTAAGGTCAGTGTTTCCTTGTTTATTGGAAGATCTATCCAGTGATGATAGTGGGATGTTATAGTTCCCTACTATGACTGTATTGCTGCCAATCTCTCCCTTAAAGTCCACCAAGAGGTTTTTGTTTGTTTGTTTATTTTTAATATTTATGCTCCTATATTGGTTGCATATATGTTGCAGGGGTCATGTCCTCTTGTTGGATCAATCTCTTTAGTATTACGTAGTGACCTTTATTGTCTCTTGTTATGGCCTATGTTTTGAGGTCTATGTTGTCAGATATTAGTATTGCTATCCCAGCTTATTTTTTGTTTCCATATTCATGGAATATTGCTTTCCATCCTTTTACTTTCAGTCTGTGTGAATCTTTTGTGCTGAGGTGGGTTTCTTGAAGGTAGCATATGTACGGGTCATGTTTTCTTATCCATTTTGTCACACTATATCTTTTAACTAGAGGCCCAATGCACGAACTTTGTGCAAGAATAGGCCTTCCATCCCTGGGCTGTCAGCACTAGCTTCCCTCGCAGCCCCAGCTTCGTCCAGAAGGTAGTTTAGAAGGACATCTAGTCTAATTAGCATATTATGCTTTTATTATTATAGATTGGAGTATTTACTGTATTTACTTTATTATTATTAGGTATTTATTTATTTCCATTTTTATTCTTTATGCTTGTGTTTCTCTCTGTTTTTATTTCTTCTTTTTTTTAAGCTGGACCTTTATCATTTCTTGCAATGCTGGTGTGGAAATAATCTACTCCTTTAGCCTTTTTCTTTGTCCAGGAAACTTTTTCGCCTTCATTTTTAAATGATTGTCTTGCTGGATAGAGTAGTCTTAGTTTCAAGTCCTTGCTTTTCATTACTTTGAATACTTCAAGCCATTCCTTTCTGGCCTGAAGTGTTTCTGTTGAAAAATCTGCTGACATCCTTTTGGAAACCATCTTGTAGAAAAACTAACGTTTTCTTTCTTTCTGCCTTTAAAATTCTCTCTTCATCTTTATCCTTTGCCATTTTGATTATGATGTGTCTTACTGTGAGTCTATTTGGGTTCATGTTGATTGGGACTCTCTGAACTTCCTGAACTTGCATGAATTTTTCCTTAACCAGGTTAGGAAAGTTTTCTGCCATTATTTCTTCAAACAGGTTTTTTATCCCTTGCCAACTTTCTTCTCCTTCTGCTACACATTGATATGGATATTTTTACATTTCATGTTGTCCCAATGTTCCATTAAATTATCCTTGTGTTTTTTAAATAAATTCTTATTTCTTTTGTTGCTCTGATTGAATGTATGTTTTCTACCTTGTCTCCAAATGGCTGATTCAATCCACTGCTTCATCCAGCCTCCTACCAGTGTATTCTTGATCTCAGATATGGTATGTTTCATTTTCAACTGGTTTTTGTTCACCGTTTCTGTGTACTTTTTCACGCTAGTATAGTTTCCACTAAGTTCTGTGTAGTTCCCATTGAACTTTGTATCTGATAAATTCCTTGCCTTCATTTCATTTCAATATATCTATGGAGATTCCTCATTTGGGGGTTGTTTCTTTGTCTCCCCATTTTAAGTGTTTCTTTGTTATTGTTTCTATGTATTAGAATTGCTATTACTCCCAGTCCTAATGCAGTTGCTTTATGTAGTAGGTGTCCTGTGGGACCTAGTGGAGCAGTCTGCTTGATCTCCTGACCTGAATGTTCTAGGGATGTCCCTTGTATTGGGTATTTGAGCTCTCCTGTTGGAATTGGGTCTTAACTGTTTTTGTCTCAAAGAGATTGCTAAGATAGACTCATATGAACTGTTTAAATCCAAGTGACAGATTTGTGTGGCAAAATTGAATATATGGCAAAAAAGAAATACGCGGCTTTAAAAAACAACAACTTCATTTTCAGTGTTCTCTAGTATGCAAAATTTGAAAGGAAATTTGTCCTAGGTCACCTGTGTCCAAAATTAAATAAACTGAAGTAATTTTAATCCTTAAAAATTAAATTTCGAGTTTTCCAACATTCTGGTTGAAGCATTACAATTTTTTAAAAATATATTTTATTGATTTTTTACAGAGAGGAAAAGAGAGGGATAGAGAGTTAGAAACATTGATGAGAGAGAAACATCGATCAGCTGCCTCCTGCACATCCCCCACTGGGGATGTGCCCGCAACCAAGGCACATGCCCTTGACCAGATTCGAACCTGGGACCCCCTCAGTCCGCAGTCCGATGCTCTATCCACTGAGCAAAACCGGTTTCGGCGCCTTACAATTTTTAAAGAATTTAAGTTATCCTATATGATAAAGAGGAATTATGCAAATTGACCCTCGCGCCCTCGCACAGGATGGCTGCCCCCATGTGGTCAAAGATGGCCACCACAAGATGGCCAGCAGGGGAGGGTAGTTGTGGGTGATCAGGCCAGCAGGTGAGGGTACTTGGGGGGGACAGGCCTGCAGGGGAGGGCAGTTGGGGTACCAGGCCAGCAGGGGAGGGCACGGGGGGGGGGGACCAGGCCTGCAGGGGAGGGCAGTTGGGGGGACCAGGCCTGCAGGGGAGGGCAGTTAGAGGCGATCAGGCGGCAGGGGAGGGCAGTTATGGGCGACCAGGCCAACATGGGAGGGCAGTTGGGGGCAACCGGGCCTGCAGGGTAGGGCAGTTAGGGGCGACCAGGTGGCAGGAGAGGGCAGTAGGGGCAACTGGGCCTGCAGGGGTGGGCAGTTGGGGGTTACTGGGCCAGCAGGGGAGGGCAGTTTGGGGCAATTGAGCCGGCAGGGGAGCAGTTAGGCATCGATCAGCCTGGCAGGGGAGTGGTTAGGGGTGATCATGCTGGCAACCAGGTAAGCGGTTGGGAGCCAGCAGTCCTGGATTGTGAGAGGGATGTCTGACTACCGGTTTAGGCCCTAAACCGGTAGTCAGACATCCCCCGAGTGGTCCCAGATTGGAGAGGGTGCAGGCTGGACTGAGGAACACCCTCCCCAGTGCATGAATTTCGTGCACCAGGCCTTTAGTTTAATTATATTACTGATTCAAGATTGCATAGTGGAGAACCCCATTTCTTAAGCTGATGGGAGAAACATAATAAAGTTCATGTCTTCATAACAATCTATATATATAAAACCCTAAGCGACCATCGCAACCTAACGGATGACCGAACAGGCTGTGTGCGGCGACTAGGACAGCAGGGGCGTTAGTGAGGGGTGACCATACGACTAAGCAGCAGGCTGAATGGGGCAACCAGGCTGGCAGGGGGGTCAGTGAGGAGCAACCAAACGACAGAGCAGCAGGCTGCGTGGGGTGACCAGGCCAACAGGGGTGTCAGTGAGGGGCAACCAAACAACTGGGCAGCAGATTGCATGCGTGGGGCGAACAGGCCGGCAGGGGGGCAGTTAAAGGTGACCAGGCCGGCAGTGGGGGGGGGCAGTAAGGGATGACTAGGCCAGCGGGGGGGGAGCAGTAAGGGGTGACCAGGCCAGCGGGGGGTGGGGGGCAGTTGTTAGTGACCAGGCTGGCAGGGGGGGCTGTTAGGGGCAATCAGGCTGGCAGGCAGGTGAACAGTTAGGAGCCAGTGGTCCTGGATTGTGAGAGTTATGTCCGACTGCCGGCAGTCGGACATCCACCAAGGGGTCCCGGATTAGAGAGGGTACATGTTGGGCTGAGGGGGCCCCTCCCCCCATGCATGAATTTCATGCACTGGGTCTCTAGTATAATATATAAGGAAGTCAATTAACTTGTATAAATTTTAGTTGTTCTCCAGATGTTTAGCCTCTATGTATATTGTTATTCTTTTTCAAAGCCTGAATAGGGAATAAGCAGCACAATTACTTTGAAGATCTGAGTTTGAAAAGAAATGGCAACTATTTACATACCATATTTAAGGGAGATTTTAGCTTGGCTAGGACAACTATATATTATTTGCAGTTCTACAACTTGGTGGTTGACATCAATTCATTTCACATATATTTGTTAAGTGCCTGTTAAGTGCCTGGAACTGAGCTTCCAATGGTGGAAATAAAAAGTGACATGGGCTTTTATGGTGTATCACAGCTGGAGCTGCGTTCACATTTATTCTTGGTCAGTGTCGTTTGTTAGTTTGATTGTACTTATGTCCTTTATAATAACCATTTAAGCTTTTGTATTTTTACCTTTTTCTGTATACCTATTCCATTAGCATTGTAATGCAGGTAGTGTGCAATTTAAACACATCATAAGAAAGCTCTCAACCACTAAATGTGAATTACTAAATTCATATGCCAGAACAAGTTTAATCTGTTTTGGTCATTTTCACCATTAGCTATACTAATTTTGTTTCATAGTATTAAATCATCATTTCTTGTTTACTTCCTTTTCTGACAAATGCACATAAATTTTGATTTTTTTTTTATATTGTACTTAAATGAAATAATACAACAAACCCATTAATAGAGTTACTAGACTTTAATGCATGTTTGTTTTCCTTATTTTTATGATACTAATTTTTACCGGTTATCAATGGGACACAGTAAATGCAGTTTTCGTTTGAAGTATCACTTTTACGTAGCTTAGAAAAAGGCTAACCATTTACATTTGATTATTTAGACATAGTCTAATTTGGTAGTGGTCTTACAGGTCATATAAATTTGCCTTCTCCTCCTCCTCCTCCTCCTCCTCGTCATCCTCCTCTTCCTCCTCTTTCTCCTCCTCCTTCTCCTCCTTCTCCTCCTTCTTCCTCTCCTCCTCATCCTTCATCTTCCTCTCCTCCTCCTCCTCCTTCTTCTTCTCCTTCATTTTTTTCTTCTTCCTCTTCTCCCTTCTTCTTCCTCCTTCATCCTCCTTCCTTCCTCTTTCTCCCTCCTTCCTTCTTCCTCCTTCCTTTTTCCTCCTTCTTCCTTCCTTCCCCCCCCCTCCTCCTCCTTTTTCTTCCTTCTTCTTTATTCTTTCTTCTTCTTCATTTTCCTTCTTAACAGTTTTCCCTATAAGATGGTTATCTAAGCTTTTTGGATAGAGCTTTCAAGGTAATATGCAGCTCTTACACTTTTGCAAAGCATGCTTATTATAAAGTTATCTTCTCTGCTGGACTGCAAGTTGCTTTTTATAAAACTACTAGTAGGCTATCGCGCAATATCGTGCGCAGTAGGCCACTCACCGCTTCCCTGGGAGCCAGTGAGAACCACAGCGCGCCACCGGGAGCCGGGAGGTACCAGCTCTGCTTCTGCGGAAGGAAGGCCTGCCATCTCGCGATCTCTCCAGACCTGTGCACAGCCGCAGAGGCTGTGGGCCAGCCCCCCGTCCCCCAGAGGCCCTCTGTGCCCAGAGTGTCGCCGTGGCAACGAAGCAAGCATCCGGCCCCAACCACTCCATGTCCGCTGCCCAGAGGCCCTCCGTCGCCACGGCGATGAAGCAAGCATTCCGCCAGGCCGCTCACGCTGCCTGCTTCCAGCGGCAGCCCCCCCTGGACTGGAGGACTCCAGCAAGGCTGATGGGACTGGGAGCCGCCATCTTGTGGCTATGGGCATTGCCATCTTTGTGATGAAGTGATGGTTAATTTGCATATTACCCTTTTATTTGCTAGGATTACCTCTTTATCCTAACTAGGCTGATCTCTATCAGACCTTTTATTGTTTGGCTCTTTTCCTCTGGAAGAACTCCATTTTGTTATTGAGATTTTGAAATTAGGAGCCTCAATCCTGGCAGTGTTTTAGTGGTTATTTTTCCAGTGCAGGTTAGTGAGATTTTTACTTCTTTTTAATCTGTTTATGCAGGTAAAGATTGCAATTGCTTTCTCTTAAGCTACCATGTCACCCTTTTATCTCATATTGAGATTGTATAAAATTTGTTTTATGCTCCCCCATTATGTGTTAATAGTCTCTTGCTCAGATAGTAACATGTCAGAAATGTTTATGTATTCCAATTGTAATTATATTCTATTAATTTTTAGTTATAACATTTGAAACTCTTGTTTTTATCATTGAGGTGTATAATTATTCTCTTCATCCTTGTGCATATTTTTAGTATACATACTGCATATTTTAATATACATGCTGAATATAGCTGCATTTTTAATATACATACTCTATCATGGAAGAAATAGGTAATGGTGAAAAGCACAAAGAATAAAGTTTTGTGGCATATTCAGCAAAATTTTAACATTCGTGCTTTTGTTTTTAATATATTTTTTTTATTTCAGAGAGGAAGGGAGAGGGAGATAAATAAAAGTTAAATGTCATATTTTGTTCGATAAAGACAATGTAATAGGAATAATTTCTTGTATTCTAAGAACTTTCACTTTAAAAATTTTGAATGTTAAAATTGCCTTTTTATTTTACACAGGATGATAGCAAGCAGGCACAGTTCTTAGCTTTAGCTGTTGTTTACTTCATTTCGGTTCTGATGGTTTCCAAGTACCGTGACATATTAGAACCCCAGCGAGAGACTGCAAGAACTGGAAGTCAACCAGGTAGAAACATCAGACAGGAAATAAATTCACCAACGAGTACAGGTATTTAATATTTTTATATTATTTAAATTTTCATTATAATTTGCCTTCTTTTAATCTCATTTTTACATCCAGACTTAAACTGATTCTATTCATAATCATCTCATACATTTACAAATTAATGGAATATAAAGACCAATTTAATATTCATCTAATTCCTAAAAAATGTATGAATGGTATTTCTATGATATTTGCTATATTCTCATTTATCTGTGCTGTTTTGGTTTTAATGTTTTATATTTATTAATACAAATCATTTATACTACTATCTTATTTGCAAGCAACTCATATTTTAAATGTATTACTTTTAACTTTTATAAACATGAAAGTAGGAGGTCCTTATAGAGTAGTACAAGACCAAGACTAAGCCAAAATATAAATCTTTATAGCCAAGTTCAAAGATAGTCTTCCTTCCTTCTTTCCTTCCTTCCCTCCTTCCCCCCTTCCTTCCTTCCTTCCTTCCTTCCTTCCTTCCTTCCTTCCTTCCTTCCTTCCTTCCTTCCTTCCTTCCTTCCTTTTCCTTTTGCTGTATAATTATTTCAGTATCTAAATAGAAATGCTCTATGTTCTATATCATCTGTATTCAAAATATTCTGTATTCTGTAGGAAGCTGTTATAGGGTTAAGCCTCAGACTGACCTGCTGTCAAAGTCGCAAACAAGTCCCAGCTTGGAGGGCACAGTCCTCTAAGGATAATTAAGCTTAATCTTATAACTGCTCCCTAGATCTTTCCTGGGTAGCTAGTGGGCTGTGGGAGGGGCAGCAAGTGCTGCCAAAACAAGTGAAACTTACAACAACATTGTCAATTGCCTTGTTTGTCCCTGATTATAAATAAAGCCTCAGCTTTGCAGTCTGGATCGGTTCTGTGGCCTCAGCCAGGCACAGAAGATCCACCTAGACCCAGCCTTTTCTCTTTGTCTATCATTTCTCCATCCTTCGTCGCCCATGCTCAGGCTCGCCGAGCCCTTGGCTGTTCTGGTGCGGCCCAGTATTAAATATCAGTATTCTATCAGAGATCATAATAGGCAAACATACATTCTAAACTTTATACCAAAGTAGCTTCAATTAAAATCAAAGACTTATAGACAACAATGAACCAACTTGGCTCATGTCTTTCTTACCTACCCATTATTGTAGGAGTTCTTGCATTATCAAATTTGTCTACTCTGCTTGAAAATATTAAATATTTCCTGGCACCAAATTTTTTAATATCATGGAGTTCCTTCTATCAATTGCATTACAGGCCATGTTTATATCAAGGTTATTTCTCTGTGTTTTTTTTGCAGTGTAACCTTGGTAACCCAGCGGTTATTTCATGTACCACTGGATTCATTGGTAGTTTAAATTTTATTTCCTAAATAAATGTATATGACATATAAATAAAATGTATATTTTAACAAGTGCATAGAAATTAGTAGTCAAATCTCTGCATCTTGTTTTTTATAGCATTTCATATCTCATTTACCTTTTATTGCTGTTGTGGAAATAATGGATTATGTATAAGTTTTAATACTTTGCTGTTTCATGCTATATTTAGTTTAAACTCATAAACATGTTATTATTCATTGTAGTATACTCTTTTAACTTTGTTCTTCAAATTAAACATTATCTTACCACTGCAGTTAATGTCTTTTGACCATTTAAAATACTAAGATTTTATTATCTTAACTCTTTTCTTAATGTATTCCTATCAGTCATATGTATATGAAATAAACAAATATTAGTGAATTACCAGTTCACTAAAACCAGTTCTGATTTTTGTGTATGTTTTTATGTGTCTGTCTCGTTGCTAAAATTACTTAAGTATATTATTTCCTTTCTCTTAATATATAACCACTTTCCTTCCCCCAGGGGTGCAGTCTCTGTTGCTCTCAGTGCTTGCATGTTGCAGTAACATAAACTTGTCACGTTGTGTCAGTGGACCCTGTTGCAGTTGTTACATACTGGCTCAAATTTGATTCCATGATTTTCTTCACAGTTGTGGTCATACCATCTATCTCTCATCCAACTTTGAACCATGGATTCCTTGCCAAGTTAATTCCTGAACAGAGTTTTGCCCACTCATTTTACAAAGGTAATATTGACCTCATCTTCCAACCTATTTGAGTATTCTTGTTTCATCATATTATGTAATAATTATCAATAACTCTGTTGTTATAAACAAGTACATCACCTCAGGTTTCATGGAGATATATGTTGTATTTACACCTGGCTAATGAGAGCAAAATATAGCTTATATTTATAGTAGAGGCCTGGTGCACGAAATTCATGCACAGGTAGGGTCCCCTAGACCTGGCCGGTGATCAGGGCCGATCAGTTTCCCTGCCTCCCGGCCTCCCCGCCTCCTCCTTCCCTTGCTGCTTGCGCTGCCACGCAGTTGCCTGCCTCCCTGCCTCCCCCTTCCCTTGCTCCCTCAGTGCCCTGCCGCCACCGCTGGTTGCCCGCATGTTCTGTGCCACCCCGTGGTGGTCAGCGCATGTCATAGCAAGCGATTGAACTCCCAGTCTCCTGGTTGAACTCCCGAGGGGACAGTTTGCATATTAGCCTTTTATTATATAGGATTCCGTTACATTTTTAAGTACCATCTTCAAATTAAGGATACCTAATTATATGTAGAATAATATGTACAGTGATAACATTCATTCGAGAATGCAGAAGAGTCAGACCTTAGCAAAGGACTAAGCCCTAAAATGAAGGCCAGTCCATATTCACAAGCAAAAACCTTAAAACAAGCTTTGAAAGCATCAAAGCAATTTAAAGTTATTTAAGTTTCTATCAGAACAAAGTTCCAACTTTCTTTAAAGGAATATAAAAAAATTCTTCAAAAAGCTATATAAATGTCAGTGTTAAACATCTAATAAAAATTATTAAACATGCAAAGAAGCAGGAAAATGTAATGAATAAGTAGGAGGAAAAAATTAGTCAATAGGAACAGATTAAGAAAGGACAGATATTTCAGAATTATTAGATAAGAACATTTAAACAGCTAATTATCAAGTACATACAAGATGTTTTTCAATCTAAAAGAAAAAGTAGACATAATGAGGATGAAAATGAAGAGTTTTAAAAAGAACCAATTGAAAGTTTTAGAGATGAAACATTAAATAGCCAAAATGATTTCTGGGTAAGATTAACATGATAATTGTCTCTGCAGAACAAAGAATTGCAGTAGACTGATTCTGCATCCCCACGCCTCATCCCCAAGTTTTTCCTGTGTACACTCCTGCATAATTCTTGGAACACTTAAAATAATGGATTTTGCTTCTGTGACTGTTATTTTCTACAGGACAATTGCTTTTAATAAAAGATGATTATCCAGGTAGCCCTGACCTAAGCACAGGAGTCCTGTAAAGGCAGAGAGACTTCTCTGGCTGGTTGCAGAACAGTGTGAGAGGGATTTGACATTGCTGTGATGGAGATGATCACAGGACAAAGATATGACATCACCTTGCAAGATCTGAGAGCACTCCCTAGCTAACAGTCAACAAAAAGTGGGGGACTTTACCCTATAACTGCAAGAAACTGAGTTGAGTGAGTTTGGAGAGGACCTGACCTCTAAATGATACCATAGTTTAGTGTATGCCATACAGTGGTTAAGGATATGGAAGACCAGTTTATAGAACAAAGGAAGCAATAAAGTATTTTTTGTTACAACTTGATGAATGCATATATATTTTTATAAATATGCAACCTTTTAAGCATCTTAATGAAATAAAGGAAAAAACATTTTTTAGCTTTATTTCTTATAAACACATAAAGCTCTGAATTATGTAAAGTAAGAAGGATTAGATTAAATAAATTAAATGTCCTCTGGAATTTCTGTTGTGTGTAAGCATATTCCAAAGGCTTAGCTGTAGTGAGTGGGAAGTATTCCAGATTAAGGAGCCTGCATCAGAATATCAAAAAAAATTTTGTTATGAAAATAATTTTGGCTGAACTGCAACAGTGGTCTTAGTGATATGATACAATTTTGAGGTCCTTTTAGGTTGATGTGGTAAATTTTCTATTATTCTCTTTAATATGTGCTATTATGGAAGTGGATTATACATATCTGTGATTGCATGCTGTGGTGCAATGGTTATTAAGAGGAAGTTTCTGTTGATATTGGAACTGTAGAATAAACTCTTAGTGTTTTCACAGGATAAAAAATTAGTTGGATTCTACTCTTTAAAGATTAATAGGATTGGCTTCTTTGTCAAACATGTCCAATATTTTTAATGAACGCAGCACTGCCAAACAAAGAAGGATTCCAACATGTTTTTTTGTTTGTTTTGTTTTTTACTGGCAGCAAGTGTCAGAGAATAAAAATCAAAGTTAGAATATTGGAAGTACAGAATTTATATGACATGTTTCATTATCTATATATATAAAAGCCTAAGCAGCCATTAGGGTGGAATGACCGGTCACTATTATGCACACTGACCACCAGGAAGCAGACGCTCAACGCAAGAGCTGCCCGCTGGTGCAGCCAGAAGCCGGGCTCACCGCTGGCAAGTGCAACTGCCATGGCGAGAGCCTCTCCTGACTCTGTGGCAGCACTACCAGGCGGCGGCAGCAGGTACAGCGGGCTGGGATGAGCACGAGCAGTGCTGCGCCCAGCCCCAATTCGGGCTCCTCCCTGGCTGCCTGCCCCTTGGCACACTGCTATATCCCTCGGGGGATGCCTGACTGCTGGTTTAGGCAGTTGGACATCCCCTGAGGGATTCGGACTGCAAAAGGAATGTCCGACTGCTATCTTAGCCCTGATCCTGTTGACATTCTCTGTAGAAGGCTGTCAGTCTGAATATCTCAGTGACTCAGGGAAGCTCAGGAACTCAGGGTGAGCCTGCCACCCACTCGATGTCTGCAGGACAGACTATGGTGGCCCAGCCCATGTATGTGCAGCAGCTGCTGAAACTCAAGCAGTAGGCTATGCAGCAGCAGAAGGCCATCCAGCCACAAGCCGGCAGTCGGACATCCCCCACGGGGTTCCGGACTGCAAGAGTGTGCAGGCTGGGCTGAGGGACCTCCCCATCCACCCCAGTGCATGAATTCCATGCACCAGATGTCTAGTCCTCTCTAATAAAATGGTAATATGCAAATTAACCATCACTCTGCTACATAAGCCACGCCCACCAGCCAATCAGAGCGAGCATGCAAATTAACCCCAATCCAAGATGGCTACAGCCACAGAGAGCAAGGTTTCCCAGGTAACAGAGCAAGCCAAGCTTTCCATAGGCGTTGCAGGCCTAAGCCTCCACTCAAGCTACAAAGTTTCAATTACAGAAGGTAAACAAATTCAAACAAATGGCGGCAGAATGGAGCTTGAGAGAGCAGGCCAGGGTTGCTGGCGGCAACAGGGGAAGCAAAGCTTTCCGCACACCCTGGCTGGGCTCACCCGCTTAAGGCTACAAAGTTTCAATTGTAGAAGGTGAATTAACTGCCACAGAAATGGCTGCCGCCCCAGAAATGGCTGCCGCCCCAGGCTACAAAGTTTCAATTGTAGAAGGAAAATAAATTCCAGATACCAGGGCCTCCCCTTGGGTTGCCAGGAGGCGTGGCCGGCCTGCAAACCACCACAGGCCCCTCGCTCAGGCCACCCCACACCCCAAGGGAACCCCCACCTGATCCGGGACGCCCTTCAGGGCAAACCAGCTGACCCCCACCCGTGCACCAGGCCTCTATCCTATCTAATAAAAGAGTACTATACAGATTGATCATCACTGCAACACACAATATAGCTGCCCCCATGTGGTCAAAGATCCTGCCCCCATGTGGACACAAGATGGCCACTACAAGATGGCCAGCAGGAGAGGGCAGTTGGGAGGCACCCGGCCTGCAAGGGAGGGCAGTTGGGAGGGACCAGGCCTGCAAGGGAGGGCAGTTGCGAGGGACCAGGCTTGCAAGGGAGGGCAGTTGGAGGTGATCAACCCTGCAGGAGAGGGCAGTTAGGGGTGACCAGGCTGGCAGAGGAGGGAAGTTGGGGGCAAACAGGCTGGCAGGGGAGCAGTTAAGCATCAACCAGGCTGGCAGCAGAGTGGTTAGGGGGTGATCAGGCTGGCAGGCAGAAGCGGTTAGGGGCAATCAGGAAGGCAGGCAGGCAAGCAGTTGGGAGCCAGCAGTCCTGGATTGTGAGAGGGATGTCCCAGATTGGAGAGGGTACAGGCTGGGCTGAGGGACAACCCCCCGCCGTGCACGAATTTCGTGCACCGGGCTTCTAGTTTAATAATAATTGTCAATGAACTATCTTGAACTCTAAAAATAAAATTCATTTTGTTCATCCTTGCAAAGTTGGCTTTTGTCATCTTAAGTATTTGATAGAATGTTTTGTGTTTTCTGTTAAAAGAAGATTCATACATAAGAAATTCATGCAACTGGAACTATTTCTTTCAGTGAAGCAATTTATATGTGATTATAACTATGCAGGATAAATTACTGTAACTGGGTATTGAACATTAGCGGTATGTTTTGAAGATACAGCACTTCTAGTTTCAATTTGGATAAAAGTTTAAAATAAATATTCTAAGCTGAGTTTTCATTCCATCAACATAACTCTGTGACACTACTTTCTCCATGTTATTAAATAAAAATAGGTTAGCTCTATGTTATTCCTTAAGTATCATTATTGCTGATTCAACTTGGTTTAGATTAAGTTTAACAAGCAAAAAGCTCATGGTCACATTATAAACTTTAAATATGTATATTCTCAATGTTTGTTAATAGTGTTTACATAGTCGTTTCTTTTGGGGAATCACTTTTTGCTTAAAGCTTTTTGTTTAGTTAAGATGTGTAATGAAAAAAGTTACAGGTATAAAAACATTTGTGTATATACACTTTCAGTGAACAACATGGACAGTTTTTACAATTATTATCTTTTTCCCAATGTTGTCTTTGCTCAGATTATATTTATTGTAGTTTTATGCCTATGGAGTCAAATAAAAAATATTTGTGCTTTTATTTTGTGTACTTTTAACATTTTTTATTTTTATTTTTCACAGATAGTTTGAGAAGCACTGATCTCGTCTACTCTTTAATTCCTTCCCACTTCATTTCCTTCTTTTAGCTCATTATTGAGCTTTTTAAAATTTTCTGAACTAGCTCTCTGGCCTCTCTCTCTCTTTTTTTTTAATCTTTGATAGTCCCTCATTTCAAGGTCTTATTCCTTCTTCTAGTATTGCCATTTTCTTCACTGGACTTGTCTCTAGTCATTTAGTCTATTAACTGATGGAAAATTTAAAAATAGCACCGATTTGTAATCTCAGAGGGAAGGTGGGAGTGGGTGGGTGGGAAGAGATTAAACAAATAATTTATATGCATATATGCATAACCCATGGACAAAGATAATAATGTAGTGAAGGCAAAGGGTAGGGGGTGCTGGTGTGGTCTAGAAGGGGTCAATGGGGGGAAAGGGAGATCTATAATACTTTCAACAATAAAGATAAATTTAAAAAATTTTAAAAAGTAATGTAATGAAATATAATTTCTATTTAATGTATGTTTCTATAATAAATACTTTATATATGTAATATGACAAATATAATAAAATAATTTTTCTTTCTAAAGCATTCTATAATTTTGGGACAAAGTTAACATGTCTAAACTTACAGTGGCAAGACTATTTTTAATTTACCTGGATTACTACAATTGCTTCCAAAATGGTTTTCGCACCTCTTCTCTTAGTGATCACCATTCTACATTTTTTTTTTTTTTTTAGTTTTGCTGCATTTTAGTAAAAAATATAAATGAGATTATGTCTTGATTTGACTTAGTTTTTCTTAATCCTTTAGAGTAAGCTATCAGATGACTCTTGGATAATCTTACTGCTGACTACCTTTCCAAATTTATCTTGTTGTTCTTCCATTTGCCCACTTAGTTACAATCAGATTCCTTTTTAGTTCTTTAATCATTCCAAGCACTTTCCTGCCTTTTGATCTTTGTATTTTGTTCCTGGTTTATGGCTCTCTTTCTTTCTTTCTTGTTTTTTTTTTTGTATGATTGCCTTATTTATTCTTCTACAGGTATTGGCTTAAAGGTTACCTCCTCAGAGGTCTTTCCTGACTAATGTAGCTAAGTAGCTTCCTCCCTGACACCCTATTGTCTATCATAGCATCTTCTTTATTTCTCTTTTTATAGTTATGCAATTTATTTGTCTAGTTGATTATTAAAATTTGTGCTTTAAGAAGGTAGTCTCTTTCACCTTGCCTGGCTCTTAGAATAGATATACTAAATATTTGTTAAGCTAATGAGTAAATCAGTGAGAAAGCTGAACAATTTTTTGAAAAGCTCAGTATTGATGGTAGCCATAAAATGTATGCTAAAGAGACTTTTATTGATAACTTGTCCTGGAGGCTATAGAAGCTTTATGTTAACTACTTCACTTTAGGTTTAATAAGAAGAAAGTTAATATTTAGGTGAACTTATAAATAAATACGTTTTTCATCTAACATTTCTAATCAGGGAAAAGGATTAAGACAGGAAATAAAATAATTAAGAGACTATGATACAGTTATACAAATAGACTTATAGCATAAACAGTCTATATGTGGACTGGAATTTGTATATTTATTATTGTAAATATAACTTTTCTAATTAAATGGGTGAGGAAGGATCATTTGGCAAATGGTTTGGGGATTACCACATGGGGTGGCCAATTGAAAAAATTCATATTCTTATTTTATGATATTCCAAATAAATTTAACATGTATTAAAATTTAAAGATAAAAATGAAACTGAACATAATTTAAGAAAATTAATATTTATATAAGAAATCATGTTTAAAGCATACCATCAAAAGCTGAAGTTCTAAAGTAAAATATATGACTAAATAAAAGACATATTATATGTCTGAATATATTAAAATTAAAGGACAAATGCAAACAGGAAAAAAATCACATTAATAAAAGTGAATACCCTTAATGGATAAAAAAGCTCATATATCAATTAAAATAATACATAACATTAATGGGAAAATGTAGAAAATACCGAACAGCTAACAAAAGAAAGGTAATGTACAGTACAAATAAGAAAAATTTATTTAATGCTACAAGTAATCAAATATGTTTGTATTGAAAGAAAAATGTACTATAATTGGCAAATTGGGTAAAATTTAGAAAAATGAGAATATAAATATGTATACTTTGCATAGCATGAAAATACCCATAAACCTTGATCTAGTAATTTTACTTTCAGAATCACATCTTATTGAAAAAACAATAAACCAGTAATCTATATACAAATATTTGTACTGCTCAGTTTTTATTTGTTGCATATTTAAAAATGAAGTTAATATTTATTAAGCACATTTTTATATTCTTATAAACTAACACTAAGGGTTTCAATATTGCAAGTTTGTTATTTCCTCTTGCTTTTAGTATTATATTTAAGGGCCCATTATAATCTTTTAAGTGAGTGCATTAAAATTTATTTTATAAGTAATCTATAATAGTATCATCAATATAATATAGAATTTTTATTGGATAGTGATGTTGAACATATTATACATTTCAGTTTTTTACTGTTAAAAATTATCTCCAGTTACTCATGGCACATAGTTAAAAATTTAACTCCTAAATATCTATTCTTAGTAAAGTCTTCCCCTCCCCTCCCCTCCCCCACTACCTTCCTTCCTTCCTTCCTTCCTTCCTTCCTTCCTTCCTTCCTTCCATCCATCCATCTTCTAATTTTGCTTTTCTTTCAATTGACTTTACAATTACTTCATTATATATTTGCTGAATAAATGAATTATTTACTGTTACATCCTAGGTACTTAGGATAAATAAATAATGGTGTGCAAGAAGTTCCTATCTTTATGAAGCTAACATTCTAGCAAGGGAGATACACTTTTAGAAAGCACACACTTAAATATATAATTGCAATACATGTCCCTTCTAAGAAATAAAATTACATACCATTATGAGAAAGTACAAAAGGGGAAACCTAATTTAAATTGGGGTTGGGAAAGACATAAAAGTGACTGACATTTAGCTGGGAACATTAGGATGAATTCAGTTAATTTGGGAAAAGAATGGGGACAGTGGAAGCACATTTCTGAAAAGGTAAATGCAAATTTTGAGAAATTCCTTGGCATATTTGGGGAACATATATGGCTACAAATAAGAATCAAAGGAAGGAGAAGCATTCCCTGAGTTTAGATAGGTAGGCAGGAACCAAATTATGTAGGGCCTGTAATCTGTACTAAAGATCTGGTTTTGAAACTAAGCAGAGGGCGTACTATTAGTGTTCTATTGCTTCCATATCAAATTACCACAGACTTACTGGCTAATACAACACAAATTCAGTATCTTACAGTTCTGTAGGTCAAAAGTCTAACATGAATTTTGCTGCTTTTACAATCACAAAGGTTTGAGAGATGACAAAGTGCTGGGGCAGAGTTGAAGGACAAGGCATATTTCCTACATGAGGCTACTCCTTCAATCTGGGAGAGATTGTTGTTTTACCTATTGTATAGAAACCAAGACAGAAAGTCAAGCAAAATGAAGAAAGGAAGGAATTTCCAAATGAAAGAATAAGATAAAACATCTGAAAAACAGCCGTAATGAAATGGAGATAAGTAAGTTACCTGAGTTCAAAGTATTGGTCATAAAGGTGCTCACTGAACTGGGGAGACGAGTGGATGAACACAGTGGGAACTTCAACAAAGAAAATCCTATATAATAAAAGCCCAGCAACTGAACGACCAGTAGACCAGTCGCTATGACGCGCACTGACCACCAGGGGGCCGACGCTCAACGCAGGAGCTGCCCCTGGTGGTCAGTGCGCTACCACAGTGGGAGCGCCACTCAGCTGACCGGAATGAGCAGCTGCTCCCGCTGCAAACCGCAGTCCGACATGCAGGAACCCAGGCTGCAGTTGTCACCTCCTACTCCCAGACTCTTCCTCCTCACTCCCTGCCCCTCCCCCGGATGCCCGCAAGCCGCACAGCACTGCTGCCGAGCTCACAGAGCTGACCCCAGAGGCTGGGAGGCGCGTTCATGGCCACCATGGGACTGAGGCCTATTCCACTGTCTCTGAGTGCTATTGACCCCGGGCCTGGCCCTGACTGGGTCCCCTGGAGAGGCGAGGGCTCCAGCTCCACAGAAGATGCCGGACCAGGGAGCAGCCGCTCAGAGAGTGGGTCCACAGCCCCTCGGCTGACGAGGTTGAGCGGCGCTCCCACAGGCTGATCCCTGCAGGCCACACCCCCACCAGTGCACGAATCCCATACACTAGGCCTCTAGTGAGAATATAAAAGAAAGTACCAAGTAGAAGTGACAGAGCTGAAGAATGCAGTAATTGAACTGAAAAATATAATACAGGGTTCAATAGCACACTATCTGAAGCATAGGAAAGGATCAGTGGAACTCACCCAATAGAGCAGCAAAAAGAAAAATGATTTTTAAAAAAGTGAAAATAGCTTTAGAGACTTAGGGGACAACATTGAGCAGAATAACATTTGCATTATAGGCCTCCCAGAAGGGAAAGAGAAAGGGATAGAAATCTTATTTGAAGAAATAACGGCTGAAAATTTTACTAACCTGCAGAAGGAAATAGAAATCTAGATGTGTTAAGTTTGAGGTGTCTGTGGAAATTTTCTAATTTTGGGGAAGCTGAGTCTAGCAAAGGCAATACAGGTAATAGCCTGATAAGTTTCTTAATCCTCACAGCATACTTAAGATATACATTTTTCAAATGCTGTTCCTACAAGTCTGAAAGTGTAATTTGTCGAGGCAACATGGAAAACTAGTAAGGTGTGGAGCCCAAACTGGAACTTTGATCAGTTTGATTATATTCCCACTAAAGGCCCAGTGCACGAAATTCATGCATTGGGTGGGGAGGGGGGCGTCCCTCATCCCAGCCTGCACCCTCTGATAGTCCGGGACCTTTCAGGGGATGTCCAGCTGCCAGCTTAGGCCCACTCCCCACATGGATTGCACTGCCTGCTCGCTGTTCCTTACCGCTCAGCTCGCTGCTCCTTAGCAGCAGGCTCCTTACTGCTTGGCTCACTGCTCCTTAGCGCTGCCGTGGAGGCAGGAGAGGCTCCTACCACTGCCGCTGCGAGCCCGGCTTCTGGCTGAGCAGTGTTCCCCCTATGTGAGTGCACTGACCATGAGGGGGCAGCTGCTGCGTTGACCATCTGCCCCTTGGTGGTTAGTGACTGGTCGTTCTGGTCATTCTGTCATAATGGTCACTTAGGCTTTTATTATATAGACTAGAGGCCTGGTGCACGAATTTGTGCACCAGTGGGATCCCTCAGCCTGGCCTGTGGGATCAGGCCTAAACTGGCTCCCTGCATTCCCCGAGGGATCCGGAATTGCGAAAAGGTGTAGGCCAGGCTGAGGGACCCCACTGATGCATGATTGTGGCCAAGGAGGGACACGGGAAGCTGGCCAGCTGGGTAGGGACTGCAGGAGGGCTCCAAGGCATGTCTGGCCTGTCTTACTCAGTCCTGATCAGCAGTGTCTCAGCAGCAAGCTAACCTACTGGTCAGAGCATCTATCCCTGGTGGTCACTGCACGTCATAGCGACTGTTCGACTGGTCAACTGTCTGCCCCCTGGTTGTCAGTGCATGTTATAGTGACTGGTCGACCGGTCGACTGTCTGCTGCCTGGTGGTCAGTGCACATTATAGCCAGTGGTTGAGCGGCCTTAGCATATTAGCATATTAAGCTTTGATTGGTTGAAAGGCCAACACCGGACGCCCGGCCACTTAGCATATTAGGCTTTTATTATATATAACTAGAGGCCCGGTGCACGAAATTCGTGCATGGGGGGGGGTGTCCCTCAGCCCAGCCTGCACCCTCTCCAATTTGGGACCCCTCGAGGGATGTCCGACTGCCCGTTTAGGCACGATCCCAGTGGCCTAAACGGGCAGCCGGACATCCCTCTCACAATCCAGGACTGCTGGCTCCCAACCGCTTGCCTGCCTGCCTGATTGCCCCTAACTGCTTCTGCCTGCCAGCCTGATCAACCCCTAACCACTCCCCTACCAGCCTGATTGACACCTAACTGCTCCCCTGCCGGCCTGATTGCCCCCAACTGTCCTCCCCAGCCAGCCTGGTCACCCCTAACTGCCCTCCCCTGCTGGCCTGATTGCCTACAGCTGCCCTCCCCTGCCAGCCATCTTGTGGCGGCAATCTTGTATCCACATGGGAGCGGCCATCTTGAGTGTTGAAGTGATGGTCAGTTTGCATATTACCTCTTTATTAGATAGGATAATATTTTTATTATGCCATATTCTCTTCAGAAAGGAAGGAGAAATACCCAAAGTAGCTTAAGGGCTAGACTTATAAGGAAGTTGGGATTGAGAGGTCACATTTTTTAGGATAGGATATAGTGGTCTACAGATAAAGGGGCCAACCTAGAGAAAAGAGACAGAAATTAATGATGAGTAGAGTGAATAACTAATAGAGGTGTTGGGCTCTATATTTTCTTATAAGAGACCCAGCACATGAAATTCCTGCACTGGTACAGTCCCTAGGCCTGGCCTGTGATCAGGGCCATCTTCCCCGGCTGCTGGCAGCTGGCCCTGCCCCCGCCGCCACCTATCCCCGGTTCCCCATTTGCCATCTTGCACCTGAGGTGGGTCTGGCCCAGGATGTACTTCGAGCCCAGGTAGGAGGCTGTGATTCCCCTGGTGGAGGCCCTTTCATGGGAAGTGCTTTTGTGTGGAATTTCTTTCAGGTAAGGGATGGGGTGTGGGCCCAATGCCCGAGAGAGTTCAAGGGGCCAGTGGCACTATCAGGGTCCTTCTAGTCAGACCTGAACGTTCACTGTGTCATTTTGCTGGAGGATTCTACTTTCAGGGTCCTGGGGCACAACAACCCATCCCACAAACAGGTCCCATTAGATTTCAGGTTGCAGCACCACTGAGGAGATTAAGATCAGGTGCTTTAAGCGGAGAACACGGAATTTTGAACAGGGTTAGAATTCAGCAGAATCAGGAGACAGGTTTCTCAACAACCCACCTAACCAACTCCTGTTGCCTTTCTGATGGCTTCTCCCTCCCCCTCAGGGAGCAGGTAGGGAGGAGTGAGGAGCAACTGTCTGCAGCTGTGGGCAGGCCTGTGTGTAGGCTGTGGGAAAGAATGCCAGCCAGCCAGGGGAGGGACTGAGAGGTTGGCAGTTCCCACCCACTCCCCGGCCCCGCCCCCCGCTGCCACCCACCCCCAGATCCCCAGCGGGCGATCAGAGCTTGCCAGCACAGGGGAGGGACTGAGAGGTTGGCCCTTCAGCCCGCTTGGCAGCCCCATCCCCCACTGCCACTGGTTGCCCTCTGTGTGTGGGACGACTGGCTAGGCAGGGGCCTTTGCTGGAGCTGCCCATGTCTACCACCACCTACCGCCAGTTCCCCATTCCCCATTGGGTCATCGGAGCCTGCCGGCAGGGGGGAAGGGAC
Source organism: Cnephaeus nilssonii (assembly GCF_951640355.1). Lineage (NCBI taxonomy): Eukaryota > Metazoa > Chordata > Mammalia > Chiroptera > Vespertilionidae > Cnephaeus > Cnephaeus nilssonii. Next base: position 98,313,851 of record NC_137079.1, read on the forward strand.
CAAGAGGTTGGCAAGCAGGCCCTGATCACCTGATTGGGGCCTGTGGGCTGGGGGCACTCCTGTGTTGAGCATCTGCCCCCTGGTAGTCAGTGCATGTCAGAGCGACCAGTCATTCCCCCATTTGGTTGATTTGCATATTACCCTTTTATTATATAGGACTAGAGGCTTGGTGCATGAAATTCATGCATGGGGGGGGGTGGTGTCCCTCAGCCCAGCCTGCACTCTTTCTAATCTGGGACCCATTGGGGGATGTCCACCCGGCAGTTGGACATCCTCTTGCAATCCGGGACCGCTGGCTACTAACTACTCACCTGCCTGCCTGCCTGATCGCCCCTAACCACTCTGCCTGCCAGCCTGATCACCCCTAACAGCCTCTGCCTGCCTGCCTGATCAGCCCTAACTGCCTCTGCCTGCCTGCTAGATCAGCCCTAACTGCCTCTGCCTGCCTGCCTGATTGCCCTAACTCCTCTCCCCTGCCAGCCTGATCCCCCTAACTGCTCTCCCCTGCCAGCCTGATCACCCCTAACTGCCTCTGTCTTGGCCCCACCACCATGGCTTTGTCCAGAATGACGTCAGGAAGGTCATCTGGAAGATGTCCGGTCTAATTAACATATTACCCTCTTATTAATATAGATGATGATGGTAGTGATGATAATAGTAAAATCCATAATGACAGCAACAGATACAAAACTTATAGTTAAATATTATTTTATGGTAGATATTCATTATGTTCTTTAATAATCACAACTATGTATGTACTGTTATGCTCATTTTACAGGTAAAGCAATAAGGCTGAGGAAAGTTAAATGGCTCATCCTGCATCACAAATCATGAATAACTCTTGATTGGAAGTAAAACAATCTTAATTTCAAAGCCTAAGTTCTTAATCATATATGGGGGTGGGCAAAAGCAGGTTTATAGTTGTGAGCATGCAAGTCACAGTTTAGTCCTATATTGTTATTATTTACTAGAGGCCCAGTGCATGAATTCTTGCATGGGTGGGGTCTGGCCGGCCCACCCCGATCAGGGTTGAGTGGGTCAACTGGGGGTGGGGCCAGCCAGGGGGAGCGGCCTGGAGAAGACCCACTGAGCTGGAGCTGAGCGTGGGCCCCTGGCTTCCCAGGGAGGACGGCCTCAGTAAGGAAACAGAAACCCCAGAAGGCTCTGCACACAGGCCCTGAGCTCCCTTTGGCCAGGCAGACTCAGAGCTGGGGTCTGTGTGTACATTAGACACAGGCCGGCACTCGCCTTTGTCTGTTGGTCAAATCCATTGCATCGAAAAACTGTTCCCCTTCTTCTCTTGGGGTCCTTACAGCAAACACAGGCCAGTTGGAAGACGTGGGCCCCAGTGGCAGAGCCGGGCCCCACAATCACCCGGAATTTAGCCTAAGACAACTGGGTAGCAATCTCTACGGAACAGAACACACTGTTTTAGAGTCTTAATTCTCCCCTAAATGTGCCCAGCGGCTCCTCTTTAGCCGACATAGACTGAACTAAGGAACCACAGACCGAGTTTCCTTTGAGGTGGGATCCACCGGGAGCCGGCTGGTGGCAAGGCCCCTCCCAGGCGGCTGCCTTCCCCCCAAGCTTGGTGTGCTCTGAGCGGTACGTTTCTGGCGGTGCTGTGTCCTGGGCTGCTGGTCGGGCGGCAGGTCCCCAGGGTTTCTCTCCGCCGCCCTCCTGGCCTCGGAGCAGTACCCTCTGGCCCAGCACGCCCGGTGGTTATCGCTAGAGCTGAGACTCGGAGAGTGAAGGAGCTGGCCCACACCAAGAGGGACCTGCAGGTGGCCACGCCATGCACCCCATCCTGTTTCTCAGTCTTGCTCGCGTGTATCTAGCCAAAGCCCGCTGCCTGAGACTGGCACCATGTGGGGAGGGTTACAGCAGAGAGAGGGGCGCCCTGACCTGCCAGCCTTGGTGACAATTATCTCTGTGCCCAGCTGATTGAATTCGTCCCCCAGAGCCTGATCTCAAGCTGCACACACACGCTGGCCACCTTTGCGTTCTTCTTTACCCGCACGTTGGCGGCGGCCGCGCAACTGGCCCCGGGCCCCTCAGGCTCAGCAGCAGCGCTGGTGGCAGCCCCTGCGGCTGGCGCGTCATAGCAACTGGTCATTCTGGTTGTTCCGCCGTAACGATCACTGGGTTTTTATTATATAGATTGTATTTATTTGTATTACAACTGTAAACCTGCTTCTGCCCACCCCAATATAAAATGCAATGTGTGGTTTATCTAATTGATATTAACAATGTTATACCACTTTTGGTTGTTTGTATTTCTCTGCAACTCAAGAAAAGTTTTATACATCTATGTTGGCATTTATTATTAGTGTTATTGGCTGCCTCCATTACATTAGAGAAATGTATGATTTTTTTTTCTTTGAGAAGAGAAAAAGTACAAATAAGCTAAGGCAAGGGAAGAGCAAAACATGTTTATGTGAATATTTTATTTTATTTTAATCCTCACCAGAGGATATTTTTCCATTGATTTTTTAAATTATTTATTTATTTATTTAATTTTAGAGAGAGTGGAAGGGAGGGGGGAGAGACAGAGAAACATCAATGTGAGAGAGACACATCGATTGGTTGCCTCCCACATGAGCCACAACCGAGGTACATGCCCTTGACCAGAATTGAACCTGGGACCCTTCAGTCCACAGGCCAACGCTCTTACCTACTGAGCCAAACTGTCTAGGGCTATGTGAATATTTTATAATTTATATTTGACAGAAATGTACAAATTGGAACTGTCCTTAAATTTGGAGCTTAAACATAATTTTGAGGCAGGACTTGTGAAAGAGTAGAGTAAGAACCTCCAAAAAACTACTCCATAAAAGCAATGAGAACATTGGCAAAAATTGTCACAATCCCTTTTTAGTTCTCTGGAAAGTAATCAGAAGTTTGACACAATCCAAAGATTGTTAAATCAAGAAAAACTGCAGGTTTTTTTTTTTTTTTTTTTTATGAGAATAGCAAGCTTTGTGGAGACTTAACTTGCCCTCTTGCCATCCAGCTCTGCATTAACCTTGAAAACCAGCAGCCAGTCAACCATGGCAGTGGTGAAAACCAGCAGCCTAGTAGCTACTGGAAGGAGGACAACTAGGTTTACAGGTTTTAGAAAGTCCCATTTTTGGGCATTGTTTGGCAGCTTCCTTTGGTAAAGCTCCATTATTATTTTATCTGATCCGTGCTTGCTTGGTGAGTAAAGCCTATTTCCAAGGTATTTGTCAAAATAATTATCAAAAACTTTTTTTTTTTCCATAACATTGCAACTGCCTGAGGTGGTGATACTAGCCATGACAAACAAGAGCCTTACCAAAAACCTTAAAAGGAAGATCTGAAAATAAGATGTTCATATTCCTGAGGCTTTCCTCAGAGGTCCAGGAAAGACCTGAGAAGGCCCTAATCATATACCTCTGGATAATCTTTAGGCCCTGTGCAAGCAGGAAGTAAAGGGCAAGGGAGAATTGTAAACATGATAAGTGTTGGAAGTATGCTCCAATATACACATAGGATCTCTAGCATTGAGTACAAGTCTTACTAGTTCAAGACACTGAAGGCAAACTCTGTCCAGTTATTAGCTGATGACTTGGCTGAGTGAAGGCTTCAGTGGCTGCAGGTGCCAAAGAATATAGATTTTATAGAATTAGTTCAGGAGACTCAATAAACAAACAGAGACACAATGAACCCCATCAGAGGGGGCCTGATTTCCAGGATTGGCACATCATATGTTTTAAATGTATAATTTTCAACAAAAAATTATGAAATATGCAAAGAAACAGGCTAACACACAGGGCGAAAAAAAGAACACTCAATGGAAAGTGCCCCTGAGGACAACCTGATGTTGGACTTTAGACAGTTACCTTAAACCAGCTATTACACATATGCTCAAGTAATTAAAGGAAATATTTTCTGAAGAATTAAAAATATTAGTATAATGTCTAACCAAAGAGAATATCAATAAAGAAATATTATAGAAAAGAACCAAGTAGAAATTTAGGAGTTGAAAATTTAATAACTAAAATGTAAAATTCACTAGAGGGTCTCCACAGAAGGTTTGACTTGGCAGAAGAAAGAATCATACTTTAAGAAAGGTCCATTGCAATTATCATACTCTGAGGTACAGAATGAAAAAAAAAAAAAGAATGAAGAAAAGTGGAGAGAGCCACAGAGACCTATGAGATACCATCAAGTGAAGCAACATACACATATGGGAGTTAGAGAAGAGAGGAGAGAAAGAGAAATGGAAGAAATAAGAAAGGGAAGAAATAATGTTTGATGAAATACTGTCCTGAAAAGGTCTTAATTTGATGAAAGTGATTACTAGCAATCCAAGGAGCTCAATGCTCTCCATTGAACTCAAAACTCGCAAACAGATTTACACATCATAGTCAAAGCATCAATTGAAAGTATCTTTTTGCCTCTTAATGGTTTCTTCTAAATTATAATTTGTCTATTTTGGATATTTTTTTGGTAGTAATGTTGAGTTCCTGAAGTATTTTTTATGCACTTAGCAAACAAAAAATTTGCATCATATGTATACATATGTATATGTGTATATGTATATGTGTGTGTGTGTGTGTGTGTGTGTGTGTGTGTATATAACACACATTTGCATATTAGGCTTTTATTATATCCTATATAATAAAAGCCTAATATGCAAATAGACCGAATGGCAGAACTACCGGCAGAACGACTGGTCACTATGATGTGCACTGACTACCAGGGGGCAGATGCTCAACACTGGAGCTGCCCCCAGCCTGCAGGCCCCAGGCCAGCCAAGGTGGGTGCCAGTGGGTTCCCCCAATCACCCCGCCAGTCTCCCCGCAGAGGGAGGCGAGTGGCGGCAGTGGTGGGGTGCAGGGCCGGTGAGCGGTCAGCCAAGGCAGGTGCCAGTGGGGGCCCCCCCATCATCCTGCCAGTCACCCCACAGAGGAAAGCGACTGGCGGTGGGGGTGGGGCCTTCGAGTGGGTGGTGCCAGGCTGACCAAGGTGGTTGTGAGCGGGAGGCCCAATCATCCTGCCAGTCGCCCCACAGATGGGCCCTCATCGCCGGCCAGGTCTAGGGACCCTACCTATGCATGATTCCGTGCACTGGGCATCTAGTATATATATAATTGAAAATAATTACTCAATGCTTATTGCATTCTTTTGTTATATAAAATGAACTCTAATGATTTTTAAAATTTTATCTATGTTTTTTCTTTGGAATTCTGGTTAATTTTTATGTAACTTGGAATTTTTTTGATTTAATATAAACAAAATATGTTATATACAGATATTAATGTTTTATTTTAAATCACTCTAATGTGATTTAGTTTCTTTAGTATTACTATTTGAAGATGAAATAATTAATCTTAACATAATATTTAGTGTTAAAGTAACAAGGAGCTGAATGTTACTTTTCATGTTATTATTGAGTTTGGAAAATACCAATATGAATAACTTAATAGGTCAGACATATTGAAACACTTTATAAGTCACTGTAAAACAAGATTTTTGGAGGAAGGAATGTTATAAATGTGATATCTATGTAGAAATCATGTTATTTGCTAGACTTAATCCCATAATTTTCTCAAAGTTTATTAGATGAATTCAATTAGACTCAATGAAACACAGTAAAAAAAGAAGAGGCATCTGGCTTCCAACTGCCTGTTTCCTAGGAGGTTAAGATCACTTAGGCTAGTAATGTTCCTGCATTATTATACTAGAAGCCTGGTGCATGAATTCGTGCATGTGTGGGGTCCCTTGGCCTGGCCAGCGATGGGGCCGATTGGGGCCGTCTCGCCCAGTTCTGATTGGGGTCTATGGGGGCTGGCCAGCAGGGGGAGGGACTGCAGGAGGTTGGCCGGCCAGGGAGGGGCTCTGGGAGGGCTCCAGGGCGTGTCCGGCCCTCTCGTCCAGTCCTGATTGGCCGGACCCCAGCAGCAAGCTAACCTACTAGTCGGAGCATCTGCCCCCTGGTGGTCAGTGCACATCATAATGACTGGTCAAGCGGTCAACCAAAAGTTCAACCAATCAGTCGGACACTTAGCATATTATGCTTTTATTATATAGGATAAACTGATGAGAGTGTCACAATAAAACATGTAAGTTATCTAAGCTGATGTTTATGCTATCAACTAAGAGCATGTTCTGTAAAACATGTTAATACATAATGGGAAATTAATATTTTGACTATGATTTATTTTTTAAAAGAATTGCTATTATAAAAATTTCCATTAGTGTTAATTTTTGTTTCTATGTAACATGAACACAGGGTATGCTTTACAAAACATATTTATTTGAATAGAATTTTTGTTAAAATATTAAATTTACTGCTTGCTTCATTTTTGAAATATTTTTTCACCAGTTACAGTAAAAATAAAACTAAGGTTTTTATTACCATGTAAATATTTATTTTATTTTTTTAAACGTATTGTTATTGGGTGTGGTTTTTTTTTTTAGAGAGAGAGGAAGGGAAAAGGAGAGAGAGATAGAAACATCCCTGAGAGAGAACATCAATTGGCTACCTCCTGCATGCCACTCATCAGGGATCAAACTCACAACCCAGGCATGTGCCCAGACCAGCAATCAAACCAGCAACCTCTTGGTGTATAGGTCAGCACTCAACCACTGAGCCACACCGGCTGGGCTGTGTAAATATTTTGATGATTCATTTGAAAGTTTAATGTTCATTTTTATAAACTTTCCTTTTTTTTTTTTTTTTTGGAGTTTTAAGTATCTAGTTGATGAGTTACAGATTTTTTTAAAAATGTGTTTTTATTGATTTTTAGCTAGAGAGGAAAGGAAAGGGAGAAAGATAGAAACATCCATGAGAGTGAAACATTGATTGGGTGCCTCCTGCATGTCCCCTACTGAGGATCGAGCTAGCAACCCTGGCATGTGCCTGACCTGGAATTGAACCGGTGACCTCTTGTTGCATGGAACGATACTCAATCCACTGAGCCACACTGGTCAAGCATGAGTTGTGGATTTTAATTGTCCATTGAGAGTCACTTGAATAGAAAAGCAAACAATTATATTTCATAGATAAATATTTTATATGGCCCCAGTAGATACCAAATTAAAATTTTTATTTCCTTTGATATTTGTTTGCTAGCAAAATGTTTATACTTCATATTAATAAAACTTGAAACATTTACAATTTTCCCATACCTCTTATGTAAAACACACCTTAAGTAAAGATATTGAGACATCACATTAGGGTAAATGTAGGCCAAATCTATAAGTTGGTTAAATTTAGGCGAAGTGGTAGACTTGATTATACACCTTTTGATAATTAAACTCTGTAGGAAAAGTTGGCCCATTCTAGTAACCATGATACTTATCTTTTCTTGATGTTAGTGTTCTCATTTTGTTTCTGCATTTACATTCTCAGTCCTATTGTCACAGAAATATTAATACTATTACTTAGTTCCTTTTGTTTTCTCTCCAAAAATGTATTATCTGTAGGTGCACATGTACTAAATAAATTGAGTAGTATCACTGATAGTGGAAAAACTGCCTTCATCATATTCTCATTTTGTATCTCTAAGGTTATTGTGAAACTTCCAAAGTTTTTATTAGCACCTCAGTTTAAATGTTCCCAAAATATATGTCTGTACTTATCTTGACCTGCAGATATAAATATCCCAGAGATTATGAAGACTTAATTGAATCAAAATCTAATTCATTCTTTTTCTAACAAATACACTCCTCCTTTGCTTTCTTCCTCAATTAGTGGGAGAGCACTATGCTTCTTTTTCATTAAGCTAGATATTCCATAAACATCTCAATTCTTTTCCTTCCAGTTTATTCCTAATGGTATTCTGTCTTAATCTTCTTTTACAAGGTTTTATAAAAAAATCCAAATTGTTACCTTTATCTCTTAACTTTTTCTTTCTGTAATGCTTTCCCTGTAGTACCACTGAAATTATTGTTGTCTCAAAACTTTTGTGGAGTTATTTTAATTCTTAGTCTTGGGATCATCAAAGAATAGATTTACCCTGTTTTTCATATTGGTCACCCACTTTTTAAATATTAGTATCATGTTACACTAATTAATATTTTATTTCAATTTTAAAATCAAACAAACATGCAAAACTAAAACCTACTTAATAAATATTAGGAAGAGCATAATATAACACTGAACTGTGAGAGATGATTGTTTTAATGAATTTAACTAAATATTATATATTAGGAATATTGAATAATATGAAGACATTATTTCTAACTAGCTAACATTTACTAAGAATCTAAGGAGGAATTGCAAATAATTTTCATGCAGTATCTTATTTTCTTCTTTATCATGACTTTATAAAATTAAGATCTGTTATTATCTCCATCATATTCTAGATTAGATAAACTTTTTAAGGTCATCATTTACAATTTTATAACTATTTATTTGTGTGTGTTGGCTATGGTTTCATTTTTTTATCTTTATTGTTGAAAGTGTTACATAAATCTATTATATGGAGAAGTTTATTATATTAACATTTGTATTATGAGATTTAATATGAATTTAATAGTTTAAAGGTATTTTTCTTTTTATCCATTTTAATTGGTAATGTTATATGTGTATCTCATACCTATATTTTTCTAATTAAGTTTTCATAAATTTAAGTTTATATTTATTCACTAGAAATAAGTACTCTAAAATAATTATTCTTGAAGAAAGGCACATGTAAGCTAAATCCTTGAAGAGCATTATTTTCTGATTAAACTATTATTTTGAACTAATCATTTGACATGATTTTTGCAATTAACTCTTTTGAATTTTATGTATTATGTTCTTGGAACTTTAAAATATCTTCAATCAGTTTAAATGTTTTAATTAGACATTGATTATTGAAGTACCATAAAAGTTATAAAAATGACATTTTAAGGACAATATTAGAGAAGTATAAAAAATCTCTTCAGTATTTTTTGCTAACAATAAAATGATAAAAGGGGAACTTCGTATAATAATTATTTATGAGCTGTTATGAAAAATTGTATGGGAACTTTGTTCCCTATTCTTAAAGATACCTGTTTTGAAATGCCAAATGATTTGTAATAGAAACAGGGTCTGTTGATGATTACTAAACAAATATAGGTGTATATGGATATGTTTTAACCCTGCTGTCCTGCACATCCAGACAGCAGGCTTTTTGTTTATTGCAGGTTTTATTTTCTCTATTATGTGAAGCTATTTTATTAATATTACTGGGTTTCCAATTACTGAGTTTTTTATTGAAAGCATTTCCTTTCATTACAGAAACACCTGCTGCATTCCCAGACACTATAAAGGAAAAAGAAACACCAACCCCTGGTGAAGATATTCAGCTAGAAAGTTCCATTCCTCATACAGATTCAGGAATTGGAGAGGAGCATGTGGTTAGCATCTTGAATGGGGCAGAATTAGAGCCGAGTGCAGGCCCTGATGCCATGAGCGAACTGTTATCCACTTTGTCCTCTGAAGTGAAAAAATCACAAGAAAGCTTAACTGAGAATCCTAGTGAAATTTTGAAACCTGCACCATCCATATCTAGCATTAGTCAAACCAAAGGCATTAATGTCAAGGAAATATTGAAAAGCCTTGTGGCTGCTCCAGTGGAAATTGCAGAATGTGGCCCTGATCCTATTCCATATCCAGATCCAGCATTGAAAAGAGAAGCGCAAGCTATTCTTCCTATGCAGTTTCATTCCTTTGACAGGTAGGTACTAAACTAATTACTTACAGTGCTGTACACATGGGAGGAAAATTTGAATCTGTTCATTTAAAAATATTAGGAGGTCTTGAAAACATTAGATTTATTAATATAGATTCTTACTACAAATAATAGCTAAGTGACAGACCAACTTGATTGATCTCAGTATGGCATTTTAGTAATATATCTCTAAAAAAGGGGTTTCAATATGTTATGGAGGATATCACATTGAATTAGAAATAGAGAAACTCAGATTCTGATCATAATCAACCATCAAGTGACTACACTACATTGGGGAAGTCATTTTATCTTTTTGGACTTAATTTGTTAATGGATATAAATGGGGAAGGCCAGATTTTTTTCAAGGTCTACTCTGGCTCTAAAATTCCATTACATTATTAATGAAACTATAATAATTGTTGGATATTAAGCAGCCTGCCTTAAGTAATATATAGTTTGAGTTTTAAATGCAGATATATGGAAAAAAATTAAATGTGTGATCATCTTCCTCTTGGAATTTACATTATCCATGCAAAAGCCATATTTTGAAGCAAGTATTAGAAAGTAACTATTGCTGAAAGACATTTGAAAGTAAATATTGCTTAAAAGTATTTTAGGGTTCTAAACGATTTATAACATGGCCCCATTTATCTGTTTGTATTCAGATATTAATTGTACAAGGAACTTTTAGTTGAGTACCAAGAATTTTGTTTTCTGTTCCATTATACTTGCCACAGGAGAATAAAATATTTTAGAACCAAAGAACGTGTGCATATAATACATTCTACTATTTAAAAAATGTGCAGCATTAGAAAATTACTTTAGGATAGTCATTAATTCTAACAATATTACTTAACTTTGATACTGGGATTGATACATATTCCAAATTATGCTTACATACTTTTTTTTAACCTTCTGAATGTTCAAAACATATTTTCCAACAAAAAAAAATGTATGTGTGTGAAGTGATTGACAAGCAACTCTTTTTTATAAAGAATCAAGTTAGGAAATAAAATGTTTCTTAACCTGTAATGTCAAAATAAATATATAGTCAAAATATAATATCTAAAATAGTCAAACTGCCTTGTATAAATTAGGGACAGTAATTTTTTTGGTGTTTAAGGGTGAGGATTATCTTTTTTTGTATAGGAATATAATTTAAACTTTGCCCTTACACATTTTAACCAGTGTTCTACAGATTATTCTTGAAAATCTATTGTGAAAATATAAGTGGCACTGGTCATTATATTAGTATATAAAGATGAATTAAATCTTTTGTCTATTATGTACTTAGAGGAGATAAAATTCTTGCAAATAATTTTGAACAAAGGAGATAAAAATGTTTGCAAATAATTTTCATATAAGATAAAATGTGTTAAGTGTCAAAAATAAAAAATAAAATAAAAAAGAGAGGTCTATAAACATAGAAAGATATTTCTTTTAAAAATAGTTTGTTAATATTTGGATGTTCATTCATGTGGTTTCTTGGATGTTCCTATGCCATTTCATATTTATGTCCTATTTGGTTTATGGTCCTGGGATGTCTGGGTATGTGTGTTTTTATGAGTGCATATAAATATGAATATAAGTATGTTTAATTATATAGTTCTATAAATAAATGTTACGACACCTTAAGGTAATGAAAGTTTGTGTTCCATTTAATTTTAAGTTACATATTTAAATTTTGTTAAAATACAAAACAATAAATACAGAGAATTATGGTAATTTGCATAAGAGAATCAAGTTTGGATTATTGTTAGAATGGGTTTTTTTCCCCAATAAATCTTAACAAAGCAATCACCTGAGTGCCAATATTCTTAGCTACTCAAAATTTATTATATTTTGAGAATATTGCTTTTGAAAAATAGAACCCTTTGATTTGTTCTTGGTAGCTTTTGTGTAAAATGCAATGGGAGGGTAATCATAATTCTAAGTAGAAATAAAATTGAGGTGCACAAAACATATTTTTAATTCTTTTTAGGAAAAGGGTCTCCAGTGTAGTTAATATATGCAAGAGTTCAAGTACTATCAAATGTAAATGATGAGGTGATATTGATGAAAGGAGGGATTGAGGTCTCAGGGGGCGAGATGAAGGATTGAACAGAAGCGGCCTCACACTGCCTGTAACTCAAGTCTGTCGTCTTCACTGCTCAAAGCCATAATGGGAGGTGGCAGTCTGAAATGAGTTGCCACGGCAAAGAGTATTATTTTTGAAATGCTTTCACACAAATCACTAGGCCCTGCATACAACTTAGTTTCATGCTTTAATGTCATCAGGAGGCACAAATTGGTGTGTCTAATTGTTTGCCACCTGCCAGGCAAAATGAGCTGCCAGCCAGCCAGAAGGGTTTGATTGTCTGTCAGCTATTCAATAGATTGAGAGTGACAACATCAAAAATTTAACTTCAAACTCTGTAGCTTTGAGCAGCTTTTCAGAGATATCATACCCACAAATACTTCTGGACAACTGCATTTTTCAATTACATTTCCAAAATATAGCTACCATTTATTTGTCTTATCTACCTTAAATAGCTATAATTACACAATGAAGTATGTAAACACACTTCTGAAACACTAAAGTCTGAAACCCAAGTTATGACATATCTTTTAACACCAGATTGAATTTTTGAAAATAAGATCCAAGATGATAGGCTTTCAAAGCAACGTCCTGATTACTACCAGTTTCAAACACAGAATTAACACAGTCTTATTGTACCAATCACGTATTTATGAAATTATCTTTAGTTTAAAAATAGCTATAAACTCAATTATTCATTTACTTATAACTAAATCATACCTAATAATATTGTAAGGCCCCCATGGAAATCACTTAGGATTTTACTATTATTAGCCAATAACTTACTTGTTTTATTGCAAACATGTATTCTTTGCATTTATTCCAGATTGTAAATTTGGAAATAAGCTTCCTGAAACAACGACTGTGATTTGAATAGTGTTAAGTTAGGTTGTGCCTAGGGTGTTTCTCACCACTTAGTAGTGGATGGAGCATTGAATAATTCCAATGTTTTGAAGTTTATTTTTTATTTTTTGAAGTTCATTTTCATTAGGTAAACTGCAATATCAAATTTTAGAACATTTAGACCTAACTAAAATAACCTTTTATTCTTTTAGTTTTAAATATTTCACCAGATTTTATTATAAAATGCAGAAATATTCTTATCAGCGTATATGAAAGAGCTGTTTCTTTTTCTTTCATTTCCTCCCCATCATCATCTGTGCCAAATTTGGGTATGTCTTTGATTACACTGAGTGGCCCTAACAAATATATTCTTATGAATTGTAAACCACTGAAAATGCTAGAGATCCTCTAGTATTGTTGTATAGTGAGAAAAAAACTATATGCAATTTTAAAACTATATCAGCTTTTCTAATGTGCTGTTACCATGAAGTAAAGAGAATTATTTATTATGCATATTTTTAACAGAAGTACTTAATAATCTCACCATAGAACTCATAAATCAAGTTGTGAAGTTTCCCCAAATACTGTTTTGATAGATTTCTATGTAAGTCTATACTTCATAAAGTATACTAGCTGAGCTATATTTTTTATGAATTAGTAACCTTGTCACTTTTAGGTTGTGGTAATGCTTTTCTCCTAAACCACCAATTAAATTTTACCCTATCTTTTATACTAAAATTTTAATCTTATAGATCCACATGTTTCTAATCTTTTGAGAATTTGGTATATATCTGTGATTTAGCTCAGTCAGTTTTCCTGGGATTTTTAAGATTCCCTTTAGTTTGGACAAAAGACAAAAAAAAAAAAAAAGTCATAGGGCAATATGCTTCTCCATGGATTTTAATTATTATTATGTTTAGAAAATTGTTTTAACTCTGGTATTTCAAAAATAGATTTTGCTGCCTTTCTGTCTAATAAACATTTATCTAACATGATCCCCTAGGATTTTGCAGATCTGCTTATATTCGAATTTCTGAGTTTCAATAAAGTGGTCTCCATTTTGTCTCGTCGAACTTTTCTATTCTTGCTTCCAAGTGTTGCATTCTCTGAGAAAGAAAATTTCTAAGATGAAAAACTATATATTTTCTCAATATTATAGTACAAAACAACTATATAGATAGGCTTCATATTATTAAATCCAAAGTACAAGCTTAGGCTAGGTATTTTTCTCTAATTTTTTAACATTAAAATTTTTAATATCAGTGCTAATGATGACAATTTAGAGTATAAAATAAATATTTTATAGATTTAATGGAATTCTGCTACATTTATTTCTTTAAACTTAGAATTAAGTGAGATTATGAAAAATTATAATTTTGCTAGGATTTCAATTGCTGTTCTTGTAGTTTTCTTTTTTTTTAATAAATGTGTTGATTATATTATTTAAAGGAATAATAGGCATATGTGAGCCAAATTTACTAAAAATCTGTCAACCTTTACATTTCATAGTTTCTGTGATATCTAGCCATTGAAAGGCCAGTTATTATGCTCCAAGTGTCCTGGGTAGAGTATTTTTTATTTAAATTTTTTATTATTGAAAGTATTACATGTCTCCTTTTCCCTCCATCGACCTCTCCCCCCCCCCTGTTTCTGCCCCCCAGCACAGGCCCTCACCCCCTACTGTCTCTGTACATTGGTTATGCTTATATGCCAGTCCTTTGGTTGATCTCTTAACCTCCCCTGCCTTCCCTCTGAGGTTTGAAGGTCTGTTCGATGCATCTATGTCTCTGGATCTATTTTTGTTTATCAGTTTATGTTGTTCATTATGTTCCACAAGTGAGTGAGATCATGTGGTATTTATCTTTCTATGACTGGCTTATTTCGCTTAGTATAATGCTCTCCAGGTCCATCATGCTGTTTCAAATGGTAAGAGTTCTTTTTTTTTTACAGGTGCGTAATATTCTATTCTTTAGATGTATCAGATCTTTAATCCACTCATCTGCTGATGGGCACTGAGGCTGTTTCCAAATCTTAGCTACTATAAATTGTGCTGCTATGAACATAGGGGTGCATATGTCCTTTCTGATTGGTGTTTCAGTTTCTTGGGATATGTTCCAAAGTGGGATGACTAGGTCAAATGGGAGTTCCATTTTGAATTTTTTAAAGAAACTCCATACTATTTTTCACAGTGGCTGCACCAGTCTGCATTCCCACCAGCAGTGCACGAGGGTTCCTTTTTCTCCACATCCTCACCAGCACTTGTTTGTTGATTTGTTGATGATAGCCATTCTGACAGGTGTGAAGTGGCACCTCATTATTATTTTGATTTGCATCTCTCAGATGATTAGTTCATCAGGGATATTGGCCTGTAATTCTCTTTCTTTGTAATGTCTTTATCTGGTTTTGGAATTAGGATAATGCTGGCATCATAACAAGGGTTTGGAAGTGTTCCTTTCTCTTGGATTTTCTGAAATAGTTTGAGGAGAATAGGTATTAGTTCTTCTTTGAATGTTTGGAACAATTACCCTGTGAAGCCATCTGGACCTGGGCTTTTATTTGGTGGGTGTTTTTTTATTACTGCTTCTATTTCATCAGTTGTTATTGCCCTGTTTAGGTTTTTTTATTCTTCCTGATTCAGTTTTGGGAGATTGTATTGTTTTAGGAATTTGTCTATTTTATCCACATTGTCCAGCTCGTTGGCATATAGTTGTTCATAGTATTTTCTTACAATCCTTTGTGTTTCTGTGGTGTTCATGGTTACTTCTCCACTTTTGTTTCTGATTTTATTTATTTGGGCCCTCTCTCTTTGTGTCTTGATTAGTCTGGCTAATGGTTTATCAATTTTGTTTATTTTTTCAAAGAACCAGCTCTTGGTTTCATTGATAGATGATAGATAGATAGATAGATAGATAGATAGATAGATAGATGATAGATAGATAGATAGATAGATAAATAGATAGATAGATATAGATAGTCTCTATGTTACTTCTGCTCTAATCTTTATTATTTCCTTTCTTCTACTTACTCTGGGATTTTCTTGTTGTTCTTTAAGTTGTAGGGTTAAATAGTTTATTTCTCAATTTTCTTGTTTTCTTAGGTATGCCTGTAGTGCTATGAACTTTTCACTCAGGACTGCTTTTGCTGTGTCCCAGAGATTTAGGGTTGTTGTATGTTCATTTTCATTTGTTTCCAGGAAGTTTTTTATTTCTTTCTTGATCTCATTGATAACCCATTCATTGTTTAATAACATGTTATTTAGCCTTCATGTGTTTGAATGTTCTAGGGTGTTTTTACTGTAGTTAATTTCTAATTTCATTTAGGTGCACCTATATTGGGTACATACATGTTTACCAGGGTTATATCCTCCTGTTGGATTGATCCCTTTAGTATTATGTAGTGACCTTTGTTGTCTCTTGTGATGGCCTTCATTTTAAAGTCTATTTTGTCAGATATGAGTATTGCTGCTCCAGCTTTTTTTTTCTTTTCCATTTGCATGGACATTTTTTTTCCATCCCTTCACTTTCATCCTGTGTGTGTCTTTTGTTTTGAGGTGCATCTCTTGTAGACAGGTTATGGTTGGATCATGTTTTTGTATCCATTCAGCTACCCTACACCTTTTGATTGGAGCATTTAACCCATTTACATTTAGGGTTATTATTGAGAGGTACTTATTTATAACCATTTTTATTCTTTATGGCTAAGTTTCTCTCTGTTTCTTCTTCTCAGCAATCCCTTACAGTAATCCCTTTAGCATTTCTTGTAATGCTGGATTGATGATGATGAACTCCTTTAGCCTTCTTTTTTTTTTTTTGGTCTGGGAAGCTCTTTATTTGACCATCTATTTTGAATGATAGCCTTGCTGGATATAGTAATTTTGGTCTCAGATCCTTGCTTTCCATTACCTTTAGTACTTCATGTCATTCCCTTCTTGCCTGTAGAGTTTCTGATGAGAAATCAGGTGTCAGTCTTATGGAAGCACCTTTGTAGGTAACTGTTTGCTTTTCTCTTGCTGCCTTTAAGATTCTCTCTTTGTCTTTAATTTTTGGCATTTTAATTATGATGTGTCTGGGCAGGGGTCTGTTTGGGTTCTTCTTGTTTGGGGTTCTCTGTGCCTCCTGAACTCATGTGACTTTTTTCTTTACTGGGTTAGGGAAGTTTTCTGCCATTATTTCTTCAAACACTTTCTTCATTCCTTTCTGCCTCTTCTGGCACACCTTCTATTCTAATAGTGTTATGTTTCAAGTTGTCCCACAGCTCCCTTAACCCTTTGCACTCGCTTGCTTTTTTCTCGAGCTGCTACCGATGCTAACCGTGTCGAGTCACACTCGACATCCGAGTGCAAAAGGTTAAGCTTTCATCCTGTTTTTTAATTGTTTTATTTTTTATTTTTGGTTCTCTGATTGAGTGATATTTTGAACTCTGTCTTCTAATGCACCTATTCAATCCTCAGCTTCCCCTAATATACTGTGTATTCCTTCCAATGTGTTTGTGTTATGTCATTCTTTATCTCAGACTGTTATTTTTTCATAGTTACTATATCTTTTTTTCATACTGTTGATCATATTTAACATCATTACTTTGAACTCTGTTTCAGATAAATTTCTTATCTCTGCTTCATTTATCTCTTCTGGCGAATATTCTAGTTCTTTCATTTGGGGGTTGTTTTTTTGTCTCCTCATTTTGTTTGTCTGTTTGGGTTTGTGAGTATGTTTTAGGTAGATCCTCTACATCTCTCAATCTCTAGTACAGGACAGTGTTAAAGGCTGTTTCTGACTAATTAGATCAGGCAAAGACTCAAAGCCTCCATAGACCACCTCCGTCTACAGACTGATATGATTCTGACTTGAACAGCCCCAGGCAATCGTTCTCAGGTGTGGTAGAGGTTTGTTGTTTTGTTTTTTTTCCAACAGTGTGGAGCAGTTGCTTCTGCCTGGAGGCTAATTGTTACTTTTAATCTCTTAAGTGGCCTCAGAGCAAGGTGTTTTCCAATAGGGTGTGTTGACTGTCTCCCCCGCCCCCTCACATCCCAGGCAAGGCAAATGTATATGTGGGACAGATGTCCTCCGCTGTTGAGGGAATTACTCAGCCCAGGAAACTTGGGGTGTCTGCCTTCTGAGCTCTATCCCCCGAGTCCCCAGTCCTTGGTTCTGCTCTCACAGCTCCATTCCACTTCACCCTCCCTCTGTCGGAGCACAAGGTGGGTGGCTCCACAGGGAATTTTTGTGCATTGGCCCTTCCAGAGAGTGCTCGACCTTTCAGCTGCCCACTCCCTGGCAGACAGCACCCCACTGCTTTTCACAGCTAGAAATTATGTGGGTGCCCTCCTTAGATTTGGTGCTCTCTGCTGGGGAGCCCAACTTGGGGATTAGATCCCAGAGTTCTCATGGCACACCCCGCCCTCCACAGCTGAGATATCTCTCCGGGACTTCAGTTCCTGTCTGTGGGTGCCCTGCCAGCCCATTCGTGCCTCCACCTCTCCTACCAGTCTCTGTGCTGTCTCCACCTTCGGTCCTTGGGTATCAGAGTTCTCTCCTGTGAGTTTTCCACTGATTATTCAGGAAGCCTCTCCATATTTCAGTTGTAATTCCAGCTTGTTTGTGGAAGCATGTTCGTGCAGCATCCTCCTACTCTGATGCCATTTTTAATCTCCTGGGTATAGTATTTTAAGGCCAATGGCCAGAAGATGCAATTTTGGTGGTATCCTAATTTCCCCTATTTTGTTGCCTTTGTCTCTCCTAGCATTTATACAGGCAATCAGTTAGCCAAAAAGTATCTCTCTTTAGAGAGCCGATTAATAAAATGCTCAGTTATTTCCTTTATAAGTTTGTTGTTATTCTAAATATAAAATAAGGACTCATAAAACATGCAAACATCATGGCAGTAACCTTGTGATTTCTCATAAGAATCAGTAAATTGTAATGTCACCCTAAAACCATTACTAGATTTTTTTCTCTCCGAAGTTTCAATTTTTCTTAAACCTTAGGGAAGAGTGATAATCTGGAATTTAGGAGAACTGACTTTTAATAATCAGTTGTGTAACCTTTATCTATTGTCTTTGGCTCTCTGGAACTCAGTTTCCCAACATTCAGAATAATGCATTATTTCTACCAAGTCTCATAAAGTTTCAAAATTCTTAATAAATGAAACTGCTTTATCATTAGTCTCAAA
The DNA here is from genome assembly GCF_951640355.1 of Cnephaeus nilssonii. Taxonomy (NCBI): domain Eukaryota; kingdom Metazoa; phylum Chordata; class Mammalia; order Chiroptera; family Vespertilionidae; genus Cnephaeus; species Cnephaeus nilssonii. Next base: position 98,332,610 of record NC_137079.1, read on the forward strand.
TAAGTAGTAGATGGATATTTTTGAATTTGGTTAAAAGACCTGTATTCCAGAAAAGATAGGACATGTTCATTCCCAAAGCCTCACTATAAGCTGGAGCATTTCTCAAGTGGATTCTCTCTGTTACCTCCTATCTGGCCTCCCTATTCCCAGAAGCTCCTCCTGACCCCCAGTGTATTTTTCACATTTATGCCAGAGACCTTTTTATTAAATACAGATCTGAAATAAATTACTGTTACTACCCGATAAAGGATGAACTTTTAGTTTGGAATGGAAAGTCCTTAACTTTCACCAGTTGTAAGGATCTATTTGGAGTTCCTTCAGTCTGCTGAGTTTTTCAATATATCTTTGTCTAAGTTTTTACTATTGAACTTTTCTCTTCTTGCCTAATTCCTATTGATCCTTCTAGATTCAGCTTACTCTTCCCACGAATACACACCTTTTCTGTTCCTAAAAGGCCTTGTGCAGAACTTTGATCCAGAGCAATTATTTAAATATATTGCACATTTGATTTGTTTGTCTCTTGTATTTCTTTAAAGTATCCCTGGGCACGGGTTGTGTCTTACTTGGCTTCCTATGCCCCTGAACATATTCGTGTAGTTGTATTCCCTTGACCTGTCATTGCTCAATAAATGTTACAGAAAAGGGGTAGGGGATATTGATAAGAACGGGATTTTTACATGGTGCATGAATAATCATGAATCTCACTTGCTGAGAGTTTTTAATCAATAAAGCGTATTGGTTATTGTCAAATGCTTTTTCTGCATCAATTGAAATGATCTTGTGGTTTTTGTCTTTCAATCTGTATATGTGATGTATCACATTTATTGATTTTCGAATATTGTACCAGCCTTGCATCCCTGGAATAAATCCCACTTGGTCATGGTGTATGACCTTTTGAATATATTGCTGGGTCTGATTTGCTAGTAGTTTGTTGAGCATTGTAGCATCTCTGTTCATCAGGGATATTGGCCTGTAACTCTCTCTCTTTGTAGTGTCTTTATCTGATTTTGGGATTAGGGTAATGCTGGCTTCATAAAAAGATCAGACCTTCAAACCTCAGAGGGAAGGTAGGGGAGGGCGGGGTTAAGGGGGATAGATCAACCCAAGGACTTGTATGCATGCATATAAGCCTAACCAATGGACACAGACACCAGGGGGGTAAGGGCATGAGTAGGGGTGGGGTGGGGGGCAATGGGTGGATAAGGACACATATGTAATACCTTAATCAACAAAGAAAAAAAAAGAACTTGGAAGTGTTCCTTCCTCTTGAATTTTTTGGAATAGTTTGATGAAGATATGTGTTAGTTTTTCTTTGAATGTTCGGTAAAACTCCCCTGTGAATCTGTCCAGTCAAGGGTTTTTGTTTTCTGGGAGTTTTTTGATTACTGCTTCAATTTCATCAGTAGTTATTGTCCTATTCAGGTTTTCTGATTCATCATGACTGAGTTTTGGAAGATTTTCTAGGAATATATCCATTTCGTCCAGGTTGTCCAATTTGTTGGAGTGTAGTCCTTTGTAGTATTTTTTTTTTTTTACAATCTTTGTATTTCTGTGGGGTCAGTTGTTATTTCACCTCTTTCATTTCTGATTTTGTTTATTTGGAACCTCAGACATATTGAACCTCTTAGCAATATGTTTATCAATACTTCTCTTAGGACAAAGGAAATTAAGGAGAAAATAAACAAATAGGATTACATCAAAATAAAAAGCTTCTGCACAGAAAAAAAAATCATCAACAAAATGAAAAGAGAGCCCACTTCATGGGAGAACATTTTTGCTAATGATACATCTAATAAGGGCTTAATTTAAAAAATATTTATAAGGAACTCATACAACTTAACAAAAGACAAACAATCTAATTTAAAAATGGGCAAGCCGAAACCGGTTTGGCTCAGTGGATAGACCGTCGGCCTGCGGACTGAAAGGTCCCAGGTTCGATTCCGGTCAAGGGCATGTACCTTGGTTGCGGGCACATCCCCAGTAGGGGGTGTGCAAGAGGCAGCTGATCGATGTTTCTCTCTCATCGATGTTTCTAACTCTCTATCCCTCTCTCTTCCTCTCTGTAAAAAATCAATAAAATATATTAAAAAAATAAAAATAAAAATAAAAATAAAAATGGGCAAAAGACCTAATTAGACACTTCTCCAAGTGGAGATATAGAAGGCCAAGAGATATATGAAAAAATGCTCAAAGTCACTAATAATCCGAGAGATGCAAATTAAAGGGACAATGAGGTATCTACTTATACCTGTCAGAATGGCTATCATCAGGAAATCAACAAATGACAAGCGCTGGCAAGGATGTGGAAAAAAGGGAACCCTCGTGCACTGCTGGTGGGAATTCAGACTGGTGCAGTAGCTGTAGAAAACAGTATAGAGGTTTCTAAAAAAATTGAAAATGGAACTGCTGTTTGACCAAGTGATCTCACTTCTGGGAATATATCCTAAGAATCCTGAGACACCAATCAGAAAGAATATATGCACCCCTACGTTCATAGCAGCACTATTTATAATAGCTAAGATCTTGAAACAGTCCAAATGTCCATAAGTGGATGAGTGGATAAAAAAGCTATGGTACATTTACACAATGCAACTCTATGCAGCTGTAAAGAAGAAGGATCTCTTACCCTTTGAGACAGCTTGGAGGGACCTGGAGAGTATTATGCTAAGTGAAATAAGCCAGCCAGAGAAAGACAAGTATCACATAATCTCACTCATATGTGGAATCTAATGAACAAAATAAATTGATGAACAAAATAGATCCAGAGACATAAAAGCATGGAACAGACTCATGTATTTCGAGGGAAGGAGGGGGTAGGAGAAAGGGCAGGGAGTGATTAACCTGGGAACTTATATACATACTAGAGGCCCTGTGCATGAAATTCATGCATGGGCGTGTGTGTGCCTCAGCCCAGCCTGCACCCTCTCCAATCTGGGACCCCTCGAGGGATGTCCAACTGCCCGTTTAGACCCAGGATCGGGCCTAAACAGGCAGTCGGACATCCCTCTCACAATCCAGGACTGCTGGCTCCCAACTGCTTGCTGGCCTGCCTTCCTGATTGCCCCTAACCGCTTCTGCCTTCCAGCCTGATCACCCCGTAACCACTCCCCCGACAGCCTGATTGATGCCTAACAGCTCCCCTGCCAGCCTGTTTGCCCCTAACTCCCCTCCCCTGCAGGCCTGGTCACCCCTAACTGCCCTCCCCTGCAGGCCTGGTCACCCCTAACTGCCCTCCCCTGCAGGCCTGGTCCCCCCCCAACTGCCCTTCCCTGCAGGCCCGGTCGCACCCAACTTCCCTCCTCTGCTGGCCTGGTCACCCCTAACTGCCCTCCCCTGCAGGCTTGATCACCCCCAACTGCCCTCTCTTGCAGGCCTGGTCCTTCCCAACTGCCCTCCCCTGCTGGCCATCTTGTGGTGGCCATCTTGTGTCCACTTGGGAGCAGCCATCTTTGACCATATGGGGCAGCCATCTTGTGTGTTGGAGTGATGGCCAATTTGTATATTACTCTTTTATTAGATAGGATAGAGGCCTGGTGCATGGGTGGGGCCCAGCTGGTTTGCCCTGAAAGGTGTCCCGGATCAGGGTGGGGGTTCCCTTGGGGCATGGGGCAGCCTGGGCAAGGGGCCTGTGGTGGTTTGCAGGTCAGCCACGCCCCCTGGCGACCCAAGTGGAGGCCCTAGTATCTGGGATTTATTTATCTTCTATAATTGAAACTTTGTAGCGGAGGCCAAAGCAGGCCAGGGCTGCAGGAGCTTGGCTTCCTCCATCTCCGGGGGCAACCCAAGCCTCCTGCTCTCTCCAGCTCCATGGCTGCCGCCATTTTTGTTGGGATTTATTTATCTTCTATAATTGAAACTTTGTAGCCTTGAGTGGAGGCCTCGACCCGCCAGGGTGTGCGGAAAGCTTGGCTTCCTCCATTGCCGAGGAAACCCAAGCCTCCTGCTCGCTCCATGGCTGCAACCATCTTGGTTGGGTTAATTTGCATACTCGCTCCTGATTGGCTTGTGGGTATAGCAGAGTGATGGTTAATTTGCATAATACTCTTTTATTAGGTAGGATATGGACACAGACAATAGAGTGGTGAAGGCCTGGAGGGGTGGGTGCTGGGTGGAGGGGTCAATGGGAAAAAAAATAAACAAAGGGGACATCTGTAATACTTTCAACAATAAAGAGAAATTTAAAAAAAAAAGCTCACTGGCTTTAATGAGTCACTGTTGAAAAGCCCTTTCTTATCTTCAGTATCTCACTTCATACTTAAACAAATCTTGAGGTATACATATAAAGTAGTATCCTTTTTACAAAATCCCTAAAACTAATTAATGGAGACACGATTCTGTCCTTAGACCACTTCTACTGTCAATTTGCACCCACTTTTTTTTAATATGTTTTATTGATTTTTTTGCAGAGAGCAAGGGAGAGGGATAGAGAGTTAGAAACATCAATGAGAGAGAAACATCGATCAGATGCCTCTTGCACGACTCCTACTGTGGATGTGCCCACAACCAAGGTCCATACCCTTGATTGGAGTCGAACCTGGGATCCTTCAGTCCACAGACTGATGCTCTATCCACCGAGCCAAACCGGTTAGGGCTGCACCCACTTTTTGTGATTGATTCCATCCACTTTCCTAGCATTAAATAGCGTATTGACTTATGACTCCCAATTTTATGTCTTAGTCCAAACTTCTCACCTAAAGTATAGACTTATTTGTCCAGTTGCTTTTTCAGCAACACTACTTGGATGGTTAATAAGTTAACAATTATTAAAAACCCTGCTCCAAACATAGTTTTCTATATGCTAGTTAATAGCACCTCAAGCAAACATCTTTATATCATCTTTGACTTTTCTCCCATTCCAGTCTTCTTCCAATTCTGTTTGCTCTAACTTTTAAGTATAGTCAAAATTTGACAAACTTCTCACCGCTTTCACTTTGCCATTCCAACTTAAATTGCCATCATTTCTTTCTTGAATTATTGTCACATTTTCCTATCCAGTCTCTTCCCACTCATTTGCCTTTTTCCACTTAAGTCTACCCTTAATATAGCAGCTAGAGTGATCCTGTTGTAGCCCAAGATCACATTCCTTCCCTGTTCATAAGCTTTTAATGGCTTCTGATCCCACTCTATGAGAAAGCCAATGGACTACAATGACCTATGATGTGAGCCCCAATTACTTCTCTCATCTCATTTCATAACTCTGCCCATCACTTAGTCTTCTTGAGTCACACTAGCACTGCTTTTCCCTCCACCTATAATACACTTCCCTGGATATCCTCATAGCTTTTTCCTTCACCCCCTTCAGTGTATCCTCAAATGCCACCTTTTTAGTGAGTGTCCTCTTAGCCATCTCTCCAATACTACTCCTTATGCTTTAGTTTTCTCATAGCACTTAATACCCGATATGCTATATTTACTCATTTATGTAATTGTATTTTCTATCTCTCCTTATTGGAATATAAATTCCATGAGGGCAGATATTTTTGTCTGTTCTATACATTGCTATATTTAAGATCTTAGAAAGTCCCTGACACAAGATAGTGCTCAATAAATATTTGTTAAGTGAATGAATGAATCTTAGATCACACCCCGGATCTCTGGCTTTGAGATAGGGTAAATCCAGTGATGGGAGAATTTGTACTTATATGTATTATGTATCTCTCAGTGGATTACAAAACATAATCACTCAATGGAACATTTTGTGCTTTTTTGTTCATTTCTTTTCAATGGGATATTTTGGTGAAGTGAATTAGATTGCATAATTTCCTGGCTTGCAAGATATTTTTTAAATGTATTTTTATTGATTTCAGAGAGGAAGGGAGAGGGAGAGAGAGAGAGAAACATCAAAGATGAGATAGAATCATATATTGGCTGCCTCCTGCACGCTCCCTAATGGGATTGAGCCTGAAACCCGGGCATGTGTCCTTGACCGGAATTGAACCCGGAACCCTTCACTCCATAGGGTAATCATCATATTTTGATGATAACCTTTATAATCTTGGAGTATGGGAATGTCATATGTATATAAGGGAATTATCCACTTCTTTATAGTTTGCAGTCTTAAAGGTGTGGGGCAGAAGTGTGAAATTGTGTGGGAAAACATGGAAAGAATACTTTTAAGATAGAAAGATGCAGTGGAAATTGTGTGTAATGTAGAGGATTCTAGGATTCTATCAGTATAAATAGCAAATGTAGAAGAGTGGAATATGTTAATATTTTAGGTTGGAGGCTCTTAACTTCTAAGTGTGGCTATATTTTAAAAATCCAGATGAAAAGTATATGCTCAACCTAGAAATTTTGTATGTATTCCAAAAACTTGTGTATATTTCAGGAAATTTATGGACCCTAGTGGGTATCCCAAGTGGATACAATAGACTTCTAGGTAAGCCTTTTAGAATAGGTGGAATAGGTAACCAAATGGCAAATGTTGAGTAACAACCTGATAGAAGAATTTTAAGAGCCAAAATGGATACCATTAATAAATCAACAAACAAGTGCTGGTGAGGATGTGGAGAAAAGGGAACCCTCATGCACTGCTGGTAGGAATGCAGACTGTCGCAGCTGCTGTGGAAAACATATAGAGGTTCCTAAAAAAATGAAAATGGGGCTGTTGTTTGACCCAATGATCGCACTTTGTGGAATATATCCTAAGAACCCTGAAACACCAATTAGAAAGAATATATGTTCCCTTATATTCATAGCATTATTTTCAAGAGCTAAGATATGGAAACAGTCCAAGTGCCCATCAGTAGATGAGTGTTTAAAAAAAGCTGTGGTACATTTACATAATGGAATACTACGCAGCTGTAACAAAGAAGCATTTCTTACCCTTGAAACAGCATGGATGGACCTGGAGAGTATTATGCTAAGGAAAATAAGCCAGTTAGAGAAAGACAAATATCACATGATCTCACTTATATGTGGAATCTAATGAACAAGATGAACAAAATTGTACCAGAGATATGAATACATGGAACAGAATAACAGATCTCCGGGGAGGTGGGGGAGGGAGAGAGCAGGAAGAGATTAACTAAAGAATATATGTATAACCCAGGGGCAGAGAAAATAGTGTGGGGAGGCCTGGGATAGGACAGGAGTTGGGTGGAGGGGGGCAAATAGGGAAAAAAATGAGAGACATCTGTAATACTGTCAACAATAAAAAAAGAAATATATAACAAGATTCCAAAAGATAATGAATGTGTTATTAACACATACTGATAAGTGTAAACTTTCAAATTATTTATAAAATAGATTTCTTAGGACATAGAATGGTTTCAGGTGTTACGGAATGGATAGTGTTGGTGAGGAAATGATATTAAGAACGGGAATGTACAGTCCTTTGGTTCCAGATAAATGATGTGGCCATAATAATCAAAGGAGACATAGTAGTTCTTATTAATGCATTAGGTTGTAGACAGAGAAGGAATCTAAGGAAACAGTCAAATCCAGCTTTCCAACCATCTCAACACATCCCCTTGTGACATGATCATCTTCTAAGCCATTATGGAGTTCATGAAAGTTACTAGATGTTCTTCCTCTTGTTATCCCTAATTTGATATTTGGATATATATGGAAGTTTCACCTTATTTCCTTCTCATATACCTGTTTCCTTATCAGATCTTTAATTGGTAAAATATTTTAGTCTTTCACCCTTTTCTCACATGTCTTGATTTCCAGATTTGCTATCATCCTAACTTTCCCCTTGTGGACATGATACTGTGAGTCATTATTCTTGACATACGGTGCTCCAAACTGCACATAGGATTTTGTTTATGAGAGCTGACAATCAAAAAGTGTATCAGATTTATTGCTTCTTTAAATTGGGTACTGATATAGACCCAGATTGCAACAGTACTTTTGGGAGTCATCAAAGTATTAATAATAGCTAAAATGTATTGACCACTTGCAATATTCCAGGTAAAGTGCTAAGCACTTTATATGCATTATATCCTTTTATCTTTATAACAATTTTCTGAGTTTCATACTGTAGTGAATCTCATTTTAAAGGTGAGGAGAATGGAGCTTAGACAGATTTACTTGTCCAATGTAAGACATGCCCATATGTCTTGGTAATTATTGGAGGTAGGCTTCTAACTCAGGTTTGCTGTCATTAATAACTGGGTTTTTATCCACTGTGCTACTATATTTAAATACCATGCCATCTATCAGTCACTGCTATGTTTACTGTCAATTAAGTATCTGGAGACTTTCATATTAATTGCTATTAATTAGCATTGGTTTTTTAGTAGACATGCATATAATGTTGTTTGCATTTATTATAAGCCATTGTTACAGGCTGTTGAGGTTAATTTTTTTTCTCTCATCCATGTAACTAATTTTTCATACTATAGTTCTCTAGCATTAGCACTTGACAAATCGCCTGCACTAGTCTTACAGAGAGTTTTTGCCCAAAGTAGGTAATGATCTGTTAATCAGAAATGTTTGGTAATAGTGTTTCTACCATCTGTAAATTTGTATCACAGCACTGTTGATCAGCCTGTGTTTCTTTATTTTATCCATAAAGATATTAATGAGAGATGTAGAAAAAAAGTATAGTTTCACTAATGACTTATTTTCAAGACTTGATAATTTTGTTTTCTTTCTAGGTAGTCAGTGAAATAGTGCATCTCAACATTAGTTTTGACATTTAGAGAAGATAAACCCAAAATTACAGCTTGCTCTTTTTTTAATTGATCTTTATGTAGATCATTATAACTTGATAGTATATCTTAAAGGCAGATAATTATTTCAGTTTAGACAGTGGTAACAATTGTTAACATTTATAAGATAACTCATACTTGACAAAGTCCTTTTAAATAGTCTTCTTTAATCTCCCCCTTATATGTGACATAAGTGTTATTCATCTTGCCATTTTTACAGTGATAAACAAATTTAAGATCACGTAGCTTGAGAGTGATTTAGTTCTCATGCCTTAATTTTCTAAGTCCGCATCCTATATTCTTTCATTGTCAGACTGCCTCTCAATGGTATAAATGAAGTAATTAGATAAACAATGGCCAATGAAGGGATTGAAAACATAATATGTGATTTGGATAATTTAATAAATAGTTGAGAGTTCAGGGTTGAGTCTGATGAATTTGAATGTACCCATAAAAAGAAAAGAACCAGGGATAATGGGGGGATGAGAACACATATGTAATACCTTAATCAATAAAGAAATTTAAAAAAAAAAGAAAGAAAAGAACCAAGTACCCATATGTAATGAAGAAAATTTTTTGGCACAAGTCAAATTTTCAAGGCTATAACCTTTGGTTATAAAAAAGTCATAAAGTTATTTGAGCATGAGCCATTGATACAGATTCCTTGAAGTAGAGCTTTTTAATTGGAAAATTGTAAAATATAGATACACTTAAAGATCTAATTTAGATTAGATATTTTGTGTTCTCCATCACCAGTTTTCAACCATTACACTTGAGCTTAAAACATCTAATTTCTAGATCAGTGATTTTTCAGCTGTTATGGCATACCAGTGTGTTGCAAGAATTTTTAAAACATGCAGTATCTGATTCTTTAGCCAGGGGAATTAACCTCTTTTCCCTTAGGTTGTCAAGTTAAAAAATGACAACAGCCAACACAACAATAGCTGTCTGATGTGAATGAAGCAAAATTATACCTAATTTTTGTCAGATTGGCAAAATATATAACATATTTTTTGGTGGGCTGCAGAATTTTAGTAATTAGTTTATGTGTGCCATGAGATGAAAAAGATTGAAAATCGTTGTTCTAGATAAATAAGTTCAATGTGTTCTTGAAAGTATGCATTAAATGAAGTAGCAGTGCTGTAAAATTTGAGAAGAATAAAGCCTCCTGCAAAGAAATAAAGATACCTGGTATTATGTTAGAAAAATAATTTCTTTATCCTTTAACTAATATTCCTACTATTTATAATTTAAGGTTATCACAATGTCACATTCAGACTTTTTGTGTGAAATTCATTTAAATATGCTTAAGAAATATGGAAGAAAATACTCAGCTCCTATGTTCAGAAAGTCAAGGCTTAAAAGCTAATAGATTTTCACCAAATGTCTAGTGTATAGTCATAGTTCTTTTTCATTCCATTCCTACTATGATGAATAATTCAATTTTTTTTTCATAAAAATAAAATATAAACTTATTTAATATCAGAGTTCTTGGTTTAATTTTTTGCTTTACTATGAAGAAGATTTAGAATTCGGTTTTCAAAGTTCTTACAATTATTTTACAGATGGAGTATAAAATGTAGGTAAGGTGGACATTTTATGTATATTTTGCAAAAAAAAAAAAAAAAAAAGCCCATTGTGCAGATGCAAATATTCTAACTTGAGCACACATTTTCCCAGATTCATGATTATAGCCCACATGCCATCTTGAGAAATGTTTGAAAACTTCAATTCTGCATAAATGTTTTTACTACATGAATTATAGTAGTGAATACACTTTACAATATACTTAGTATCCATATTGTTTTCAACAATGAAGTTGTTCTCAGGAGTTTTAAAGCAAGGGAAAAGAAAATAGTATCTTGTCTATATGTATCTGCCATGGTAAGATTACAATTCATCAAAACCTTGTGTTGTTTATTACTTCCTGTCATTTCTTTGCAGGAGTGTGGTGGTGCCTGTGAAGAAGCCACCTCCAGGTAGTTTAGCGGTAACCACTGTGGGAGCCACTGCGGCCGGAAGTGGGCTGCCAACGGGCAGCACTTCTAATATATTTGCTGCTACTGGAGCTACACCAAAAAGTATGATTAATACAACAGGTATTGTCCTTATATATTTTTGTGATATCTCATCCTTTTCTTTCTGTTTTCGGTATCTTCATTTTTGTGTTTATTTGATATTAAAAATAAAATACCCTAATCATTTAAGGTTATCTTAATTTTTAAGAAGGTTCTACCTTATGTTGCTACCTTTCAGAATTTGTCTATAATTCTAGGGTGTATTTTTTCATGGTCATTTGAGAGGACACTTAGTAATTGTGGTTTTGAGTCTTCTCAAAACATAGTACTTACTTTCAGAGTGAAATCAGATTGCCGAAAGATATTTGGGGAGCAAAACCAATGGTAATTTGAACACTGAAGTTTAATATGTAAAAAAATAGTACATTTTATCAAGAATAACAAGGTATACTAAATATGTTAGTGACAGAAACTAGATTTCATGACATTTACTGGTTGAATCCTAATCTATATTTTTGCTAACTCCTCTAAGGGAAGGCAGAGCGCCCCTAAGAACCTTGATGATATCTAAGATCTTCAACTTGTAAAAAAAAATGCATGTGACTAAGAACCATTGTATCACATTGAATTAGTATATATACCTCGATTACAATTGTATCCAATTCATTGTCCAACATTTTTCTAATGATTCTAGGGACAGGCAATTCCAAATCACTACAAATTTTAAAAGCCTGCCTAAAATAGCCTTTTTAAAAATTTTTTGGTAAGTTTCCAGAAATGTTCCTGTTGATCAATAGCTAAATAAATCCTCACCCAAACCTTTGTGATTCCATTTTAGGTATTTATACAGCGCAAGGCGATCCCTGACTTTTCTTCCCTGATTATAGTAGCCTTCTCTTCTTCCAAGTTTTCCATCTCTTATCATTACTTAGATTATTAATCTCATAGCTCTTCTTTGTGCTTTCTGTATCTATGTTGTTTATCATACCACCAGAGTGACATAGCATGAGCAACACGTTTATGTGGTTATAGTAAGTAGAATGTACTCTGATATTTATATGAGCAAATAAACATCATTGATGGCATTGTGCTAAAGAACATAACATCTTTGATTTACCTGTATTATAAATAAATACATTTGGCTTTTCTGAAGACTTTATATAAATTTTTTATATAAATCTTACTCTTTATATTCATTTTGCTTTCTAGATATAGGAATACAAATGTTTTTCTTTTACCAAAATATATACCAGAAAATGTGTTAAGGTTTTTAACATACGCCAATGTGCCAATGTAGTAGAAAAAAAATCTGCATTTGGTATTTATTGAATAAGTCCTTATTTTTAAAATACAGGTAAATGAAAAATTAAATCAGCTTTTTATCTTTATATGAAACAAGTTATTTTGTTCTAATGTGTATTTTATGAATAAATAAGAAATATAGGAAGTGATGGTAACAAGAGGTCTGATAGTATGAAGTATATAATATTATAATGAAAAATAAAATCCTGTATAATAAAACCCTAATATGCAAGTAAACTGAACGGCGGAAAGACCGGTCACTGTGACGCACCGTGACCACTAGGGGGCAGACGCTCCATGCAGGAGCTGCCCCCTGGTGGTCAGTGCTCTCCTACAGGGGGAGTGCTGTTCAGCCAGAAGCCGGGCTCACGGCTGGTGAGTACAGTGGTGGTGGCGGGACCCTCTCCCGCCTCTGCTGCAGGCAGGTAGTAAGGAGGGAGGGGTCCTGGACTGTGAGAGCTCCGGACTGCGAGAGGGATGTCTGACATCCCCCGAGGGGTCCCGGATTGCAAGAGGGCACAGGCTGGGCTGAGGGACCCCTCCCCGCCAAGTGCACGATTTTCGTGCACCGGGCCTCTAATGGAAGTAATAAACTCCCTCCTTAGAGGTTTTGTTGGCTTACAAAATGTGCATACACATTTTGTGGGCCAGCATCTAAATGGGGCCCATTATCCAGTTTATAAAAGGTGTCTCAAAAAATGTGTACGCACTTTGAATGATTATAAAGTCAGTGTTTATTAATATATAGTTAAACTTCAGGATTTAAAAGAATCTACAGAAATGAATAAAATTTTTTGCCAAGCCTATTTTCAAACTGATGAACATTCTAGTCCAGGAACTGCTGATAAAGTTAAGTAATGGAATCGCAAATATCAAGAATAACTTCTTTTAGTATTTGTGTGCCCTGAATTCATCGACTGTTGCTTGTTTTGTTCCGTAAAATTTATCTTTATGTATCCCTATAAAAAAAAGTCTAGTGGCACTTTGGGATAAATTTTCTTTGTTCAAAGCTTAGTCTGGCTTTACCCATTATTTCAAATCTGTTAAACGTGAAAAGGAATGACAATTAAGTGAATTACCAGCTGCTGAAGTATGGGTACATTTGGGGGCTAGCCTATATTTTGGTACAGAGATGCTTTATGTATTAAGAGTGGAAATCCCAGGAAGCAATCCTGTTTTATGGGAATTAATATAAGATAAAATAATATTTAGGAACACTAGATGTCTCTCAACTCCACAGGTATTTCATATACTTAAGAATTATAGAAAAGTCTGTTCTAAAATGGCATCTTCATATCATTGAGAACTCATTTTAAAATCACGTATAGATATACTCATTATAGCCCTTCTTATATAATCATTCTGTCAAAATAAGCATTTGGTGCTCTAGTACCACAAATTTATACTCAGACAATTTATTGTTAATTATATCTTAGATGATGGAAACTAAAAATATTACAGCATAGCCATAAAACAGATAAATTTTCTACATCTAACTTTGCATGGTTTTATCAGTCACATTTTATCTAAAATTATTTTCATTTGTTGATGTCTTTTATTTAGACCCCATTTGTAATATGTAGTTTTGTTAGATTAATATAAGTAAATGAACTGGAATTTAATGCAACACATTAACTATAAGTAGTTATTAGTGTACTAATAGCCAATTATTTTTTAATTGTTAAATTCTGTTTTGAAATTCAGATGAGTAATTCTTCAAAATCAGATAGCAATAATGTAATGAAAATTACTTTGTTAAATGAATTTGTGTCTAAGGTTAAAAATTATTATTTTGGAAACAGGTGCAGTGGATTCAGGGTCCTCGTCCTCTTCCTCCTCTTCTAGTTTTGTGAATGGTGCTACCAGCAAAAACCTCCCAGCTGTACAAACCGTTGCTCCAATGCCAGAAGACTCGGCTGAAAACATGAGGTATACATTACAATTTGTTTGAAGTTTTACTCATTTTACTCCCTCCCTGCCCTTTCAAACATAGTGAAACTGTACACAATGAACACAAAGGTAGGGGAGGGTGGGGTAAGGGGGAGAGATGAACCGAAGGACTTGTATGCATGCATATAAGCCTAACCAATGGACACAGACAACAGGGGGGTGAGGGCATGAGTGGGGGGGATAGGAGGGGTAATGGAGGAATAAGGACACATATGTAACACCTTAATCAATGAAATTTTTTAAAAAAAAGGTATAGCTAAGAATTTTTGAGAATGGTATTATGTATTGTGACTATATTTCATAATTGCATTGTTTTAATACTTTTACCTTGTTATTCATTATACAAAAATCTGTTATCATATTTCAGCATCCAGAGATCTTGAATACTTTTCAGACATTAACTCTACTGAATATATAATCCATTGTCATATAGCATGTTACAATATCCAATAAAATTGTATCAATACAAATGATAAAATTGGGCATCTTTGGGATGATGAAGAAAAGTTTAAATATAGACTTTCAAAATAAACTTTTAAATTATAGGTTAACATATAATTGGAACTTGAATAACCAAACACTTTTTTATTGTGATTAATAGCTAAAAATGTTTTTAGCTCTGGCCAGTGTGGCTCAGTTAGTTGGGTGTCATCCCATGCACTGAAAGGTTGCCTGTTAGATTCCAGGTTAAGGCACATTCCTAGATTGAGGGTTCAGTCCCTGGCAGGAGGCAGCCAATCGATGTCTCCCTCTCACATAGATGTTTCTCTTCCTTCCTCTCCCTTCCTCTCTCTCTAAAAATCAGTAAAAAAAATCTTAATTAAAAAATATTAAATTGATTGGAGTGATATTGGTCAACATGAACATATGGCTTTCTATGTTACAAGATCTTACATTGCACCATATGTCTACCACCCAGAGTCAAACCTTCTCCTGTCACCTTATATTAGGACCCCTTTGCTTAGTAGCATATCAAAGAGCATTCCTAGAAGAGACTGGCCTACATTCTTGGAGTCACACACACACACACACACACGAAGGTACATGTATGTATTCACATTTTTAATTCAAGTATTACACAAATGCTCAATGAACAAATGAACACACTCATATTACCATCACCAAAATCCAAAAGTAGAATGTTACTAGTATCCCAATAGCCCAACATTGTGCTCTTTTTCTTTACACTATTCTTGCTCCCCTTCAGATTCACTATCCTGACTTTTAATACTACGTTAGTTTTGTATTTTTTGAATTTTATATAAATGGATTGTACAGTATGTATTCTTTTGTCTCTGGCTTCTTTTGTTCAACATTATGTTTATGAGATTCATCCATGTTGTATATAGCAAAAGTTTGTTTATTTTTATTCCATTTTTATTCTTTTGTGGGAATAAAATTACAAAAACATTACAATTTATTAATCTATCTCACTGATGATAGTCATTGGAATTTTCTAGTTTGGGGCTATTACAAATAATGCTATGTTTTACATAGCAGTGCTGCTTGTGCTGCTACTTTTAGTTGGATTTCACATTTGTATGTATACCTTTTGGGTAAATAACATGGAGTAGTATTTCTGATTCATAGTATTTGTGCAAGTTCAATTGTATTAGATAATGCTAGTTGGTTTTCTAAAGTGGCTATGTAAGTTTACTCAGCAGCAGCATATGAGAGTTCATATTTATTCACATCTTTAACAATGCTTAGTATTATCAATCTTATATTTGCACCATTTTGGTAGAAGTATAGTGATGTTCCATTGTATTTTTAGTTTGCATTTTCCTGATGATTAATGAAGTTGAGCACTCTCTTATATATTTATTGGTCTTTCATTTTCCTCTTTTGTAATTTACCTGTTGAAGTCCTTTTTTGATTAAAAAATGCAGTTACTTATCTTCTTTTTATTATTTTTAAAGGTTCTTTATGCATTTTTAAATTGAGCCCTGTGATGATTATGGTATCTGTCAATCTGTCTATTTATGGTCTATCTATCTATCTATCTATCTATCCATCTATCTATCTATCTAATCTATTTTGTTGCTTTATATGATCTGTTTTGATCATATGGAAATTGTAAATTTTAATCAAACAGTTTATCTAGTTTTGTTTGTTAGTGCTTTTTCTGTTGTAGGTGATATCTTTGCGTACATTTTTCCTACCTTACCTTCTTGTTTTTTATACTTAGATGTATCTTTCATGTGGAATTAAGTTTTTTGAATTTAATGAGGATGGGAATAATATGGATGTCAAGATGACCCAGCACCATTTATATGAAAAAACAAAACAAGAAAACTCTTCTTTCCCCCATCCTCTGCCACTTTTGTCACAAATCAAGTATCCCTATATACTAGACTCTTGTTTAGCAATCAGTTGCACCACATTTGTCTGTCTATCCTTGTGCCATAATGCCATAATTACTTATAGTGTTTAATTAAGATGAATATCTTGCCTGGCTGGTGTAGCTCAGCAGTTGAGCATTGACCCAGGAACAAAGAGGTGACCAGTTCGATTCCCGATCAGGTTACATGCCCGGTTTGCAGGCTGGATCCCCAGTGTAGGGGTGTGCAGGAGGCAGCCGATCAATGATGTTCCTCTCATCAATGTTTCTATCTATCTATCCTTCTCTCCCTTCCTGTCTCTCTAAATATCAATAAGAACATATTAAAAAAAATAAAATGAATATCTTGTTGAGTAAGGTCTTTTCAACCTTGTCCTCTTTTTCAAGAAAGTTTAAGCTATTCTTGATTCTTTGCATTTGTTTAGATTTTAGAATTAATTTGCTAATATACAAGTTAAAAACAATTTGTTGTGGTTTTGGCAAGGAATGGGATTTATAGATCTATTGTATTTGGAGTTATACTGCATCTATAAATCTCCCTAAAGATTGTGACTTCCAAACTATAAACATCTCATATAGCCCTTCAATTTCTTTAATTTTTCTTAAAATTTTTTCAGTAACAGTGTTTACTGTTCCATGTTGAAGTCATATGTTTCTTACTTGAGTTATTCTGAGAATTTTAATATTTTGTATTTGTATATTTTTCTGTATTTAGTTTTTAAATTAACTTTTCTGAGATCATTTATTTATATTGTTTAACTGCAATTATGTTTGCTTTTGATAGGCATTAGAATACTACATGACATAATGCAATCAAGGTGATAGAGCAGTAATTTTCTGGTTCACCACTACTCTAGGGTGTGATTCCACAGAGTCCCCCCTTGAATCATGAGCTTTTTCTAAGCGCTTCCTCCCTCTTGGCCCCTGAACTTCTTTTTCCCCATACGTGTGTTAACATTTTTGTTCAACTACTAAGACATTGAACTGCTTCTTTCAAAAACATGTCTATAAGATAAAAGTGGCCCAAATGCCAAAATCACCTCGTTAGGGTTTCTTTTTTTTTTTTTTTAGGATTGTGGTCAAATAAAGGGATGCTATCTTTATTTTCCATTGCCCTTAATAGGTGATTTTGTTTTGGTTTGGTTTTTGTCCAGCTCTTGTAGTTGTTCTAAGCAGGAGGATCAGACTAGGAAAGGTGGGACTCCAAATTGTTTTTATATTGCTAGTCTATTTTTTTTCTAAATTAGATTGATTATATGTATTGAATGGTTCAGTGTTCTTTAATCACTTCTTTCAATGGGATTATGTTATATTCATTCTGTCCTGTAATTATATCATGGGCAAAGTTAATTTTCTCACATTTTCAACTCAGAAAAAATGTAGTTAAGAATGATGTAAGTTTTTACATCACTATCACATCCAATTAAATATTTTCAGCTCCTTACTCTGGCTTTCTTTATATTAGGATTTTAATGATATTTCTTTGTCCTTCCTTTTCCTCTTTTTTTTTCTTTTTTTTTCTTTTTTATTTTATTTTATTAATTTTAGAGAGGGAGAGGGATAGAGAGATAGAAACATCAACGATGAGAATCACTGATTGGCTGCCTCCTGCACACCCCCCACTGGGGATCGAGCCCGCAACCCAGGCATGTGCCCTTGGCCGGAATCGAACCCGGGACCCTTCAGTCCGCAGGCCGACGCTCTATCAACTAGCTGATCTTGAGAAAAACACTGTCTTTTCCTCTTTTTTTTAGTGTTTAGATTATTTTATTCTTTTTGTTGGTTTTAAAGGAATGGTTGCACACAGTGAAACATTAAAACAGAACCAATTTAAAACCTTCTTATAGTAAATTTTGTAGTAGATTAATTATAGGCATTTTAAACAATATTTAAACTATACTCATTAAACCATTGGTAATCAAAATGCATCATGCCCGTGACCAAATAGATCTATTAAAACGAAGAACACAGGCCTTTTTAGTTGGAATATGTCCTTCCTTTTCTTTAAACTTATCTCTATATATTTTTAAAACAACAATAATAAAACTTTTTTTAACTTTCATAGGAATAATGCTTTATTATTTATTTGTTTGTTTGTTTAAATCTTTATTGTTGAAAGTATTACATATGTCCTCCTTTTTCCCCCATTGCCCTCTTCCATCCCGCCCCTGTCCCCCACTCCAGGCCTTCACTACCCCATTGTCTGTGTCTATGGGTTATGCATATATGCATGCAAGTTCATTGGTTGCTTTCTTCCCACCCACCCTCTCCTGCCTTCCCTCTGAAGTGCGGCAGTCAATAGACCCTGCTTTTTATTTTTGATATCAATTTTACAGTTTATATTTTAACTAATGTTTTTACATAATTTATATTTAATAGAGTTACTGATATGGTTACATTCATATCTATCAACTTGCTACTTGTTTTCTAAAAAATATTGTTTTCCATCTATCTTTTACTTTCAATTTTCCCTTACTGTGCCTTCTTCTATGTTAATGGAGTATTTTTATATAGTTTTTCCCTAATATTGGCTTTTTTGTTTATCTTTCAAATATTTTCAGGGGTTACCTAGGGCTTACTCCAGAAGTCTTTAAATTACTGTAGTTAATCTTTAACATTATTTTACTGTTCCATGTGTAGTATAAGAATCTTAAAATAGTTTACCATTAAGTACTCTTTCCCATCCTTTGTGTTAATTTTGTCATACATTTGACATGTCTCATTGAGAAACAGTACATCACTATTGTTTTTACTCTGAGTAGTCCATTATCTATATAGCAATTAAAAATTAATTTTATATTTATTTTTATATTTATCATTTCTAGCCCTTTAATTTGTTTGTATGAATATAAGTTTATGTCAGGTATCATAGTTCTTATACTTGAAGAACTTCCTCTAAAAGGTCTTATAATAGCCCTGCCTAGTTTGCCTCCATGATGAGCATCAGCCCTCTGACCAAAGAGTCGAGGGTTTGATTCTGGGTCAAGGTCCTGTACCTGGGTTGCAGGTTTGATCCCTAGACACGGGAGGCAACCAAACAATCAATGTCTCCTTCTCTCTTCTCCCCTCCCCTCCTCTCCCATTCACTGTCTAAAAATCAATGGGAAAATTATAGCTGGTTGAGAATTTTTTAAAAAGTTCTTATAATAAAAGTGAACTTATATAAATACTTTCAGATTTTGTTTGTTTGAAAAAAGTTCTATTTTACCTTAAATTTTGAAAGATATTTTTTACTAGGAAGAGAATTATGGGGGTGATATTATTTATTTATTTATTTATTTATTTTATTTTTAAATATATTTTATTGATTTTTTACAGAGAGGAAGGGAGAGGGATAGAGAGTTAGAAACATCGATGAGATAGAAACATCGATCAGCTGCCTCCTGCACACTCCCCACTGGGGATGTGCCCGCAACCAAGGTACATGCCCTTGACCGGAATCGAACCTGGCCGACGCTCTATCCACTGAGACAAACCAGTTTTGGCGATATTTTTTATTTTTAAGTACAGTTGGTATGCAGTATTATATGTGTTTTAGGTATGTAATATAGTGATTTGACATTTATATACCTTACAAATGTAACAGTACACTAAGTCTAGTAATCTGTCACTGTGCAAACTTATTATAGTATTGTTGACTTTATTCCCCTTCACCTTTTTCACCCATCCCTCTTCCCGCTCCCCCACCCCTCAGGCAACTATTAGTTTGATCTCTGTTTGCATGAGTTTTTGTTTTGCTTGTTTGTTTTGTAGATTTCACATATGTGAAATAATACAGTATCTGTCTTTCTCTGTCTGACTTATTTCACTTATCAAAATACTCTCTAGGTCTATCCCTGTTGTTGCAAATGGCAAGATATCACTTTCTTTATTGTTGAGTAATACCTTCTTTATCCATTCATATGCTGATAGACATCTGGGTTGCTTTTATATCTTCGATATTGCAAATAATGCTTCAGTGAACATAGGGATGCATATATCTTTTCGAATTAGTGTTTTCATTTTCTGCCAATAAATACCTAGAAGAGAAATTGCTGAATATTATATTAATTGTATTTTATTTTTAGGAATCTCCATGCTGTTTTCCATAGTAACTAAAGCATTTTGAAGACCCATTGATACTGTACAATGGTTTCCCTTTTCTTCTCATCCTCTTTAACATCTTATTAGTTTACTTTTTGATAATAGCCATTCTGACAGTGTGAGGTGATACCTCACTGTGCTTTTGATTTTCATTTTCCTGATGATTAGTGATGTTGATCATTTTTCATATGTCTGTTGGCAATTTATATGTCTTCTTTGGAGAAATGTCTCTGAATATCTTCCCATTTTTTATTAAATTATTTATTTTTTGTTATTAAGTTGTATGAATTCCTTATTACATTTTGTATATCAACTCCTTATTTTACCTATCATTTGTGAATATATTCTTCCATTTGGTAGGTTGTCTTTTTGTTTTGTTAATGGTTTCCCTTGCTGAGCAGAAGCTTTTTAGTTTGAGGAAGTCCCACTTGTTTATTTTTGCGTTTGTTTCCCTTGCTTGAGGGGACATATCCAAAAAGGCATTACTAAGACTTATGTACAATAGTTAACTACCTACGTTTTCTTCTAGGAGTTTTTTTGTTTCTTCTATTTAAGTCTTTAATCAATACTGAATTTACTTTTATACGCAGTGTAAGAATGTGGTCCAGTTTCATTTTCTTGCATATATCTGTCCAGTTTTCCCAGTACCATTTATTGAAAAGACTATAATTTCTCCTTAGTATAATTTTTCATTCTTTTTTTGTAGATTAATTGACCATAGAATCTAGAGTTTATTTCTGGGCTCTCTAATTCTGTTCCGTTGATCTTTGTGTCTATTTTTGTGCAAGCACCATATTGTTTTGATTATTATAGCTTTGTAGTATAGTTTGAAATCAGGGAGTGTGATACCTCTGACTTTGTTCTTCTTTCTCAAGATTGCTTAAGCTATTTGTGGTCTTTTGTTATTCCATACATTTTGGATTATTTGTCCTAGTTCTGAAAAGAATGGCATTGGTATTTTGACAGGAATTGCATTTAATCTGTAGGTTGATTTTGATAGTATGGTCATTTTAATAATATTAATACTTTTAGTCCATGATCCATGTTAACCCATATACCCTATGGTATATCCTTCCATTTATTTGTGTCCTCTTCAGTTTCTTTTTTATAGTCTTATAGTTTTCAGAGTACGGGTTTTTCACCTCCTTAATTAAATTTATTTCCAGGTGTTTTATTCTTTTTGCTACAATTGCAGATGGCATTATTTTCATAATTTCTCCTGATCACTTATTAGTGTATAGAAATGTAATGAATTTATGCACATTAATTTTATATCCTGTTACATTACTGAGTTCATATATTATGTTAATTCTTTGGTAGGTTGTTTAATGTTTTTCATATATAGTACCATGCCAATTGCAAATATTGACAGTTTTTCTTAAGAACCCTTCTAATTTGGATGCCTTTTTCTTTTTCTTGTCTGATTGCTGTGGCTAAGTCTTCCAAAACTGTCTATATAATAAAAGCCTAAGCAACCACTATGGCAGAACGACTGGTCACTATGATGTGCACTGACCACCAGGGGGCAGACACTCAATGCAGGAACTGCCCCCTGGTGGTCAGTGCACTCCCACAGGGGGAGCGCCGCTCAGCCAGAAGCCGGACTCATGGCTGGCGAGTGCAGTGGCGGTGGTGGGAGCCTCTTGACTGCCAGCTTAGGTAAGGAGCGAGGGGTGCCAGACTGCGAGAGGGATGTGCAACTGCTGGCTTAGGCTCACTCTTTAGGAGCAGTCCTAAGCTGGCAAGCTGACATCCCCCTAGGGTCCCGGACTACGAGAGGGCACAGGCCAGGCTGAGCCCCACCCCCACCCCCAGTGCATGAATTTCGTGCACTAGGCCTCTAGTCTATAATAATAAAAGTGTAATATGCTAATTAGACCAGACAGCTGAACAACCTTCCAGATGTAATTCCGGATGTCCTTCTGGACGAAGCTGCGGTGTCAGGGGCCAAGGCAGAGGTGGTTAGGGGGTTAGAGGCAATCAGGCAGGCAGGCGAGCAGTTAGGGGCAATCAGGCAGACAGGCAAGTGGTTAGGGGTGATCAGGCAGGCAGGCAGGCAAGTGGTTAGAGGCGATCAGGCAGACAGGCAGAGGGGTTAGGGGCAATAAGGCAGGCAGGCAGGTGAGTGTTTAGGAGCCAGTGGTCCCGGATTGTGAGAGGGTGCAGGCCGGGCTGAGGGTCCCCGCCCCCCATGCACGAATTTCGTGCACTGGGCCTCTAGTCCTATATAATAAAATGGTAATATGCAAATTGACCCTAACGCCAGAACAACCAGGAATGACGGGTCACTATGACATGCACTGACCACCATTGGGCAGACGCTCAATGCAGGAGCTGCCCCCTTGTGGTCAGTACGCTCCCACGGGGGGAGCTCTGCTCAGCCACAAGCCGGGCTCATGGCTGTGAGCAAAGTGAGTTGGCAGGAGCCTCTCCCGCCTTCGTAGCAGCACTAAGGCTTTCTGGCTGCGGGGTGCGGGCTTAAGCTGATAGTTGGACATCCCCCGAGGGGTCCCAGACTGCGAGAGGGCACAGGCATGGCTAATGGACCCCCCCAAATGCACGAATTTTTGTGCATGGGGCCTCTATACTAATAAAAGGGTAATAGTCTAATTAGACCAGACGTCTTCCAGACATCCTTCCGGACAAAGCCACTATGGTGGGGGCTGAGGCAGAGGCAGTTTGGGGCGATCAGGCCGGTAGGGGAGAGCAGTTAGAGGCGATTGGGCCAGCAGGGGAGAGCAGATAGGGGTGATCAGGCCAGCAGGGGAGAGCAGTTAGGGGTGATCAGGCCAGCAGGGGAGGGCAGTTAGGGGTGATCAGGCAGGCAGAGGAGTTAGGGGAGATCAGGCAGGCAGACAGGTGAGCGGTTAGGAGCCAGCGGTCCCTGATTTTGAGAGGGCAGTTGGACATCCCCTGAGGGGTCCTGTATTGGAGAGGGTGCAGGTCTGGCTGAGGGACACCCCCAACCTGTGCATGAATTTCATGCACCGGGCCTCTAGTCCTACCTAATAAAAGAATAATATGCAAATTAACCATCACTCTGCTACATGCACAAGCCACGCCCACCAGCCAATCAGAGCGAGTATGCAAATAAACCCAACCAAGATGGCTACAGCCACAGAGAGCAGGAGGGAGGCTTGGGTTTCCCTGGTAACAAAGGAAGCCAAGCTTTCCGCATGCCGTTGCAGGCCTAAGCCTCCACTCAAGGCTACAAAGTTTCAATTATAGAAGGTAAACAAATCCAAACAGAAATGGCAGCAGCCACGGAGCTGGAAAGAGCAGGAGGCTAGGGTTGCCCCCTGCTTTCCGCACACCCTAGCCATCCCAGGCCTCCGTGTAAGGCTACAAAGTTTCAATTATAGAAGATATACACAAACCCCAACAGAAATGGCTGCTGGCCACGGAGCGAGCAGCAGGCTTGGCTCCGCTCCAGGCTACAAAGTTTCAATTGTAGAAGGTAAATAAATTCCAGATACCAGGTCCTCCACTTGGGTTGCCAGGGAGTGTGGCTGGCCTGCAAACCACCACAGGCCCCTCACTCAGGCCGCCCCACGCCCCAAGGGAACCCCCATCCTGATCCAGGACACCCTTCAGGGCAAACCAGCTGGCCCCCACCCATGCACCAGGCCTCTATCCTATCTAATAAAAGAGTAATATGCAGATTGACCATCACTCCAACACACTATATGGATCCCCCATGTGGACACATGATGGCCAGCAGGGGAGGGCATTTGGGGGCAAACAGGCTGGCAGCGGAACAGTTAGACATCAATTAGGCTGGCATTGGAGTGGTTAGGGGGTGATCAGGCTGTCAGGCAGAAGCAGTTAGGGGAAATCAGGAAGGCAGGCAGGCGAGCAGTTGGGAGCCAGCAGTCCTGGATTGTGAGAGGGATCCCAGATTGGAGAGGGTGTAGGCTGGGTTTTGTTCTTTTTCTCTTCCTTTTGGGTACATAGATATTTATAATAGTTATATCCTCTTCCTGGATTGACTCCTTTATATAATGTCCTTTTTTGTTTCTTTTTTAGATTCTTTGTTTTAAAGTCTATTTTGTCTTATATGAGTATTGCTACCTCATCTTTCTTTTCATTTTTATTTGCATGGACTATCTTTATCCATCCCTTCACTTTCAGTCTGTGTGCCTTTCTAAAGTGAGTCTTTTTAAGCAACCTGTAGATTGAAATCCTTTCTGACACCCTTTGTCTTTTGATTGGAGCATTTAGTTTCTTTACATTTAAACTAATTATTTTCTAATATATTTTTATTAATTTCAGAGAGGAAGGGAGAGAGAGAGAGAGAGAGAGAGAGAGAAACAGCAATGATGAGACAGAATCATTGATTGGCTGCTTCCTATATGCCCTACACCATGGAATGAGCCCATAACCTGGGCATGTACCCTGATTGGGAATTGAACCGTGACCTTCTAGTTCATAGTGTGACACTCAACCGTTGAGCCATGCTGGCTGGGCTAGAGTAATTATTGATAAGTATGTGCTTATTGCCATTTTGTTAATTGACAATTTGTTATTGTTGTTCTCTGTTCCTTTGTTGTTCTATTTGAATTTGGTGATTTTCTTTAGTGTTTTGATTAGGTTCCTTTATTGTTCTGTATTTTTGGTAGGTTTTGGTTTATGTTTACCATAAGGTTCATACATACTGATCTATATTTACAGCAGTCTATTTGAAGCTGGTAATTGGTTAATTTCAAGTATTTCTCCCACCACTCTTTATGTGTTTGACATCATGTTTCATATTTCTTTGTTTTGTGTATTCCTGACTATTTATTGTAGTTATGTTAGAGGCAGCGTAAAGACCCCAGAAAATGTGTTATCCTCCCTGAGTTGGAGGGAAAGGGCTCTCCCTAAGCTCAAAAACCTCGATCCTTGTCTTCACATATAAATGAATTAATATGCGAGACCTTGATTGTGTTTGATTAAGCCAATTTTATCGAAGCAATTAGAGCATGTGCCTTTATTAAAGAAGCAAGGCAAGCAAACCTATACATCTGGCTTATGAAGCTCAGACAGGCTCTTACCTGAAGAGTGAGTTTGGTGGCAGTCCAAGGCGTCTATAGGTCTCAAAATTCCTCTGCTGAATATTTCGGTACAGATTAATTCTCAAGGTGCCCTTTTACTTTGTTGTGGCCTTCCCAGAATTCATGAGAAGCACCTGGCAACTTTATCTGGCCACACCTTGTGACTACTGGCTTTTTTGCTTAGAGAGTAAAACTGCACCCCCCCCCCCTTTTTTTTTTTTCCCTTTCCCCTCTCCTCTCCTTTCCTGCATTCTCTAGCTAGGAGGCTTTTAACCATTTGCTCCCAAGTGTTCTTGGCTGGGGAAGATAATGGCTTGTTATTTTCAAGCTGGCTGCAAATTGCCCACACTCTTTGGCCTTGTTTTAACTTTTCTTGTTTCAGTTTCTCTGTTCCACTTGCCCTGGATTTGACCTGGCTCCTTACAGCCTAGTAACAGTTATAGTTAATTTTGCTACTTTTTCTTTAGACATTTATTGTATCTTTTTTTACAGTAAGTGGTTGATTCTTTTCTGTCTTATTTGTGGTTAAAGCCTTTTCTTTTCTGCATAAAGAAAACACTAACATTTATTGTAAAGCAAGTATAATGGTGGTGAACTCCTTTAGTTTTCACCTGTCTGAAAAACTCTTTCTCTCTCCTTCAGTTCTGAAAGATAACCTTTCCTTAGCACTTTAAATATTTCCTGTCATTTCCTCTGGCCTGTAAAGTTGTTGCTGAGAAATCAGCTGGTAGCCTGATGGGCTTTCCCTTGTATATGACTTGTTTCCTTCTTGAAGTTTTCAAGATTGTATCTTATTTTTTAACTTTTGCCATATTTTTAAAAAATATTTTTATAAATTTTTATTGATTTCAGAGAGAAAAGGAGAGGGAGAGAGAAACATCAGTGATGAGAGAGGATCATTGATTGGCTGCCTCCTGCATGCCCCCTATTGGGGATCAAGCCCACAACCTGGGCATGTGCCCTGCCTGAGAATCAAACTGTGATCTCCTGTTTCATAGGTTGGTGCTCAACCACTGAGCAACACTGGCCGGGCTAAGTTTTGCTATATTGAATACATATGTCTTTGTGTAGGTCTCTTTGGGTTCATCTCTGTGCTTCTTGGACATTAATGTGTTTCCTACCTCAGATTAAGAATGTTTTCAGCCATTATTTCTTCAAATATACTTGCTGCTGGATGGTGTGGCAGGCCAGTTGTAGTTGGTGAAATGGTGTGCATTGCTTGGTGTGCCACCTGGTCAGAGGAAGTTGGTTCTAGGTGGAGCAGCCTGTGTGAGAGTGCTTCCTGCCCTTTTGGATCCAGGTTGGCCGCCCCCTGTGCACAAGGTATGCCTTGCTGCGTTAATTGTCTGCTTCCTGAGCCAGGTCTAGGCAGGCTTGCTCTGAGTGCACTCTCTGCAGTGCCTCACTGGCTCCTCGCTTTCTCTGAACGGGGCAGTTCCGTGTGTGCACATCACCGTACTCTGCTAGTTCCGCACCCTTGCCAGGCAGGCAACCTCATGTGTGCGCACATCAGTGCCCCACTATCACTGCACAGAGCATCCCTGTCTGCGGGTCCCGTACGTTATGTTACTTCCTCGCTTTGTGAGGATAGGGCCACCCCCTGTGTATACATTGCTGCATTTTGCTTGTTCTGCATCATCTGTGAGCAGGACAGCCCCATGTGTGAGTGCGGTAGTGCCCACTATTTCCGTACTTTCTCTGAAAAGGGCCGATCTGTGTGTGGGTACCACAGCAGTTTGCTAACTGCACCCTCACTTCAGGAGGGGAACCATGTGTGCACATGCGGCCTGTGGGCTGCACACAGCAGTGCCCTGCTGTACCAGCTGGGTCAGTCTCTGTATTGCCGAGCCCCTTGTTCAGGAGCTATGGGACCCTCCTCTTCCTGTCAGATCTAGTTCTGAGGGCGGTGGCTGGGGACACGCTACAGTAGTCCTGCAGGTCAGCCAGAGAGCTGAATGGAGCTTCCACACACTAGCCAAGTGCAGGGGAAATGTAAACAGTGGTGCTCACTAGTTCCTCTGGTCTGGATAGTTTCTTCACCTCCCAGGTAACTCCTGTGGTTCCCCAACCTTCTCTATACAGTCTTTTTCTCTTGTTTGCTGTGCAGAAGCTGTTCAATTGTCTCTCAGTTGTCTCTCAGGAGGAGTTGCTCTAAATATAGATGTACATTCATTGTGTTCTTGGGAGGGGTTGAGCAGTGTCCTCCTACTTTGTCATTCTGGACCTGCCTTCTTGTGCTGACATTTTTATGAAATAGATTTTATTTCATTGTCTTCTGGCCTGCATAGTTTCCAATGAGAATATCATTCTTATCATTGTTCCTTTTTATAATCTGTCTTTATTTTCTGATGGCTTTCTTGATGTTTCGCTCTATACTTGGGCTTCAACAGTTTATTGTGACAAATCTATGTTATTAATTTTTATTCTGCTTTTGTGTGTGTGTGTGTGTGTGTGTGTGTGTGTGTGTGTGATTTTTGAATCCACAGTGTAAGGGCCTTTGTCATTTTTGGAAAATTCTCATTCATTATCTCTTCACATTTTTCTGCTATATCTTCTCTTTTCTTGTATTAGTTTTTTACTGCTACCATAATAATTTGCCACACATCTTGCAGCCTAAAACAATACCCATTTATTATGCAATGTTCTGTTGGTTAAAAGTACAACAGAGGTCATACTAGGCTAAAGTTCTGATTTTTGTGTTCCTTATTGCATTCCTTGTTTGAGGCTGTAGAAGTTAATCAGGTTCATTCAGGTTGTTGGCAGAATTCAGTTTCACACAACTAAAGGACTTACGATTGTAATTTTTTGTTGACTGTCAGCCTGTAGTGGCCCTTAGGTCCTAGGGTCTCTTTTCCAGTCCTCACACTCAGAACCAGTGACAATGTATCACATTCTTTTCATACTTGGTGTCTCCCTACTTCCCTTGCTGATACACCTTTTCTGCCTTCTTCCACTGTCACAACTCTCTGACTCCAACTAAAAAGTTTTGTACTTTTTAGGGTTCCTGTGATTAGATTGTGCCTACCTATATAATACCAGATAATCTCCCTATCTTTATTTATATAATATGATTTTCATTTGCAAAGTCCTTTTCACCAATAATCATAGCCTATTCACAAGTTCCAGGATTTATAGTTTGGTCATCTTTGGGCAGCCATTATTTAGCATAGCACATTTCCCTCCGGGATTCTAATAAAATTAATATAAGTCTATTTTGTACTGTTCCATAGCTTTTGCATACACTTGCCCTCTACCTCTCCCTGTCTCATTATATATACATATATTTTCCTCTTTTAAAAAAAAATTTATTGTTGACAGTATTATAAATGTCCCCCATCTGCCCGCCTCCCCCCCTCGCCTTACCCCTCTCTACTCAGCCCCTGCTCTACCCCAGGCCTTCACCACACTATTGTTTGTGTCCATGAGGTATGAATACTGGTACATGTATACTAGAGACCCGGTGCACAAAATTTGTGCACTGCGGGGGGGGGGGGCGTCCCTCAGCCTGGCCTGTGCCCTCTCACAGTCCGGGAGCCCCGCGATCAATCACCCCAAAGAGGAAGGCCCCGCCCACCCAGCCGGGGCTCTGTGATGGATCAACCCCGCAGAGCGAGGCCTCACCCACTCGCCACAGCCCATGGAGTGATCGTGGAGCCAGCCCCTCCCCCCCCCACCCCCCCACCCCCGATTGATCAATTGCCCCGCCGGCCGCGGCCTCGGCCTTCCTCTGCAGGGCGATCATGAGATTGATCACACCCCATAGAGGGAGGCCCCGCCCACCCACCGCAGCCCATTGGTTTGTGGCCTGGGCCTCCCTCTTTGGGCGATCATGGAACCTCCCCTATTGATCAATCGCCCCACTGGCTGGTGGCCTGGGCCTCTGCAGGGTGATCATGGGGCGATGGCGGGGCCCCCGACCAATTGCATCACACCTGCCTTGGCTGGCCTGGCACCAGTGGGTGTCATAGCGTGGTCATCTGGAAGGTCGTCCAGAAGGATGTTCGGAAGATCGTTTGGCTGTCCAGTCTAATTAACATATTACGCTTTTATTATTATAGATAAGTTCTTTGGTTAATCTCTATTTGTTTTAATATGTGTTTTTAAAATGATTTTAGAGAGAGAGGAAGGGAGAGGGATAGAGAGATAGAAGCATCGCTGAGAGAGAAACATCAATTCGCTGTCTCCTCATGCCTCCTACTGGGCATCAAGTGGACAACCTGGGCGTGTGTCCAGCTGGGAATCAAACCAGGGACCTCTTGGTTCATAGGTTGACATTCAACCACTGAACCACACTGGTCGGGTTAATCTCTATTTGTTTTAATATGTCTTTTTTATTGGACTATTTTCTAATTCACTGATTGTTTCCTTGGTGCTATGAAGTCTACTGATAAGTCCATTGAAGACATTATTGTCTTTTTTAGTGTATTTTTAATTAGTAGCATGGTGTCTTTTTTATAGTTTCTTACTTTGTGCTGAAATTCCCCATCTGTTTATGCAAGTTGACTATCTTTTCAACAATTAATTAACTCTTAAAATGTTATAGTTATTTTAAATTATTTGTCTGATAGTTCCAAAATCTGGTTTATCTGTAGTCTGATTCTGTTGGTTTGTGATTCTGACTACATTGATTTTTCTTCTTTGTATGTCTTATATTTTTTGAATGACAACTGGACATTATATATGGAACAGTAGTGACTGACATTCATACTATTTATGCTGGAAATGGGCCCAACTCATCTTATGCTAGGCCTTTAATATTGAGATTTAAGACATTCTACTCAGGAGTTGAGGGAGGTTTGTGTTTTCTTGTTTTAGTTACTCTCAGTGCTTTTAATTCCTCCACCTTTTCCTTGTGTTAATCTAGGGGCTGGTTTGTCAGAATGTTTACTGGGTGCTCCTATTTTACCTTCGTCTTTAGGCTTTCCTTTGATCCTATACTTCAAAGAAGCTCTCTATGCTATGGCTGCTTCTGCAACAGTATCCGTCTATTATTTGTTACTGGATACTTGCAAGCAGGAGGCAGCCAGTCAATGGTTCTCACCCATCATTGATGTTTCTATCTCTCCCTCTCCCTTCCTTTCTGAAATCAATAAAAGTATATTAAAAAAAAGAAAAGAAAAATAGCGAAAGTCAAAATAACATCCCAACCATAGTTAATGTGATGAAGAGAAGGGAAAAATATAGAGTGAGAGAGATAAATGGATAGCTTGAGAGAATGCATTTCAGCCTAGAGTTGACAAATTCTATGTTTAGGGCCCAAGAACTTTCCCAAACATTAAGAAATTCCTAAAGTGTTAAGATTATAAACCTCACTCAAGACTGTGTAGGGCAAACTTCCCATCTAGTGCACCTGTGTATTATTTCTATGTATAAAGTGTCTGAGACTGAATGTTGTTTTTTAAAATATGTTTTTATTGATTTCAGAGAGAGGAAGGGAGAATTTTTAAAATACATCAAAATCACATTTTGTAAGTGTAAATAAATGTGTTTTTTAATTAACATAGCTGTTAGAAGAGCTACTATTGTTGATCTCTCACTGTGTCCAGGTACTTTTCTATATACTTTACATGCCTTGGCTCATTTAATCCTCACTAATTAGTGACTATGATCATTTTCATTTTTCAGGTGTAGGTCATCTAGATACCTTATGATAGAACCGGCGTTCCAGGCTAAGCAGTCTTACTCCAAAACACTTTCTGTATTAGCCTGAGTAGAATTATTTTTTACATGTTTTTTTCTTCTTTTTGCATGTACTACTCAAAGTGTTTTTAAGAATATCAAACGGTGCTTATGTAAGGTCATATAACTGAAAACTTAATAGTGAACAATATACAGTTAAACCTTCATTCTTGAAAGTCTCCTATCTCAAACAATTTGGTTCTTGACCAAGTTGTTCATGAAAATAATGTCTTGGTTGTTGAACCAAACTTTGCACTGGACTGACAACCCTTTCATGCAGATACATCAGCATGACAAAAGGTGTTTCTCACATCACAAACAAAGGAGAAAACAGAGTCAGTTTATTTCTAAACCTCTCTTGTTAACATCTCAGGATATTGTGCTGTGAATATTTTTTCTGTTGTTGTGTGTATTTGTGTGTGTGTTTCTTTTTTGCTTTTGTTGCTAGCCAAATGGATGCTTAGCACAATTTTAAAATATAAATAGGCCATCAAGAGTGCTGATGTTGCTAAAGATGTGAAAGAAACAATGATCACAGGCAATTGAAGAGGTAGAAAAACTTGTTGATTTGGATAAGTGAAGAGCAGTCAGCTGGTGACAGCATTTCAGAGGCAGTGATACGTGAAAAGTGAAGATGCTACATATTGACCTCCAGAAAGACACCCGGGAAGGAGTGTGAAAGGGATTCCTTTAAGGCTAGTAGGGGGTGGATCAATAAATTAAGGAAAAGAAGTGTGTGTTTATAAATTAAACAGTACATTAGACATGTACTATATATAAGGAAGGTTAACATGGAATCATTTGGGGATCTGGAATGAATTTATTCAATTTACATTATTTTTAATGGGGAAAAAATGATTCGGTTTTTTAACAAATTGCTTCTCAAACAGACTTCTGGAACAAATGAAGCTTGAGAACTGAGTTTGGTAAATACAACTAAGTGGGCTTATGAAATGGAACATGCCTACTTTAGCAAAGCAATTCAATTGTATTACACTGAATTCTAATTATTCCCTTATTTGTTTAGCTTTTGAGGGAATTTTTTGATCAAGAGTTAATTCTTTGAAATTGGCACAGTGATCCATGTAGTAAGTGTTGAAAAACTTTTCTTTTAGGGATAAAATGATAGACAAAAAAAGATATATGGAGAACTTCTTTTCTTAAAGCTTCTAGAACTATGAATAGTGTTTGTGGCCCTCAAAGGTTACAGAACCCTAAATCCTTTTCACCATATAGTCATTCTAATTTAGCTGCAGTCTTTGGAGTAGCCTTATGATTGATGTGAAATTTTACCGTGTCCCTTCTACACATTATTCTGTGGATTAGATTGAACTTTTATTATTTTCAAAGGTTTTAATTTAGAAATAAAAAGTTTATTTCATTTTTTATTTTGAATTATATTTACTAGTCTTTATGTCTTAATTTCAACAGCATCACTGCAAAACTTGAAAGAGCTTTAGAAAAAGTTGCTCCTCTTCTTCGTGAAATTTTTGTAGACTTTGCCCCATTCCTATCTCGTACACTTCTTGGCAGTCATGGACAAGAGCTATTGATAGAAGGTATGCTTTCTCTCTCTATTCTAATTATTTTAGTTTCCTATAATGTTTCTATTAATCGTGACATAATTTGTACTTCTGGAGGAAAATTTACTGTCAAAGGATATAAAGACATTGCTTCCACGAATGCTAATAAGATATTATGTATACTTTCTTCTTGTTCATTTTTTAAATAACATATTTGCACAGTCAGTCTTATTGTACAGCTAATAATAAAATGAAGAACTTTGAAAAAGTTGGATGGGACTCTCTGGTCCTTATGATCCTAATCTATAGGGCTGCTGTATATCCTTCATTAGGATGCTATGTTTACTAAGCAAGGATCTCTAAAATTTCCTTCAAAGAGCCAGGCTTCTTTAAGTGACTTTTTTTTGATTCACATAACATTTGTTATATGAGAATCCTTAACTGAGAAAATGTAAAGAAATACTTAATTGGGAATTGATGAAGCTGTTGTCTTTTACTCAGTAGCAGCTTAAATGGAGTAAGAAGGCAAAGAAGGTAAATTAACTCTTGTGAAGATTTAATGCACTTGTAACAGGAGAGTAGCTTTGAAAAAAATATTATCTGGAGCCTTATTTATTTAAAAACAAAGTTTTGTTTTCTAAATAGTCATGAAATTCAGAAGGGGCTAATCAATATGCAGATGATTCTGTGAGTGAATAGTTGCTTTAGGTGCCATTTGTTGGATTTAGAAGCCTCATGTATATATTTGTTTGCTTTCGCTTCCTGTTTACTCTCTGTTTCCTATGCCTTTTCTATCATCTTCTCAACTGCTTTTACACAGTCTGTTTCTGTTAGAAATATTTGCTAACGGGACTGAGTTTAAATCCTTATCCACCACTTTCTTAGCTCTGTGCCCTTTTGAGACTAAGTTGGCCATTTGTAGCTTAGTTCCTTTCTGTAAATTGTCATCAATGATAGTACCACCCTCCCAGGACTCGTGGGAGGATTACATTATATAATGCATATAAAGCTTTTAGAACACATGTGGGCTGTTCACTTTTTATAAAATATATTGCATTCTTACTCTAGGTTAAATGCTATCTTAGGTACTTGGACTATATTAGTAGCTAACAGACAAATATCCCTGTCTTGTGGAGCTTTTAATCTAGCAAGGAAAGACAATAAATAAGCATTAAGCATAAATATTTAAATCATATAAAATGTTGAAAGTTAGCAAATGCTATGTAAAAGAATAAGTACCACACTAGTGACTGGGATTATAGAAATGGCAGGGTTATATTGCAGTTTTAAAAAGGGTGATTGAGTTTTAATAAGCCAATAGTAAAAGTTATATTTGAGCAAAGATTAAAAGGAGGTGAGCCATATAGCTTACTAGAAGAGTGCTCTAGGCAGAAAGAATTATCAGTGTAGTGACCCTATATCATGTTACTTTTACAATAAGAAATAAATTGAATAAGCATTATTGAAAACATAAATCTTAAATGTTTCCTTATTCCCTAAAAATCTTTTATTTTTCTACTAGAGGCCCTGTGCACTGGAGAGGGGTCCCTCAGCCCAGCCTGCTTCCTCTCACAGTCCAGGAGTTCTCAGGGGATGTCCTACTGACAACTTAGGCCCACTGTCCCCAGGGAGCAGGCCTAAGCTGCAGTCTGGCCTCCCTCTGCGGGAGACAGCCAACCAATCAGGGGAAGGTACTGCCCTCATCGCCCCCTCGATACTGCTGCCGCTGCCGGCTGCCTTGGCTGCCTGAGCCTTGGCCCTCACAGCCACAGCGGCTGCCTGAGCCTTGGCTCAGCCCTCGCAGTAGCAGCAGCTGCCATCTGTGGCTGCAGCTTTGTCCTGAAGGACGTCTGGTCTAATTAGCATATTACCCTTTTATTAGTATAGATATTTAAGTGTATCTTTTCCTAAAGTGTTTTGAAAAATATATAGTAAAAATTTGTAATTATCAAGGACATACTAAAATAAACACAGAACACATTTAGTAAAATAACAATACTAGGAATGGGTCCAGTACTGTTATTAAAACTGGGACACAAATCTGCCCCAAGTTCCCCAGCAGCCAAAGCAAAGAAGGATTTATTTTAAGTTATAAGACTCACATTAGTGGTTCCTAAGTGACAGTTTATGACACTTTAAAATGTAAGGAATTGCTGTCAGGTAACTTTTTAATTGTGCTATATCTGTCAGTCAGTACTCCATTTATGTAGCCCCCTTTCCAGACATCTGGACTGTTTCTTATTTTCTTCCCAGCACTTCAAAGAGAAGATAAGAGAAATGGCTGCATAATCGAGAATAATTTTTCTTGGGCTTCTCTGAGTTTACCTCCAATACTCTGGATTGAGTTGAAAGAGCATTAGAATAGGCCACTTGGATTTTTAAAAAGGACTATGCTAAAAATGAAACATTGGAACAAGTTACATATTGAAAGTTCACTTTGTGTTCACCGGGCAAAATAAAATTTTATTTTATAACTTTTCTGCATCCAAAGATATAACCTAATTTTAATATATCAGATATATGTCCTGTGTTTAAGATTATGCAGATGTATTATTCATATTCTTTTTTGTATTAAAATGATTTTTCTTAATAAAATGACACTAAATGGTAGGTCTTAGGTTTTGAGTTCTGTTTTTTAAATGCCATTATTTGGCAAAATATGAAATTGACAATCTTAAAATATGGTCCTTCAAATTTCTGCCAGTTTATACAATGCAAAAATCTAGAAACTTCTGCTATATAACAGAACAACATTTGGTATCCCTCACAGTTTAGTCATAACCATTTTTTTCAGATTCAACTCATCTCTATCTTCTTGCTGTAGAAGACATTCCTTAAATATGCAAACAGGTTATGCATTATCACATTTCCTTGTTTTTCTACAACTCTTCCTTCTGCATTGGATCGTTCTCCTTTTTTCTATCCCCCAAATTGTTTTCTTCTTTTGAATCCTGCTTCAGGTTTCTTATGCCAAATTAATGCCATCTCTCTGTGGTTCTGTGGCATTATATTTATATAATATTAATAAAATTATTTTTACTTGTAAATAGAAATAATCTTACTGTTTATATTAACGTTGTTTAACTTAGATTCTGGTACATAATATTCAGTATTTTTTCTTGTACTTCAATAGAACATTATGTTTTTGCTAATCATTTTTGGTGAAGGTAAGTTTTAAAAATAAGGGAAGATAGGTAACATTCTTGTGTGGTGAGAATTCCCAATATTGATCATGAACACCCATGAGGTAGCTGCTACATTCATCCAAGGTTCATTCTTGATCTTCACCCCAGCTTCTGGAAATAATGTGCTTTCATGTTCTCATTCTTTAACAAGTACTCTTGATTATTCTTTCATTTTCTCTCTGTTCCCTTTTTTTTCTATAATTTGATATACTCTTCCTCTCCTCTGAGAAGAAAAACTGTCAAACTCTTGTGAAGAACTCAGGATATTTACATAATAAAAATATCTTTACCCAAGCTAATAATGAGTTCTGTTTAAAAAATAGTGCTAATGATGAATAAGTTGCTTTGCTTTTGACTTTATCATATATATGTATATGGTAGGAACAAAGCTGGATTAGGTAACTAAAGGTATTTTAGAGTCTTACAAAAAGAAACAGTGAGTACTCTTATTTTAAACTAGAGGCCTGGTGCATGATTCGTGCACAGGTGGGGTCAGGCTGGCCCACCCTGATCGGGGCCTATCAGGGTGGGGGTGGTCCGATCTGAGATCTGGGGCAGGGCCAGCCAGGGGGAAGGGCTGCAGGAGGTTGGCAGGTCAGCCCCGCCCTCTGGTTGAACTCCTGGTCGAGGGGCCAATTTGCATATTATCCTTTTATTATATAGGACTAGAGGCCGGTGCACGAAATTCGTGCATGGAGGGGGGGTGTCCCTCAGCCCAGCATGCCCCCCCTCCAATCTGGGATCCCTCTCACAATCCAGGACTGCTGGCTCCCAACTGCTTGCCTGCCTGCCTTCCTGATTGCCCCTAACCACTTTTGCCTGCCAGCCTGATCACCCCCTAACCACCCCGCTGCCAGCCTGATTGATGTCTAACTGCTCCCCTGCCAGCCTGTTTGCCCCCAAATTCCCTTCTCTGCTGACCTGGTCACCCCTAACTGCCCTCCCCTGCAGGCTTGATTGCCCCCAACTGCCCTCCCTTGCAGGCCTCGTCCCTCCCAAATGCCCTCCCCTGCTGGCCATCTTGTGGTGTCCATCTTGTGTCCACATGGGGGCAGGATCTTTGACCACATGGGGGCAGCTATCTTGGTCTTGTGTGATGGAGTGGTGGTCAATCTGCATATTACTCTTTTATTAGATAGGATAGAGGCCTAGTGCAGGGGTGGAGGCCGGCTGGTTTGCCCTGAAGGGTGTCCCGGATCAGGATGGGTGTTCCCTTGGGTGGGGCAGCCTGTGCGAGGGGCCTGTGGTGGTTTGCAGGCCGGCCATGCCCCCCGGTGACCCAAACGGAGGCCCTGGTATCTGGGGTTTATTTATCTTCTACAATTGAAACTTTGTAGCCTGGAGTGAAGCCAAGCCTCCTGCTAGGTCCATGGTGGCAGCCATTTCTGTTGGAGTTTATTCACCTTCTATAATTGAAACTTTGTAGCCTTAAGCGGAGGCCTGGGCCAGCCAGGGCAGGTTAAAAGCTTGGCTTCCTTGGTCACCAGGGGCAACCCTAGCCTGCTCTCTCCAGCTCCGTGGCTGCCACCATTTTTCTTGGGATTTATCTTCTATAATTGAAACTTTGTATCCTTGAGTGGAGGCCTCGGCCTGCCAGGGTGTGTGGAAAGCTTGGCTTCCTTCCATTGCTGGGGAAACCCAAGCCTCCTTCCTGCTGTCTGTGGCGGCAGCCATCTTGGTTGTGGTTAATTTGCATACTCGCACTGAATGGCTGGTGGGCATGGCTGGTGGGCGTGGCTTGTGTGTAGTGGAGTGATGGTTAATTTGCATATTACTCTTTTATTAAGTAGGATAATCATAAAATATATTTGAATTGCACTTTGTCTTATTTTATATTCAGTTTTTCTTAACATACATGTATTTAAATTTTTTCTTATAGGATAATTGATCTTTGGTAGTTTATATTGTTATGTACTTTAAAATATAAATTAAGATAGTGTTCTTTAAGTTTTTAAGTTTGTCACTTTTATTAGTCACACCTTTTATTTGACTAATAAAAGTGACAAACAGATGTATTCTTGTATGATTCTAGAGTAATCAATGTAGTTCACATCTTTTAAGGGCACTCATTAACAGTAGCTATGTTTATATAGCTTTTGGTGTGTATATGTTTCTCTTGGCAATAATTAAGGATTTTTGAAGACAGTAGTTATTTGGAGCTTAGCTAATTTTCTTTAAAAGAATTCCAGCTTTTCAATTTGCAAACTAATACATAAAAATTAGAGTAAATATGTATGTAACTATCAAACCTATCAGCCCATGATACAAAGCAACCTTTGATCCAAAATTGTTATATTTGTCTTGCTGCAGCAATGGAAAATGCAATTCAGAGATACTGTGGAGCTTTTAAAGAAGTTGTGAGGAGCTTATCTTGAAGTTTGTATTTAAGTAAATAGGGCCAGTTATAGATTGGTTGCTGACTGTCAGGAGGTGGGTTAATATTGCTAATTGTTATTTAGGGGGCCTAAGAACTACAGTGGGCCTAGAGTTGTAATTAGTAATAAAGAAACAGTAGTTACTCAAGCTAATTAGGAGAGAAGATGCTTAGGTGTGTGTATGTTTGTTAGCATAGTGTGTTTCACTCTGTCTTGTTTCACCATGGCATAGAGTAGCCCTTTAAAATCACTGTTTATAGTCTGTGAGCATTTTATATTTGTTTAAGACTCATGAGAATATTTAAGGTAACGTAATTATCATAAGGGTACAGCAAAAGTTTCATAAGCATCCACGGACAGGAAATGAAATAAAGTTAGACTTCAGGCAGCCTAGAAATGGGAGAGGGGAGTCAATAACCAAGGCTACTCCCTTTAACTCTTAAAGCAACTTCATAGCCTCCTATTTGTGCTTCTCTCTGTGTATGAACTCATTTTTTTTTCTTCTCACCCAGACTAGCTTCACTCTTTTAGTCATTCGAACATAGCCCAGCATAACATCCATTCTTAACTCCAGATGTGCTTTTAATGTAAATATATTTCATTATCTGACTATAAATCATTATCTATCTGGAGAGATTGTGAATGGCTTAGCCTTGGGTTAGGTGTTTATCTCTGTTATAATTAGTTAGGATTGATGTGGATGTGAAAGGCAAGGTTGAATGTAATACATAGGCCCCCCTTTTTAGAAGCTATATATAACTTGAAACATCTTGGAAAAATGGTAGCAGTACAGCAAATGTCATTTATGAGTCTACTACTTCTAGTGACATTAATAAATATTTTATTAAATCATATAATATTCAAGAATCTTTATAGTTTCCAAGACTAGCATATTTTAAACATATTTAAATATAGCCTGAAATTTCCACCTCCACCAAAAGAAAACATCACTAAAATCTTATTATGAAAGGAATAAGCTTAGTCAAGAATCTCATAACACCCTTGGGTCATATACAATAACAATATGACTACATAATTAGAAAAATATATCTGTTCATTTTAATTCAAAAATTATGTATTAAGTATAATTTTAGTAGTTATTTTGAAATTGTAATAATATAAAAACTGTACATGACATGACAAATTCAGGGAAAATGGCAATGGTGGCATAGTTTTTACATATCCCTGAAAAACAGACATAAAAATCCTATATAATAAAAGGGTAATATGCAAGTAGACCAAACGGCAGAACAACTGAACAACCAATCAAAGTGTAATATGCTAATGATATGCTAAGGCTGCTCAACCACTCGCTATGACGAGCACTGATCACCAGGGGGAAGACAGTCAACTGGTTGACCAGTCGCTATGACATGCACTAACCACCAGGGGGCAGATGCTTCGACCAGTAGGTTAGCTTGCTGCTAGGGTCTGGCCGATCGGGACTGAGCGAGATGGACCTGACACGCCCTGGAGCCCTCCTGCAGTCCCTCCCTGGCTCAATCGTGCACCAGTGGGGTCCCTTAGCCTGGCCTGTGCCCTCTCGCAATCCAGGACCCCTTGGGGGATGTCGGAGAGCCAGTTTCAGCCCAATCCTGCAAGCTACTCTCCTTGGGAGGGCGCCAGATGCAGGGCTCATGGCTGGCGAGCACTGCTGTGGCAGCGCGAGCCTCTTCCAATCAGGACTGATTGAGTGCGAGCCCGCGACAGGCACCGTGGGGCCAGGATGAGTGGGAGCGGCAGGTAGGAGCTGCAGGCAGTGTTGGACTGCGGGTTTTGGCCCGATCCCTGCAGGCCATCCAGAGGGACCCCACCCATGCACGAATTCATGCACCAGGCCTCTAGTAGATAGTAAAATAATTACTACCCCCCTTAATAACTACTAGTCCATTAGCAATAACATATGGACACTTACAATGAAACGAAATGACACGGTATCCCATTGAACTCCAAAATATGACTGGATGAGGATAATCTGTATATATAAAAGCCTAAGCGACCATTACGACCGAATGACTGGAACGACCAGAACGACTGGATGACTGCATGACTAGTCGCCATGATGCGCACTGACCAGCAGGGGACAGACGCTCAATGCAGGAGTGCCCCCTCGTGGTCAGTGCGCTCCCACAGCCAACCTGCTGCGGCCCCTGTCCCTGGCTGGGCAACCTTCCGCGGCCCTGCCCCCCAGCCAGCCAACCTCCCGTGGCCCCTCCCACCAACTGGCCAACCTCCTGCAGCCCTTCTCCCCAGACAGCCAACCTCCTGTGGTCCCTACCCTTGCTGGCCGTCCCCCCGCCACCATAGGCCCCGATCGCGAGGCCGACCAGCCAACCTCCCAGGGCTAGCCCCCCGATAGGCCTCAATCACCAGCTAGGCCGAGGGATGCCACCTGTGCACGAATTCGTGCACTGGACCTCTAGTTTATCTATAATATAAGATACAGCCGAAACCGGTTTGGCTCAGTGGATAGAGCGTCGGCCTGCGGACTGAAGGGTCCCGGGTTCAATTCAGGTCAAGGGCATGTACCTTGGTTGCGGGCACATCCCCAGTGGGGGGTGTGCAGGAGGCAGCTGATCGATGTTTCTCTCTCATCGATGTTTCTAACTCTATCCCTCTCTCTTCCTCTCTGTAAAAAATCAATAAAATATATTTAAAAATAAAAAATAAAAAAATGTATATAATATAAGATATACATGGTATCAGCAGATGCATGGGAGAAATGGTAGAGAACAAGAGAGCATCTGAGGATCCTTGTCTACAAATACTCTGTGGAAAACCAACGGAGGGCCAGTTTAAAGGACAGCTGCTAAAACAAGGAAGCTTTTACACACTATAATAGCAGATGAGTCCAAGGGTCCCAGGGTAAGGCTTCCATAGCTAGAGCCCTCTGGGCCCCATGAGAAATTAACCAACCAACGTTCTCTTCCAAGACCAAGTCTCACATTTAGGTTAAACTACTATGAATAGAACTCAGACAAAGAGAAAGCCCAAATAAAAACAGGAAAGACAGACAGAGCTAGTATATCTCAGAAAGTAGGCTGTTATATTTTTTAAAACTCCATGAAAACAAACAAGTGTGATCTCTAGAATCTGAAGAAAAATAAAAATAAAAGCCATCTGAATTATCTAAAATTTCAGGTATAATAATTGAACATAAAATAATAACCAGCATGCCGAAGCCGGTTTGGCTCAGTGGATAGAGCGTCGGCCTGCGGACTGAAGGGTCCCAGGTTTGATTCCGGTCAAGGGCATGTACCTTGGCTGCGGGCACATCCCCAGTAGGGGGTGCGCAGGAGGCAGCTGGTCGATGTTTCTCTCTCATCGATGTTTCTAACTCTCTATCCCTCTCCCTTCCTCTCTGTAAAAAATCAATAAAATATATTTTAAAAAAAGAAAAAAAATAATAACCAGCAAAAAGGATCTTAATCCCATATATTGCAATAAGAAAAATGAAAAAAATAGCCCCTCATACCATAAAAGCATGCCAGTAAAAGGATAAGTTTTTAAATAAGCTGAAGGACATTAGAAAATAATACAGGATATGAAAGAACAATTTAAATCAGAATTTAGAGAATCTTACAAATTAGGTGATAGAACTTAGGAAAGAATTCAAAATAAAGGAAAAAAACAATTTTGTGAATGAAGACTAAATTAGAAGAAATAAAGTAATGAATAATCTTTACAGATACAAAATAAGATAAATTTAAGATAAAAAGATAATTTTTGAATATTCAAAAAAATAATGACTAAAGAGACTAGAAAAGATGAGGGACAAGTTTAGAATATCTAACATACATAAGAATTTCCAAAGAAAAAAAATACAAAAGCAAATAACAGAAAAATAATAGAATCAGTTATTCAAAGAAACTCCTAGGCTTTTTTCAAAGGAGATTTTTCTTCTAGAAGAAAATATAGGCAATAAAATTTTGGACATTCATTTCTCTTTGGAATATTTTTTCTGATATATGTTCTCGTGCAAGGGAAACAAAAGAAAAAAATTAATGATGGGACTACATCAAACTAAAAAGTTTTTGCAAACAAAAGAAACCATCAACAAAATAAAAAGACAAACCACTTAATGGGAGAACATATTTGCCAATGCTACATGAAATGAGGGGTTAATATCCAAAATGTATAAAGAATTCATACAACTCTACACCAAAATAAAAAACAATCCAATTAAAAATAGACACTTTTTCAATGAGGATATGGCAGATGGCCAGTAGACATGAAAAAATGCTCAATGTCACTAATCATCAAATGAAAACTGCAATGAGGTATCACCTCAGACCTATCAGAATGGCTCTCATGAATAAAACAACAAAAAACAAGTGTTGTCCAGGATGTGGAGAAAAGGGAATCATTGTGCACTGTTGGTGGAAATGTGAACTTGTACAGCTATGAAAAACAGTATGGAGGTTTCTCAAAAAATTAAAAATGAAACTGTCTTATGACCCAGCAATTTCACCTCTAAGAATATATCCTAGAAACCCAAAACACTAATTTGAAAGACTATGTGCACACCTATCTTCATAGCAGTGTCATTTGCAAAACACAAGCTATGGAAGCAACCTAAGTGCCTATCAGTAGGCAAATGGATAAAAAAACAAACTGTGATACATATATTCAATGGATTAATATTCAACCATAAAAAAGAATGAAATCTTACCATTTGCAACAGTATAGATGGATCTAGATGTTATTATACTAAGTGAAATAGGTCAAAACAAATACCATATGATTTCACTTATATGTGGAATCTAAAAAACAATATAAGCAAACAAGTAAAACAGAAACGGACACATAGATACAAAGAACACACTGACAGCTGTCAGAGGGGAGAGGTTTGGGGAACTGGGTGAAAAAGGTGAAGGGTTTGAGAAGTACAGATTGGTGGTTACAAAATAGTCACAGGGATGTATAGTACAGTATGTATATTATAGTCAATAATATTGTAATAACTATATATGGTGCCAGGTAGGTACTTGACATATTGAGGGATCACTTTGTAAAGTGTATGATTGTCTAACCACTTTGCTGTACACCTGAAACCAATCCTATAGAATAAAAGGTTAATATGCAAAGAGTCTGAACGGCAGAACTACCAGTCGCTATGACACGCACTGACCACCAGGGGCAGACGCTCAATGCAGGAGCTGCCCCCTGGTGTTCAGTGTGCTCCCACCGGCCTCTAGTATAAACTAATAGTGAATGCAAACTGTAATTGAAAAATAAATAAATAAATAAATAAATAAATAAATAAATAGGAGATTTTAAAAATTATTTTTAAATGTACTTTGAATATTTGAAAAAATTACACAGGTGACCAATATTGAGACATAGTCTAGTAAAGTCAATGGCCTTTAAAGGGGAAAATTTTTATGAGCTATCTATATAAAAATACAAATTAACTTACAAGTGAAATTGCCATCATACTTTTTGACAGACCTATTTTCTAACCAGAAGAAAATGAAATAGGGTATTTAAGATACTCACATAAATGAGAGTGTCAGCAAACTGACTTTCATTTACAGAGAGTACAGATAAACTTTAACAATCAACAATTCAGGGAATATGATCCCTTTGAATTGCTCCTTGGAATTCACTATAAAACAAGTATCAGACAACCAAACTTACTGGAAAGATGTCAACATAAGAACTCATGATGCCATCAAATATGGATGTGTTTGAAGAACCAACTAAATGGTTATATGGGAGACAATATAGAAATAATGGTCATTTACTTGATAACTGAAAAAGTAGGGGGGCAATAATTATATTTGTAGTGCCATTATTGGTATTTGTATGAAACTGTTGCATAATGTTGGATAAAAACTAATTAGTATTATTGACATTCTAATTATTTTATGCCATGTGCTCGAAAATCTGATTTCTCATTAAAGGTGATCCAGATATAAAATAGAAGAGTTGAAGTGAAAGCATTTCGTTCTGAATTTAAATTGGACATTATAAATGTGAAATTATTATGTATGCAAATGCATGCCTATGCCTGCATGCACACACACACACACACACACACACACACACACACACACACTGACATATATTCTCTAGCTATATCTGCTGTTTTGCCTAGACACAGTAACCAAGTCAGTAGCAGAGAGCACACCTAAAGTCCAGATTATAGTCCTGAAATATCATTTGCCTCTGAAAGAAACCAGAACTTCTTGGAGAAATGGGTGATTTCAAGGCTGGGACAGGAAATGTTCATGATTCGCCCATACCATTTGGTTATACCAAAAACCAAGGAAGATATTAAAAATTGTAAAGAAGGCTAAGGAGTTAACTTGAAGACATTTATTAGCCAAAGATGGAGCATTTTTGAGCATCAGTAAGTATAATTACTACAATGAATATATTTAAATCTATGAGTTATAAGAGTGATTTTTTAAAAAATGATTTGGTGGAATTTAGAGAATGATAGGGAATGACCACATTATTTTGAAAACTGATAAGGGAAAATGCATTCTGTCACTTCTTTTTAAATTATGTCATTTGTATTATCAAGTCATTAATGAGAGAAGTTTTCTTTTCATCCTATATAATAAAAGGGTAATATGCAAATAGACCAAATGGCAGAACA
This sequence comes from Cnephaeus nilssonii, assembly GCF_951640355.1. Taxonomy (NCBI): domain Eukaryota; kingdom Metazoa; phylum Chordata; class Mammalia; order Chiroptera; family Vespertilionidae; genus Cnephaeus; species Cnephaeus nilssonii. The sequence goes on from NC_137079.1 coordinate 98,377,363, forward strand.
ACCGAACAACCAATCAAAGTGTAAAATGCTAATGATATGCTAAGGCTGCTCAACTGCTCGCTATGACGTGCACTGACTACCAGGGGGCAGATGCTCCAACCGGTAGGTTAGCTTGCTGCTGAGGTCTGGCCAATCGGAACTGAGCGAGATAGACCTGACATGCCCTGGAGCCCTCCTACAGTCCCTCCCTGGCCCAATCATGCACCAATGGGGTCCCTCAGCCTGGCCTATGCCCTCTCGCATTCCGGGACCCCTCAGGGGATGTCAGAGAGCTGGTTTCAGCCTGATCCTGCAGGCCACTCCCCTTGGGAGGGCGCCAGACACAGGGCTCATGGCTGGCAAGCGCTGCTGCAGCAGCGCGAGCCTCTTCCAATCAGGACTGATTGGGCACGTGCCCCGGCAGGCACAGTGGGGCCGGGATGAGCAGGAGGGCAGGTAGGAGCTGCAGGCAGTGTTGGACTGCGGGTTTTGGCCCAATCCCTGCAAGCCACCCAGAGGGACCCCACCTGTGCACGAATTCGTGCACCAGGCCTCTAGTAGAAATATAAATATATGTGATAAATGGTGGAAAGGTATTTCAGTTAAATTAATGTAAATTAGCATATCCTCAGGAATGAATCTATTTTAGCATAAATTGCTGCTAACACCACAGAAAGAGAAAATAGACAACCAGATGGAGAAAATAACCATTGCTCATCAAGACTTAATAACTGACCAAATGAATGAATGAATGGATGCATGAATGAATTAATCAATTAAAATAAACCTGGATCTGATTAATCCTGTGTACCCAGCATTTTAAACTATATCATGAGAATTCCATCATCAAAATCAACACTGGTGAAAATTCTGCAATACAAATGTCTTGGTTTCTTCAAAATACATTAAATGTGTAAAAAAAAGAGTGATAGAAAGGGAAACTATAAATTAAAAGAAGCTTTTTTGATATATATTAAAATTGGCAAAATTAAATTGTTTATAAATATAACTGAATTAGGTAGGTCATAAACTTCAAAGAAAAGCACAGTGATCAAAATGATGGTTTGTTACTAGAATCGAGAAGGTTGTAATTAGGACAAGACACAGGGAGGGCTCTTGAGATACTTGGAAAAGTCTGTTTTTTTGAGCAATGTAGTGGTTATAGGGTATTCACTGTGTTATATTTTACAAAAGTGTCTTTAATGCCCTCTCTGGAAAGATAAAATATATAATGCCATTAAAGACATAAATAATAGTGAACTATGTCATGTTAGTATGAAGACAATATCACAAACAAGTAATTTGTGTCCATAATAATACATCAACTTCAGTGAAAATTTGATTTCAAACAATCTCAAATTATTTTCATGGAATTTGATGAGCATTCTCATAAATTTCAACAGTTGGTCTGGCCAACGTGGCTCAGTGGTTGAGCGTCAACCTATAAATCAGGTGGTCACTGTTTGATTCTGGTCTCAGGACACATGCCTGGGTTGTGGGCTCGATCCCCAGTCTGGGGAGTGCAGGTGGCAGCCAATCAATGATTCTCTCTCACTGATGTTTATATCTCTCTCTTCATCTCCTTCCTCTCTGAAATCAATAAAAATATACTTAAACTTTTTTTTTCAACAGTTGAATGAGGGCTTCAATATAACCAGCATCATTTTAAAGGTATAGGCGCTATTATAATTTAAGCAATGTGGTAGTGGCCCCGTGATGAACAGATTGCTGTGTCATAATAAATATCCAGAACGCACACGTTATATGGCAGAGCTGCTATTGTTGCAGAAAGAGATGAACATTGAAACAAATGCAGCTAAATCAATTGGATATTGTTTGTTAATTAAAAACAAGAAAGAAATCGGATCCCTTCCTCATTAAATACATAAAAGTCACTATTAATGGGAAAAAGCAAAACGTCAAATGTTGCAGAGAAGAAAATAGAGAAAAATGTCTGTACTGCCAAAGGCAAGAAATATTTATTTAATTAAACATAAAAGCATAAAATGTACAGATTAGTAAATTTAACCATATTAAAATGATTTAATATATCAGAAGACACCACTAAAAAGTTAAAAGATGGAGCCCTAGCTGGTGTTGCTCAGTTGGTTGGGCATAGTCCCATGGACTGAAAAGTTTCCAGTTCAATTCCATGCCCGGGTAGTGGGTGTGAGCCCTGTCGGGCCATGTGAAGGACGCAGCCAATTCATATTTTGCTCTCCCATCGATGTTTCTCTCTCTCTTCTCTGTCTCTCTCCCTCTCCCTCTGTCTCTAAAGCAGTGGTTCTCAACCTTTCTAATGCCACGACCCTTTAATACAGTTCCTCATGTTGTGGTGACCCCCAACCATAAAATTATTTTCGTTGCTACTTCATAAATGTAATTTTGCTACTGTTAATGAATCGTAATGTAAATATCTGTGTTTTCCAATGGTCTTAGGCTTTACAGCAGCGGTTCTCAACCTGTGGGTTGAGTCTAAAGCATCAATAAAAAAAAAATTTAAGTTAAAAGATGGAGAGTGACATCAATATGATGGTGAACTAGGAAGCTCCAGGCTTTTGTTTTCCCTTGGAAACACTGAATAAACAACAATATGCAGATCAAAGTAGCTTTAACAAAACTCCAGGAAACATTTAAGAAGCTGCAGCAATCAAGCAAATGCTAAAAATGGTTGGAAAGTTCAGGGCATTTTGTTTGATCTTGTGCCATCTCCTCCACAGTACAGTATAGAGTATAGCATACATACATGGCCAGGAGGCAATTACTCAATTCCTATTTTTTTTTTTCTAAGTGATGGAAGGAAAAGAATGGAACTTGCTTGCAACAGTCTGGCTTGTCTGATGCTGCCCAAGTGACTGATTTCTGTTTTCCTATTTCAGAGCACTGATGGGAATAGTGGCATAGTTTGGATAGTAGGATAAAGACTTTGAAAGTAAGTGGTGGTCATCATGGCATATTACAGATGCAGAATGTCTGACCTATGAGCAATTGGGGGCAAGGGATTATGGAACAAAATATAATAAAAATGCAAGTCATCTGAGAAGAAACAAGTTTGAGACTCTTAAGACATTTAAAAGCAGTGGACTATACAGGAACAGGAATAAAAGGGAATGTATAGACCCAGGGGATGTACCAGTATATCCAGAAAATATTTGAGAAGGCCTTCAGCCTTTACGTCAGGCTAATAGGTGAAGGCCTTTCCCTACACGAAGGCAGTCAATACGTCCTGTGACAGGTGACTTTTTTAAATGCCAAGTATCATTAAAAATATACAAGTCCTACAAAGAATAGGGAAGCATGGCTCATTCACAGGAGCAAAATAAATGAAGAAAGTAACCCTAAATAAATGCAGGCCTCAGTCTTACTTGACAAATAATTTTTAAAATGTGTCTTAAGTATCTTTACTGAGCAAAAAAAAAACACAGGCTGAAAACTAAATAAAAACAGGAACATATTTTTGAATAAAAGGGGAATATCAACAAAGAGACATAAATTATAAAAGAACCAAACAAATCCTGGAGCTGAAAAATACAGTACCTCAATTGAAAATTCACTAGAGGGGTTTAAGATCTAACATGATCTAGCAGAAGAAAGAATGAGCATGGATGGACCTGGAGAGCATAATGCTAAGTGAGATAAGCCCGTCAGAGAAAGATAAATATCACATGATTGCACTAATTTGTGGAATATAATGAACAACATAAACTGATGAACAAAAATAGATCCAGAGACATAGAAGCATAGAATGGACTGTCCAACCTCAGAGGGAAGGCAGGGGAGGGGAGGAATGGGGAGGAGTCAGCCAAAGGACTTGCCTGCATATGAGCATACCCCATGGACACAGACAGTAGGGGGTGAGGACATGTGCTGGGGCGGGGGGACAGCTGGGGAGAAGTCAATGGGGAAAAAGGAGACACATGTAGTACTTTAAACAATAAAGAATTTAAAAATATATAAAAAAGAATGAGTGGATTTGAAAACAGGCCATTTAAAATTATTGTTAGAGGAGCAAAAAGTAAAAAGAAGGAAGAAAAGTGAACAGAGTTTAAGGGACTTATGGCTCATCATTTGGCATTATGGGAATCTCAGAAGAAGAAGAAAGAATGGGGCAGAAAGAATATTTGAAGAAACAACGGCTGAAAACTTCTCAAATTTGAATAAAGAAAGAGAAACACAATTTTAAAAAGTTAAAGTTCTAGTAGAGTAAATTCAAATAGACATATACTGAGATACGTTATAATCCAAGTGTGGAAAGTAGGAGGAGGAGGAGGAGTAGAAGGGGGAGGAGGGGAAGGAGGAGGATCGTCTAAAAGCTGTAAGAGAAAATGATTTGTTACATACAAGCAAGCTTCTGTAAGATTGTCAACATATTTTTCAACAGAAAGCCTACATGCCTGAAAGTAGTGGGATAATATATTTAAAGAAAAACACACCTGTTGACTAAGAATACCATATACATCACAACTGTCCTTTAAAAATGGAGGAGAAATTAATAATTTCTCAGATAAACAAAAGTTGAGGGAATTGATTATCACTAGATCTAATCTAGAGAAAATGATAAAAAAGTCATTATAATTGTAACAAAAGGATTCCAGACAATGACTTGATGATATATGAAAATATAAAGTTCTCCAGTAAAGATATTTATGTGAAAAAACCTGTATTATCATAAATCCACTTTCAATTATTTTGTAAGATTTAAAACACAAAAGCATAAAAATAACTATAACTCTATGCTAATAGGAACACTATATATATATATATATGTAATTTGTGACAACAGTAACAAAATATGGAGAATGACAGGTGTAGAGTTTTAGCATGCAATTGGAATTGTTTAGTTAAAATTGTTTAATATGTTTTATGTAATGCCCATGAAAACTACAAAGAATATATCTATAGTATTTACACAAAAGAGAATATGAAGGGAATCAATGCATATCACTTTTTAAAAATCAACTAAACACAAAGGAACAAAGTAAGGGAGGAATGAGGGACAAATGCTATAAAGTTTACAAAGCCAATTCACAAAATGGCTATTATTATTGTTTCTTTCCTATCAGTAATTACTTAAAATGTTAAGTGTATCATATGCTTCATTCAAATGGCATATATTGGCTGAATGTATTATAAAAAGAAAAAGATAACAAAATGGTATCCAATTGTATGCTGTTTACAAGAGACTCGCTTTGAATTGAAGCACAGTGAAAGTGAAAGGATGGGGAAAAATAATATATTTAATACAAATAGTAACCAAAAAGAGAAGGGATGACTATACTAATATAAGACAAAATAGACTTTAAGTAAAAAACTGTTGTAAGAGACAAAGAAGGACAATACTAGTATATATGGGCAAAAAGATCCATTCACTAAGAAAAGATAACAATTATAAATTTATATGCATCAAATATTAGAGTTTCTAAATATATAAAGTAGACTGACAGAATTGAAGGGAGAGAAGATAGATAAGTCTAGAATCATAGTAGGAGATTTTTCCCAAATTCAATAATGGGTAAAACAGTCAGACAGAGGTCAATAAGGAAATGATGACTTGCACATCAATTGAAACTAACAAGCATATACAGAACATAACACTCAAAAACAGAATATTTTTCTAAAGTGCACATCAAGTATTTTCAAGGATAGACTATAGATTAGACCACAAATGTTTTAATACATTTTAAATTATTTAAATCATACAAATTATCTTTTATGTTCACAATGGAATGAAACTAGAAATCAGTAGCATAAGGGAAACTGGAAATCCACAAATGTGTGGAAATTAACATACTCAAAATAACCATTCGGTCAAAGAAAAAAATATCTACGGAAAGTAGAAAAGACCTTGAGACAAATGAAAACTGAAATACAACATACCAAAACTATAAGATATGGCAAAAGCAGTGCTAAGAGGGAAATTTATAGCTATAAAAGTTTACATTAAAAAAAGAAAGATTTAAAATCAATAACCTGACTATATAGCTTAAGGAACTAGAAAAAGAACAAAGTAAACCCCTTGCTGACACATAAAGGAAATGACAAAGGTTAGAGCAAAGATAAGCAGAAGAGAGAATAGAAAAACAATAGCGAATATAAACAAAACCAAGACTTGGGTTTTTGTAAAGATGAACAAAATTGACAAACCCATAGCTAGATTAACCAAGAACATAACAGAACAGGCATTCAGATAGCTAAAATTTAAAACATCCTATGTTACAAACATAAAAGGATTACAAGAGAATACTATGGCAGATTATATTGATGAAACAGATTCTGTAGATGAAATGAATAAATTCCTAATATATACAACTTATCCATAATGAATCATAAAGAAATAGAAAATCTGAACAGACCCAAAACAAGTACAGAGATTGAACCAGGGATAAGAAATCTTCCAAAAAAGAAAAGGCTAAGACTAGATAGCTTCACTGGTACATTTTTCCTAATGTTTAATAATTAACACCAGTTCTCCTCAAACTCTTCTGAAAAGTGAAAATGAAATGCACATTTCCAAACTCATATTAGGCCAGCATTTCTTTGACACCAAAACTAGACAGTGACACTAAAAGAAAATACAGACCCAAATCCTTTATGAACATTCATGCAAAAATCCTTAACAAAATACTAGCTATCCAAATTCAGCATCATATTAAAAGGATTATATTCATGATTAAGAGAGATTTTTTTCATGGAATGTGAGGATGTTTCAACATATGAAATTTATCAATGTAAGACACAATCAAGGAAACAAATTATTTTATCAATTGATGCAGAAAAAGCATTTGACAAAATTCAACACCCTTTCATGATAAAAACACTTAAACCAGGAACAGAAGGAAACCACCTCAACATAATAAAGGTTATATATATGAAAAGCCACCAAATAAAAGTTCTTCCCCAAAGATAAGGATCCCACTTTCACCACTTTTATTCAACATAGTACTGGAAATCTTAGATGGAGTAATTATGTAACAACAACAAAATAAAAGGCATTCAAATTGGAAAGGAAAAAGTAAAATATTTTGCATATGACATGATGTTATATAGAGGGTGCTAACGATCCTACATACCTGTTAGAACTATTAAATGAATTCAGCTACTTTGCAGAATGAAAAATCAATACCCAAAAAATGAGTTGTGCTTCTATACACTAACACTGAAAAATGCACAAAGAATATTAAGAAAACAATTATATTGAAAATAGCATCAAAATAATAAATTATTAAGGAATACCTGATCAAAGAAAGTAACAGGCTTGTATACTGAAAATTTTAAAAAAATTGTGTGAGTATAAAAGAAGCCACAAACACTAGCAATTGGAAAGACATCCCATGTGCACTGTTGGTGGGAATGCAGACTGGTGTAGCCACTGTGGAAAATAGTATTGAGTTTCCTCAAAAAATTAAAAATATATCCTAAGAATCCTCAAACACCAATTTGAAAGAAAAAAATGAACCCCTATGTTCATAGAAGCATTATTTACAATAGCCAATATCTGGAAACAGCCCAAGTGCCCATCAGTAGATGAGTAGGTAAACAAGCAGTGATACTACTCAGAATGCATAGTGGAATACTACTTGGCTATAAAGAAGAAAGGAAAAAAAAAGCAGAAGGAACTCTTACCTTTTGTGACAGCCTGGATGGACCTGGAGATTATTTTGCTAACTGAAATAAGCCAGTCAGAGAAAGACAAATGCCATATAATGTCACTTATATGTGGAATCTAATGAACAAAATAAACTGATGATCCAGGGACATGGATATATGAACAAACTGAACCCTGACAAGAAGAGGGGGAAGGGGGGGATGGATGAAAGAACATATATATGCATAACCCATAGGCACAAACAACTGTGGTGTTGGCTAGAGGAAAGGGGGTGGAGAGGGCTGGGTAGAGATGGGCAAAGGGAGGAATTGGGGACATCTGTAAAAGTGTAAACAATAAAATAAAGTTTAAAAAGTCAATATCCAAAGCAATCTACAGATTTAATGCAATCCCTATCAAAATCCCAAAGGTATTTATTTCAATCTACTAGTAGAATCTCAAAGGACCCTAAATAGCCAAAACAATATTGACAAAGAAAAATGTGGAGGTTTCATGCTTCCTGATTTCAAAACTATAGTAATCATAACAGTGTGACACTGAAATAAACAGATATATAGATAAATGGGATCAAATCTCTAGCCCAGAAATAAATCCTCGCAAATATGGTCAAATGGTTTTCAGCATGGGTGCCAAGACCATGTAATGGGGAAAGGTCAGTTGTGTTAAAAAAAAACCATCTTGCAAAAACTAGATTCCATATGCGAAAGAATGAATACTTAACATTATACCCTAAGCAAAAATTAAATTTCAAAACGGTCAAAGACCTATATGTAAGAATTAAAAGTATTAAACTCTAGCAGGAAACAGAAAAGCTCCATGACATTTGGCAATGATTTCTTGGATATGATACCAAAAGTACAGTAAAAAGAAAGTAAAAACATAAATTGGACTTTATCAAATTTAAAAAGTTCTGTGCATCAAGTGACACAATCAACAGAGTGAAAAAAAATCAGCTTAGAGTAATGTAGAAATATTTACAAACCATGTACCTGTTAAGGAGTTAATATCAGTAATATGAAGAACTCCCCCAATTCAACAAAATAAATATAAATATTTAAATATGAGAATATCAAAGCCACAAGGTATCACCTCATACTCACTATTTTGGTTGCTATCGAAACATCAGAAAAATAGTATGTTTGGTAGGATGTGGAGAAATTGGAAACCTTGTGCACTATTGGTGGGATGTAAAATGGTATAACCACTATGAAAAACAGTATGGCCATCCTCAAATAATTAGAAACAGAATGATCACATGAATCAATAATTTCACTTTTGGCTATATCTCTAAAAGAATTGAAAGCAAAATCTCAAAAATGTATTTGCACATTCATGTGCATAGCAGCATCATTCAAAATGGAAAAGGGATGGAAGCAACCCAGGGGGTCCATCTATACATGAATGGATAAACAAAATGTGATATATATACATTCATGCACACACACCATACAATTATTATTCAGTCTAAAAAGGAAGAAAATTCAGATACATGCTGTGATATGGATATACCCTTGAAGACATTTCGCTAAGTGAAATCATAAAAATATTATGTGATTTCTTATGTGTAGTATGTAAAATATTCAAATTTATGTAAACAGAAAATAAGATGGTAGTTGCCAGGGCCTGGGGTAAAAAAGAAATGTGGAATTGTTCACTGGGTACATGATCTCAGTTTTGCAAGATGAAAAAGTTCTGGAAATTGCTTATGCAGTATTGTTAATAAACAACATTTAAAAAGAAGATGAAAATGTTTGAGTTATATGTATTTTACCACAATTTCAATAAAAGTGAGAAATTCACCCACCCATGGAAAGATGTGTATCTAACAACAATCATTGACTAAGGTTGTTATCGTGGTTACACAAAAACTGTAAGTCAATAAGAAAAACACAATTTCATAGAACAGTGAGTAAAAGACAAAACCTTTCATTTTCAGATGAGGAAAAGGTAAGTTAAAAAAAGTTGAACCTTAATTATAATCAGGTACATAATACAAAATGTGTATTTGTATCCCTTTTTTACAGAATGTGTATTTAAAACTCATCCAGTTGGTACAAAATGTGTATTTAAAAACCCACATATTATGGAGGGTGTAGAATCTCCAAATGGGAGTGTAAATTGCTACAAAGACTTTGAAATATAATTTTGCACTATCTTATAAAGTTGAATTTGTAACAGTACATTGACTCAGCATTTTCATTCTCATGTATACACCGTGAATATACACAGCAGGTATAGGTTTAGCATGCTTATAACAATAATGCTTTTGCCAAGGCCAAACTTGAAACAGACTAAATGTACATTAATAGAAGAGTGGACAAAAGTGGTATACTTATCCAGGGTAGTTCTATGCAGTAGTGAAACGCAATTTTACAAAAATAATATTGAGCCAAAAAGCTTAACACATGGAGAAGAATAATATATCTTGTTTAGAGATTAATTCATATATGGTAAAAATATAAAATGTGAATAGACATTATTAATTTACAATAATTGTTTCTTTGGGAATGTGATCAGGGAAGGTTACACAAGTGCTACAAGTCCAGAATTTATACTTTTTTCCCCCAATTTATTTTAATTTATCTTTATTGTTGAAAGTATTACAGATGTCCTCCTTTTTCCCCCCATTGATCCCCTGAACTCCACCACCCCCACCCTAGGCTTCAGCATCCTATTGTCTATGTCCATGGGTTGTGCATATATGCAATCAAGTTCTTTGGTTGATCTCTTCCAACCCATCCACCCACCCATCCCCTGCCTTCCCTCCGAGATTCCACAGTTTGTTCCATGCTTCTATGTCTCTGGACCTATTTTGTTCATCAGTTTATTTTGTTCATTAGGTTCCACATATGATTGAGATCATGTGATACTTGTCTTTCTCTGACTGGCTTATTTCGCTTAGCATAATACTCTCCAGGTCCCTCCATGCTGTCTCAAAGAACTGAGTGTTGATTATCATTACATTATGGTCCAGAGTGAACAAACTATAGCCTGGTGACCAATGTGGTGGCCACCTATTTTTGTAAGTAAGTTTTATTGAAACCCAGATAAGCCATATCCTATATAATAAAGAGGTAATATGAAAATTGACCATCACTCCAACACATAAGATGGCCACCCCTATGTGGACACAAGATGGCCACCACAAGATGGCCGGCAGGGGAGGGCAGTTGTGGGCGATCAGGCCAGCAAGGGAGGGCAGTTAGGGGCGACCAGGTTGGCAGGGGAGGTCAGTTAGGGGTGACCAGGCTGGCAAGGGAGGACAGTTAGGGGAAATCAGGACAGCATTGGAGCAGTTAGGCGTCGATCAGGCTGGCAGGGGAGTGATTAGGGGGTGATCAGGCTTGCAGGCAGAAGCGGTTAGGGGCAATCAGGCAGGCAGGCAGGCAGGCAGGCAGGCAAACGGTTGGGAGCCAGCAGTCCTGGATTGTGAAAGGGATCCCAGATTGGAGAGGGTGCAGGCTGGGCTGAGGGACACACCCCCTCCCTCCCCACCCCACCCCACCGCCCCCCATGCACAAATTTTGTGCACCAGGCCTCTAGTTAGTATATATTATCTAAACTGTTTCTGTGCTGCAGTGGTAAAGTTGCTTGATTAGAACAGAGATCATATAGCACTAAAAGCTGAAAATATTTTCTGACTCTTATAGCAAAAAATTGCTGACCCTGAATCTATATCTCTGTGCCTTTTGGTAAATCAGAAGTATTCTTAAAAAAAAAAAAAAGAAGAAGAAAAGAGTGATATGTTAGAATTTTCGATTGATGTGCTTACCTTCTTTATGAAGTAAGAAAGGCTATTTTTTAAAATAAAGTTGATTAATTGCTGGTTATTTAGTCCTTGACATTGTGTTGGAAATTTGTCAGGCACATACACTTTTTGTTTTTCCAGATTCAAACCTTAATATTATCCATTACACCCTATAATTTATTACATCTCTTCTATCATCAAAATTTCTTAGCAGTTAAAAATAATGAACTAACATGATATTATTTCTCCCATCTTTTAGAGTAAATGATGAAAATAGTATACATAAGTATTTTACCCCTAGATAAAGTCATTTCATTGATATTTATTCCAATTCCTGCCAGAATCTTCAGTGGTAATATTTTTATTATAAAACTATTAAAATTATATTGTAACTTCTTCAAAAAATTTAGCTATATAGGTTTTATAGTTTGTATACCTATTTTTGATAGCAGTGTTAAAATAAATAATACTTCTTTTCTGTTCTTGAAATTAGAACTGACAAATCATTTTCCCAAGATTAAAAAAAATGACACTTTAACTATTTTTATATTACCTCTTTTGCTCATAATTGTTGAAATACTACAAATTATATGACATAAACTTAAAAATATTTAGCTCTAGCTGGTTTGGTTCAGTGGATAGTCAGCCTGCGGACTGAAAGGTCCCCGGTTCCATTCCAGTCAAGGGCACATGTCTGGGTTGTGGGCTTGATCCCCAGTAGTGGTTGTGCAAGAGGCAGCCAGTCAATGATTCTCTCTCATCTTTGATGTTTCTATCTCTCTCTCCCTCTCCCTTCCTCTCTGAAATCAACAAAAATATATTTTTTAAAAATAAAAATATTCAAAATTGATACAGTAAATATGTCTTTCATGAGAAAATTGATTTTGCCATGTTATTTCCAAATTTTAAATTGATAAGAATAAATATATGAATTGGATTCTATAAATGCTCACTAAGGATTCCTGATATAAAAATATGTTTTTGACAGTAATCAGTTTTGGCATTTCAGTTTTAGTTTTCCTTACTCTGCCAGTATCATCTTATCTATTTAAAATATTATATAGCCCTGCCCCGGCTGGTGTGGCTCAGTTGGTTGGGCATGGTCCCATGCATCAAAAGGTTTCTGTTTCGATTCCTGTGCAGGGCACATGCTCTGTTTGATCCCCAGTAGGAGGTGGGCAGGAGGCAGCCAATGGATGTTTTGTTCTCACATTGATGTTTCCCTTTCTCTCTCCCTCACTCTTCCTCTCACTCCGAAAAGCAATAAAAACATTTAAAAATAAAATATTGTATATGTGATTAATTGCTTTATCATTTCTGAGCGATGACGTGGTACAGTAGCCACATAATTTTTAACACAACTTCTATTAAAATTTACATTGTAAGAGTAGCAGCGGACATGGCAACTGTGATTATGTTTAGTGACTATTAGAGATAAACTTAAAAACTTATATGGTTAAAGTTTTTTTTTTAATTTAATAAATCTTTATTGTTCAGATTATTACAATTGTTTCTCCTTTTTTCCCCCCATAACTCCCCTCCACCCGGTTCTCACCCCACCCTCTTCCCTTACCTCCCCCTCACTGTCCTTATCCATAGGTGTATGATTTTTGTCCAGTCTCTTCCTGTACCCCCCACACAGACACCCCTTTCCCCCTGAGAATTATCAATCCACTCCCATTCTATGCCCCTGATTCTATTATATTCACCAGTTTATTCTGTTCCTCAGATTTTTAATTCACTTGATTTTTAGGATCACTTGTTGATAGATATGTATTTGTTGTTCATAATTTTTATCTTTACTTTTTTCTTCTTTTTCCTCTTTTTAATGAATACCTTTCAGCATTTCATATAATACTGCTTTGGTGGTGATGTACTCCTTTAGCTTTTTCTTATCTGTGAAGCTCTTTATCTGCCCTTCAATTCTGAATGATAACTTTGCTGGGTAGAGTAATCTTGGTTGTAGGTTCTTGCTATTCATCAATTTGAATATTTCTTGCCATTCCTGTCTGGCCTGCATAGTTTCTGTTGAGGAATCAGCTGATAATCGTATGGGTGCTCCCTTGTAGGTAACTAATTGTTTTTCTCTTGCTGATTGTAAGATTCTCTCTTTGTCTTCTGCCCTTGGCATTTTAATTATGATGTGTCTTGGTGTGGTCCTCTTTGGATTCCTTTTGTTTGGGGTTCTGTGCGCTTCCTGGACTTGTAAGTCTATTTCTTTCACCAGGTGGGGGAAGTTTTCAGTCATTATTTCTTCAAATAGGTTCCCAGTGTCTTGCTCTCTCTTTTCTTCTGGCACCCCCATAATTCTGATGTTGGTACGCTTGAAGTTGTCCCAGAGGCTTCTTACACTATCTTCAGCTTTCTGGATTCTCTTTTCTTCTTGCTTCTCTGGAGGAGTGTCCTTTGCCTCTTTGTATTCCAAATCGTTGACTTGATTCTTGCATTCCTCTAGTTTGCTGTTGGGTCTCTGTGTAATATTTTTTTTATTTCAGTCAGTGTATGTTTAATTTCTAGTTGGTCCTTTTTCATATCCTCGAGGGTCTCATTAAATTTATCGGCCTTTTCTAGGAAATTCTTGAAAAACCTTATAACCGTGGTTTTGAACTCTATGTCCAGTCGTTTGTTCTCCTCCATTTCTTTCGTTTGTGATCTGTTTCCTTGTCTCCTCATTTTCACTGCTTCCCTGATTTGGTAGGGTGGCTTTGTGTGCTAGGTGTCCTATATGGTTCAATGGGTCAGCCTCCCAGTTACCTGAGGTGGACACTCTTGGTGCACCCCTTTGTGGACTGTGTGTACAGCCTTGTTGTAGTTAAGTCTTGATTGTTGTTGGTGTAACTGGGAGGAATTGACCTCCAGGCCAATTGGCTGTGAGGACCCGCTGTGTCTATAACAGAAGAATTGCTGTGCTAGAGACACGTTTATGGGTTGGGACTTGTTCCAGTAGGGCTTTGGTGCTCACTGAGTCTGCCTCTTGAATGTGTCCCTTATGAGAGTGGTTGAAATCTGGTGTCGTCTCAGACCAACCACTAGATACACTAGATACACTAGTTTCTGGATCTCCAGTGGGACCAGGTCAGCTACTGTCTGAGGCCACCCAGTAGGAGCTACAGCAAGAACTACAGTTTTCTCCTCTTTGCTTGGGATTTGGCGGTTTTGGAGCAGTCTGACTTGAGCTGCAGTTTAACTTCAAAAAATTAAGAATTTATAATCAATTTTTATCAAGTAAAATATTTGCAATTTTAAAAATATATTGTTCTAAATTATTCTATAGAGATTTGTGCTGATATATGAACAGATGGTCACTTGAATCACTACAAATATTATAGTTAAATGACATTGTATCAAAGGATCTCATTACAATTTTCAAGTAGCTATTGAGTCTTTTAGGTACCTGGATTTTTTGTGTTGCTGTTATGTCAAGAGATCATAGTATAGAATAACTTTAAAGAAATGACCCTTCAGAAATGACATCTTTTATCAAATTTTTTCATGTGAATCAACAAGATGGAATAGGGTGCCTGATTGATTAGATATATCAGTTTACAAACATTGTGAAGATCAGAGTATCTTTGTGTATCTGCTATATAATGTGCTATATATGTTTAGGGATTTTGCTTTAAATGTATAAGATTTGGTCTTGCCTTCTCTGTGCTTTCAAAAATGGGATACCAAGGAGAACCTTTAATCAAGATTATATCTTCTTACTAATTGAAAATGAATATAAGATTCTGCAAAAGGTGTTGACAGGAACAGGGAGAAAGTGGCAGTGATACAATGTTTTAAAAAACGCATGGATACACCTAGAGGGTATTATACAAAGTGAAATAAGTCAGAGGAAGACAAATGCTATGCCATTTCATTTATATGTGGAATCTAAAAAATGAAACAAATGAACAAACAAAGACTCATAGATACAGAAAACAAACTGAGTTACCAGAGGATTGGGCAGTAGGGGGGAACAGGCAAAAAGGTGAAGGGGATTAAGAGGTACAAACTTAATAGTTATTACATTAGTAAATCACAGGGATGTAAAGTACAACACGGAATACAGTTAATAATAATTCAGTTACTGTACGGTGACAGATGGTTACTAGACATATGGTGATCACCTCATAAGATATATAAATGTCAAATCACTATGTTGTACACCTGAAACTAATATAATATTGTATGCCAACTATACTTTAATTAAAAATAGCTTTACATTTCACACACAAAAAAAAGGAATATCCTAAAAGACAGTGTGATTTCCTTTTTTTGTCACAGGAGTTGACTTGTCCTCTAGTTGAAATCACTAGAAGTTTTAGACCTAAGACAGTTGGCCATTGAGAACTCTAATCCCTGAAAAAATGGAAATTATTAACTTGGGTTCTATTATTTCCCTGCATTTTTCCTGGAGGCACATTCTGGATTGTTGCAAAAGAAGAGGAATTTCATGTAAAACACAGCAATCTACTGAATGGAGGAGACAGTGATCAGAGTTAAGGAAGTTGTTGAGCAGTTTCATAGAGGAAGGAGCTAAATAGTAAAATAGCTCCAGAAACCTGTATGTGGGCCCTTTAAATATTTTCTTAATACTAAACTGAACATATATAGGAAGAAATTCTGTAAGACCTGACACAATATGATCCAGAGGCTTTGAAGTGATCAATTTCCACAGTGCAGGAGGAGAATGCATTATTCTAACTACCCAGCCAGAGCAGCAAGTCTTCATGGATGACGTGGAACAGTGAGTGGAGAGCCCAGAAGGAAACATATTAGTAGTAGAGCTAAATTACTCTAGAGTGAAGGACCCTCTAGTCTAGGGTCTTCAAAAAGAGTCTTTAAAATAAGCCTGAAAAGGATCAGATTGATGTACCAATACTTTAAGTGTCAGAAAAATTCCCAACACATTTTTAAAGAATATAACAAAATGCAAACACTTAATGTAATAATTATAATTCCCAGCATCCAAAAAAAAAAAAAAAATACTAGACATGAGGTGAAGCAGTAAACTATAACACAAAAC
Source organism: Cnephaeus nilssonii (assembly GCF_951640355.1). Taxonomy (NCBI): domain Eukaryota; kingdom Metazoa; phylum Chordata; class Mammalia; order Chiroptera; family Vespertilionidae; genus Cnephaeus; species Cnephaeus nilssonii. Next base: position 98,393,707 of record NC_137079.1, read on the forward strand.
CAGAAGGAAAATAAGTTGATAAAAATGACAGAGATAATGGGTTTAAAAGACAAGGATTATTAACTGTTATAAAGATGTTTAGGTATTTCAAGTAAAACATGAAAAGTATATGGAGAAAAGTGGACAATATAAAAAAGAAAAAATGGAACTCTGAAAAAATAAAGTTTTAACTGAAAATTTTATTTGATCGATTTTACATGGTTTAAGGCAATAAGAGTGAACTAGAAAATATGGAATAGTATCCTTCTCAACTGAAGCAGAAAGAAAAAAAAGTCAATAAAAAGGGAACAGGGCTACCAGAACCTATGAGACACATCAAGCATTTTAACATACATGGAATTGGAGTACAAGAAGAAAATATATATGTATCTGATGAGATAATAGCCAGATAATTTGAAAACTGTAAATCCTAAGGTCCAAGAAGTTTAACCAATAGCAGGATCAACACAAAGAAAAGTAAACCGTGGAACAGCACAGTTTAACTCTCCTAAATAAACATTAAAGAGAAAATCTCAAAAAAAGCAGTCCTCAACAAAAAGCAAAGCAACAATTCCTTTAATAGTGAATTGAACAAATACTTCACTGGTGATAACATTAGGATATCAAGTAGCAGATAAAAAGATGGTAAATATCAATAACTAGTAGGTTAATGCAAAGTAAAACCACAATGACTCAGTACTACCAACCACAGTAACTCAGCACTACAAACTAGGGGAATGGATAAAATAAAAACACCAATAATACCAAATGCTGGTGAGAATATGGAGCAACTGGCTCTCCGATTCATGGCTTTAGGGATGTAAAATGGGGGCTACTATGAAAAATGGTTTGGAAGTTTCTTATTAAGTTCAACATTCACTTATCATTCCTTGATATTTTCCATAGAAAAATGAAAACTAATCTTTACAGAAAAACCTGCACATGAATGGTCATAGCAACTTCATCTGTTATAGCAAGAAGCTGAAAAAACTAAAATGTCCTTCAATGAGTAAAATAATAAAGAAACCATGGTGCATTCAAAGAATGGGATATGACTGAGCAGAAAAAGGAACAAATTATTGATTAATCTTACCACTTAGATGTATCTTATAGACATTATTGTGAGTGAGAAAAACTCATCTCAAAGGGTTGTATATTTTATGTTTCCATTTTTGGGGGCATTCTCAAAAAGTCAAAACTATGGTGATGGAAATTTGATCAATGGTGGCCAGGGTTTATGGCTAGGGAGATGGTGTCACTGTGAAGGAATAGTACAAGAGATTTCTTGGGATAATAGAACTATTCTGTGTTCTAATTGCTGTGTTGATGCATGAATCAATACAAGTGTTAACGCATAGAAATTTACATACAAAGTAAAAAAAGTCAGTTTTAATGTATGACTATTTAAAATTTAATTTTTAAAGAGCTGTCAGAGAGAAAAACACATTACTTACAAAAATAAAAATTATCACCAACATTTAACCATAAATTATGCAAATGAGAAAAAAAGTATAAAATTTAAAAGGCTGATATAAAAGACTTTCAACTGAAATTCTTACTGCATTGAAAATATTCTTCAAAAATGAAGGAGGGAAATACTTTTTTCAGACAATAGAAGTTGATAAAAAACCATTGCCAGAACATCTGTGTTATAAGAAAAGTCAAAAGAAATTCTTCAAGCAGAGGTTTAATGATACCAGATGAAAATTTAGATACATGCAAAGGAGAGCGAAAGAAATATGTGGACATATGTGAAATATTGTTTTCTCATTTTTATTTGATGCAGAGAAAGCATTTGTTAAAGTTAAACACACATTTGTGATAAAACCACCAAGAAAAATGGTCCCAAAGAGGGCAAGCTTAATCTGAAATTGGTATCAACAATATAACATCAATTAGTGTCATACTTAACAATAAAAGACCAAATGAGATTGGGAATAAGGGAAATATTTTGCCTCTCCGGACTTTAATATTTTACTGGAGGATCTAAGTAGTATAATAAGGCAAGATATAAAAATAAAATACATACAGATTAGAGAGAAGGAAGTAAAACAATTTTCAACTGCAGATGAAATTATTATGTACATAGACATTCTCATACATTGCTGATCAGAATGTAAAATGGTACAACTTTGCAAAACAGTTTGGCAATGTTATATTGTTAAACATTCGATTAAACTTTGACCCAGCAATTCCTCTGTAGTTATTCAAGGGAAGTGCAAACATATGCACATAAAGACATATAAAATTTCATAGCAACAGTCATAATGACCACAAACTAAAATCAACTGCGATATTAGAAAAATGAACAAATGCTTGTATATCCATATGATAGGTTACTACTCAGCAATAAAAAGTAATAAATAACTACTGATACTCATAGCAAAATTCATGAATTTCAGAAACATTGTGCAAGAGAAGAGTGGCTCAGATAAGTTCATATTATGTAATTTCATTTGTATGGAGCATTAGAAAAGGACAAATCTTTTTTTATAGTGTAGAATGCAGGGCATGGTTGCCTAGGACTGGCGGTATAGATAGGATTGATTGGGAACAGGCACAGGGAGCTTTTGGGGCAGCATATTGTACTGGTGGCAAGGGATGTATAAATTTGTGCTAACTCAAAGTGTATATTCAAAATGGATACATTGTATTCTAATTCAAATGTTTTAATTAAAATTTTAAAAAATAACTTTGTTATTGAACATGGTAGATGCACATTTATTCTTAATGTGTGGAAGTGGTATTACATAGAAGTTAAGAGGGTGATTATTTTCTATTTTCTAAAGTTATTGTTCTTACTATATACTTAATGACTAGCTGAACTGGAACCATATTCCAAAAAAGTAATATAAAATGGAGTATTGATGAGAAGTTAGGGAAACTCTATTTACCAGGAGAGTTTACTTAAGAAATATATTCAGAGGTAACATATCTTCTACTCTCCCAAGAGAGAATTCAGAAGTAAAACACACAGGAATGTATCTTAGTCACAGAGAGAGGAATTATGAATAACGACATAAAAATCCAAAGTAGACCATGAATGGCCATCTGAACTATCTACTACTGGAATAACTGAGTATGAAGAATTTGTCATTAGTAGCAGATAAATTGATTCCTTACTAAGAAATAGGTCATCTACTTTGACATAATGATTGCATAATATTTTTATTTCCAAAATACTAGAATATAGTACCTGTATCATATATTCCATGGTAACATAATTTTAAAAATAAACAATTTTTTTTCTAATAAAGTTAACGTATTGATATAACATTTTCATGCAAATCAGGTCAATTCCAAAAGAGAGAGGGCCCATATTCAGAATTATACCCAGGCATCTGGTACAAGCTTGGATTGCCTTGGCAAATCAGTACAAATGAATGCTCTGAGTACTGTTAATAGCATGAAGGCAAGGTCTATATACAGGGTGTTCCCCCAAACGTGTGTACACACTTTAACAGCTGATAGCTCAATTGATGTTTCTTTTCAGATTTAACCCATGGGAATGAATAATTATTCAAAGTGTATATACATTTTAGGGACATTTTGTATTTCATGAAACGAACAACATTGCATGCCAAATCAGTACTTGGAGGCTACACATATTTAGTGTGTGTAGTTTAACTGACACAGTATTTTTGTTTGGTGAAAAATCACCTGGATACTGATTTAGATATAATGTCTACACATACGGTAAGTATGTGGAATCTTCCAGATACTAAGCTTGAAATTAGTGTAGGCTTTTATTATTTTACCCTCTGAGATATTTATGCACATGGGAGAAACACATAAGCAATTGGGGAAGAAAAACTAACTTGGAAAATTTAAAAGAGGAAATATATTGCTGAGCAGTTATATTATATTATAGTGGTTATATTTTCCAGCCACTTTATATTATTACAGACATAACATAATTGTAAAATGTGAATATTTTAGTGTTTGCTCTCAGTTTATTTAGTAGCTGATGGTTCCCTTGGTCTCTCCTTATGTTACTCTGAGGAAAATGCACATTTTAATTGAATTTTGATATTTCCAGTATAAAATGTTATCACTTTTAACATTTTGTATTAAATTACATACTGTTATAAAACCTCAAGAATATTATTTTTTATTTTTTATTTTAATAAATTCATGGAAAGCATTTACTCCATTTGATTTCCAGTCACAATGAATGGAACCAAAGCATCTGTGGCCCTGGGCGACAGGAATATGTGAGAATTATAGTAGATAACTATATGTAAAACTCAGCCCAATAGGGACATATTCCTACATAAGAACAACTCACTGTTGGTGTAAATTAAGAAACAGCAGTACCTGGCACTGGGGCTAGAAGATCAGGGACAGTGTATCTGCCATCCTATATACTAAAACCCTACTATCCAAATCTCTTGAATGGCAGAACAACCAGTGGGATGACCTGTCATTCTGACACGCACTGACCACCAAGGGGCAGACACTCAACGTAGGAGCTGCCCCCTGGTGGTCAGTGCGCTCCCACAGGGGAAGCACCGCTCAGCCAGAAGCAGGGCTCATGGCTGGTGAGCGCAGCAGTGGTGGCGGGAGCCTCTCTCACCTCTGAGGCGGCAGCAGTGCTATGGAGCAGTGAGCTAAGTGGTGAAGAGCAGTGAGCAGGTGGTGGTAAGGAGCGAGGGGTCCGAGACTGCAAGAGGGCACAGGCCAGGCTGAAGGACACTCCCCCTCCAGTGCACGAATTTCGTGCACCGGGCCTCTAGTATAAAAATATTCTTGTGTGCCACTTGATAAAGTGATTGATCCAAGTAATAAAACCGAAGCCAATTTATTTATGCAGTCTTTTAATTTCCATTAACTTTAGAATCAACAAACATGAAGGCTTGTATGCATTTCAGAGATTCTTTGTTATATGTAGCAGATAAATTAGAATTTTCCTTTGGTGATATGTATGTTTGCATATTGTAGCTACAGAATTCAATGAAATCAATGTTCTAGTCATTAAGAATACAAGGGATTCAGAATACTTTCCATGATTGAATGTGCTATGGCACCCTGGTGTTCCTCAATAATTTTTAAACATGCAATACCTGACTATTTAGTCAGGAGCACTGACCCTTTCCCTTAGAATCTAAGGCTTAGATAGAAAAATGATAACAGCCAACACAACAATAGCTGCACAGTGTGAATAAATCAAAATTATACCTATGTTTTTGTCAGATTGGCAAAAAATATATTTTAGTAATTATTTTATGTGTGCTATGGGATGGAAATCACTGTCCTAGACTATGAGGCTCCCTTGTTACAATCTTTCATAGCACAATGTACGTTTTCTTTTGAGCATCTATCAAAATTGTAATTGGTAACCCATATTTGTGTAGTTAGTCGGTAATGTCTTTATCACCTGCCATACATTAAGCTCCACTAGGGATCCAGGACCTGCCAGTGTATCTGACATAAAATATGTATCCCCAAAATCACTCATGGTTGGATAAGTGGACCGTAGAACAAATGAAATTGTTTTCTATTGACACATATATTTCAATAATTGCCTTACTAATAGAAGAGAAGGGTATAATTTATTTAATATGAAACAAGCAAAAAAATTTTTATTACCTTATTCTAACATTGTCTGAAGATTTTATGAGAGAAGGTGACAGTAACCAATTTTTAATATTGTCCATGAAATAATTTACCAGGTGTACCGGTTACCAATGCGGGTTTTTTTTTTCAATAAATGGAGTTACACTTACGTTGATATACTAGTATATGTCATTTGATATATATACTATTTTGTTGTATTGATAGCAAGCTTCAAAACTTCATATGTCAAATTTTCTGAAGGTGTTAACATCATAGATATTTTTACACTTAAAAATGTCAAATTTCATGCCAAAAAAAAGAGCATTTGTGGGAAGTTTTAATTCATTAGTTTATTTTGAAGAAAAGTGCTGCTGAAAGTTATCATATACTTTGGGAAACTTATGGTGAACATGCTCCATTTCAAGGTACTTGTGAACGCTGGTTGAAACGCTTTAAAAGTGATGATTTCTATGTGAAAGACAAAGAACGTCCAGGTCAACCAAAAAAGTTTGAAAACCAACAATTACAAGCATTATTGGATGAAAATGCGTGTCAAACTCAAAAACAACTTGCAGAAAGATTAAACGTTGTTCACCAAACAATTTCTGATCTTTACAAGCAATGGGAAAGATTTTAAAGGAAGGAAAATGGGTGCCACATCAATGGAACAAAAGACAAATGGAAAACCGAAAAATCATCAGTAAAATTTTGCTTCAACAGCACGAAAGTCTTTTTTTCAATAGAATTGTGACTGGCGATGAAAAGTGGATTATTTTGAGAATTTCAAACGCACAAAATCATGGGTGATCCAGGTCAACCATCAACATCGGCAGCAAGGCCAAATCACTTTGGACAGAAGACAATGCTCTGCGTTTGGTGGGATTAAGAAGGTGTGATGTATTATGAGCTATCAAACCCAGGTGAAACCATTAATACTGATCAATACCAACAACAAATAATCAATTTGAACCACGCTTTGACTGTAAAACGACCAGAATAGGTCAGAAGACACAGCAAAGTAATTTTGCTTCATGATGACGTACCATCACACACTTGAAAACCAGTTAAAGACACGTTAAAAGATCTAGCCTGGGAATTATTAACCCACCCACCGTATTCACCAGACCTTGCTCCTTCAGATAGGTTACCACTTGTTCCGATCAATGGCACACGCACTTTCTGAGCAGAACTTCAAAACATACGAAGAAGTGGAAAATTGGGTCTCTGAATGGTTTGCCTCAAAACAAGAAAAGTTCTATTGGGATGGTATCCACAAATTACTTGAAAGATGGGGGAAATGTGTAGCTAGCGATGGACGTTACTTTGAATAAAGCACTTTTGATGTTTCTCTTGAAATTATCGTGTTTTCTTTGATTACAAAATCCTCATTATTATCCGGTACACCTGGTATTTCAGTATAGTAGTCCATTTTGATTTTATTCTAAAAACTTGACATTTATCCCGATATTGATTTATTCCCAACTTTCTTCCTAAAACAAAATTTTGTAAAATAACAGTACATAACATGAATGACATGTTGACCAAGTTTAAGCCTGCCAGAGAAACGAGAGCCAAGAAAACATGCATATTTTTTCATGACTGCTGTTGAAAATTATGGAAAGGCAGGGACAGGGACTTTGCCAAATACATCTAGAGATAAAAACTAGATTCTAGTCATTCTTGGAAGAATTTTGAACAGGGAGGAACAAAATCAAAATATGATTATTAAACAATTTGTCAGTTGTATACAGCAGATTTAAGTAGGATAATCTGGAGGCAGAAAGAACAAATAAAATTTTATTGGACAAATCTAGTGTTTAAATAAAGGTCGAATATGAACAAGATTTTTTAAAAGACATTTGAAAGACAGTTTTAATTCAGAGAATGTAAAAATGAAGAGAAGCCACTGGCTTCATTTTTTCCACCCAAAACATAAATTTTAATTGCGAATTTGACATGTACTTACCAATACAATGCAGCATAATTAGCCATTTAATTGATTTATTGATTGATTTTAGAAGAGAAACATTGATTTTTGTTGTTGTTGTTGTTCCACCTGTTTATGTATTGATTGGTTGATTCTTATATGTGTCCTCATCAGGGAGCAGACCCAAAACCTTGGCATGCTCCAACCAACTGAGCTACCTGGCCAGGGCCTAATTGGCCATTTTATGTTCAAAACTAATTCCTGCTAAAACAGTTACTAGACTTCACTGGGCCCACCATTAAAACTGAAACACTTGTGAGATACAAGTCTGTGTCCATGGGTTATGCATGTATGCATACAAGTTCTTTGGTTGATCTCTTCCCACCCACCCATCCTCCCCTGTCTTTCCTCTGACATTCCACAGTCTGTCCTATCCTGTGTCTATGGATCTATTTGTTCATCAGTTTATTTTGTTCATTAGGTTGCACATGCAAGTATGTGATACTTGTCTTTGACTGGCTTATTTCATTAGCATAATATGCTCCAGGTTCCTCCATGCTGTCTCAAAGGGTAAGAGATCCTTTTTTTTTTACTGCTGCATAGTATTCCATGATGTAAATGTACCACAACTTTTTTGTCCACTCATCTACTGATGGACACTTGGACTGCTTCCAGATCTTAAAACATAGGAGTGCATATATTCTTTCTGATTGGTGTTTCGGGTTTCTTAGGATATATTCCTAGAAGTGTGATCACTGGGTTAAATGGCAGTTCCATATTTAATTTACTGTTTTCCATAATGGCTTCAACAGTCTGCATTCCCACCAGCAGTGTACTATGGTTCCCTTTTCTCCACATCCTCTCCAGGACTTGTCATTTGTTGATGGTAGCCATTCTGACAGGTGTAAGGTGATGCATCATTGTCATTTGAATTTCTATCTCTCTGATGATCAATGACTTTAAGCATTTTTACCTATATCTCTTAGCCATATGTATGTCCTCTTTGGAGAAGTGTCTATTTAGGTCCTTTGCAATAATATGATCAATCTTTTTTTCTCTCTTTATTAATTGAGGTATTACATATGTGTCCTTATCCCCCCATTACCCCACCCCTCAACTCAGCCCCCCCCCCCCCCCACTGGTGTCTGTGTCCATTGGTTAGGCTTATATGCATGCATACAAGTCCTTTGGTTGATTTCTCCCCCTTACCCCCACCAGAAAAAGCATTCAACAAAATCCAACACCCATTTTTGATAAAAACTCTCATCAAAGTGGGAATAGAGGGATCATTCCTCAACATAATAAAGGCTATATATGACAAACCTACAGCCAACATCATACTCAATGGGCAAAAACTAAAACCATTCCCTTTCAGAACAGGAACAAGATAGGGATGTCTGCTTTCACCACTCTTATTCAACAGAGTACTGGAAGTCCTAGCCACAGCGATCAGACATGAAGGAAGGATTTAGAACCATGAATACTCGAGTCAGAAGGAACCATTAGTGTCTCAGTCAGCAACATTTTTCTGTAAGGGACCAAAAAAGAAATACTTGGAAGCTTGTAACAGACTGAAGAGTTTCAGAAAGAAGGGGTGGGAGAAAGGGGGAGAGATTAACCAAATAATTTATATGTATATATGCATAACCCATGGACAGACAATAGTGCAGTGAAGGCTTGGGGTGGCGGGATAGGGTGGTGGGAGTCAGTTGGGGGGAAAATGGGACACCTGTAATACTTCAAAAAATAAAGATAAATTAAAAATAATTTAATTTAGAAAACCTAAAGAAAAACAAAAACAAAGAACACGTTAGGTTTTGTGGCCTTACAGTCTCCGTCATAACTTTTCAACTTTGCCATTGTAGTGAGGAAGTAGCCCTAGACAGTTTGTAAAGGAATGAGCTTGGCTATGTTCCTATAAATCTTTATTTATGAACACTAAAATTTTAATATTATATCAATTTTACATGCCATGAAATACTTTTCTTTTTTACAAACCATTTAAAAATATAAGAACTGTTGTAAGCTTACAGACCATATAAAAACTGGAAGCAGTCCAGCTGTAGTGATATTCAACCTGCAGATAGTGATTTGTTGATGGTATGGTGCAATCAGTAAAGTACGCTGGGGCAATATTTCTTAATGGCATTCCATAACATAGCATAGCATAGATCAGAGTATAGGACACAATGAAAGGAAGTGCTGGTGTGAAACATTTGTTTCACTTATATATACTGGATCATGATGTAAAAGGTATTGCTTTAGGTATAATAAATTATGTTTGCAATCACCAATCTGCTCTTTACCAGCAAATATTTTTATACTATGCAGCAGTAAAAAAGGAGGCTCTCTGACCCTTTGAGATAGCATGGAAGGACCTGGAGAGTATTATGCTAAGCAAAATAAGCCAGTCAGAGAAATACAAGTATCACATGATCTCACCGATATGTGGAATCTAATGAACAAAATAAACTGATGAATAAAGTATATCAGAGATATAAAAGCATGGAACAGACTGTCAAATCTCAGAGGGAAGGCGGGGTCAGTGGGTGGATGGGAAGAGATTAACCAAAAAATTTATATGCATATATGCATAACCCATGGACACAGTTAATAGTGTGGTGAAGGCCTGGGGTGGGAGACTTGTGCTGGCTAGAAGGGCTAATGGGAGGAAAAGGGGGAATATCTGTAATACTTTCAACAATAAAGTTAAATTTAAAAATTTTTTTTAAAAAGAAAAGCTCAAGTTTACACAGCTGTTTAGTTTGTGCACTAAAACCAGATCTTCCAATTTCAATCCAGAACTTCTTTGACTTAAAAACTAGATCAAGATTAAAGAATTATGTAATACTAATAAAAATGCTTAGGTCTGAGAAGTCAGGGTAAACCCAAATATTAAATGTTTAGAAGGAAGTATAAGAGCTAACTGGTCTATTACTACCATCCAGATAATTAGTAGTATCCACGTTCCATTGTGTTTTCACAATCTTTTTTTGCATTATCTGGGTAGGTCCAATTTATTTATTTTTAATTTATTCATTGATTAAGGTATTACATATGTGTCCTTATCCTCCCATTACCCCCCCCCCACCACCCTCCATTGTGTTTCAAACACCACTCTAACTGAAGAGAATACGTGTGGCACATGTTTTTCTGGCCCATGATCTCTGCTGTCCAGACATGTTGTTCCTTGTCTCTAGTTTCAGAGACTGAGGTCAGGTCCAGGGCATGTCACCCTTAATCATCAGTTTCCAGTCTGTCTTTCTCAGGTATCAAAACACAATTTTCTACATTACAGATGCTCCTTGATTAGGCAGAGTTGCAACAATCTAGGTGGGCTCCATCACAGAGAAATAAGCCCTTTCTACAGTGACTCTTTCCCCAGGCACCTTCTCATTAGCCAATAAGCATCTTTGGTTTCCTGTAATTATTTCCTGGCCCTCCCTTCCTCCTCATACCATCCTCATATTTTCCCTCTGTATGGACTTAATTTCATATGTCCTTCTGAAATTGTAGTACTTCCATAAACAGCTAGTTCTAGCCCCATTATTGCAAAGTACACTGGGATAGTGAGTTCATTTTTAATTTCTCTACTATACAATAATGCACACCAAGATTGTGTTTTTTCAGACTGCTGAGATTTTGAATGACTGATATCATTTTTTTATTTCAACTATTCTTAATCTAATAGGTTATCTGACTTGATACCTTTGTGCACTTTTTCCAAAGGATTAAGCTTTTCTCCCTTTAGTTATTTTTCTGTGTAGCTTCTTTGTTTTCACAGCTTTATTTTGTATATATGTTGCCCCTCCATGTAGAATCAGTGCTTTTAATCTGCACTTGTTTGGTATCCAGCTAAGAGAATTTACTGGGTTGTATATAAAATGAAGTCTATTGTACACAATATAATCCATGGAAACTGCAGTTTGGACTCATGGTACTGAGTCTGGCTGTTACAGGATTATTTTCTTCTCCATGTGGCAATGAGACCTGTTCACATGACATGCATGTTATCATCCACGCTTAAAATGTTGCTGTCAATATACTCATAGGGTTGTTCTAATTATGCTAAATCCAATCAATGATTAAGATTATTATTTTGACTTTAAAATTAATTAATTGAAAAGATACATGTAATTTCAACAACTGTATATTGCAACATTTAAACTAGAAAATATTTGCACATTAAGTGTTTTTTTTTTGTTTTTACATTTGTTTTGATAGAGAAAACGTGGGGCTGTCTGAAGTAGTTGTTTATATCAAGTTAGACAGATTCTGTTTTACAAATTGAATAATGCCATTTGTGATCGTTGAACTTGGATTGATCTCTAACTCATTTTTCCCAAGTAATTAATAACTGATCATTACTTCAAGGTAAATATTTCCTGTTGTTACTTCTCAATTCCACCATTTTCTTGTATTTACAATGGAATTTCTTTAATAACATTGTTTATCTTGCTTACCAAGTCAACATCCTATAACAGTTCTGAGATTACACTTGGTCTCATCACATTAAAATGATCATTTTATCTGCCTGTATTCTCCATTAGAATAGGACATGGGGCATATCTATTTCATAATTGTGTATGCCATATAGTAAGTATGCAGTACTGTTTTTAGAACTGAATCATTGAATGTCTTTCATTCCTCTTCACTTTTTGACAAACATTTTTTAGGGCCATTTATTTCATTCCATTTTTTTAGATTTCCCAGTTCATACTATTTCAAAAGATAACTGTTACTATTTGTAATAGATCTATTTTTGCAAGAAGGAATAGAAGAAATAAAAGCACCATTGCTTTTAATTTATAAGTAGGTTTAATATTTTATGCTTGAAATGTGTTTTTTTATTTCAAAACAATTCACATGACTTATTTACTGTATCATTATTAGATCATATTCTGGTATCTAACCATAAAATTTAACTCCAAAATATCACTCTCAATGCAGGTAGGTTTGAGTTGGATATAGAATGTAGGCTAAATAATCTTGTTAATGCAGTGACCTTTACTTTCATGTTCATATAAGCTATAGCATGTATTCTCAACAAATTCTTGTATAAAATAATATGTTTATAATAATTCCTTTGATTTATGAGAATATCTTCAATGTTATAAAATTTAAGGAACTTTCAAGTTTCAAGGACCTCCTATTTCCTTTCTAAGAATGAATAAATCTGGACTAATTACTCATCTCTATTTAATACTTTACCTTAAATGGAGAATTCAGTAAAGAAAATTCAGCTTGGGTCCAATTGAACAATTTTTTTTAATCGCAGATAAGGAACTTTGTGAAGGTCTAATATGTATTTTTCACAGTACTTCAACAACTTCTGTGTATAATTATTGGATAAAGTTAATGCACTCTTGAAGATAACTGGGGTTCACCTGTTTGACCTCTATTTGAACCAACCTAAATCTGAAACTTTTATGCTGTGTGCCTTTATCACAATTATAAAATAATTTTATTTTACCAATTATGTTATAGTTTTTTTTTATCTTTGACTTCATGAGTGCATGATCAAGAAAAATAATACATAGTACTTATATTTTGCATTTTATTTAAGTATTAAAGGGAAATGAGCCAATGATTTCCTGAATCCAAAAAATAAAGAACTTAAAGGTATATATTACTACCAAAGCAACTTTAAATTTATTTTAATTTGAGGAATTAAAGATATTAAATGTATTTATTTTAGAATACAAATGGAAGCCAGAATTTGGCTTGTTTGGAGCTATAACTATACAAGTGGTACATTTTTATTTATTTATTTATTTTCTATGTTCTAATTGATTTCAGAGAAGAAAGGAGCGGGAGAAGGAAAGAGAGGTAGAGATAGAAACATCAATGATGAGAGAGAATCATGGATTGTCTGCTTCCTGCACGCCCCCTACTGGGGACCAAGCCTGCTACTCAGGCATGTGCCCTGACCAGCAATCGAACCATAACCTCCTGATTCATGGGTCGACACTCAATCACTGAGCCACAACAACAGGGCCAAATTATACATTTATACATACAGTGTTTAAAAAGTGAATCCTATATTTTATAGAATATAAGTTATTTTTAATATAAAGGCATTAGTGTACCATTTTCACTCAACTGTAACTATTAATGTAATTTAATTGTATGACTATTTATCTGAGTATGTTTTTACTTTTTTGATTATTAGTATTTTTTGAAGTGAAATACATGGCTAAAACAAATATATTATTCTCAATAAGAATAGACCGGAGTCTTTCATGGATTATGTCAAAATTTGAACCGACATAGTTTAGTAGTTATAGAATTTGATTGAGTCTCTTTGGAATTTCAAGAAGCATACTGAGAGCAAAAGAAAGTTGGTGCAGAGGAGTGATATAGGAGTTGGTTCAAAAATAAAATTTAACCCAAAGACAATTGAGGGATCCATATGATTTATGATAGTGAAAATGTCTCTTATTTACCTGATTTCACCCTTATTCATTTTTGTTGTGATTAAATCAGAAGCGAAGAAAAGGGCAAGATACTCATTTCTGTAGTGGAAACTTGAGACTAATACTATGAACAAGAGTATTTAATAAAAACCTCAGAAATGATTGTTTTATTTTGAGGCATAGAGTTTTATTGTAATTTTTTTCAGTGTAATACCACTAACTTTTTCATTAATATATTATCTTTGTAACTAGACTGTTAGCTACTTGAAATCAAATACTGTCATCTCTCAGGCTTACTTATAGTTCCTTACATAAGCTATTTAAATGAACATGTCTCAAGAGTCAGCCAACTCAAAACTTCAATAATCCTAAGTGATTTGGAAATTGTAATCTATTTTTTAGTATGTGTAAATGAAAAATGGTATTTCAATGGAATGTGCAAACAGAAGTTAAAGTCACAGAGTGACATGAAAAAAGTGACATTGGACTCAAGAATTTGCCTGAATATTTCCCTTGACATGATGTTTTTGATGGACGTGCACAAACTTGGTTTCTAAAGCATGTAACAAAGGAGCAGCAGTGTTTCACACGTAATAGGTATCAATGCCGTGAGACTATCTCTTCAGTCCATCTCATATTAAGTCATATCACCAGTAAATATCTGTGTAGGAACTATCACTATAGCTTCAATTTTATTTTATTTATTTATTTATTTTTGGTAATCTGTCAATCTGTGAAAATTTCAGCTGAGGAATTTCAGCTCTACCACAACACCAAAAAAATGTTAGCAGAAGCAAAACTATAAAAAAGAAAAAAATATCCAAGTCAATAAGATTCCTAGGCTGTATCAACACAATGATTGAAAAGAGAAACAATTTCAGTAAATTGGTCAAAATGATTATTGGGGTATTGCATAACTGCAGTTTCAGTTAATTCTATTTCTGAGCTATTTAAATGTCCTAAGTTTACACTTTAAAAGCATTTAGCCAAACATTTACATACAGAAATAGATTTTTATTTCTTTTAAAATATATGGAATTTCCATCAGGAAAATTACAATATCAAATAACTTTGAAATTGTAATGAATATTAGTGATATTAATTTCTTTATTAATCTTTCAAAATATTTCAGACAAGGGAGTATTACTAATTTCTGACTTTTAAAAATCTGAGACACATTTATTTTAATAAATGCCTGAAATGCCTTCTTCAAAACCTTAGGGCCAGTTGTACCTGTAATTCAGATATTTGGGGATTTAAGACAGGTAATGAGTACCTATATGTATATTTCATAACATCTTCAGGGGGTCTGGGATAGCTTGTTAATCAAACACAGTGATCTGTTTCCAGTAATACATAGAGATATTCACACTCAGTGGAATAAAGGTTTTAATAGCATCACATTAGGTGAAATTTTGCTGATAATTGGGTTTGCAATAACAAAAAAGCTTTTTTCAGGGCTTTTTGGGTTTTGGAATATAAAATATCATAGATATAAATCTAAAATAATTTCCCCTCCAGTTTTAAAAATCTATATACGTATGTGTATGTGTGCATTTGTATGTGTTTTCTCTCTTACACACATACACACCCACACACGTGTACACACATGCCTTGGAATGAGTCAGTAGTTTTATTGGAAGACAGCGAAGCTCTTATGATGATGCATTGTCTATGATTGCTTTGGCCCTACAATAGCAGGGTTGAAGAGCTTATGACAGAGACTACGGCCACCCAAAGCTAAAGTATTTTATCTGTCTGTGACTTTACAGAAAATGTTTGCTGACTCGATATATATGATATATCCAGAGACTTTAGTTTTGTGCCTATTCTAAAAAACAGTAAAATTTCCATAAAATTGCCATAACTTAGTTTTTAGTGAAATAAAGTAAATCAATGAATGAATGAATTTACTGTCTTTATGGGATTTTGAGTCTATTTTTTCATTTTAATTTAGAATCTAAATATAAAAGTAAACTATAATGGTTAATTATGCTTAAAAAGGCTTTTCTTAGTAACTGAAGATAATGTTATTTTAGATATTTTAGTTGCTTTAAGGTAATATTGCTACTGTTTGCATTTGTAATGCAGTTTTAAATTAAAGTAAAATCTCTAAAAGAACATAAGGCCACTCTTAAAACGTTGAGTCGAAAGAATAGTTAATTATACTACATATCTTAAATTTTAGCAATAATAAAAATTGTAGCCATTGTTATTTTAAATGATGTTTAATATTGTGGAGTTTTTTTTGGGGGGGGAGGACTGGTTTTTTGGTTTTAAATTAGAAAGCCAAATTAATTACTGGGTTTGCTAATTTTAAGTTTTAAGTTCAGATGTCCTAAAAAATAATACTGAAACTAAGTTTTTATAGACAGGAGCATATCACAATGATGAAATAGGAAAGTAAATTGCACGTTCCAAATTTGAAAAGTAAAAGAATATTAAAAAACAAGAAATTGCTAGTATGCTTATAGAGATGTGTAAATATTGCAGAAGTCTTAAAAGATATACACTTTATAGTTTTGCATTATATCTTAGAATGCTTCATAACACAATGTAAATAATACATAGAACAGAGAATTTCAAACCAATTATCAGCTACACTTCACTGAGACTAAAGCAAATGAAGCATAGTGAGCACGCAAAATTCCTTCCAATGTCTATGGTTCTTTTCATTATTTATTACTAAAATGAAACTATTTCAGTGCCATTAGTCTCTGCTGATTTGGAGATTTAAAAAATTAAATCATTAGGAATTTATTTAAAAACTTAATAGTCCAGGAAAGACTTGATTTTTAAAATTCAAATGATCAGACTTGTCATGTCTGTTTGATGGAAAATAAAGCAATGTATTTTACTATGAAGAGAAATAGAAAAACTAGATCTTAAAACTGTACTGGTACAATAAGTATTTTTAATATACTAGTGGGACTCTTAAAAAATGTTACAATTATATTTTTTCAATACGGTGTTATCTATGTGACTTATTTATATCTGGTTTGTCAGAGATAACAAAAGAATAAATCATCATATGTAAGAAGGCGGACGGCAGGACAGCAGTGAGGAAGAGAGTGTGAGTGAGTGGGAGCGAAAGGGGAGTGTGTAGATGTGTGTGTGTGTGTGTGTGTGTGTGTGCTGGGTGTGTGTGTGAGTGTGTGTGTGAGTGTGTGTGTGTATGTGTGTGTGAGTGTGTGTGTGTGTGTGAGAGTGTGTGAGTGTGAGTGTGTGTGTGTGTGTGAGAGTGTGTGTGTGTGAGTGTGTGTGTGTGTGAGAGAGTGTGTGTGTGAGAGAGAGTGTGTGTGTGTGTGTGAGAGTGTGTGTGTGTGAGTGTGAGTGTGTGTGTGTGAGTGTGTGTGTGTGTGTGTGTGACAGTTAGATCTTGCAGAACTTTCAGGGGCTGGTAGACCGGGCTGTCTTAGGAAGAGAGCCCCTGCTACCACTGCAAGCACTTGTGGGGCGGCCTGCGCTGCCATAGAAACCACACCATCTTGAATAGATTCAAAAACCAAGTTACATTCACACAATGGAATACTACGCTGCTGTAAAAAAAGAAGGAACTCTTACCATTTGCAACAGCATGGATGGACATGGAGAGCATTATGCTAAGTGAAATAAAAGCCAGTTGGAGAAAGATAAATATCACATAATCTCACTCATATGTGAAATATAATGAACAACATAAACTGATGAACAAAAATAGATTCAGAGACAGAGAAGCATTGAATAGACAATTAAACTTCAGAGGAAGGCAGAGGAGGAGGGTAAGAGATTAGCCAAAGGACTTGTTGTATACATGCATATAAGCATAACCAATGGACACAGTCAGTAGAGAGGTGAGGGCATGTGCTGGGAGCTGGGGTGGCCAGAGAGATGTCACAATGCGGGAAAAAGGAGACATATGTAATACTTTAAACAATAAAGAATTTTTAAAAAGAATAAATCGTAATCTCAAAATTAAGTTTTTGCCTATCTATATTTCTGATTTTGATCATATTTAAACTCAGCACTTTCTTTCTGCCAAACTGCTCCTCCATTTGTTTCCTTATCTCAGTTGAAGGTATCATCACTCACACTTCGATTGCTCCTTTACTCTACTACCCTTTAACCTCATATTCTGTCAAAAATATTTTATTGTCTCAAGGTAAAATGTGTTTCAAATCTGGATTGCCACTACCTTCAGCTCAAGCCTTCATTATCTTAACTTGACTTTGCAGTTCAGGTTTCTTTCTATATCACTGAGAGAAAGAGATCTTTCCAAAATGGACTAGATTCTATCTACCCCCTGCTTGAAATCTTCACTGGTTTTCTGTTGCCAATAGGAAAAAATATGCCAATTATGGCTCTGCTTCTGTCTAGCTCTCTGCCTTCATTTAAGCTCACTCTCTTTCACATCTGCACTCCCCAACATAACATTCCAACTTGATTTTACTAGTTATTTCATGTTTCTTTATACCTCTAACATTTTTCTTTCACTTCAGTTGCCTTTCCTTTTTTTCCTTCTTTTATTCAGAAAAGCTCAGCATCATCCAATTCAAATGTCACATTCCTTATAAATTCCCCATAGTTGCTCTTGGCTCTTACTGTTCTTCTAACACTTTGTGTACCTCCTAGGATTGTATATAAAGATTTTGTTCATATAATCTGCCCACTTTCCTCACTTCTTTTTATACTTAGTACTTGGCATGGTTTCTATCCCAATAGACATGTTCAATAAATGATTTCTTAATCACTTGGGCTCTTCTTAAAAAAAACAAACAAACTTATTTTTCCTCAAAAATCTTATATTTTTAATCTATCAACTACAGTGTTGCTCTTTGAATGATGGTTTCTAGATTTATTCATTTAATTGGTTCTTATTGAGAATGCACTCAGAGCACCACCCTAGTCATGGATGTCTACTAGTCTCCTCTCTTGGAAGAGGGCCTTGGCTAAAGATAACTGTGCTACTTAAGAGATGAATTCCACCTATGAATATGATTCCTTGCTGTTGCTGTAATGCTTAAAGCCTTTCACCTCCTACCTTGAGAAACATCCTGCTAGAGATGGACTTTCTCTACACCATTTTAAAGCTCTTTTATTGATCCTCTACTTCTACGGGTACATAAAGTCAACCTACAGATTGACTGAAAAGGGTCTGACAACTTTGTATTAAACGATGGTCACTGTACCTTTCAATGTTCTTTGTATCAAAGAAAGATAGCTGTGTTCCAAGGTCAAAGTTTAACTTTACACTCATTTTACAACTTAAGTGTTTGGTTTTTTGTTTGTTTGTTTTAATGGTGAGAGAGTGTAGTTCTGAAAATTAAAGTGACTTCTTAACCCTAGTAAAGGTGAGCCCAAAAGAACTGCCAGTGTTTTGGATAACCATTTATTCAGCTCTGCCCATTTTTTGTTTGTTGCTTGGATCTGCACCACCTTAAATTTGTCTACCTAACTAATCATCTCAAGTACATGTATGTTAGCCACTCAGCCAACCTTGTCCTTCAACAAAGTAGTTCATAATATACTCAAAAGCTCATACTACCCAGTTTGTCTCACTATATATGAAATATCTCCAATATATATAGGCCTTCTTCTCTTACATGTTTATTGTCTACACTCCAGGTATTCACTTTATACTGGTAACTTGGTACAGTATACAGTATTGAATTAGTAGTTCTAATCAGAATATTTGTGCTGGTGAATGTATATTTGCTGATGAAAATGTTCTATTAATTGGCCAATATTTCTAGATTTTGCTGTATAAACACATATGTACAACTCCTTTGGGGACATTTTTTAATTGAAGGCAGCAAAAGTCATCATGGAATAGTAATGCCATAACTGAACCATGAGACCATTTCCCCATTTTATAACTTGCTCTCACAAGTCTTCCTCTTAACTTTCACAAACATTTATAATTTTATTTATTTCGATCTTGATCTGTCTTTGAATTGTGGGCTAGCCCTCCAGTCCCACTTTCAAATGCCCCTAAACTCTAAGTCATCCACCTCCCAAGGAATAAACCCTTTCAAAAAAAATTTTTTTTTTTGCTCCCTGCTCCTTCTGTACTTCTTGCTTATGGTAGTGCTTGTTGTCCCCATGTCTGACCAATATATGCTATTTTTTTCCAAGAAAACTGTCAAAATCATCCAAGTTGAAATTAAGCATTATGACCTTTCTTAGTCACACATTTCCATCCTATTACCGTCAACTAATTTATGTAACTACAGCAAACATGATATGAACTCCCAAGTTAGATGAATTCAAGTCCCAGTTCCACAACTTACTGAGTGAAAAACCTTGGGCTAGTAACTGAGTCTTTTCATTTTTTATGTATCACATGAGTTAACAATAATTAAATTCAGAGTTGTTAAGAGAATTGAATGAGATAGTGCATATAGAAGTGATTGTAAATAATAAGGCTCAATGTAAATGTTGGGTAATCTAGAGATTGGATTAATGTATGGAACACAGGGGAGGTGTAGATGATGTCTTGTTCATTACTGTCAATTCCTGAGTGCAAACACTATACTTTGCACAGATGAGGAAATATCAAAGAAGTGAATTTGATTATGAAATCCTGCCAGAACCAAAAAAGGAAAAACTCAACCTGTTTAAGACACACACTTATAAGATATATGCTTTATCCATTTATAGCAGGAGTTATTTATAGCATCTTTAGGAAATTAGGCTATTTGAGCTTATGACTAAAGTTATACAAAAACATTTTTATAATTACATCTTAAATTTTTAAATATGGCTGTGTTTTTTATTTAACTACACAAGGATGGAGTGTTATCAGACTGCTTTATTATCAATATCACTAAAAAAATTGGAGTTTACCTGTTTGTTTTAATAATACTTTCATTAACACTTAGAAATAGTTGCAACCAAAGTGATTATATAATTTTTGAAGGTTGGTAAGTCTTCCAAAATTGCCTCTACTGTGTTCTCATTGTCAAGGTTAGTGTTTTGTTTTTCTTTTGAAGAGAATCCATTAATTCATATTGTTTAAAACTAATTAGACAACATATTAGTTTAGTAAAGGTGTGTCTGTGGAGTTGGAATCACAGTGGCCTTTTTCAAAATACTGAGAGTACTATTTATAATCTGCAATTTTTCTATCCATTTGTTGTCATTTTCTTGGAACAAAGTATTGATTGAGCATTTGTTTATATTTTTCTTATGATAGTACTTGTAAAAATTATGATTTTTTTTGTTACATGGAGGTTTTATTTTGACTGTTCATTTAAAACATTAGTCTGTGAGAAATGAATGTAACTGCATGTTTTTCCTAATTTTTACTTCAAGTTGTTATGTATTTAAAAACTCTTAATGCACATAATATATGGTGAGTGATTCTTTAGATAGCCACCTCAAATAGCCTTGTAGTCTTATCATCCTTTATATAGCCTTACAGTTTAAATCTAAATTCATATGGAGTACATACCTTAATTATGATCATCTTGGAATGCATAGTCCTTTGGCCTTTTACTTAGTTTTTCTGTGTCAGAATTTCAAATAGTTGAGGAGCCAACAGATAATAAATGTCCCATTTAGCTTCTTTCTGCCTCTCTAGCTCCCGAGCATGAGAATTGCTGATCAGTTATACCAATTGTCTCTTAAATGAGCTTCTCACATCTGCTTCTTATTTCATTAGTTAACTGTCTGTCCAAAGATCTGATAAGATGGAATACTAGTGCCTTTTTACAGCTTGTTCTATCTGTACAATAAGGGTAGGGTCATTAGCAGAGTGGGCACAAAAGGGTACTTATCATGCCCTTCAACAAATATACATGCTAGTGTCTAGAAAGCAGTTGAAACTGTTTATTGAAATCACCTTAAGAAGACAAAAATTACTGGTTTTGCTTCAAGTCTCCATTTAGCGACCACTAATGTAAGACGATGGCATTTCTTACTGTAAAAAGCTTTTAATGATTACATTTGTCCTCATATAAAAAGAAAAAATATATAACAAGTTAATTTAAAAAAAACAGTAACAAACTTTTAAAAGTATAATGTGAGTTAGCAAACATCATTATTAGTATACTCTCATCCAGAGTTTATTACTTCTTGGTTAATCTTCCTCTATGTTGACACTTCTAAAAAGTACCAATCGTGATCTGCTTTGTTACATGTTATAGCAGTTATAATTATTATTGGGAAAAGTATGGGTGATTACTTAATGTTTATAGGAATAATATTTTCTTGCCTATAGAATGAGAATAAAAATAGTATATAACAGAGTTTAAATGAAAATTAAATGAGACTATGCACCTAAGGCACTTACCACATAGTGCCCAGCACATAGTAAGTGATCAATGAATAGTAGCCATTATTTCGTAAATATTTAATTCTTTTTCCCCCTGATATCTGTTCAGAGACTTTGGAAGCAGAACACTGGAAGATGTTATAAGTGTTGTGTAATATGCTAATTGTGTGAAATTCTATTTTCAATATATTTAAAATCATTTAACAACTGACAACCAATGCAAAATTACCTATTTGCAAATTATTTTAATTTTTCCTTTTGGAAGAAAATTTAGGTAGATCTTCAATGATTATTGTTCTGTGCTTCAGGAAAGAATCACATAACTGTCATTGTAATGAAAGTAGGTCTAACTACCTCATCAATTTTGATAACTATTCCCACCTTATTTAAATATAAGAAATGCCTTGGCCAAATAAGTAACCCAAACATGAAGTCAATTTTTAGTATTTTTCACATCGTGAATACCTGAATATTTAAAAATTAATGCTATAAAACATGTCAATGGTAAAGGCGAGATAAATGGTGAAGGAAGGAGACTTGAATTTGGGTGGTAAACACACAATACAGTATACAAATGATGTATTGTAGAATTGTATACCTGAAACCTAAGTAATTTTATTAACCAATGTCACCCTAATAAATTCAATAAAGTGTATATTAGTGAATGTGTCCATTTATGTTATTTTAGGAGTTCTAAAGTTAAAACTATATCATTAACTAACTTGGAATGATAATATGTCCACCATTGTAATTTCATTTTGTTTTAACCCTTCTTTATTATAGGCCTTGTTTGTATGAAGTCCAGTACTTCTGTGGTTGAGCTTGTTATGCTGCTTTGTTCTCAGGTACGAAATCTCATTCACTTGATTTTTTTTGTATGTCTCTAACAGTAGAATGATTATGCATATATATGTATATGTTTATATATTTTAAATTTTCACCTATCATTCCATAGATGAATAAAGTAATTTATATTGAGATATACTTATATGTAGATGATCTTACCACATAAATATTGATTTAGTCTCCCTCCCCCTTCTTCTACTCTCTGTAGCTTTCTTATTCGTTCCCACCCTTCCTATCCTGCTATTGTTCCCTATCTTTTTATCTCTGTAAATATATACAAAATTTGTTATTTATCTTTTTATACCCCATCTTTTAAAGATGATACAATAGAATTTATCATTTTAATTTTTATTATTAATTACACGATTTCTTCTGTTAGATTAGAGATAATGAGAATTAAGTTGTTTTTTTAATGCAATAGCCAAAGTGTAAATACAGCTCATCAGTGGGTGGTTGTCTTTGATATGATACCTTTCTGTTCTCTTTTTTTAAGTGGAATTTGTATACTTCAGTGTAAATTCTACAAATCTACTTATCCTTTTCTTTAGTAATCAGAATTAAAAATAGAATAGTAATGGTTGGATATTGTTTCTTCCTAGCAATTATAATAAAATTAGGCATATATATCTTACATTTTTCTGATAACTAAATTGGGTACCTAATGGTCTTTCTTCTCACCGGCTCTTTCAAGTATGTTTGTGATGCTGATTTTTATTTAAGTATAAATATTTTGTAATATGAGAATGAAAAAAGAGGTTACTTATGTTTTGTAATAAGTATTATTACATTTATTCCTAGTTTCCTCAACAGAAAGAAAAATACATTTAAACAGTTTGTAGTTACTGACCTGAGGTTTGCCTAAAAACTAACTCGCAAATAAAAAAACAATATGGCTTCAGTAGATCCTGTAAAACATCAGCAAAAATAAACCAAAAACTTACCGATTGATTTCCAGTCTTCAGGTTTACTTTCTTCAAGAATATGTTCATAGGGAAATCATTAGGTCCATTTCCCCCTTTTCAGCCAGCAAGAATTTTAATAAGACATTAAAGAAAACAGCATTCCCAGCAGGAGTTCATCTTCAAGGCGTTTGAAAATTGTTACCTAATACCCAAGTCCTGAGTTCGAGAGACATTCTGAGAGATCTATCTGGACCTTTTAGGATCTTAATGATGCACATTAAGAAAATGCTTTTATGAAAAAAATAGCTTTAAATTCCTTTTTCCTTAGCTCTGGTTTTCACTGCAGTTCAGAGAAATAAAGAGGAGTGTAGCATTAGGGTCTGGTGTCTTTGATGGCCTCATCATCTAATCATAGGTTTAACATTACTCATTTGCTGGCTCCAGGAATTCCTGCCATTAAAGGCCCTAGAGATGAAACTTTGCCTCAGATATTGATTGAAAGGAAGAGTGAGAAATTCAAGCTCTCTATGCTGTGCACTTTCTTTCAGTGTTTCAGCAAAGCAATTATAAGCATGTCTCTCAGTTTGATTTCTAAGTTGATTTTAAAAATAATTCAAAGTGCATTTAAATATTTCAAGTGGTTAATTGATTAGATATACCTCATGGAAGTGACTTAGAAATGTATGTTTGTTGTTTTTTTAAAAAGCTCCAACTGTATTATTTTCTCTTAAGCTGAAAGATTGCTTTTCACAAAATATTTTTAAAGAAGCAGATGAGTAATTTCTCTTTTTACAGTTCAGGTGGGAGGAGTTAATATTCTGCTTTGAAATTATCTTATAAAACCATCAACCATCGTTGTAGGTCATTAATTGTTCCATGGATGTATATAAAACCTTGGTTTTAAGGACACAAGAAAATGGATATCTTAAAAGTTTCTAAAAATAATCTATCATTGTTCTTTACTAGTCAAATTCACCATGATTTATATTCTAGTTTCACCCATTAGCAGGGCATCCCATAGCAGTAGCAGACTTCTGATGAAGAGAATAAATATAGTTAATGCTACTGAGGGAGATTGCTTGGCATAGCACTCTCCAAAGCTGGGTTCTCTTCTGCAGGCCTAATGCATCTCTTGGACAATGGAGCTGATCCCTGTAGAATTAGCACAGTTCTGTAGGCTGTGTTTGTGGCAAGGCAGAAAGCAATCCTAAGAAATCTTTAAGCTGCAGAGTTCTGAGTTGTACTTACATTTTATTTTACAATCGCCTGTTTTAAGTATTGATATTTCCATGTTATTATGATGAGCAGTTATTACTACTAATAAAATAATTAAAAATATGAATGAATTATATATATATATATATATATATATATATATATATATATATATATATATGGAATTATAGCTAAGATGTTACCTACATTGTGATTTAATTTAATTCTTGGTTAAAATAAGCTTTTAATGCTAATGGAATATTCCAGTATATTTATTTGCTTAAAATGTGCTTTACTTTTTTCCAAATTTATAAACCACTGAAGAATAAAACTTTGTTGAGAATGGGTAGCTAAGGGTTGAAAAAGGAAAGGAAAATGTAACATTTCTTGCAGCCCTTATTTGTCTTTTATTTGCTACAACACATTAAATGCTTTTATTTTTTGTGCTTTTCATTTGGGAAATTTTATGTTAACTACTATGATTATTAAGGATATTAGTTTTCTTTCCTTCTTATCTGAGCTCCTGATTAAACTTACTATTACCAGTGGTTTCCATGCAAAATATGGTCTGAATTTACATGAGATCACATTACAAGTGTCTGAAGGTACTTGCCAAGAATAATTCAGTTCATGTGGATAGCCTTTTCAGCTCCAAAGAACATGCCATCCAGTTTACCCCCCGCCACCAGTGGAATTTTTGGTCTCTGTAGAAAACATACTTTATATTTTAAGAAGCTATTAGCATTAGCATTATATTGCATTTATTTTTCCAGAAATACCCAAAACATTTTTTACTGTGTTTTGGATAATATTAATAATTGACTATTCTTATTCTCTTTTAATTTATATTAAAATTGCACTTAGCATCTTTTGAAAAATGATTTTCTGTCATTTGTAAAATAAACAAGTAAAAAAATTAAAATAGATGTTATCTTGAAAAAAATCATTGTTTAATAATTTAAATATGACGTTTTCTACAGAGTTCTTCAGTATATCACTGGTCTAATGCTGTCTTCTCTAAACTTGTTTTAAGTTTTTAAAATCAGGATTATCCTATATGTGTACCTTATTTTATATTGTGTTCTGATTGTATTGTGTTCTTTGATGAATAGCAGATTTAGTTTTCAAGTAAACTTTTCTAGGTACTGTAATAGTTTCTAATTATTTCCAGACTTTTTAAGGAAGTCTCCATCAGTGGTACTCCAAGAAAAATGGAGTGATGTTATCCCATAGGATTTCTTTAAGTTTTCATAAGTAAAGCTTAGCAGATGTCATTAGCATTTTTCTGTGCCTTATCTGTCAATAGAAAATGTTTTATAAGTTGAGAAACTTTTATGTAAAAAATAATGTCTCTCAGTATTTAAGTACTTGCTGACTTGAAGCACTGATTAAGCAAATGTAAGCTTAATAAATTATTTTTAGTCTCATTAAAAACCCAAACATGGATAAGTGACATAAAGCAGAAGTCAGCCTTGCTAGGATCTGTGTATGAAGTTATTAACATGAATTATTTTGTGGTTTTGTTTGCCTTTCTTCTTTTCTAAATACTTTATATACTTAAAAAAGGATTTTAGTGACTTCACGGATGTGATGAAGGCCATAACCCAGCACTTAAAAACGAACCACAACTGAAGAGCACTCTTCCTTTTTCAAATGATTTGGCCTTTGAACATTTAAATTTTTCATTTTTCTTCAATATGATACAGTTTAGTCAGATGGTATGAAGCAGAAAGTCATACTTTTCATCTAATTATAATAAATCTAACATTGAAGTACAAAGACACAGATAAGATGAATATGATGGTCTACTAAGGACTATTCACTCATGAGTACTCAGTATTGAAAAGATTTTGGGGGTATATAATAAGATTATGAGTGTAAGAAAATTAGGAATGGACTAGATTATTTTTTAAAGCATCTTTGGAAGTAAATCCTATTTATCATGAAGTTATATCACGTTTAATTATGTAATTATTTTGTGACTTTTTATAGCATTATGATGGTTACTAAAGATTTATTAATATATTCTTCTATTTCTTAATGAGTCTAGTGTTCATCTACAAAGTTGCCCATTATGTAGCTCAATTTAAAATCAATAAAGAAAAAAACTGTGGCATGGTATATTAAATTGAATATAATTAAATTCTATATATGTATGGTTTCAAACAATGATGCTGTAAACCAAGAATAAGATTTTGTGGAAGGTTTTACTGAGATAGTCTAAAGAGAGACCCCTTAAAGCTAATAGGCATTCTATCAACACTAGTAGGGAAGGAGGTTCAGTCTTAGGAAATAGTCTGAACAAAGGTCTGGAGACAAGTGAACCTGTATGTGCTCAGACCAGTGACCAGAATCATTGGAGGCACATCAGAAATTAAGTAACCAGATTATATTTATTTGGGCTTGTTTGGTTATGTGGGGAATTACCCATTTCCAGGGTATGCATGAAACAATACTTTCCTTGAGGGTATCTATACTAATAATAGAGTAATATGCTAATTAGACCGTATAGACCAGACGTCTCCCGATGTCCTTCTGGACAAAGCCACGATGGTGGTGCCGAGGCAGAGGTGGTTAGGGGCAATCAGGTTGGCAGGGGAGAGCTGTTAGGGGCAATCAAGCTGGCAGGGGAGAGTGGTTAGGGGCGATCAGGCCCACAGGAAGAGGCGGTTAGGGGCATCAGGCAGGCAGGCAAAGGTGGTTAGGGGCGATCAGGCAGGCAGGCAGAGGCAATTAGGGGCGATCAGGCAGGCAGGCAGAGGGGTTAGGGGCCATCAGGCAGGCAGGCAGGTGAGCAGTTAGGAGCCAGCAGTCCTGGATTGCAGGAGGGATGTCCGACTGCTGGTTTAAGCATCCCGATTGGAGAGGATGCAGGCCGGGCTGAGGGACCCCACCCCCATCCTGTGCACGAATTTTGTGCACCAGGCCTCTAGTTTTTAGTATAAAATATTGTAGTGTATTAGTAGGACAGAATTGAAGTTAATAAGAAATTTCTAACTTGTGAATAGTATTGAGTGTTTTGTGGGTTTTGCCTTCATAGTCATGCCTCTATTTTTAGAAGGAATGAAGATAAAGTTTCATTCCTGAATATCTAACAAGTTCCTGCCTTTTTCTCTGGAAGATGCCTGACCCCAACTCTCATCTGTGGTATAATATCATATCAAAGTTAAAGGAACACAATGGGCACTTAAAATTTTGGAGTTGCAATGATTGTATCATCTCTATTGCCATAAAGTTTGTAACATCCCAAAGTATAAATAAAAGTTAAGCTGAAGATTGAAAATGTGGTGATGAATAAATATCATTTTCAACTTGGGTCATAATAATGATTTTAAATTATTAGGTACTAGAGGCCTGGTGCACGAAATTCATGCATGGGTAGGGTTCCTACGCCTGGCCAACATTCAGGGCCCATCTGTTGGGTGACTGGTGGGCGATGTGGGGAGGGGGGTCGCCCTGCTGGCACGTGCCTTGGCTGTCCTGGGGCATGCAGGCTGGGGCAGATCCTGCATTGAGCGTCTGCCCTCTGGTGGTCAGTGCATGTCATAGCGACCAGTCATTTCCCCATTTGGTCAATTTGCATATTAGGCTTTTATTATATAGGATTATCCAAGAAAATATAGACATTTTGGAGGGAAAAAAGAGGTTATAAGATTAAATAATCAGAAAAATTCTATTTATTATATCTTGGGGAGAATGCCTACTGAACAAATCTAATAGGAGGGTAGACTCAGCTATTTATTAGCTACAGCATCCCTCTATGAAAATTTAATCAAAGATGTAAAAAGCATAAAATTCAAATTATTATTTATCATTTACATGAGGTCTTCTATTGTTGATTTCTTTTACTTCAACTGGAGAAGTTAGGAGGTATAATAAATTTTGTGTCAGTCACTTTTATGTTATAAAATATTTTTCTAAGCAACCTATAATGTATGTGATCTAACACTTTCATTCTGGTATATTAATGAGGTCATATTCAACCCAAAGTATAAACAAAGAAGGAAAATGATGGATGAACAGTAGTTCTGAGTTCATCTGTGTGACAAGGGTTAAATATAAAAATGAGAAATGACAGTCCTATTCTAATGTCTGAATTCTCATAATTCTACTAAAATTGGGACAAGAAGAAATCAGTAAGCCTTGGCCACTTGTAGGTTAATCCTAAAGAGTGCTATAGTTTCTGTGGTAAAGGAGGAATGTAGCATATTCTAAAGGTTTAGATTTCCCAGCATCACTGACAGACCACCTCCCTGACCGAAAAGCCTTTTCTATACTTTGCCACAATATCCTCCCCTTTCCTTCTTCCCAGCTATTTTGGTTTGTTTCTCCTCAATTTTATTTTTCCACATTTATATTATATAAATTCTTTGGGTACATTATAACAACTTTGAAAAATAGTGTAAACAATGTTTATATGGGGTGTCCCAAATGTATACATACATTTTGAATAATTTTAAAGGCAGTGCTTATTTATTTTTCAAAAATATATATTTATTGATTTCAGAGAGGAAGGGAGAGAGATATAGACACATCAATGATGAGAGAGAATCATTGATTGGCTGCCTTCTACACACCCCACACTAGGGATCGAGCCTGCAACCTAGGCATGTGCCCTGACCTGGAATCGAACCTTGACCTCCTGGTTCATAGGTCAACGCTCAACCATGGAGCCACTCCAGCCTGGCATAAAGGCAATGTTTAGTAAAATACATTTCATTTTCAAAATTGAGGTATCAGCTATTACAGTGTGTATAAATATTTTGGGACACCCTGTATATTTCACAGTCCTACAACTATTATATATATATTATTAGGACAAGGGAATGTATATTCTCTTGTTTTTTTGATAGATTTTTTTTCTTTGTCCTATGTATGTTTCAACATACTTTATTTTTACTAGCTTTCATATAATGAGTAACTTTGGTGTCCTCCTTTTCTTCAACTGCAAATTTCCTCATGATCATGTTTTCTGTGGTTTTGTTGTTTAAATGATTATAGATTCACAAGAAATTTTAAAAATAATAGTCTTCCTCAAATAATGCTATCTTACATAAATATGATACAGTATCAAAACCGATATTGATATTGGTAAAATACTGTTAACTAGACTGAAGACATTATTCAGCTTCCAATATTTTGAAATTCATTCGTGTGTGCATCTAGAGATCAATGCAATTTCATTATATTGATGTAATTACCACCTCTATCAAAATACAGGATCATTACTTTTACTTCATGTCTTCCCAGTTATTTCAAACTCTTTTTTTCATGAAGCTTCTCTGGCTTATTATTATACTAGGGGCCCAGTGCATGAATTTGCGCACCTTGAAAGGAACTGTGGGCCGCGAGGCTGCAGTGGGCACAGAGGCAGGTCTCGGCCATCCTCTGCGCCTCCACCTGGCCCCGCCCACCATAGCCCTGGTCCCCTGTCTACTCCCATGTGCTGACAGTGCTGGCCCTGCTCGCACCTGCTGATGGCACTGAGCGATTAGGGCCCACGCCAGCTGCGGGTGTGAGTGGGACTGATGCCATCAGTGGGTGTGAGAGGCGGCTGCTACCTGGATCACCCCTCAGGAGCAGGGGGAGGTGGAGAAGCCCTCAGGGGCAATTGGGGCCGGCAGCTGCAGCTCACACCCACTGACGGTGCTGAGTGATCAGGGCCGGTGCCGGGCGCCGGCAGTGGTTGTGAGTGGCAGCTCTGGCGCCAGCAGCGGGTATGAGCGGGGCTAGCACCAGCAGCAGGTGCAAGCATGCGGCGGGACTGCGGCACATGGGAGCAAAGCATTTTCAGTAACCACCAGAGGCTCGCTCCAATGACAGCGACTGGCGCCCCACCTTGGTCTGGTGCCCCCGCTCACCTGCTCCACCATCCCGGCATGGCAGACACCCACCATGTTCCACACTCTGCTGCCTACTGCCAACACCTGCCATGTTCCATGTGTGCCCCCTAGTGGTCAGCGCATGTCACAGCGACTGGTTGTTTGGTTCAGTTGTTTTGCCATTTGGTCTTTTGCATATTGGGCTTTTATTATATAGGATGGTTCTACTCACTCCATCATTCCCCCTAGAATTTAAAGTACATATATCTAGATGTAAATATATGTACTTGTACATGTTTACATGTTTTAATTGGATAACCTTATAGGTGATAAAGGCATGATTTTCTTATTACATTGGAATTTCTTTTAGAATAAGTATCATATCCAATATATCCTCTCTTTTTAAACAATTCTATTCAGCCAATAAAGAAAATAAGTATTATATAGTCTCGTCACCATATTTATTTAACATTTATTGAGAGCATTTTCATAGAATGTTTATTTAAAACTATCCAAAAGGAAAAACTACTTAAGGATAGCACAAAAACCTTAAGTCTTCCAAGGTCATTTTATTGATATTTTTTAAAATTATGCTACACATTTACACCATAACAAAGTTTATTTTTCTTTTGACAATGATGTCTTCTGTTTTGCTCATTATTGTGTCATCCACACCTAGAACAATGTTCAGCACATAGTATAGATATTTATTAATTACTTATTGAGTTAATTCATGAGTAAAAGAAAAACAGTCCTCAATATTATTTGATTATTTTTTAAAATTGTGGTAAAATAGATATTTTTTAAAAGTGCCATTGTAACCATTTTTTTGTTTTGTTAATCCTCACCTGAGGATAATTTTTCCATTGAATTTTAGAGGGATGGAGAGAGAGAGAGAGAGAGAGAGAGAGAGAGAGAGAGAGAGAGAGAGAGAGAGAGAGAGAAACATCAATGTTAGAGAGACACATGGATTGGTTGCCTTCCTTACACACCAGACCTGGGGTCAGGGTTCCAGCTTGCAACTGAGGTAAGTGCCCTTGACAAGAATTAAATTCACGACCCTTCAGTCAACGGCTGACACTCTAACCACGAGCAAAACTGGCTAGTGCTTAACCACTTTTAAGTGGCATTAATTCAGTGGCATTAATTACATTCACAATGTTATATAATCACCACCCTTATTTATTTCCAAAAATTTTAACACCCCAAACAAAAACTCTGTACCCACTAAGCAGTTATTCTCTATATGTCCCTCCCCGAAATTCTCTAATTCACATTTTCTCTGTGATTTGCTATTATCAGTATTTGATAAAAGTGAAATCATACCATATTTGTCCTTTGTGTCTGGTTTATTTTTCTTAACATATTTTCAAGGTTAATTCCTGTAACATGTATCAGAACTTCATTCCTTTTATGGTTGAATAGTATTCTATTCTTTGTAAAGTTCTATATTTTATATATCCATTAATCTTTTGATAGACACAGGCTGTTTTTACTTTTTGACCATTGTAATAATGCTGCTATTAACATTGGCCTACAAGGATCTATTTGAGTTTATATTATCAATTTTTTTAGGCTTATGCCTAGGAATGGAATTTCTGAATCATGTGCTAATTCTTTAACTTTTCAAGGATTTGCCAATCAGTCTTCCACAACAGTTGCCCCATTTTACATCTTCATGAGGAATGGACATGTTTTCTAATTATTTCATATCATCTCCAACACCTCTTTTTTTTTCTTTTTTAAATTGGGGTTGCTGTTGTTTTTCATTTTAGTCATCCTAGTAAGTGTGAAGTGATGTCTTCTGGTTTTGATGTGTATTTCCATAAGACTAATATTGCATCTTCTAATGTATTGGCCATGTGAATGTTTTATTTGGAGAACTGTCTATCCCAGTTATTCCCAATTTTTAAATTGGGTTTTTACTGTTGAGTTGTACATGTTTTTAATTTATCCTAATTATTAAACCCTTATCAAGTATATGATATGAAGAGATTGTCTCCCATTCTGTGGGTTATTTTCATTTTCTTGATGTAGTGTTTTTGCACAAAAGTTTTTAATTTTAATAATGTCCCATTTATCTGTTTTTGTTATTGTTACCTGTGCTTTGGTATCCTACTTAACTTAATATAAGTCCTTATTATCTCATGTATATGGATGGATATATATATATATATATATATATATATATATATATATATGTGTGTGTGTGTGTGTGTGTGTGTGTGTGTGTGTGTGTGTATTTTAAATTTATTTGCATAATTTAGTAATCTACTGAGATCCTGGAAATCCTTTTTGTTGTTGTTAATCCTCACCAGAGTATATTTTTCCATTGATTTTTTTTTTTTTTTAGAGAGAGTGGGAGGGAGGGTGAGAGACAGATAAAGAGAAACATGTATGTGAGAGAGACACATCGATTGGTTGCCTCCCACACGTGCCATGACCAGGGCCAAGGATAGAGCCTGCAACCGAGGTACATGCCCTTGACTGGAATCGAAGCAGGTACTCTTCAGTCTATGGTTGGAGGCTCTATCCACTGAGCAAGACCAGCTAAGGCCTGGGAATCCTCTTTATATTTATGTGATACACCAAGTTTTCTTTTAGTAACCAACTAGATATATTTGCATATTTCCTAATGGTTTTTCTATGATTGACTTTCATATCAGTAATCTTTTTGAACTTATAATTATTATTCGTTTTTTACATTCAGTTTTTCCTGTCATGCTATTAGTAAGATGTTCATAAAAAATAAACAATAAAAATGAGAAAAGAGAGGAAAACCATGATGGGGGGAGAGGTAAAAGCATTTACTCGCCACCTCCCACAACCACATCAAATTTACAACTAATATACAGAACAGTCATCATTCAAAACCACCTGAAAGCTGGCTGAATGGAAGTCCTACAACTAAAGAAGTAAAGATGAAAGCACATTGAGACTGGTAGGAGAGGAGAAGTGCTGGACGGCCTGGTCTGATACCCACATGTGCAGGTTTTTTTTAATTGGGAGGGAGATCATCCCTGCCCCTGAGGAGGTAGGGTACCCACCCCCACACTAGACCCCCAGCCCAGGTTTCCAGAGCTGGGAAGAGAAGTCCCTATAACTTTTGGCTGTAAAAACCTGCAGGGATTGTGGTTGAGTGACATAGAGGATGCTAGAGACCTGGGCTGACTGGAGCCATATCTGAGTCTTCATCAGCCTGGCTCACAGTTTTCTCTGACCTGGGGATTCCCTGAGACCCTGCTCCATCCAATTTGCAGTCCCACCCAAGCTTTTTGCAGCAGCTTATCCATATGAATGCACTACTGGCTCAGGCTTCAGACTTTCCTAAAATCTCTCAAACAAGCTGCAAACAAGGTGTCACCAAAAACTATCAATAAAAAGGCCCAAGACCTGACACTAGTACCAGCCTCCTTTGCTTTACAGCTGGACCTCACCTGGGCACTTCCAAACCCAATACAAATAGCAGTCATGTGCAGATCTCTCTGTAGGTCCTGCCTGGAAGCCCTAGACCCAATGTACCTGATGGACAGCTTCAGACCATACCAGATTACAACTCTACACATCCATAAGTGACACAATCAAGGAGCAGACTCAGCGAGCACCAAAGCCCCACTAAAGCAAGTACTGCTCCATATGGGTGTTTCCTGCACATCTCTCCTACTATAGTCGCAGCTGGTCCACACAGCCAATTGGCCAGGAGGTGACACCAAAAGTAGTCAAGGCTCAACTACAACACAAATATGCACACAAGGCCACACAGGGGTGCACCTAGAGTGCCCAGCTCAGGTGACTGGGGAGGCTGGGCCACTGGGCCCTACAGGACACCTAATATACAAGGCCACTCTTAACAACTCCAGGAGACATAGCATCTCTATCTAATACATAGAAACAAACACAGGGAAACAGCCAAAATGCAGACCAAGAGACATGTCACAAATGAAAAAATAGAAGCAAGCAAACTACTGCATACAGAATTTCTGAATGACAGAAATGTCTATAACCAGGAGTTCAAAACCCTGGTTATAAAGTTACTCAAGGGACTTAGTGAGATTTTCAAGGATCTTAGTGAGAATGTCCAAGACATGAAAAAGGAACAGTCAGAAATTAAGCTTACACTAACTGAAATAAAGAATAATTTACAGGGATTCAACAGTAGAGTAGAAGATTCCAAGAATCAAGTCAACAATTTGGAATATGAGGAAGCAAAAAACACCCAGTAAGAAGAGCAAAAAGGAAAAAGAACCCAAATATATGAAGATGGTAGTGTAAGGAGCCTCTGGGACAACTTCAAGTCTACCAACATTTTTATTATGGGGGTGCCAGAAGAAGAAGAGAGAGGGCCAGATACTGAAAATTTATTTGAAGAAATAATGACTGAAAACTTCCCCCACCTGGTGAAAGAAATAGACTTATAAGTCCAGGAAGCGCACAGAACCCCAAACAAAAGGAATCCAAAGAGGACCACACCAAGACACATCATAATTAAAATGCCAAGGGCAAAAGACAAAGAGAGAATCTTACAAGCAGCAAGAGAAAAACAGTTAATTACCTACAAGGGAGCACCCATACGATTGTCAGCTGATTTCTTAACAGAAACTTTGCAGGCCAGAAGGGAGTGGCAAGAGATATTCAAAGTGATGAATAGCAAGAACCTACAAACAAGATTACCCAGAAAAGCTATCATTTTTAATTGAAGGTCAGATAAAGAGCCTCACAGACAAGAAAAAGCTAAAGGAGTTCATCACCACCAAACCAGTATTACATGAAATGTTGAAGGGTATTCTTTAAGAACAGGAAGAAGAAGAAGAAGAAAAAAAAAAGATTAAAAATATAAACAATAAAATGGCAATATATACATATCTATCAACAGTTGAATCTAAAAATCAAAATAAACAAGGAATCTAATGAATAAAATAGAATCAGAGGCATGAAAACTTGGAACAGACTGACAAATCTCAGAGGGAAAGGGGAATGGGGGGTGAGGGTGGGAGGAGATTAGTGAAAGATCTTATATGCATACTAGAGGCCCGATGCACAAAATTCATGCAAGGGCCTCGGCCCTCGCAGCCGAGGCTTCCTCCGGAAGGTTGTTCAGCTGTTCGGTCTAATTAGCATATTATACTTTATTATTATAGATATGCATTACCTATGGACACAGACAAAAGGGTGGTGAAAGCCTGGGTGGAGGAGGCAATGGGAGTAAAAATGAAGGGCATCTGTAATACTCTCAACAATAAAGATTTAAAATTTTAAAAAGATGAGAAAAGATACTTTGAATACTTGCATATGTTCTTAGTTTATTTTATATCTGCATCTATATATATATATATATATATATATATATATATATATATATATATGGCATTACTCATCTGTTTGTCTTTCTATATAATATATTTTTGCTTTAGCCCATGTACTTATTAACTTTTCTAACTTATTGCACAGAATTTATAAGCTTGCCAGTTTAAATGAGCATTCATTATGAAAAATTTTGCAGAACATATCTACTTATTTTAGAGGCAGTTTAAGATAAGTAGACATTAGGATACAGGAAGTAAAAAACCAGTTCTGGAGTTCCAGAAGATTTAAGATCTCAATTTTACCTTTTATTTTTACCTTGAAATATTTTTCATATTTTGAAAAATTTTGACATGGATTGAGTCTCCAAGGATACTAATTTTTTTTTTAATTTTATACAAAGCAAAAGGGAATGAGGAATGTGCATTAGCTGCCATAGAGGAGGAAAAACTGTAGGGAAAAAAGATATTACATCCTGGATCTGAGATTTCTACTAGGTCGTCTAACTACCATAACA
Organism: Cnephaeus nilssonii; assembly: GCF_951640355.1. NCBI lineage: Eukaryota > Metazoa > Chordata > Mammalia > Chiroptera > Vespertilionidae > Cnephaeus > Cnephaeus nilssonii. The sequence goes on from NC_137079.1 coordinate 98,430,442, forward strand.
AGATTGTGAAGAGAACATCGGGATTTCATTGTCATCCTTCTGGAACTTATTTGTCTTCAAAGTTTTTCATTTCAAAGGATCCTTAACTTGATATCCAGTTCTCTGAAAAAGTCCTTCATCCTTAGGAAATTTTATGCATCCATGTAGAAGAGTTAAAGAATTGTGACAAAACTGTCTAAAGCCTTGGCAGTTCTCTGCAGATATTTAAACCCAGTTTAGTATGTTTCCTTGTGAAGATAAGAATTCAATGCCTATGTGTAACCTTTCTTTTCTTATGGCTGTTCATTTTCTTTAATAGTGGGGTGAGTTTGTGTGTGTGTCTGTGTGTGTTTTCTGAAATGGCAGAAGATGTTCTGGAATGATTTGTAGATAAGATTTTAAAATAATACTTTTTTTGCTGTCATTGCCAAGCAATTATCTTTATTAAAATGACAATCAATTATTTTTATCTCCTTGTATACATTCTCATGTATGCCTTTTCATTGTTTTAAGTAATTTCTCTAAGCCTACATTTAAGAGAATTGTTAGCGAGTTAGGACGGTAATTAAAGTATTTATTCCCTGTGTAGCTATCCCATTTGTTAATTCTCATGGTACTTTATACCTGAGGAACCACAGCAAACAAATATTCAAAACTCCTCTATGCTTTGTACTTTGGTTGTCACAAAGTTTTACATTTCTCCCTTTTCAGTATTTTCCCAAATTATTTTTGAAACTCCTAGAATCACAATGATGTGCATTTAAGAAGACAAAACCAAAATTGCTTCAGTGTAAAAGAATATAATCATTGCCTAACCTAATTCATTACTCACATTTTAATACATTCATTATAAGCTAACATGTTCAGTCTTACAAAAATACCATTTATCATAATCAAATACCATGTTAGTGTTTCAAAGGATCTTAAGAATGGCCTTAGTTTAGAGATGTGTATATTTTAATAATTATGACATAAATTTTGATGTAATTATAATTCAATAGTATACTATTTTACAAAGGAAGTTTAATTGAACAATTTTTAGGAAAATATACACATCACTTTATGACAACTATATTACCCAGCTTTAGGTACTTTGGGATTTTATGAGTGCAGGCTTATCTAGAAGGAGAAATGACCTAGATCAGTGGTTTTGAACACTATCTTCACATTAAAATTATTTGGGAAGCTTTAAAATAATACTGGTTCCTGAGCCCTATTCTTAGATATTTTTCTGATATAATTAGTACATTTTAACAACTCCCCTGTTGATTCTTTTGTTCAGGCAAAATTGGGAACCACAGATTTAAGTGATTTCATAGATTTGTGAGGATTAAATCATTCAACAACAAAAATTACTGAGAACATACAGTATGCCAGTCACTTGCTACTTACTGGGTATACATAGTTAAATAAAACAAGATCCTTCCTTTCATTAAGGAGTTTATGATCTAGTGGGAGGACATATGTATAAGTAGATCACTACAAAATATAAATAATTATATTTAAGAGGGAATGTTCTCTGATTAATAAAAATACAAAATATTAAGTGCGGAAGAAATAATGATTCTAGCTTGATCCTATTTCCCATTTCCAAAGTTTTAAAGTTATTTCATTGACACACTTAAAGATTTATTACTTAGCTAGCATGAACTCTTAGTATTGCCCTTTTCCATAGGAGTAAAGAATAAAAAATTAATCTATAGCTTGGGATGACTGAAGAATGTGCTAGTTCCTTTTTTCCTATAGGATACTATTTTTCCCATTCCACTTTTTTTCCTTTGCACTTATTAATATTTGTTGACTGCTCGATTCTGTGTACCATATTTTACCAAGGATGTAAAGAGATTGGATTTTCATCTAAATGCCCCCCAAAAGTTGTGCTACTTTCACAACTGTCATTCATAAATCTTTAAACAAGATTTAAAAAACACATTCAATCCTGACATGTTCTGTGGGGAAAAATATACTTGTGAGGAATATTTTGTCCTCCCTTTTTCTCTTTCTCATTTAAAATTTTCTTCATTAGTTGAAAGAAATAAACTTGTATTTTCTTTATTGCCATATGAAATAAATTTCTTTAAAATTCACCAAAATAATTAAAGACTTAAGTAAATGTCTTATGCTAACTCTCAGAAAACAGCTGGTGAAAACTCATGTTTAAAATGTATAGTTTTATTGCTACTTGTGTGGCTTAAATCCTCACTTCTCCAGCTCCTCTACTGAAGTATCCCCCTGGGACACAGCGGGTAACAGGAGGGGTTGAAGGGCTGATACAAACTGTAACCCATACAACCCACCATAAGCACAAACATTCTTTGTTCTTATATTTTAAATTCATATTTAACTATATTCTTTTATTGCTTATAATCGTGAATTAAATTACTTGGCTTTTTTTCTCTTGGACACTAGGGGTATGAGTTTGTCCAGGGCATTAGTTTATCTCTTGCCTGAGATTTTCATATCTCCTATAACAATTTCAAAAACAAAAGCTTTCACAAACCTCTTTCTTAAGGAAAGGCAATTGGCACCATTTTTGTGACCTTACGAGTTGTTCATATTTTAACAGAGATGGCCTTGACACATTGAAGTTGTGTAAATTGGTTATTATAGTTGATGAGAAACTTTAAAAAACATTCAAAACTAAATTACACTCTGATCTTAGGTAGAATACACTGTGGCTCCTCCTTGGGTCAAGGCCTGCAGAGCTAGTCTGGTGCTTCCAACCATAGCACAGGGATGCATGACTCAGTAGGCTTCTGTGTCACAGAAAAACATTTATGTTTGTCAAGCAAATAAGTAATAGAAATTGAAAAAACTATACCAGGGAGTATAATATTCATTAAATTTTAGACATAAGGATATTTTTCTTTGTTTTTCATCCAGTGTCACTAACCTTCTAGAATTAAAGTCTTGTTGCCTTAATGCTGTAGTATAGTCTCTGAAAATTATATCATCTATTTCTTCTGCCCCTACAGTTATCACAGATGAGTAAAATATGGCTCTTTGTTCAAAGATGCAGTACCTAAAGTCTAATCCTATTATGTGCACATAAAACATATAAAGAGTAAACTGAGGTTGCAGACATATGGAAAAATATCATTAAGCAAATTAGTGTTGAACTCCTATATTGGAAAATTGGTATTTCAGCGTATGTTGTTTGAAAATCCTGTATCAGATAAGTATTTGAGATTTACTCATGTCTGGGGACAGAAGATCGGGACAATCAGAGGTAGCAGAAGAGGTAGGTAGTTAGGCAGCCTCTTAAATATCCTGTAAAGGTTTGGAGAAGAACAGAAAATGTCTGAGACAGAAAGAGAGAGGGAAAGAAAGAGGAGAGAGAGAGAGAGAGAGGAGAGAGAGAGAGAGAGAGAGAGAGAGAGAGAGAGAGAGAGAGAGAGAGAGAGAGAGAGAGCTTTTTTCTTTTTGTAATCAGCATTGCTTTTTCATGTCTTCACAGAAAAAGAACCCACTTGGTCTGTGCTTTCACAGAAGAAACTCTGTGTTAGGTTAGTTAGGAGCATCCTTAACAGGGACATTTTTAAAAAATTATCTTCATTTTTATAGTATTATAGATGTCCCCCACTTTTTCCCTATTGACCTCCTCCTTCCCACTCCCATCCCCTCCCTAGGCCCACTATTGTCTGTGTCCATGGGTTGTATATATTTTAAAAGATTACATTACCTGTCACATAGCTTTATATCCTAGATAATAAAAGCCTAATATGCTAAGTGTCCAGTCGTCTGGTCATCCATTTCACCAATCAAAGTATAATATGCTAATGATATGCTAAGGCTGCTCAACTGCTCACAGTGACATGCACTGACCACCAGGGAGCAGACAGTCGACCAGTCGCTATGATGTGCACTGACCACTAGGGGGCAGACGCTCCAACCAATAGGTTAGTTTGCTGCTGGGCTCTGGCCCATTGGGACTGAGTTAGAGGGCCTGGACATGCCCTTGAGCCCTCCTGCAGTCCCTCCCTGGCTGGCCAACCTCCCACGCCCCTCCCCAGCCCCGATCATGCACCAGTGGGGTCCCTAGGTCTGGTTGTACCCTCGCAATTTGGGACCCCTCGGGGGATGTTGGAGAGCCGGTTTCGGCCTGATCCCGCAGGCCACGCCAAGTGGTGCACGAATTCATGCACTGGGCCTCTAGTCTCTAATAATAACAATGGGGAATTGCATGTGAATGCAGCTTACCCAATAAGTCATTAATAATATTTATTGAGTATTACTTATACGGCTTAGTTTCAGCAGGTGGTAACAATGAAAATTATAATAGGATATAGGATATAAAACCACATTTTTCTCTTCATCATAAAAACAAGAAGCTATCTTTCAAACTCCTGCCAAATTTTTTCTTAGCTTTAACTGCAAAATTTTTTGAAAGAGTATATTTCTAGTTACTATACTCTTTGCTTTAATTACCTTTCATTCATCAACCCAGTTCAATCAGACTTTCATCTACTGAATTCTAGCTACCAAATCCCAGGACCTCTCCTGCGTCCTCATCATACCTAACATTTTTCACACGTGGAAAAATTAACCATGTAACAATATACAAGCAAAAGTAATGATAGGTTTCTAATGCCTGATATGCAAAATTTAGAGAATAAAATGAAAAAGGACACAGTCCCACCAGCACAGAAAGATTCAGGAAATTTCTCTTGGGCAAGAAGACCTCAGCCCTCTTTTTAAGGTAGGAAACTTCGAGAAAATAGCAACTCTAACTTCAGGCCTTTGAGGAGGATAGTTAATTCAAATACAAAGCCTGTCAGTGGCATTCTCATCAAACAAATTAAAGAATTATATTGCCTGCTAATCCATAAAAATCAATTCAGGAGGAAAAAATACATGCATTGCAATAAATTTCCACATATAATTTTTGATAAGTCTTCCATATTCAAAACTTCTTTGTAATCTGATAAAATTAACTATTTCCTTCTTTTTTTAAAATATATTTTATTGATTTTTTACAGAGAGGAAGGGAGAGGGATAGAGAGTTAGAAACATCGATGAGAGAGAAACATCAATCAGCTGCCTCCTGCACATCCCCCACTGGAGATGTGCCCACAACCAAGGTACATGCCCTTGACCGGAATCGAACCTGGGACCTTTCAGTCCACAGGCTGATGCTCTATCCACTGAGCCAAACCAGTTAGGGCAACTATTTCCTTCTTGACAGTCTATTAGTCTGCATGCCATACAAGTCTCCTGGTTCTTTAAAGAAACTGTTATTTTGTAATACTTTTGTTACACTATTACAAAAGAAAAAGTTTAATTTTGAAATAATTTTAAAATTTGTGTAGATAGTTTAAAGACATAACAAAGCAAAACAAAAATCAGAACCCTACTTCACCCCTGATGCACATTTAGTTGAGGCGGCTACTTTGCATTCTTTTAACTCTTTCCCATGTTATTAATCAGTATCCTATATAATAAAGAGATAATATGCAAATTGACCATCACTCCAAGACACAAGATGGCCGCCCCCATGGGGTCAAAGATGGCCACCCCCATGTGAACACAAGATGGCTGCCACAGGATGGCCAGCAGGGGAGGGCAGTTGTGGGTGATCAGGCCAGCAGGGGAAGGCAGTTGGGAGAGACCAGGCCTGCAGGGGAGGGCAGTTGGGAGGGACCAGGCCTGCAGGGGAGGGCAGTTAGGGGTGACCTGGCCGGCAGAGGAGGGCAGTTGGGGGCAACGAGGCCTGCAGGGGAGGACAGTTGGGGAGGACCCAGGCCTGCAGGGGAGGGCAGTTAGGGGCGACCAGCCTGGCAAGGGAGGGCACTTAGTGGTGACTGGGCCAGCATGGGAGGGCAGTTGGGGGGTAACAGGCCTGCAGGGGAGGGCACTTGGGGGGTAACAGGCCTGCAGGGGAGGGCAGTTGGGGGTACCATGCCTGTGGGGGAGGGCAGTTCAGGGGGACAAAGCCTGCAGGGGAGGGCAGTTGGGGAGGACCAGGCCTGCAGGGGAGGGCAGTTGGGGGCAACCAGGCCTGCAGGGGAGGGCAATTGGGGGCGATCGGGCCAGCAGGGGAGGGCAGTTGGGGGTGATCGGGCCAGCAGGGGAGCAGTTAGGTGTCAAGCAGGCTGGAAGGGGAGTGGTTAGGGGGTGATCAGGCTGGCAGGCAGGCAAGCAGTTGGGAGCCAGCAGTCCTGGATTGTGAGAAAGATGTCCGGCAGTCGGACATCCCCCGACTGGTCCCAGATTGGAGAGGGTGCAGGCTGGGCTGAGGGACACCCCCCCTCCCCCCAGTGCACCGGGCCTCTAGTGCTTTTAATAATTTTGAAGGTATTATTTTCTTTCTTGCTGTCTTTTTGTTTTGGTGTTGAGAAGTCTAGTGTCCTTCTAATCCTTGATTCTTTATTTAAAATTGTTTTTCCTGTTAGCCTTTTCCTTAACCCTGGTGTCCTGAAATTTTATGATGATTAGCCTTGCTGGAGATTTCATGTCATATGTTTAATTCCTGGGGAAAATTTGAAATTTCTTTGATAATTTTCTCTCATCCATTTTTCCTAATCAGGGGATAGTTGCTACTCAGTGGATATTGGCCTGTCAGCAGAACATCCTCTACTTTTCTTTATTGCTTTTGTTTTCCTTGCATCTCATAATCTTTTGGTTGTATCTTATTACCTTTCTGTTTTCTGGGAGTTGTTTTTAACTTTGTTTTTAAAGCTTCAGTTTTGTTTTTTATAATTGCAGTAACTTTGCATATCACCTGTATAATTACAGTGTTATTTTTTCTGTTTCTTCACTGTCTTTCCTTTTCAGGTTTCCTTTCTTGTTGTATTTTTTTGTTGTTGTTATTCCTTGTATCCTTCTTCTACTTTTGTCTTGATCTCTGTCTTGCATATCAGGTTGCCAGAAGGACTGTAGGTAATGACTTCAAAAGAAAAGTGATATTAGTAGCTTAGACACAAGCTCCAGCACCTGTACAGCTAGAGCCAGCCAGCTCTCACCAAAGCTCGAGCTTCATGTAACTCTGGGACCTGCTCTGGCTTGAGAACTAAAGACAGTGCCAGCTCTAGAACTAGAGCCAGGTCTAGAACCAGCTGTAGCACTAGAGCCAACTCCAGAGATAGAAGTAATTCCTTCATTAACTAGAACCAGCTGCAGTAGCACCTTTAGGGCTAGGGCCAATTCCAGAACCAGACCTAGACTGAATTTAGGAGCTAGAGCCAGCTTCTGCGCTAGCTCCAGAGATAGAGCTAGAGCCAGCTATAGAGCTACAGCCAACTCCAATATAAGCTGTTGTATCAGCTCCAAACTTAGTATCAACTCCAGCTCCAGAGCCAGTATCAGCTCCAGATCTAGCATCATCTCCATTGCCAATTCTCACACCAGATTTGGCATCAGTGCCAAAGTTAGAGTGAGCCCAGAACTAGAACCAATTCTAACACTGCTATTCTGAGCTGGAGCCAGCCTTGCCAGCACCAGCTCCAGCACCAGAGCTTTTCTTTTCCTTCCCTTCCTTAGAATGACATCTGTTTTGTTTTTTGTAGTTTTGTTTTCATATTTATTATTGTTTGTGGTTTACTATATGTGAATTTTACAAATTCAAATATAATTTAACTTTTTAATCATTATAAAAAGAGAATGATATTGATGATTAAAGGGTCTTGTATCTTTTTCTCTGAGCCAATGTATATAGTGGATTATTTTATTTTGAATAATATTATAGTATTTTTCTTTTCTTCTTAAATTCTGGAAGATCGTTTCTTGTCCCATTCAACTGCTCCTTTTTTCCATCTTAAAAATGTGAATGGTTCCCAAGAATCAGCCTGAATTTTTTTTATCTTCTTTCTGTTTATTCTTCTTTGGAGACTTGCCTAATTCTGTGCCTTAGTCATTATTTCTATCTAAAGAATTCCAAATTCTTCATTCCTTTTTTATATGCCATCATCATTCTAAATTCAACAAATATAAACTGAAGACAAACTTATGATTTTTCCCAAATGTGTACCATTCTTTAGTATGTTCATAAGAATATTACTATTCCCTCTGTCATTCATGTTAAAAACTTAATAATCTTATTTGACTCACTCTTCTACTTTAGCCCTTAAATCTAATTTCTCATTTAGTCCTGGCATCTCTTCTTTGTGATATCTCTTAATTTTCATTTCCCAGTTCATAATTGGAGTTTATTGTCTCTCTTCTGAAAGGGCCTATAAAACAACTCCCTACTATTTCCCCTCACTCAGAAATGACAAATTACTTTTCTAAAACACTAATTTCTTGGATGTAGTGTTGCAGTCATATACTTTCATTGGCTTTCTCATCCTATAAGCTCTAATATCTTTAGCTTAGCTCAGATTTATTTCTACTATTCTATATAATAGAAGCCTAATATGCTAAGTGCCCAGTCATCTGGTCGTCCATTCAATCAATCAAAGGGTCATATGCTAATGATATGCTAAGGCCGCTTAACCGCTCACTACAATGTGCACTGACCACCGGGAGCAGACAGTCGACCAGTTGACCATTTGCTATGACGTGAACTGACCACCAGGGGGTAGACACTCCGACCGGTAGGTTAGCTTGCTGCTGGGCTCCGGCCCATCAGGACTGAGTGAGAAGGGCTGGATACGCCCTGGAGTCCTCCTTTGGACCCTCCCTGGCTGGCCAACCTCCATATTCTTACCCACCCCTCGTCCTCTGGTGGGGTCCCTCGGCCTGGCCTGTGCCCTCTCACAATCCAGGACCTCTCAGGAGATGTCAGAGAGCCGGTTTCGTCCCGATCCCGCAGGCCAGGCCGAGGGACCCCACTGGTGCATGAATTTGTGCACTGGGCCTCTAGTTCCTCTATAAAATATTGCAGATAAGCATCTCATGGGCTGACGATGCCTTACACATATGTTTTGTTTGATCTGAACAGAGTTTTTTAAAACATTTTATTCTGTGATCTTTTAGACAGTATAATTTGGGGTGCATATGTAATACCTGAATGCACATTGTGAAATATCCTCTTTAAAAATTCTATTCATATTAGAAGTTTATACTGATAAAGAGCCTTGATGTACAAACAGCATCATAAAGAAAACTGTCTATAAGAAATTGTCTGCAAGAATCTACTCTTCTGAGTGACATGACTCTTGTTATGTAAAAATCAATTCTTTCTTTAAGTTAATATCACAGTAAATGTCAAGTATTCCTGATAAAATGGCACATTTTGGTTTATTTTTTTGCAGTAATTATAGGCTATATAATGGTAATATGTAAAATATTTAAGAGGACAGTAGTAAGCCATTTTTTTAGATATATTTTTATTGATTTCAGAGAGGAAAGAAGAGGGAGAGAGAGATAGAAACATCCATGATGAGAGAGAATCATGGATCAGCTGCCTCCTGCAAGTCCCCCACTGGGGATCGAGCCCACAACCTGGGCATGTGCCCTTGACTGCAATCGAACCTGGGACCTTTCAGTTTGCAGGCCAATGCTCTATCCACTGAGCCAAACTGGCTAGGGTGGTAATAAGTAATTTTGTTAAAATGTAGGAAAAAGTTTCCTATAATTTTTCAACAGAAATTATTTGAAAGATTTTAGTCAGCTCTGTAAAATACAATAACAATCTTATCATTTTGATAAACTTTAGTTAAAGGTTGTTGAAGCTAAAACACTTTGCTAAAAATGACATCATTTAGGTCTCTTTTTTTCTTTATAAAATAATTGCTGACTCCAGGCTACCACATCACTCTTCCCGAGTTGTTGATTCTCTCTTGGGGAAATGTGGTTTAGCGGGTTGTTCTTCTATAATTCTTCATAAATTTACTTAGAGAATATTTACACACCAAACACCTACTTTTGGGGACCACATTTATTCACAGAATGTGTATAAGCTTTAGAGGAGCACGTGATCAGGAACAGAGTGAAGGGTTATCATAGAGACTGTTCTTTTTGTGGAGCTGAATTCATAGGCAGGGAGCTGACCACTTAAGGCAGTGATGGGCAACCTTTTGAGCTTGGTGTGTCAAACTTCGCCAAAAAACTGAGCATAACTCGGGTAGTGTGTCACTTTGAGGAAAAAACATTATTTCGCAAGTGTTTCATCCTCAGGAGCAGCAAATGTTTCATCCTCGGCATGCGGCTGCCTCAGCGGCCGCGTGTCATCAGAAATGGCTACTGACACGCGTGTCATAGGTTCGCCATCACTGAGTCTTAAGGTATGTGAGGCCAGCACTTTAATTGTTAACTCACGGAGAAAAAAAAATCTATAGATGAGTGACATAAGTGACCAATAAGGACTTTTTTTATATATAAAATGTACTAGGGAAGTATTTACTTATAGTACTATTGAAGTGGATATAATTTTAATCCAAAAATTGTAACTTACCAGCTACATTTAAAAAAGACTCCCAAAATTAAAATTACTGGGATAAACCAATAACCAAAAATTATTTAAAGCATATTCTAAATATGTCATAGGAAGAGTATAACATTTGGATATAGTTTTAATATTAAATATTTATTTTTATAAGTTTTAAAAGAATTTATTTACTATTAAAAGAATTTATATACATTTTATATGCTTTTCAGTCATTTGGACTACATACATAACTATAACATTTCATTTTCAAATTAATCTAAATATGTTGTTTATATTTCTAATTTTCATTTTATAACCTCATTGAAAATTTTCTATATCAGGGACAAAAATTTTTATTCTAATATTTCTAACCCTTATATAACCACTAGGCGTTTGGTCTCTTTTGGAAGGAAGGACACTTTGTGCTGAGAATTTGTGATCTGTACCTATGATCTCACTTTCTATTTCAGTGGGCATCAAGCCTGAAATTTAGTGGGAATTCGATAGCACCTTTTAAACTGAGTAGCACAGTAACATTTGTTAATTTTTTTAAAGTTTTAGAAATATCATCACATGGAAGTTATTTTAACAGCACCAACATGATCCTTAAACAAGATGCTACTTTGCTTTACATGCTCATTTTTATGACACTGGTTTGGTTTCTCCTTTTAGGAATGGCAAAATTCTATTCAGAAGAATGCAGGACTTGCCTTTATTGAACTCATCAATGAAGGAAGGTAATTAATTTTACAATTTTTATTCCACTGCACATTGTATTCCACTGGGCAACTGATTTTTCCTGCCATCTGGTCAAAAAATGTGTAAGAAAATGTTTTAATTAAATAATTTACCAAAGAAACTTTGAAGGAACAAAATTTAAAATGTTGAAAATATTTATTCAGGCATGAGCATGTATGAAATAAAGGGACAAACTTTAGAAGGTTTTTTGTGAGATTGGAGCCACATCTCACTAAGCAGTAAAGTTGTTTTACATAGATTCAGTGAGCCCCGTCTGCAGTCCCATCTGCCACTCCATCTGGTTTCAGTGTTATGCCCCATGTGGACTCTCTCCGCCTGTCTCAGCTCATGTGAAACAGTTTTATCGGAACATGCTGTGCTATCTGGTATCCAGCTGAAAATGTGAAGGATGTTAAATATAGGAAGTATAACAGTCTGGTTAGGAATTTATATATACATTATTAAAATGATGCCAAAAGTAAAATTATGTTTGAGCCTATTATTGTATTTTCTCTTTATTATAAACAGTTGTTCACTATGATTTTCCTAAAACTTTACTGGCAGTGTGTACATTAAGACAAATGTAACTGTCATCATTTTGACATGTACAGCTTCTATCAGCTAAAGACCTGCATCCTTTGCAACTTGAGTTTCTTCTATGATATAGTATAATCTTTGGGAAATAATGACTGCATATTTGGCATAATCTATTTATTTGTATTTCAAACCAAATTAAATTAAATTGATAAATAATGCTTACTATATATAAATTTTTATCAAAGGAGTGGTATTATGAAAGAATATTTTATAACATATTCCTTGAAAATTAGTTTATGTATGGTATAGAAATCCATTTTTAAAGTAACTTAAGTAAGTTTAGTATTATTGCTTTTTTTTAATCAAGTTTTATAGTCTAAAAAATAGCCTCTGTTGTTATAACAGTGAATCTTAATGAATATCTCTCATTTAGATATTCCATGTTTGAATTATTTTTAGTCATAATAATGTAACTAAAAATTTAAATAAATACTTTACTCACTGCAAAGCAAAGATGCAACAAAATATTAGCTTTTTTGAATAACATAAATAATTTTATATAACAACACACTTTAGTTCTTATAAAACTTTATTATTGTAAGAATTGATAATAATTATTACCCATCTTCAGGTGATGAAAACTAGAAAAAAATTTTTCACAAGCTACTTACTCATTGTCATATCAGTTACAGAAACTCTCAATTCACATTTATGCTCATTTTGCTAGTTTCTTTAAACTGTGAAGTAAAAAACAAAAATTATTTTGTCATCAGTAACTCTGAAGAGTTAACAGAATTGAACCTTTAACACTTAAGATTATAATATTGTCTTAGACAAAAAGAGAATGGAAAATTTGCTATTATCAGAGGTTTTTAGCTTTTGATGCTGTTTTATTGCTCAGTGGTAGCATTTGGGGTTTACTTTGTTTTATTTTAGGAAATAAGTTGGAATTACAGAAAGTAGTTTAATTTTGTTTAAATTTAAATCCATGAAAACCTTCAAAATGCTCACCATAATATTTTTGTGCCATTCTAGAGTGTGCTTCTATTTTCATACAAATTTTTCCTCCAATAAAGATGATTTTGGAACAATAATTGAAACATGACTAGCTATAAATATACAGATCATGTATACATTAGTACAGCAAATGTCTATTCAGCACCTCCTACATTACAATCACTATTATAAGAGCTGGGAATAGAAAAATGAACAAGACAAACATTAAACTGGCACACACAATAATATAAGGGTGCTATGATTGGGGTTGTATAGGTATTAATGCAAGCCTAAGGTAGGGCACTTAATCTCATCTAGAAGAATGCATTATCCAAATGGTTGGGTTATCAGGGTATAATATGATAGTCTTTTCGACAAATGATGCTGTAACAACTAGACATCCATCCACATGTGAAAAATCTAGACATGGATTTTATAACAGCACAAAAATTAACTGAAAGAGGAACATAGACATAAATATGAAATGCAAAACTATAAAATCCTAGAAGATAACATAGGAGAAAATCTCCATGACCTAGGGTATGGTGATGACTTTTTAGGTACAATACCAAACGTATGAGCCATGAAAGAAAAAAAGTGCTAAACTGGACTTCATTAAAATATAAAACTTTTGCTTTATGAAAGAGGGTGTCAAGAGAATAAGAAGGCAAACCAAAGACTGTGAGAAAATATTTCCACAAGATATATTTGATGAAGCGCTATTATCTTAAAATATAACATGAAGTCTTAAAATTCAACAATAAGAATACAAACCATCTGATTTAAAAATGGGCCAAAGACCTAACAGATACCTCACCAAAGAAGATACACAGATGGAAAATAAACTTATGAGAAAATGCTCTACATATCATCAGGGAAATGCTAATTAAAACAACAATTAGATACCACTATATACTTATTAGAATGTCCAAAATCCAGAACACTTGACAACACCAAATGCTGTTAAGGATGTAGAACAACTGTACTTTCATTTGTTGCTGGTGGGAATGCAAAATATACAGCCACTTTGAAAGACAGGCTGGCGGTTTCTTACAAAAGTAAATATACTCTTACTATACAGTCCAAAGAAGTTAAAAACTTAAGTCCACATAAAAACCTGCATGCAGATGTTTATATTCACTTTGTTCATAATTGCCAAAACTTAGATGTCAAGATGCACTTCAGTAATTAATAGATAAATAAATACCCATTCATTTGTATGATACATCCAGAAAATGGAATATTTATTATTTAGTTCTAAAAAGAAATGAGTTTTCAAGCCATAGAAAGACATAGAAGAAACTTAATTGCATATTACTAAATGAAAGAAGCCAATTTGAAAAGGCTAATATACTGTATGATTTTAACTCTATGACATTCTGGAAAAGCAGAAGTGAGGAGACAATAGTAGATCAGTGGTCACTAGGGGCTGGAGGGAGACAGAGCAGAGAGGGTTTTCAGAGCAGTGAACCTACTCCATGTGATGCTATAACAGTGGATACATGTCATACGTTTGTCTAAACCCGTAGAATATACAGTACCAGGAATGAACCCTAATGGAAAGCATGGACTTTCAGTGATAATGCTGTATTAATGTAGGGTCATCATTTCTAACAAATGGTAGGTGGTGATAACTTGTGGGGGGAGGTTTTGTGGGCTGAGGTAGTATCTGAGAAATCTATCTTCTGCTCAAGTTTGCTATGAACTTAAAACTGCTTTAAAAATAGCCTACAAAGAAAGAGGTTTCTAAAAAAGAAGCATATCCAAACATAATGTCATCTTGGTTGATAATTGAGAGATGATTATGACATAGCTATATGAAATTTAAAAAAAAGGAATAAAATTCTGGGCCAAGGGAATAATTTAGTGCAAAAACCAAGAGGCAAAAGACAGCAAGACATGTTGCTGGAGAGCTATTTTTAGTCAGCCAACAGCTATTTAATTGTGTGCTTTGTGCTACCCACATAGAACTTGAGGATCATTTCTCAAGGCAAGAGTCATTCCAGGAAGGGGTTTCTAAGATGTGGTAAGGCTGCTGGGGTGTAACTGAAGAGGTTTAGGCATAACTTGAAATGTGGCAAATGGGTTTTAGGGGGTCAAGACTAGAGCAGAGACGCCAATCGGAGGTTTCAGTGATCCTAATGAAGATGGTGTTGTCAGACTAACAAATAGTGCTACGAGAATGGAAGAAGTGGACAAATTTGAAGTATCTTTTGGAAATTTAATTAATAGAATTGCTCATATATTGGATTGTAAGAGATGAATGAAGGAAACCAAGATAACTTGATTTCTAGCTTTCGTAGCTGGATGGCTTATAGTATAGATACCGTTTACTTAGAATAACACAGAAAGGAGCATGGCTTGGATGAGAGAGGTTTTCACTTTGGGTTACACTGAATTTATGGCACCTGTGTAATGTCCAAGTGAAATCATTGACTAGGCATCTTGGAATTTGGGTCCCCAGCTCTCCAAAGTTGTAGCTGGAGTGGAGATTTAGAGCTATCTGGTTGTGTATGGTACGTGGTCAGTAAGGACCAGATGTGATGCCCAGGAAGAGTCTTCAGAGTGAGAGGAAAACCTAGGGGCCGGCTTGACTGCTCGTTCTGTGGAGAACCCTCTCCCCACATCTTCATTGATTGGTGGTTGACTGTCATTCAGGAATCAGCTAAATGTCACCTCTCAGAAAGGCTCCCCTTACCATCTTATTGAGTTAGCACACGTTCATCACATGACTCCCTTTTGACATTTAATAATTTCATCTCATTATTTTATGTCTATCTTCCTCACTACAATGTACTTTCCTTAAGAACTCGTGTCTTATTTGTGGATATCTCCCTGGTATCTGAAATAATGCCTCGTACATGGTTCACAATCACAAATATTTATTGAAGGAATGAAAAAAAGAATGGTGAGTAGAATGTTTGAGGAGGAACGAATAGTCCAAAAGACAATAGTTAAGTTAGGATGAAAGGAGCCACTGTATAATAGGTCATTTCATCCAGACTTATACTGGTGAGTACCTATGTGCTAAAGATTCTGGGTACAGACCCAGACCCTGCTCTAATGGAGCTTGGAGTCTAGTGGGAACAACAATCTTTTATTAAGTACTTATCTATACTAATAAAAGGGTAATATGCTAATTCGACCAGATAGACTGATGTCTTCCCAAAGTCCTTCCAGACAAAGCCACAGCAGCTGCAAGGGCCGAAGAGGGCTGGTAGCCACGGCGGCCAGCAGTGACAGCAGCAGCGGGGTGATGGGGGTGGTGCCTTCCCCTAATCGGCCTGGTTGCCTCCCACAGAGGGAGGCCAGACTGCCATCAGTAGGACATCCCTGAGGACTCCCGGACTGTGAGAGGGGGCAGGCTGAGGGACCCCCCCACACACGCAAGTGCACGAATTTTCGTGCACTGGGCCTCTAGTTGATGTAATAGAAGTGCCAAAGGACAAGTAGAGGGTGCTATGGGAGCAGATAAATGAGGAAAGTAACTTTTGAGAAAGTGGTGATTTGAGTATTGGAGTCAGCTAGTATAGACATCAAGTACGTACAACTGTAAGAAGTTTGGCCAAGAAGGGGAAACTCATAGGGTAATTACTAAAGGTAGATACAGTTTTTAATTTGGTGAGGGGAGGGTGTGTGGCATATTGTTTTAGAAGGAAAGACTTGAGTATTTTTAAATGCTGGTGGGAAAAAAAGCCAATATGGTGGGTGAGCCTGAAGTCCAGGGACTGGCCTTTCATTTAAGTTTTAGCAGGATTCAGGGGGGTTTTATTTTGTTTTGTTTTATGATGCCTTACATTCTCAATGAAGAAGGTAGTGCTATTTACTGACAATAAAGCAAATTTGGAGAGGTGGGTATTATATTTGAGAAGCTAAGAGAATATTGAAAATAGCCAAACCAACAGTCCACAGCACAAAAAAGATGAGCATTTGCTTTAAGACATTTACTTATATTACTTTAGTGAAAATAATCTCTTCACTGAGCACCAATCTCTCCCCATCACTACTCCAGATTATAGGTGCTTTCCTAGGTTCTCATAGCACCCACCTTCCATTTTCCCCTGGTTTATACTTCTCATACCATAGTGTTAGTGCCTGTTTGTAGTGTACAATAAACTATTATGTGGCTATTTCCACAGTTCCTATTATAATACAAATCATATGTTTACTATTTGTAATGAATTCAAATACCAGTTCTCCACCTGTTAGATGCTAGGCATATAACATAATCTTCCTCTCACATTGTTTCACATTGCAGAATAGTATAACACCTAAGAAAGAAGCCCAGTTTCTCTGAAGGTTGGAAATAATCTATACCACATTTATTACAACTGCTGTAATATAAGCTCTTAATAAATGGAAGGGTTTTGTTTTCTTATCCTATATAATAAAGAGGTAATATGCAAATTGACCATCACTCCAACACACAAGATGGCCGCTCCCATGTGGTCAAGGATGGCCGCCCCATGTGGACATAAGATGGCCACCACAAGATGGCCAGCAGGGGAGGACAGTTGGGGGTGACCAGGCCTGCAGGGGAGGGCAGTTGAGGGTGAACGGGCTGACAGGAGAGGGCAGTTGAGGGGAACCAGGCCTGCAGTGGAGAGCAGTTAGGGGCGACCTGGCCTGTAGGGGAGGGCAGTTGGGGGTGACCAGGCCAGCAGGGGAGGGAAATTAGGGGCAATTGGGCCAGCAGGGGAGCAGTTAGGTGTTGATCAGACTGGCAGGGGAGTGGTTAGGGGGTGATCAGGCTGGCATGCAGAAGCGGTTAGGGGCAATCAGGCAGGCAGGCAGGCGAGCAGTTGGGAGCCAGCAGTCCTGGATTGTGAGAGGGATCCCAGATTGGAGAGGGTGCAGGCTGGGCTGAGGGACACAAACCCCACCCCCTGTACACAAATTTCGTGCACTGGGCCTCTAGTTACATATTATAGGTATTTAGAATTGTCTGACTTTCACCTTTACTTTGGTTCATATCCTTTCAATTTAGACCTTTTACTTTCATGAATTTGAATTGGGAGTTCCAGATCAAAACATATATTTAGATAGTTGGGATGTAGGTACAATAGTTACACATTGCTCTGTTTTTCTGATTCTTATTCATTGGTGCTTACTAAATGCTAGGCATAGCTTAGATTCTTTGCACATGCTTGTATTTCATTGGCCTGGACATAGAGTATTTTTGTTAATTTTTTCTAATAGTTTAAAATGAAACCTATAACAACACTTTCTCATGGTTGTTAGAATATGTCTTTAATTTGTCCTTGTGGGAATGAAGATAAAATTATTTAAGTGGAAATTGTTATAAATGTTTATCCTATTTAACAGCTACACTCTTGAATATAATTCATCAATCATAGCTGGAGAAAGCAATTGTGCAGTTGTCTATAATTAACAGAACAAAACCAGTTGATGAATGTGCAGCTGAATTAAAGTACTCCCTAGGACAGGCTGAAATTATAAACTAGATCATTTAAAGGAATCTAACAAAGGATCTTTGTAATTAAAACAAATCAAGGTTAATGGGATGTAAAATTCCCTATAATGTCTTGGCAATAATAATTGGATTTTAAATTATTAAAATATGAATTGAACCTTAAAGCAAATAAGACTTTTTTAAATTATGGAATTTGGGTGAACTTTAGAAAAAAATCATTTGCCTAAAATAAACCTTTATCACTCTTTTGAAAGCATATAAGATATAATTAATGGATATTCATACAAAAGCCAGGTTGTAGTATTATTTAGCACTAAATTTAACCTAAAATTTACAAGATTCCAAGTTTTTATTGTATCTTTAAAACAGGGGGAAAGCCTTGTATTTATTGGGTTTGAAGAAGAGAAGCCTATTGCATCCAAGTATAATTCTTTAGTCATTAGTATATGGCCCCAACTTGAATATCCTCTTTTACCTTAACAATTACTATTTAATGATTAAACCAGTAAGCTTTGGTTTACTTGAGTTTGTTCTTAGCTTACTTATTGCAAGCAAATGTTTGCCATGATTCAGATGATCCATGTTTTTATTAGAAAACAAAATGTTGTCCTTGCTTTGCTCAGTTGAAAAATGCAAAAATTTCAAAGCCACAACTAGTTAAATAACACCGCCCTCCAACAATAGAATTCAAATGTCAGTTATCATGGTATGTTAACTGTATTCTATAGGAGTTGTTGGCTCTTTGATCCATAAATCTCCATGTAAATAATAGATGTAGCATTATGAGCAGTGACCAATAGGTTCCTTCTTTCAAAGTCTATCGATGATTAGTTACTGCACATTTGTATTTAGTTCAAACATAGACAGCAAAGCATATTGCCTCTTGTTTCCAAGTGGAAATTCACATGACAATTCCCAAAAGTGGATAATCAACATATTAAAGAGTAAAGTACAGCAAAGAGACAAAATGTGATGTTGCTAGAACTGAAATAGGATGTGAATAGATCTGAAAATATGATAACCAAGGAAAGATAGGCAAAACCTAGGCCAGCATGAAGTGAAGGTAAGAACTATGAACAAAGCTTCTGCACAGCAAAAGAAACCATCAACAAAACAACAAGAAAGTCCACTGCATGGGAGAACATATTTGCCAATGTTACCACCGATAAGGGTTTAATCGCTAACATTTACAGTGAACTCATACAACTTAACAAAAGGAAGCTAAACAACCCAATCAAAAAATGGGCAATGGAACTAAATAGATACTTTTCAAAAGAGGACATAAGGAAGGTCAAGAGACATATGAAAACATGCTCAAAGTCACTAATCATCTGAGAGATGCAAATCAAAATGACAATGAGGTACCATCTCATACCTGTCAGAATGGCTATCATCAACAAATCAACAAAGGACAAGTGCTGGCGAGGATGCGGAGAAAAAGGAACCCTCGTACACTGCTGGTGGGAATGCCGACTGGTGCAGCCACTGTGGAGAACAGTATGGAGTTTCCTCAAAAAACTAAAAATGGAACTACCATTTGACCCAGTAATACCACTTCTAGGAATATATCCCAAGAAAACAGAAACATCAATCAGAAAGGATTTACCATAGCTAAGATTTGGAAACAGCCTAAGTGCCCATCAGCAGATGAGTGGATTAAAAAAACTGTGGTACATCTACACAATGAAATACTATGCTGCTGTAAAAAAGAAAGAATCCTTACCATTTGCAACAGCATGGGTGGAACTGGAGAGCATTATGCTAAGCGAAAGAAGCCAGTCAGAGGAAGATAAATATCACATGACCTTACTCATTTGTGGAAATATAATGAACAACATAAACTGATGAACAAAAACAGATCCAGAGACAGAGAAGCATCGATCAGACCGTCAAACCTCAGAGGGAAGGTAGGGGAGGGTGGGGATAAGGAGGAGAGATCAACCAAAGGATTTGTATGCATGTATATAAGCCTAAGCAATGGACACAGACACCAGGGGGGTGAGGGCATGAGTGGGGTGTAGTGGGGGGAGGGGGGATGGGAGGATAAGGACACATATGCAATACCTTAGTCAATAAAGAAAAAACAAGCTGAAGTCACTTCAGTGGGATGCTAATTGAATATACTAGTAAATGGGTTACACAAGATATAGGTAACTCTGGAATGTTGACACTGTGCCCTTTGGAGCAACGTAGCCAGTCTGTCACAGGAATTCAGAGAAGGTGAACTTATGGACAACAATGAGGAAAGTCATTGTGACAAAAAGACTGACAATGGCCTAGAGGAAGTGATACCGGCCTAACACTTCACTTTAAAGAAACTCAGGAATATTTCACCACTTTGAAAGTACAAAGAACAAAATGAAAGCTAATCCAAACTTAGAAAGAAATATGAAAGTTCAAGTCACCAAGGCTTAGAAAAGATGCTTGCTCCATTTTATAAGTTACATGATGAGAAGAAGGCAAGTTCTGTTCAAACTCCTATTGACAAGTTTTTGCAAAGAAATAAAATACTTTAATTCTAAAGAAAGAAAAGAAAACATGTTGATTTAGTTTTTATACCATTGTGACATAGTTAGGTAACAGAGGCTACAAGAGTTGGCCTTTGCATTTGTGGTCAGTTATGTTGTTTAAATAGCAGAAACAGATAAAAGTTATCTAATAGGCTGTGGGAGAGGTTATGCCAACATGAAGTTATAGTGTATGTAGCCAGTCTAAGGATACACTAAAGATGAGAGATGAAGGATAGGATGAGCAAGCCAGATAAGACAAGAATACACTGAGTGGCCAGATTATTATGATCTCTGAACGCATAATAATCTGGCCACTCAGTATATATATATTAGAGGCCCGGTGCATGAATTCGTGCATGGGTGGGGTCCGGCCAGCCTGGCCAGGGGGAGGGGACATGGGTGGTTGGCCGGCCTGCCTGCTGGTTGAAATCCTGGTCAAGGGGACAATTTGCATATTAGCATTTTATTATATAGGGTATACACTGAGTGGCCAGATTATTATGCGTTCAGAGATCATAATAATCTGGCCACTCAGTGTATAATCATGGCCTGGGCCATAGGTTTTAGTCCAGAGAATCTTCCCAATGTGCCAAGGAACTTGAAACACTGAGTTATAGGGTGATTAGTACCCATATGTGTAACGTAAGACTACATAGTTAATTTCTATTCCTCAGAAGTGGGGATTGGGGGGGGGTGGAAAAATAGGTGAAGGGGATCAAAAGGTTAAAAAAATGTGTATTAAACATGTAGATGCTAGGTTCTCACCAGATACATATGGAATCAAAATCTTTAGTTGGAACTTAGACATCACCATTTGTAATATGTTCTGCAAGTGATCAGGGTCTTAAATATACATCAGAGTTTGACAACTATTACACTTAATTCCCTTATTTTACCAGCCATGTAAAATTATCACCATCTTTGGGGGTGGGTGGGTGGGTGAGTGGGTGGGAAGAGATCAACCAAAGAACTTATATGCACATATGTGTCACCCATGGACACAGACAGTAGGTTGGTGAAGGCCTGGGCCAGGGAGCATGTGTGGGCTAGAAAGGGTCATGAGGAGGAAAAGGGGATGTATGTAATACTTTCAATTATAAAGCTTTTAAAAAATAAATAAAATTATCACCTTCTTTACCCATAACTCTCAACATAAATAGGCTTATATGCTAAGTCATTTGTTTTTCATCCTGCTCTAAGAATTATTAACTATTTAGGTTCACAGTAGATTAATGTAACCACCTGTTTTATGTACTTAAAATTATGAGATATATTTGAAGATGCAAATAAAAATTATAAGAAACTTATATACTAATCTGTGGGACATTTTTTTCATCCAGCATAATTATGTAGTTCCAAGAGTATTCTCATAACATTTACTAGTAATTAGATGGGGAAAATGGGTAGTTTTCAACCAATACTAATTTTCTCTCCTCTTCCCAACTTTTTAATGCCTCTCTCTCTTCCACATCAAGTCCTTAAATCTCAATCTGATGTTCTGGCCCAACCCTTTATATTTATCTTTCTTCTCTCTACTTATGCCCAAGGAAAACCCCAATTTCCATACTAAATCTATTCTGAGACAAATGTAGATCTGATTGTATTTTTATATAATCAGTTGACCCAAATGCATGAATAATTGATAGCTTTTATCCTCTGGGAAAGATAGTATTTTAAGAGAATAACTAGTTTTCCCTGTATAATGTCTCCCTAGCAGCCCTATGTGTAACATTTTAAGTTTATGTCTATTCTTCCACTTTCCCCTTTTCTGCACCAATCAAAGGGCTCAGAAAGGCTGCTGCGTAGACCACACTGTGCCCTGGTGTTCTCATCTCTGTTTCCACAGCTAATGGAACTGAGTAAATTAGGTCAGACTTCAAAAATAATGTTTGGTTAGTGTCACAGTTTATTACACATCTAAGTTATTAATATGCAGAAATGCTTTGATGCCCCATCAGATATGGAGCTCCATATAGCTAAATATTATTTTTATTATCTTTGGGTTTTTTTTGTTTTTTTTTGCTTCTAGTGAGTATAAAGATAACCAATGTTTCAATGTGTATCTTTTAGAATACTCAACTGCTCTTTTTTGTGTGCTTAATTAATGTCAAGACTTTGCAAGTAATCTCTCACTTGCTCCTAACAACCATATGAGGTAAGGGTCTTCCCTCTTTAAAGAAAATGTACTTTGGGGGAATGCAGAAAAGTTAGTGTCAGATACTTCTCAGGGCAACAAGGCATTTGTTCTGCTATTTTCATTCGGTAAAGACTTGTTGGCATTAAAATGATTCATGAACCAAAGTTTGTAAGCATTTTCCAAAATGAAAACATTTAAAATAAAAATTGTAAAATGTTCCGGATTTTTAAATAATCTATTAAAGGACTGCAGCCCTGGAAGAAATTGAGCTTCTCCAGTCCAGCCACACTCCACCTTGCAGTGTCACCAGAAACTCCGTGCCTGCCTTTGAGATTTTGGGGGCGGCCAGAGGAAGTGACACGAACTTATTACATCCGCTCCTGCACTGTGTGGCCACTTTACCTCCAATCAGAGTCTGTCTTCTTGACTAAATAAATGGGATCTTAAAATATAATCTTACAATTTGGGAATGTACTCTTTCCTCCAGTTTATAGAGACATCTGAAACTGTAATCAGGAAACTAAACCTCAGACACAGGGTAAAGTATTGGTCCAAGTTTTTAATGCTGTGAAAAGGCAGAACTTGAAAATACAAGCTAGTTCTGCCTTTAGTCCCTCACTCATCTACAGATGATGGAAGACTAATTTGTCTGATCTCTCATATTGCCTTTGCTATTGATTTTTTTCTTTCATTAAATTACAGAAATTATTTAAGTTTAAAATTCAGGATCTCAGAGTCTTGGGTCAAACACAAGCAATTTAAATTTTAACAAACTAAATAAAATTTAATACTTCCTAGAACATCAGCTCTTGCATTGTTGATAACTATTTCAATGGAAATAGAATACTTTGTCTCCTGACTTATTATTTTCTACACTCATATCAACCCTGTTTTATAACAGGAATGAATGTGACTGAACAAATTGTTTTCCTTTTCTATTTCCTTTGAAAAATCAACTTACATGAGAAGGTAAAGACCACTTTATTTACTTCCTGTTATATAGATACTGTGAGGAAGAAAACCTTCTGTAATAGATATTCCTAAGTTATCGGATATTTTTATTTACCTCATTTTCTGTGTGCTAAATGTATCATAAGATTTTATAGTTAAAAAACAGCCTTATCATTAAAACCTAAAATGTTATTGGCCCTCCTTCCTAAATTCATTCAGTCATTTATCCACTTCCTATCTAATAAAAGGGTAATATGCAAATTAACCATCACTCCATCACAAATATGGCAGTGCCCATAGCCACAAGATGGCGGCGCCCAGTCCTCTCAGCTGTGCTGGAGTCCCCCAGTCCCAGGGGGGGCTGCCGCTGAGAACAGGCAGCATGAGTGTTCTGGCGGAATGCTTGCTTTGTCGCCGTGGTGATGAGGCAAGCATTCCACCCTGGCCGTGGCCAGCCTCTGGGCAAGCGGGTACAGAGCAGCAGGGGTGGGGGGGACGCTTGCGTTGTTGCCTTGGTGACAAGGCAAGTGTTCTACACCTGGCTGTGGAGGGCCTCTGGCCAGCTGGGGAGGGCAGTTGGGGGCCATGAGGCTGGCCGGGGAGAGCAGTTGGGGGCCATGAGGCCAGCAGAGGAGGGCAGTTGGGGGCCATAAGGCCAATCGAGGAGGGCAGTTGGGGGCCATGAGGCCGGCAGGGGAGGGCAGTTGTGGGCCATAAGGCCAATCGAGGAGGGCAGTTGTGGGCCATAAGGCCGATGGGGGAGGGCAATTGGGGGCCATGAGGCCCGGAGGGGAGGATATTTGGGGGCAATCAGGCCAGCGGGGGGGAGAGTTGGGGGTGAGCAGGCTGGCAGGGGGGGCAGTTGAGGATGAGCAGGCCAGCAGACAGAGTGGTTAGGGGCAGTCGGGCTAGCAGGCAGGTGAGCTGTTAGGAGCCAACAGTCCTGGATTGTGAGAGGGATGTCCAACTGCCGGTTTAGGCCTGATCCCACAAGGATATCCCCCGGCAGTTGGACATCCCCTGAGGGGTCCCAGATTGAAGAGGGTGCAGGCTGGGCTGAGGATCCCCCCCCCCCATGCATGAATTTCATGCACCAAGCCACTAGTAGTTATATAATATCGATGAGTCCATACTTTATGACAGGTACCATACAAATCATATTAGATACAGAGATGAATCAGCATTATAACTTATTTAACAAACCTTACAGTCTAAGAGAGACTTGGTAAAAAGAAAAGAAAGAAAAATAAACCTAAGACAATGTTTAATATTATAATGCCCAAAAAGTTTAAGAAACTATGGGATGTTCTCTTAGTTCTATTGGGAAAAGTGGATGACAGGAGTTACAGAAAGAAGAAATGGCATACAAAAGTGCCCTGAAATAGTATGACTCATTAAAGGAACTACAAAGGCTTTCTAGAACATAGACTAACTCTGACAGAATGGCCATGGACAAGTTTGGAGAGTAGACAGGCATCTATATATAAGTTTGACTATTATCTTGTTTGTTATATGTAGTCACTGAAGAAATTTAATAGTAAATAACACTAATGGCAAAGTGAAAATGTATTAGAAGATAGCAGATTTGGAAGAGACAGAAAAATTAGGAAGCTATTGTAATCCAAATGAGATATGAATAAGGCTTAAGTTAAAGCAATATTAATGCAGTGAATAAATAATAACCTTTTGCACTCGGATGTCGAGTGTGACTCGACACGGTTAGCATCGGTAGCAGCTCGAGAAAAAAGCGAGTGCAAAGGCTTAAAATACTAGAGGCCTGGTGCACGAAATTCGTGCACTGGGGAGGGTGTCCCTTAGCCCAGCTTGCACCCTCTCCAATATGGGATCCCTCTCACAATCCAGGACCACTGGCTCCTAACTGCTCACCTGCCTGCCTGATTGCCCCCTAACTGCTCCCTTGCTGGCCTGATTGACACCTAACTGCTCCTCTGTGGGCCTGATTGCCCCCAAATACCCTCCCCTGCTGGCCTGATCACCCCCAAGGCTTTTATTAGTATAGATATGACCCTGCACAGAAAATTTTACTAACCCTGCTTTACAATAAGGGCTTGACGATTGAATCATTAGGACCAGACACCAAGATTTCCTTTCTTTGAATAATGGAGGGAATAATTACCTTGTCTTTAAGTTGCCCGGAAATTAAAATGAGATAATGACTTACTAAAGTATAAAAGTATAAAAGCACCATATAAAGACAACTGTCTTTTTAATGAAGTGGTAAAATGAAAAACACTATTTTTATTCTCCCCTTCCTTCCTTTACAGCTTTTATTTAAACTTTGAAATTTATAAAAATTTAACTCCAATTTTCATTTCTTTACATTCAACATTATTTTGTATTGGTTTCAGGTTTTATATTAGTTACAGAATAGTGGTTAGACAATCATATACTTTACAAAGTGTTCCCTGATATTTCTAGTACCCACCTGGCATCATACCATCATTACAACACTATTGACTATATTCCCTATTTAAGTGACAAAGGGTTTACAGGTTCCTTTCAGTCTTTCTTTTGTGTTGCTCATCCTTCCTTTTCTTTCTCACTTCTTCCCTCATTTTCTTTATATAGTATCTCAATTGGCCATCAAAGCTCAGTGAAGGCACTGGGACATGCTTCATCCATTTTACAGACCAGGAAACTGAGGCCAATTCCAGTTGGCTGTGGAACTTGACTCGGCACACAGGAAGCCCTCAGAGCCATGCTCTTTGCGCTTCCTAAGGGGCAGTTGCCCAGCAAACAGAACAGTCAGGCTTCCGAGCCTCTTTCTCGAGCACCTCTTCATTGCGGATGTTCCACATTCTTTCCTCTCCCCGTCCCCTGTCCCCCGTTCTTTACTGCCCCCACCTCTCCGGAGCAGGTGGAAGGCTTCACACTCACTGCCTAGGCATGCTCTGCCATGGGGCAGGGCACCGCAGGCTTGCTTTTGGGTCAAGGCAGGAGCAGGAGTCACTGCCTCTGAAGTGTGAAGGCTGCCTGAGCGAGGCCCGTTAGCACTGGGAGCTTCTCTGAATCACATCAGTCAGTCCAGTACCCTGCAGTGCAGCACCCCTCCACTGAGGTGGCACCACCCCTCAACCCCCGCCTCAGGGGTGAGGGTCCTTGCCCATATGCCCGGGAGTCCTTCCATGCCCCTTGATCCCTGGCTGGGCCCACCCACGTCTTGGGGCCACTGCGGAACCTCTGTCTCTCTGCAGATGAGGCAGAGGCCTGCCCTTGGTCTACGCGAAGCTATGAATCTGTGGCCAGAGGCCAGGTCTGGGTCTCAGCAACCCCATGCCTGCAATGTTCCCAGGGACCCCCAGGAGCGGCTAGGCGGGTCAGACCTTGCCTCTGCCTCCCCGGGGCGGCGATGTTCCCAGGGACCCCCGGGAGCGGCTAGGCGGGTCAGGCCTTGCCTCTGCCTCCCTGGGGCGGCGATGCTCCCAGGGACCCCTGGGAGCGTCTAGGTGGGCTGCTGCCCCTCCTGGGGCCTGCGATGAACCCGGACCCCTCCTGTGCCGTCTGGCACTGCCCACCCCACCACCTCCCCTGCTGATGGACTGGTACCTTGTGGGTGGTGTCTGGTGCTGCCCATAGGGCCTTCTCTGCCCCTGATGGACCCGTACTCTCGGAAGCAGGCCATGGTGCTTTCCTATGCAAATTAACCGCCATCTTTGGTGGGTTAATTTGCATACTCACTCACTCTGATTGGCTGTGGGCATAGCGAAGGTACGGTCAATTTACATATTTGTCTATTATTAGGTAAGATATTAAGGAAAAATTGGCAAAACTTGATGATTTAGTATAGAATGTTTTTAAGTCCCATTTCAATGGGTTGAAAATGAATAGGGACTTCTATTAAAGCTATATGGGTTACTCAGGGATCTACGATTCCTTCTGCTGTAGAACATTCAGTTTCTACATAGGGCAATATGGGTCTTAGGAGTTCTCCAGGGCCACTTCTCCACTTAATAAATTGGTGCCTCAAAGAGTAGGTATGCCCTGGGTCATATGCCTAAAAGAACAGTGCTTTGGGGATTTTAAGCTTTTAGCCAGAAATTAAGTAAAACATCTAGCCTGGAAATTTCAGGTTAAGCCAACATCCTTACGAGAGGCTGATATGGTTCTAGTGGGCTCTCCTTCATGTCAACAGAGATAAAGGCAAACACATACCCACATTAGTTCTGTTAGACTCACACAGACTAAAACCACAAATGTGTAACAACCAAAGATGACTAAGTACATGAAATTGAAAGATACTTTGTATGAACATCAATAAGGAAAAACACAAAAATTTTTCCTGGTCGCCCCTAACTGCCCTCACCTACCTTCAAGGACTGTCAAGGTTAGAATTGTGAAATACAGGAAATAAAATGAACAGGAACATTTTAAAAATTGAAACTTATAGAATTTAAAAATACACTTTTGGAAAAAATCTATGTATTGATGATTTGTCAGATTAGATAAAGTTGGAGGAAATTAGTAACCTGGAACATTTATATTAAAACATTTATCCAGAATACAGAGAGAAAAAGAGATGACAAATGAAAAGGGTATTCATAGATATGAAAGTTGAATTAGAAAGTTTAATTTACAAGTCATCAGAATTAAAAATTCAGAGATTACAGAGTAGATGAAAAATTTAAAAAAATGATTGTCATGAATATTTTAGAACTGATTGAAACTATGACTATAGAGGTATAGGAATCACATGTAAAGTAGGATAAATTAAAGAAACCCATCCTAGATGCATGTTACTAACATTGTAAAACACCAAAGATAAAGAGATAGAAGCACCCACACAAAATAACAGGTATGAACAAAAAGAGAAAAAATTAGCAAACAATAATGAAAGTTAGAAGAATGTGACATACTTTTAAAGAGCTGAGAAAAAGAATAATACTTGGTAATTGTATATGCAACAAAAATATTTTCAAAAAGTATGGGGGTGATGAAGTAATTCTGAGATCTTAACTTATCCCAGTCCCATTTATTCTTTGCTCCCCAGTTCAATGGGGGCTATTTTTTTAAAAAAATTCACATTACAAGTACTGTACCAGAGGGAACAAAATGGACCTTACTAGCAAATAATTTTACTTATTTGTTCTGGCCTGTCTAATATGAATAAAGCTGGTTCCTTGAGGGCATTTGTGGAAAACATTTATAGACTAACTAGAGGCCCAGTGCACAAAATTCGTGCATGGAGGGGAGGGTGTCCCTCAGCCCAGCCTGCACCCTCTCCAATCTGGGACCCCTCGAGGGATGTCCGACTGCCATAAACGGGCAGTTGGACATCCCTCTCACAATCCAGGACTGCTTGCTCCCAACTGCTTGCCTGCCTGCCTGCCTGCCTGCCTGATTGCCCCTAATCACTCCACTGCCAGCCTGATCTACGCCTAACTGTTCCCCTGCCAGCCTGACTGCCCCAAACTGCCCTACCCTGCTGGCCTGGTCACCCCTAACTGTCCTTTGCAGGCCTGGTTGCCCCCAATTGCCGTCCCCTGCTGGCCCGGTTAACCCTAACTGCCCATCCTTGCCAGCCTGGTCTCCCCTAACTGCCCTCGCCTACCAGCCTGGTCACCCCCAACTGCCCTCCCCTGCAGGCCCGGTCACCCCTAACTGTCCTCTCCTGCAGGCCTGGTTGCCCCAACTGCCCTCCCCTGCAGGCCTGTTCCCCCCAACTGCCCTCCCCTGCAGGCCTATTCCCCCCAACTGCCCTCCCCTGCAGGCTTGGTTCCCCCCAACTGCCCTCCCATGCAGGCCACGTTGCCTCCAACTGCCCTCCTCTGCCGGCCTGGTCACCTCTAATTGCCTTCCCCTGCAGGCCTGATCACCCCCAACTGCCGTTCCTTTCAGGCCTGGTCCCTCCCAACTGCTCTCCCCTGCTGGCCTGATCACCCACAACTGCCCTCCACTGCTGGCCATCTTGTGTTCACATGGGGGTGGCCATCTTGTGTGTTGGAGTGACGGTCAATTTGCATATCACCTCTTTATTATATAGGGTGTCTTAGGTTGCCACTGCCTGAGGTGATACATAGCAGTTGGGGTAAATAGACTAACCAAAAAGCTTAGGAGAAACACCTGCGAATGAGATGTACATAAGGGCTTTAAAAACTTATGACATATTTTGAAATCTAAAAGCCACACACATACTTAGGACTGTATGCACGCTCTGGAAAGAAGCACCTAAACTCTTAGTACCTAAAGAAGGACCTAAACCCTTACCTTCTGCTGACATGGAGACTCTATGGAAGCAGGAGTGTATGCTAAGGTAGAGTGGAAACCTGCCTAGCTGAGTGTTGAAGGGCTGTCCAAATACAATCATACAGCCCCTTGGGAAAGTCTGGAAGATATTCTTGTATTGGTGAATGGTTTTCCACATGGATAATGAAGTTTCCCAGAATGATTGTGAGTCAGTTAAAAGGTGCTGTCTCTGCATGAAAATAAAACAACATACATTAGTTGATATATGATGCATAAGTGTCACAGATAGGAGAACAGACTTTCAAGTGATTTAAGCAATTTCTCTGGTGTTTCTGAGGAAAGACTCTTCCCTTCCCCATCTGCTTCTCCGCTACCCAGGCCTCTTTGCTTTGTCAACCCACTGTTATGCTCCTGAGTGTAATACTACTAACTAGCCGAATCCTGAGCCTCTCTACCTTCCTGCTTTCTTCTGTTAATCTATTTAATTTTTGTAACTTTCACTAATTTGCATATATTTGATTTTTTTCCCTGGCTTTCTTCAGCCTTCAGACACTAAGCAAAGACTTTGAACTGAATACCAAACATCTCACATCTTTCTCTTTTGAAACCTTAGTTATATAAAATATAGGCCAATGAATTCATCAGAATTAATTTTTAGAGTTTCTTACAGTGTTTGTTTAACTTCTTATTTTTTCAGCTCCCTCAATGATTGAGATTAAGACTATCAATATGATTGTTTGCCTGGAACATTATTTGTAGAGGAGTTGGCGTTTTTTTCCCCCCTAAGTATTGTGGTTTCGAACAGATTGCCCTAGCCTTGGGTTCTTTGAATAACTTATGTTTTTGTTAACTTTGCTGTAAACTAGACAATATTCCTATTAGAATGTGCCTCTGTCCCTTTCCAATGATATGAGAGATTACCTTTACATGTTTCTAAGTGCTATCTCCATGATCCTGCTGCTATGCAAGATTTTAGTGGTGCCTCTGTCATACCGCCAGGAAGTTCTGCTAGTCCAGAGTGACAGAGTCACCCAAATCTCATCATGGAGTAATGAACTCTATATCAGACCAGACATGGGTTTTGGGAAGGTTTCTAATGAAAACTATCTTCAGTTTAGTGCTGCTCAGAATTTAAATTAGAAGATGCCACATAGATACTAAATTGGTGAAAAGATAATAAAATTTAATACTATGTTATTCAACCTTACTACCTTAAAAAGCAGAAATAAATTCAATACAGTCAGACTCACTTCAAAGACATACATAGCTTTGAAAAATTAGCCCCAGCCGGATGGCTCAGTTGGTTGGATCATCTTGCTGTGCACAAAAAAGGCTGCAAGTTCAATTCCCAGTCAGGGAACATACCTAAGGTTTTAGGTTGGATCCCCACAACTGATCTCTCTCTCTCTCTTTCTTTCTCTCTCTCTCTCTCTCTCTCTCTCTCTCTCTCTCTCTCTCTCTCCCCCTCCCTCCTTCCCTCCCTCCCTCCCTCCCTCCCTCCCTCCCTCCCTCCCTCCCTCCCTCTCTCCCTCCCTCCCTCCCTTTCCCTCTCCCTTTCCTGCTCCTTCTCCCTCTTCTTCTCTCTAAAAATAAATTTTAAAATATCCTTGGGTGAGGATTAAAAATTATATTTAAGTCATAATTTAGGAATATCAGGATACATAATCATTTTATTTTGTTTGTACATATTTATCAGTGAAGACAAGTTTGCCATGGGTAGACAGAATATAGTGAATAAGTGCAGAATTATATGAGTTGGTATTTGGTAAATACAAAAGTTAAGACAAACTTAAAGCTATCCTATTCTGATTGAAATTTATGACAACTTGGACAAGAAAAAAAAAGGGATAATTCATTTCAATAATGAGCAGTGAAAATAATGAATGATTTTGAAAATAGCATCCTTGTTTAAAGTTTATGTGGAGCAAAACTAGATAATGGATATGAGTATGAAAACTAATTTTAAAAAAAGATGTAGCCGAGACCGGTTTGGCTCAGTGGATAGAGCGTCGGCCTGCGGACTCGGGGGTCCCAGGTTCGATTCCGGTCAGGGGCATGTACCTTGGTTGCGGGCACATCCCCAGTGGGGGATGTGCAGGAGGCAGCTGATCGATGTTTCTCTCTCATCAATGTTTCTAACTCTCTATCCCTCTCTCTTCCTCTCTGTGAAAAATCAATAAAATATATTTAAAAAAATAAAATAAAAAAAGATGTAGGTAAAGAAGATGAAATTTCTTTATAAGTTTGCCCTCTAAAAAACAAACAAACAAAAAAAACAAGAACACAGTATATTCTTTCACTTATTTGTATCTTCTTCTCTTTTTCAACATCCTGTAGTTTTCTGAGTGCAGGTCTTTTGCCTCCTAGATTAAGTTTATTTCTAAGAATCTTAAATTTTTTGTCGTTGCAATGGGACTGTTTTTGTTGTTGGTGGTGGTGGTGGTGTTTCTCTTTCTGAGAGTTTATTATTGGTGTATAAAAGTGCCATTGATTTCTGGATGTTAATTTTTTATCCTGCTACATTGCCAAATTCATTTATTATTATTAAATCTAGTAATTTTTTGGTGGAGTCTTTAGGGTTTTCTATGTACAATATCATGTCATCGGCGAATAATGACAGTTTTACTTCCTCCTTTCATATTTGGATGCCTTTTACTCTTTATTTTATTGCATAAAGTAACTTTACTAAATTCACTGGATAATTTGTTCACAGATACACTATTTAACAGAAGCATTGCTATAACAGTTTTATGACATATTTCTATATTTCAAATGTCATTGAATTATAATTTCAACTATATCAATTTTATAATGTAGCTTTATCTGAAATGTATGCATAATTAATGCTTATAATAATGAGGATTGATTATTCAAAAAGTTGGATTAACCAAAACTATTAAGAATAATAACTTCAAAGGTACTTTTCTTTTTAGATTACTATGCCATGCTATGAAGGACCACATAGTTCGTGTTGCAAATGAAGCTGAGTTTATTTTGAACAGACAGAGAGCTGAGGATGTACATAAACATGCAGAGTTTGAGGTAAGGTTTTTGGAGCAGACTAAATTCTGCTTTTCTGTTATCAGTCAGCTATTGCCGATGGTAACCTTACATTAAGAAGTGTGTTTTGAAGAGAAAAATTTCACTGAAGGCTTTTGAGTTCTTTAGTAAATGTCAAACTCAGAGAACTACTTTATTTCACCTCATTTACAACATGAAGAGATGGCTCCAGCCTGTCACTAACCACTCAGCAGACTGAAGTTATTCTAACTTATCCTTAAAGGCAAATAAAAATTTTTAATGCAATTACTTTCGTAGTTTTTAAGCAAGCAAAGTTTACTGACCATTAGCTACGGGTATATAAGAGGTTATATAAAGAAACTGAGTTTTACCAAACATTCAATAATTTATTATTGTGTGTCCATCTTTAGAGTGTTCACAGAGCATTTTAGTTCGTATTTTATTTTAATAATTGATACTTTATTGACAATTGAAGCATTGATGTTGTGTGATATATATGTAGATCTATATGTATGTATGAAAATATAATAGTTTAAAAATCCTCATAAGTACTTTGAGTGAGGATAAATTAACTATCATTTCTATTTTCTTTTTTTAATATACTTTTATTGATTTCAGAGAGGAAGGGAGAGGAAGAGAGTGATAGAAACATCAATGATGAGAGGGAACCATTGATTGGCTGCCTCCTGCATGTTGGACCGAGCCTGCAACCCAGGCATGTGCCCTTGACTGAAATCAAATCTGGGACCCTTCGGTCCGCAGGCCGACACTCTATCCACTGGGCCAAACTGGCCAGGGCTATCATTTCTATTTTCTATGTAAACACTAAAGGATGTTGAAGTAATATATATTCCATAGAAATAATTTTTAATTTAAAATATTATTTCTATATTTATAACATGTCAATAATTATTCACCAATATTTACATTGCCTCAATTCAACAAATATTTTTATTTTAGTGTTTTAAATATAACATTTACTTCAGTTAATGCAATTAACAAAGCAAAAATGACTTCAGAAATATTTAGGGGATCTGGTGTTTGCCTTATGTTGGGCTGTCAGTGGCCTTGAAAATAATAAATAACTTCACCAATGTATTCTTCTGATGCCATATGTGAACAAGTGCTATATGGCTGTAAGTCGTAGCCCAACATTTTAGTTTTGATGAGGTTTTTATCTCAGTAAACCAGCTCTCACAGTCATGCAAGTTGATATCCTAGGTCTGGTGATCTCTGACCTGTCCAGCTGAAAAGCATGAGACAGAGAAATAGTTGTTGGCACTTTACTGTTAATACCAATAACCTCTGTGTCATTTGTCAGATGAAAGAGCATACACTTGTCATATTGGGTTGCATAAAACTTATTTCAAAAACAAATACCAAATATTTTAAACTTTGATTAAAGTACATTAACAATTGCTTGTCAAAGTGAAGGTTTGTATTACCTAAACAATAACTACCATTTGGATATTTACCAGAATATCATGCTGTAATAACAGTATAGTTATATTCTATTATTGAAGAATATCTTTAGGTATAAAATATGTCAGAACTCTAAACAAAAGAAGAATATTGAATTAATCTTTTACTTCCGTTAGTAAATAAGATTTAGAATGTTAACTGAATTCCATGCAGGATCAGTTTTGAATCACTTATACTGGTACAGGGTAGGGGCAAAGTAGATTTACAGTTGTGAGTGCATAAAACAGAGTTTATTCTTGTGTTATTTATTAACTAGAGGCCCGGTGCATGAATTCTTGCACCAGTGGGGTCCTTCAGCCTGGCCTGTGGGATCAGGCCGAAACCAGATCTCTGACATCCCCTGAGGGGTCCCGGATTGCAAGAGGGCTAGGCCAAGGGACCCCACTGGTGCACGATCAAGGCTAGGGAGGGACATGGGAGGTTGGCCAGCCAGGGAGGGACTGTGGGATGGCTCTAAGGTGTGTCCAGCCCGTCTCGCTCAGTCCCGATCAGCCGGACCCCATCAGCAAGCTAACCTACCGGTCAGTCTGCCCCCTGGTAGTCAGTGCACATCATAGCGACTGGTCAACCGGTCGACTATCTGCCCCCTGGTGGTCAGTGCACGTCATAGTGACTGGTTGACCAGTTGATTGTCTGCCCTCTGGTGGTCAGTGCATGTCATAGCGAGCAGTTGAGTGGCATTAGCATATCATTAGCATATTACACTTTTATTGGTTGAACAGACGACTGGACACTTAGCATATTAGGCTTTTATTATATAGAACTAGAGGCCAGTACATGACATTTGTGCATGGGGGAGGGGGGTCCCTCAGCCTGGCCTGTGCTTTCTCACAATCTGGGACCCCTTGGGGGATGTCGGGCCTAAACCGGCAGTCAGACATCCCTCTGGCAATCCAGGATGCTGCATGCACCAGTGACCATACTTTTTATACAGGTGAAAGGCATCTTGCTGTTGTATGGGCAGCTACATTTTTTTACCCTAATTATAAAAAGTAGTACATAACATGATCCTTCTGAGGCAGTAGTTCCATTTTCCCCGTCTTATGGGTGGAAAAACTGAAGTAGAGAAAAGTTAAGTAATTGGCTTTTGTCACACAGCTATAAGTGTCAGAATCAGGGCCGACCACAAAATGTGCAAGCCAGAGTTCATGCATGTCATTGCTGCATCATCCTGTTTTTTTCAGTGTTAGAGTAGCCTTGCCAGTTTTATTTTTTAAATCTAAGAGACTGTTCCCAATATATAGGGTAGGGTCCCTAGGCCTGGCCGGCGATCAGGGCCATCTTTAGGGTGACCGGTGGGTGGGGCAATCAGGGGGCCCCTGCTGGCACCCGCCTTGGCTACTGGCCTGGCACCACCTGCTGGCCGGCCCCGCCCCCCAACCACCACCCCTGATCGCCACCACCAGTCACCTCCCTCTTGGGGGGCAGACGCTCAATGCAGGAGCTGCCCCCTGTGTTGAGCATCTGTCCCCACAGTGGTCAATGCGCATCATAGCGACTGGTCGTTCCGCCAGTCCTTCTGCCGTTCCATCGTTTTGCATATTAGGGTTTTATAATATAGGATTATTGTATTATTTTCCATATAAACAACTGTAACCCTACTTTTGTCCCATCCTGTATTTCTACTAAGAAAAGCAAGATACAGGGATATAAGCAAATTAATATTTCTCATGTGAAAACATTTAAAATAGAACTTTATGAAGACAGATATTAGTTACTAGCTTTAACACATAGCTACTTAAAATCCCATTAAGCTAAGTGCAGTGCTTTTCAACCTTTTTTTCACTATTGCCCCCTAAGAAATCTTTTTAGACAATTTTATCCTAATTATTTCCCAAATGATATTTTATTACCTTCAATATGCTGCATATCTATTTCTGTAATGTATATACATCTGTGCTTTATTTATTAAAATAGTTTTTTTTTCACATTCACCCAACACCAATTTTCACCCCTTTGGGGATGAGAGTACTTTATTGAGGCTGCATGGCAAAAAGTGCTAAGAAGCTATGAAGGAGGACATGAAGACTCAGTGATTTTTAGATTATCCTATATAATAAAAGGCTAGTATGCAAATTGATTGAATGGCAGAACGACCAGTCGCTATGACACGCACAGGCCACCGGGGGGCAGATGCTCAATGAAGGAGCTGCCCCCTGGTGGTAAGTGCACTCCCACAGGGGGAGCGCCACTAAGCCAGAAGCCCTAAGCCAGGCTAATGGCTGGTGAGTGCAGTGGTGGTGGCGGGAGCCTCTCCCATTTCCGCGGCAGTGCTAAGGATGTCCAACTGAAGGCTTAGGCCTGCTGAAATTGGGTGTGGGGAGCGGACCTAAGCCGTCAGTCAGACATCCCCTGAGGGTTCCCCGACTGCGAGGGGGTGCAGGCTGGGCTGAGGGACCCACCCCCCTGAGTGCACGAATTTTGTGCACCAGGCCTCTAGTGTATACATAAAATACTGACTTAAACTTAATTTTGAGAGTCTTACCATTGTTACTTAATGACTATACATTGCTTATTAACCCAAATGTTTAATTTGTGTGTGTTTTTTAGTTTAAGCTATATTAGTAAATGCATTGATGTGTGTGTGTTGTGTTTTTTAGTTAAAGCTATATTAGTAAATGCATTGATGTGTGTGTTGTTTTGTGTGTGTGTGTGTGTGTGTGTGTGTGTGTGTGTGTGTTCACCAGTTACCATTTTTAAATTACAAAAGATTTTATAAAAATCATGGCATTTTACTGGGACTTTTTGAGGAATTTCTGTCTTCCATATAAGCCTCTAATTAAGACAAAAAGTATATTTAATGTTAGATGGGTGTTTCATGGTTAAGTTTTTCTTAGTTAACCACTGCAGTTGGTAAGGAAGAAAAATGAAATTTTAATTGTAGTCTCCTATGAACTAATGAAATATTAACCTCATTATGAGGCAGATCATTGTACTAATTGGTGATTCCCTGTACAAAAAGATGAATTGGAATATGAATGAATTCTTCTTAATTTGTTATAATGACTTGTGGTAGTAGTTTATGGCAATAGATAGAGGAAGAGTTTTGTTCAAATACCTTCCATGACACAGCTTTTTCCATAGTAATGATGAATGTGAACTAGTTATATGCATTATTTAGATGTATATATTTTTCCTTTCTCATTATATGACTCATTACATTACATACTTAGTAATGTTAAAATTTGTAGTCAATCCACCCTATACAAAACTTATTAAAAAATCAAACTTGATTAAAGAAATGATCATCTTGAACCTTTTGATACACAATGAGAATGATTAGCTATGTTATTAATACCAATGGGCATGAATACAGATAGCTAACATTATCCAAATTATTTTACATACACATATGTATAAACACATACAAAGAACACATTTTTAAAAGTTTGAAAGGGCACTATATGTGTTCTTTAGAATAAAGTTTCAAAAGATTATATTATCTGAGTTTATTAGCATTTAACTTAAAATTAGATACCATTCCTTACTAATGCACAGTTGAAGTTATACATTGTTTGCATTTCTTTACATAGTCGCAGTGTGCCCAGTATGCTGCTGATAGGAG
Organism: Cnephaeus nilssonii; assembly: GCF_951640355.1. Classification (NCBI taxonomy): domain Eukaryota; kingdom Metazoa; phylum Chordata; class Mammalia; order Chiroptera; family Vespertilionidae; genus Cnephaeus; species Cnephaeus nilssonii. The sequence continues at coordinate 98,468,302 of NC_137079.1, forward strand.
AGAGGAAGAAAAGATGTGTGACCATCTCATTAGTGCTGCAAAACATCGAGATCACGTTACAGCAAATCAACTGAAACAGAAGATCCTTAACATTCTCACAAACAAGCATGGTGCTTGGGGAGCAGTTTCTCATAGGTGAGTTATAACAAATTACAAGTAAATAACTCATAGATTAATTATGATAGAAGTAAAAATGACTGAATTTTTGAATGATTTAGAGATTATGATTGAAAGTATTAAAAATTACCATAATTTTTCATATCTTTAATAATGTCTCTACAATGGTTTAGAAAAAAATCTAAACTTTTAACTGTAGCTCCAATAGAAGTTATTTCTAATTTAGAATTATGTGTAATATAATACAAAATTTGTTTAAGCAAGTATTTTAATCTCAAAGAATCAAACCTTTGCCCAGCTGGTGTGGCTCAGTGTTTGAGCGTCCACTCATGAACCAGGATCTTATGGTCAGCTTCCTGGTTAGAGTACATGCCCAGGTTTTGGGCTTGATCCCCAGAAGGGGGCATGCAAGAGGCAGTGGGTTCATGATTCTCTCTTCATTGATGTTTCTATCTCTCTCTCTCCCTTCCATTCTGAAATCAATAAAAATATATTTTTTAAAAAGAACCAAACCTTCCAACTTAGTAAATTTATATCATTCTTAATTTTTCTTATATACAAGTAATAATATAAACATTTACTATGGAGAAGTGATATATTTTTCTAAATTTTTTTCTTACATATTTTTTTATTTACTTGCTTTTAGGAAGGATTGTATCTACAATTAGAGCATTTATGATTATAGTACAATTAAAACCAAAATTGGTTATTTATAAATTATGAATTAGGGGCATAACTTTCTTCTTCTTCTGTACAATGAACTTTTCTAGAAAACTAGTAGTGAAGTAGCTTATTTAGATTGTTAATGTTCTTCATTTGTATATCTTCACTTTATTTGATTCCATTACGTATTTTTATTAAGTCTCTGCCTGGCAGAGTTTAGGGTTTGGTTAATTGTGGACAGGACACTGTCAAGAATAATTCTGGAAGACCCAAGATGATGACCAACAACAAGAAGGTAGAGAGGGAGAGTGTGTAAGAGAGTGAGGGAGTAGTAGAGGAGTGCGTGGACATGAGTGGTGTGTGTGAGTGAGAGCTAGGGACAGTTAGATCCTGCAGGTCTTCCAAGGGGCTGCCAAACCGGGCAGTCTTAGACAGTAAAACCCCACTGCCACCGCAAACACTCTGGGGGCGGCCAGCGCGGGCATAGTGACCACGCCATCTTGAAGAACAGAACTGCTTGAGACTAGGATCCTAGTCTCGCCACTACCCAATCTGGTCTCAGAAGCAAACCGGGACCCTACAGACACTGGGGTAAAAGACCTGCGACCACATCTGCAGAAGCATGGACACGATGATCCCAGGCACCCTGGCCGCAGATTTCTGTGAGTCACAGAGCCAATCCCCCTCCCCACCATCTCTGATGCAGTGGCATAGAAACTGCCAGACCCGCTCTGCTCAAATAAGCCTCCTGCCCACGCATAGCAGCAGTGGCTCTACCTGAATTTGAGCCTGGGTGTGCAGACATGGGAAATTGTTTCCCACAGCCAGACCCCACGCCCACACAGGCAGGCTGCACTAAATTTGAGCTGGGGAGCGCAATATTGGGGAATCTGTTTCCAGCGACCAGACCCCACACTCACACAGGGAGGCTGTGCTGAATTTGAACGTGAGAGTGTGAACTCACGGAGTTTGTTTCCCTCACCACCAGACCCTGGGCCCACACAGGGAGGCTGCATGGAATTTGAGCCTGGATATACGGACATGGGGAGTTTGTTTCCTGCAGTGCACACCTGCGGGACCAGGCCCCATGCCCACACAGGACGGCAGAGCCACCTGACCTTGATTCCGGGCAAGTGCACATGGAACGCTGTTTTCTGCAGGGCAGGAGCGGACCTCCTGCAACACAGTGCGACTGTGCAACCCAGTCCCCCAGGCAGACCGGGGACCCTCTGCATGAGAGGCAGCACTGAGCACCAGTGACTTGACTCTGTTTCTCATCCTGTGCGCCTAGGATCCCTAATTTCCAGTGCATTTAGACTAAGAGGCAGTGACTCCAATTCTTGGTGCTTGCGCACACAGGGACCCTGATTCTTGGCGCGAGGCCACACCAAGCAACAAAGACTATGATACTCGATTCTCAGCACGGGCACAGGGGGTCTCTGACACCTGACCTGCGCTACGGGACTCTGATTTTGGCACACACAAGTGGGGTCTCTGTTTCAGCACAGCGCAGCGCAGGTGGAGTCCCTGATTCTAGGTGCACAAACGAGGCCACACTTAGCACCTGTGACTCTGATCCTGGGTGAGTGTGGCTTCCACCAACCCACAGCAGCCACACGTCTTGGTGTCGGAGCTCTTCAGTGACACTCGGGGGGTGAGAAGCTCCCACTGCACAAGGCCCAGGCGCCCACAACTAGACATTTGAACCTTCTGGTGACAGTTAGAATGGGGCGACAACAAAATAATCCCCAGAGGAAAGAAAATGAGGAATCGCCAAGAAAGAAAATAAGTGAAAAGGAAGCATGCAACATGACAGAAAAAGAATTCAGAGTAATGGTCGTACAGTTCATACACCAGATGGACAAGAAAATCAACAACCTATGCAAAAACCAGGAAGAAATCAACAGTGATATAGCTACAATCAGAAACACCATGGAAGGTTTCAACTGTAGACAAGAAGAAGCAGAGGAACGAATTAGTGAGTTAGAAGATAAGGTACAGAAAAAAGCCCAATCTGAACAGCAACTAAAGAAAAAAATTAAAAAGCAGGAGAGAGCCTAAGGGAGCTTTGGGACAATGCAAAACAAAGTAACATACGTACAATAGGGCTGTCAGAAGGAATAGAAGAGCAGCAAGGATTAGAAAATTTATTTGAAGAAATAATGACAGAAAACTTCCGTGATATGGGGAAGAAAAAAGGTTACACAAGTACAAAGAGTCCCAAGCAAGATGAATACCAAAAGACACACACCAAGACAAGCCATAATTACAATGGCAAATGAAAACGACAAGAGAGAATCTTAAAGGTTGCAAGAGAGAGACAGGGAGTTACCTACAAAGAATCCCCCATCAGATTATCAAATGATTTCTCAACAGAAACACATCAAGCTAGAAGAGAATGGAAGGAGGTATACAAAGTGATGCAAAGCAAAGGACTGAATCCAAGAATACTCTATCCAGCAAGAATATCAATCAAAATTGAAGGGGAAATCAGGAGCTTCCCAGACAAAAAAAAAAAAAAAAAAGATAAGGGAGTTTATCACTACCAAGCCCGAAATGCAAGAAATGCTAAAGGAATGCTCTAAAAAGAAGAAATAGAAAGGGAGGAAGGAACATAGGCATAAAATACAGAAATGGCTACAAACAAGTACCTATCAATAATAACATTAAACGTAAATGGATTAAATGCTCCAATCAAAAGACATTGAGTGAGTGAATGGATAAGAAAACATGACCCATATGTATGCTGTCTACAGTAGACCCACCTTAGAATAAGGGACTCACACAGACTGAAAGTGAAGGGATGGAAAAATATCTTTCAGGCAAATGAAAATGAAAAAAAAAAAAAAAAAAGCTGGGGTAGCAATACTTATATCTGACAAAATAGGCCTAAAAGTGAAGGGCATAACAAGAGATAAGAAAGGCCACTTCATAATTCTAAAGGGATCCATACAAGAAGAGGATATAACTCTGGTAAACATTTGTGCAACCAATGCAGGAACACCCAAATACATAAAAAAACTTCTGGAAGATATCAGGAGTGAGATAGACAGCAACACAGTCATAGTGGGAGACATTACCCTAATACCCCATTAACATCACTGGATAAATCCTCTAGACAAAAAATTAGCAAAGAAACTTCAATCCTAAATGACTCACTATATCAGATGGACTAAATCGACATCTTTAGAACATTCCACCCCAAAACTATGAAATATATGTTCTTCTCAAGCGCACATGGGACATTTTCAAAGATAGAGCACATATTGGGACACAGGCAAAGTCTCTCCAAATTCAAGAGGATTGAAATCATATCAAGTATCTTCTCAGATCACAATGGCATAAAATTAGAAATAAATTACAGTAAAAACTATCACAAAAATTCAAACACTTGGAGTCTGAATAGCATACAATTAAACAATTAGTGAGTTACCAAAAAGATCAAAGAAGAAATAAAACAAATCCTGGAAACAAATGACAATGAAAACACAACAATCCAAAATCTTTGGGACACAAGGAAAGCAGTCCTGAGAGGGAAGTTCATAGCATTACAGGCCTACCTCAAAAAACAAGAAAAACTGATAATAAATCAGAAATGAAAGAGGTGAAATAACAACAGACCTCACAGAAATATGAAGAATTGTAAAAAAAAATGCTATGAGTAACTCTACTCCAACAACCTGGTCAACGTAGAAGAAATGGGACATATTCCTACAAAAATACAACCTTCCAAAACTCAGCCAGGAGGAATAAAAAAGTCTGAATAGGCTGACAACTATGGAGGAAATTGAAGAAGTAATAAAAAAATCTTCCAACAAACAAAATCCCTGGACCAGACGGCTTCACAGGGGAGTTTTATAAAACATTCAAAGAAGAAATGAAACCTATCTTCTTCAGACTATTCCAAAAAATTCAAGAGAAAGGAGCACTTCCAACTCTTTCTGCGAAGCCAACATTACCCTAATCCCAAAACCAGATAAAGACAATACAAAGAAAGAGAATTACAGGACAATATCCCTCTTGAACATAGACGCCAAAATCCTCAACAAAATTCTAGCAAATTGAATCCAGCAATACATTAGAAAGATCATACACCATGACCAACTGGGATTTATTCCGGGGATGCAAGGATGGTACAATCTCCCCAAGTCAATAAACATGATATAGGTTCCATTTTCTCCACACCCAAGTCCAGTGATGGGCAACCTTTTGAGCTTGGTGTGTCAAACTTCGCCAAAAAACTGAGCATAACTCAGGTAGTGTGTCACTATGAGGAAAAAACATTATTTCGCAAATGTTTCATCCTCAGGAGCAGCCAATGTTTCATCCTCGGCATGCGGCCACCTCAGCAGCTACGTGTTATCAGAAATGGCTACGCATGTCAGTGCTGACACGCGTGTCATAGGTTCGCCATCACTGCCCTAGTCAGTATTTATTATCTTTTGTCTTTTGTATGATAGCCACATTAACAGGTATGGTTTTAATTTGCATTTCACTAATGATTAGTGATGTTGAACACTTTTTCATGTACCTGTTGGCCTTCATATAAAAGCTATATATGATAAACCCACAGCAAACATCATACTCAATGGGCAAAAACTAAAACCATTTCCCCTAAGAACAGGAAGAAGACAGGGATGCCCACTCTCACCACTCCTGTTTGACATAGTACTGGAAGGATTAGCCATTGCAATTAGACCAGAAGAAGAAGAAATAAAAGGCATCCAAATTGGAAAAGAAGAAGTAAAGCTGTCCTTATTCGCAGATGACATGATATTGTACATAAAAAACCCTAAAGACTCCATCAAAAAACTAATAGACTTAATAAATGAATTTGGCAATGTAGCAGGATACAAAATTAATGCCAAGGAATCTATGGCCTTTCTATACACTCATAGTGAACTTACAGAAAGAGAGACTAAAAAAGCAATCCCATTTACCATCACACCAAAAAAATTAAGATACCTAGGAATAAACTTAACTAAGGAGGTAAAAGACCTATACACGGAAAACTACAGGACACTGAAAAAAGAGATAGAGGAAGACGTAAACAGATGGAAGAACATACCATGTTCATGGATTGGTAGAATTAACATCATTAAAATGTCCATACTACCGAAAGCAATCTATAGATTCAATGCACTCCCCATTAAAATACCAATGGCATATTTCACAGACCTAGAAAGAACTCTCCAAAAATTCATCTGGAATTTAAAAAGACCCCGAATAGCCACAGCAATCCTGAGAAAGAAGAATAAAGTAGGAGGGATCTCAATACCAGATTTCAAGCTGTATTACAAAGCCACTGTTCTCAAAACAGCCTGGTACTGGCACAAGAACAGACATATAGATCAATGGAATAGAATAGAGAATCCAGATATTGACCCAAACCACTGTGCTCAATTAATATTTGACAAAGGAGGCATGAACATACAATGGAATCAAGACAGTCTCTTCAATAAATGGTGTTGGGAAAATTGGACAGATACATGCAAAAAAGTGAAACTAGATCACCAACTTACACCATATACAAAAATAAACTCAAAATGGATACAGGACTTAAACATTAGACAGGAAACCATAAAAATACTAGAGGAATCCACAGGCAGCAAAATCTCAGACATATACTGAAAGAACTTCTTCATTGATACAGCTCCTAGGGCAATGGAAGCTAAAGAGAAAATAAACAAATGGGACTACATAAAAATAAAAAGCTTTTTTAAAGCAAAAGAAACTCAACAAAACAACAAGAAAGCCCACTGTATGGGAGAACATATTTGCAAATGGTATCACTGATAAAGGTTTAATCTCCAACATCTACAGGCAGCTTATACAACTTAATAAAAGGAAGATAAATGATCTAATAAAAAAATGGGCAACTGACCTAAACAGAATCTTTTCAAAAGAAGAAAGAAGGAAGGCCAAGAGACACATGAAAACATGCTCAACGTCACTAATTATCTGAGAAATGCAAATCAAAACGACAATGAGGTACCATCTCACACCTGTCAGAATGGCTATCATCAACAAATCAACAAACGACAAGTGTTGGCGAGAATGTAGAGAAAAAGGAACACTCGTGCACTGCTGGTGTGAATGCAGACTGGTGCAGCCACTGTGGAGAACAGTATGGAGTTTCCTCAAAAAACTGAAAATGGAACTCCCATTTTACCCAATAATCCCACTCCTAGGAATATATCTTAAGAAACTGGAAACACCAATAAGAAAGAATATATGCACCCCTATGTTCATATCAGCACAATTTACAATAGCTAAGATTTGGAAACAGCCTAGGTGCCCGTCAGCAGATGAGTGGATCAGAAAACTGTGGTACATCTACACAATGGAATACTATGCTGCCATAAAAAGAAGGAATTCTTACCATTTGTAGCAACCTGGATGGAATTGGAGAACATTATGCTAAGTGAAATAAGCCAGTCAATGAAAGAAAAATACCACATGATCTCACTCATTTGTGGATAATAAAGAACAATATAAACTGTTGAACAAAAAGATAGATACAGAAACAGTAAAGCATCAAACATAATGTCAAATTACAGCAGGAAGGTTAGGGAGAGGTGGGGGAGATAAGAGATCAATCAAAGGACTTGTATGCATGCATATAAGCATAACCAATGGACGCTAAACTCTGGGGGGTGAGGCCGAAACCGGTTTGGCTTAGTGGATAGAGCGTCGGCCTGCTCTATCCACTTTAAAAAAAAAACTCTGGGGGGTGAGGGCATGTATGGGAGTGGGGTGGGAGGGGGCAATGGTAAGATATGTACACATATAATACCTTAATAAAAAATGAAAAAAAATGTAAAAAATAATAAATAATAAATAAACTACCGAGTCCCAAGAAGAATACTTTCATGTATTTTAACAGCCTTTCAAGCTGGTGTAAGCCCTGAAAATTTGATTCATATGATTCATCTAAAGTAGCTCTCAGATTAATTTTTAACATTTACATTGTTACTAATACACCCTTCTGTCTCAAATTGTAATATATCTTGTGGACAGTGTTAAGACAGAACCTGTTTTCTTTTAAGTCAGGTTCTTTATCACTATTCGGTAAATAGTAAATTGCAGTCAAACACTCTATGATGAAGATCCTGTTCAAAGCTAGAGAATGGCCATTATATGAAGGGAATTTTTATGTGTTTTGATTCTTAACATAAATCTTTAAAATTACGTATGGCTCGCTTATGGATGAAGAAAGACTTTTGCTGTCTAGGCAATACCATATGCCCAATATAAAACTATCACATAGGCATTTTAAAAGCTTGTAAACTAGATTTATCCAACTGAGTAAGCTGAGTGTTTTTTAGAGCACTTTAAGATACATTATTGCCCGGCCTGCGTGGCTTAGTGATTGAGCGTCGACCTATGAACCAGGAGGTCACGGTTGGATTCCTGGTCAGGGCACATGCCTGGGTTGTGGGCTCGATCCCCAGTGTTGGATGTGCGAGGGTGCAGCTGATCAATGATTCTCTCTCATCATTGATGTTTCTATCTCTCTCCCTCTCCCTTCCTCTCTGAAATCAATAAAAATCTTTAAAAAAAGATACATTATTAATCAGTAACTTAACAAACGTATGAGAAAGACAACTGGCAAAGTACCTTATTAACTTATTCAAGAGCAGTCATTAAGTATATGATAATTAAGTGGATAATTACATTTTCACCTTTCAGTAAATTTGATGGCTTCGTGGTTGGGATTGTATGAGTATTGGCTCCAAGTATTAATAGTTCAAGGGTACTTAGGTGATGAGGACCCTGTAATCAGACCTTTTAAGAGCATTATGTCTGTTGATATTTGGTTTAGATTAAAATAATATTGATGAATCAATTGCTTTTTATGTAATTCTTTATCACTTATAGATCATTTTAATCTATATAAAAAATAAGGCTTTTTTTTTCCTCTGGTTAATCCCAACTACTACTTATTTACCATCTCCCAGATTATTTTACGTGAAACTTAAATTTTGGCCAACCCATGTTTGATCTATAACATGATGGTTATTTCACAACCTTACATATACTCCTGACCCAGACATCGTGGCTGTTCTCTGCTCTTCTAATTTTCATGTACAACACAGGACCTAGAGGAATAAAATGTCTCATTTGTCCCTTTGTATTCTTGAATGTCTTCGATGTCTATTCTAACCCACTGGAAACCATGCCGTTAAAATGGTTTTCATTTTGAAATACAGTTTTTTTGGGTTTTTTTGGGCTGGTTTTTTTTCTGGAATAACAATTAAGGTACTCTGCAACCAAAAGAAAAAAAAAAAACCAACTTGTATTTCTTCTTGCTATCCTATATAATAAAAGGCTAATATGCAAATTGTCCCCTCGGGAGTTTGACTGACCAGGAGTTTGAACACTCGCTATAATGTGCGCTGACCACCAGGGGGCGGTGCAGAATGAAGGAACCCGGGCAGCAGCTGGCAGCCAGGAGAAGGAAGGCCCAATTGGCCCTGATAGCTGGCCAGGGACCCTACCTGTGCATGAATTTTGTGCACTGGTCCTCTAGTCCGTTATAAATCCCTTTACCATTATTAACACTACTATTTTTTAAAAAATATATTTTATTGATTTTTTACAGAGAGGAAGAGAGAGGGATAGAGAGTTAGAAACATCGATGAGAGAGAAACATCGATCAGCTGCCTCTTGCACACCCCCCACTGGGGATGTGCCCGCAACCAAGCTACATGCCCTTGACCGGAATCGAACCTGGGACCCTTGAGTCCGCAGGCCAACGCTCTATCCACTGAGCCAAACCAGTTTCGGCTACACTACTATTTGTTTCATTCTTTGAAACAGTTTGACTCCAGATATTTTAAAGTAGCTATCTGATTATTTTTTATCATTTACATTGCTACTAATACACAGGATATGCCTCATAAGGAGGTTGAGAGGATTAAAACATAGTGCATCCAAATGTTAGTTATTATCTATAATAAAAGTGTAATATGCTAATTAGACTGGACAGCCAAACAACATTCTGGACGAAGCCAGGGCTGCAAGGGGCTAGGTAAGCCACCGCGGCTGTGAGGGCCGAGCCCCTTGCATGAATTTCGTGCATCGGGCCTCTAGATATGATGATAATTATCTCACTCCCTGCTAGATACTTCCAAAAAGAGGTACCTTCTTAAATTTATAATACTTCAATAAAACCTAAATAACTCTGAAAATGTAGTATATTAACTCAATTCATTGTAATTTTGGTTTCAGGTGCTGGGGCTAGAAAGTTTTGTTAAGAAGGGTCCACTATTCCAGCCACTGCTTATAAACAAATGCACCCAAACCATCTGAGGTACCATTTGTTATTAATGGGGAACTGTGCCATATAGCGGGTCCAAGCATTTTTGTGGTAGCCTGTGAATTTAGTTGAGTACTAGAGTACCTTAATTGTTATTCCAGAAAAAAACCAGCACAAAAAAAACAAAACAAAAAAACAAACAAACAAAAAAACACAAAACAAATAAAACCACTGACTGACTTTTGTTTAAATCCCATCTGGTCAGATCAGAATTTCCAGTTTTCCACTCGACTTCTTTAACTTAAGGTTAATAAAACTGATTTTAAATATTACCACTTTTGGTTTAGTTTCTTCATTCTCTCTGCTTCTGTAACACTTGCTTACTTATTTTTATATCCCTGCCATGTTGTATATTTTTTTAATTTACCACCAAAACTATATTCCTCAGGAGTTGAAGTTCTTGATGCATGAAGCCTGGCACATAAGAGGTAATCTATAAATAAGGAACTGAATGAATGTGCCTGAATAATTATTATTTGGGAATATTTACTAACACTTCAGAAATTATTATGGTTGGGTAAAATTAAATAAGAATACATCTTGCTTCTGTCTCTACTTCTAACTTTCTGCTTTACCATGAAATGTGGAAAGAATGAATAATATTATTTAGAAAATTTTGAATTCAGTGTATTATTTGGTAAACTTTGAACATAAGAAAAGTCAACTAAATTTAGTGTGAAATTTAAGTTATTAAAATTAAGTTATAAGAATTAATTAATTATATGGCTAGCATTATTTGGAGCTTCAGAGTAAGACAGACTTGAATTCATATTTCATCGCCAAAACTTCAGATCTGTATAGCTTTGACATATTTCCTAACCTTCCCAAGCTTCAATATTTTTATTTGTAAAATGTAGCCTAATAATTACCTCACAGAATTTGAAGCATGTAAATTAGAAAGCAAAATCCTAGAGTTTTTATCAAATGTTTATTAAATAAATGACTATTTCAAATTGTTAATAATTTTAAAAGAAATCTAAGTAACTTATTGGTATTTTTAACTGTTTTATCTTAAGTATATACACTATTATATTTGATCATTAAAATATTCATCAACATATCTCAAGCCCAAAACATCTACAGGATGTAAAAGCTACCTTTACTGTTCTGATATCTAAACTTATGGTTTTCTAATGTCCTTCTCACTATCTACACTAATAAAAGGGAAAGATGCAAATGGACCGTACCTTTGTGACACCCACCAGCCAAGCAGGAGTGAGTATGCAAATTAACCCAAAAAGATGGCAGGTTAATTTGCATACACAGGTGCCGAGCGGCCAGGGGCGTTCCACACCACCCCAGCCGCTCTGGGCCTCTGGGCAGTTTGAGAAGGCAGAAAGGCGGCTCCGGCCAGAGCTGGCAGCCATGGGAATGAAGGCCCATTCTTGCACAAATCTTCGTGCATCGGGCCTCTAGTTATCAAAATAAAAGCACATCATTTGAGTGAAAGCCTTCATCTCTTTTAAGAATGCTGTTTCTTTCTTATTAATTGCCATTATAATCTTACAAATATATAGAAATACATGGGTAGATTAGGAATCCCCAACTAATGTTGGGTACAGGGGACACCCTGACTTTCTGGCTGCTTCCTGCTGGCAAAGGGGTCATAGTTTGGGGCAGCAGTCAGGGTCCCATCAGAAGTGGGTGGTCCAAGGGTCCAAGGAAGATGGATGTAGCTGCCCCCATTTGCTGTTCCATGCAGAGCATCAGTTGTAGCTTTAGGGCTTCTAAATGGGAGGATATGGAACATACCAAAGGTTAAACAGGCAATGGTTAAAGATGAGTGATAAGAAAACAGTATAAACAAAGGTTTGAGAAGGGGAGCTAGCTAATAGGGATGGCATTATATCTTTAATTGGTCCCCAGACTTCAGGGGCAAAGAGGCTATGAGGCCTTCATTTTAGCTAAGCTGCTTGCAGCAAGAAGTGTTATTCATGGCACAGACTTTGCCCTGCTCATTCGAGGGCTTCTCTGTGAATAAAAATCTGTAGAGGCTTGAGAAGTGGTTCTGGTTTGGCTGGTGGTACTGGTAGCATAAGCTGTCCTATAGACTAAGATTTAGCACATTTTATTCTGAAAGGGATGCAGGAGATATATATCTAATTGAGATTATTTGACGCTGAATTAGGCTGCTTATAACATACTTAGTAGTTAGGGATTTGGGGAGCCAATATGGCTGAAAATTTTGCTACATTATGGATACAAAAAGGAGCTATAAGTAGGAGCATCTCATGGGGTTTCTGAATCCCAGAAAGAGCAGAGAAGATCTCCTCCAGGTACCAGCCTAGGGTTCAGGTGACACTTAAGAAAAGACAGAATAAGAATTATTTAAAAAATGAAAACAGTTTATCTAAAATACCAGAGTATGTTACTTGTCTGGCACTCATTAACTCTTCAGGATCCCTTCAAGAGAGAAGTTTCAGGTCCTCTAGAGGCTCACACAGATAGGAATCTGGTGCTTCAGTTGATGGTAATGCAGCTTCATCCTTCTCCTGTGTTGGCATTCAAGGCTTACTTGAGACAGATGGATCTAGGAGTCAATGCTGTTAACCTGTTGGGAGACGTAAAGCCGGTGCCTGTAAAAAGAGCTTTTTGAGCTATTTAAAGGGCCTGCCCAAATAAATGAGGGCTATTCCCAAAATCCTGGGGCAGCACTGTCCATATTAGCTGACTGCTTTAATTATTGGGATCTTTTAAAGGCAAATAGGAATTGTGAGTTAGGAGACAGGGGTATACAGAAAAAGGCATCCTTGAGATCCAGTACTGTAAACCACTGTTAACGGAAAAAAACTATTGAAACCTGTAAAGAATTTTAGTGAGTTTATTTGAGCCAAACTGTCGACATATGCCGGGAAGCAGAACCTCAATGAATTGAGATAATGCTCTGAAGAATGGCGGGTTACATTTCTATTTATACATTGCAATCAAAGGAGGGACATAGGTGGGCTACATGAAATTCATTGGTGACGGATAAGGAGGTGGGATAAAGCAAAGCGGTGGGAAACCCCTGGGATTGGATAAAAAGTAAAATGATGGACACATACTTAGGTGGGTACAGGAACAATTAACATGATAATGAAGGAATTTCAGGCATCTGTCCTGGCGCCCACCACATTTGGTTGTGCCCCAGGGGCTCCAGAAAAAAAAAAGGAAGTTACAAGTTACCAGACATC